>NC_091950.1:34226857-34846857 GCF_031021105.1 Erythrolamprus reginae | reverse complement strand
AACCAGCTCCCCCCTGAGATTAGGATTGCCCCCACCCTCCTTGCCTTTCGCAAACTCCTTAAAACCCACCTCTGCCGTCAGGCATGGGGAAACTAAAACATCTCCCCCTTGCCCATGTTGTTTTGGTGTTAGATTGATTGTATGGATGTTTTTTAATATTTTGGGGTTGTTTTTTATGAATTTTTTAGTTTAAAATTGTAATTGGATTGGTGTGTATTGGATTTGTTATTATGTATTGTTTTTACCTTGTTGTGAGCCGCCCCGAGTTTGCGGAGAGGGGCGGCATATAAATCCAATAAATCTAATCTAATCTAATCTATATTGTAGGAATTTGGCACCTACCACTCTCGTAGAAAAATGAAATATTTTAGGAAATATTAAAAGGACAGAATATTTCCCCTAAAAGGGAGGCAGAAAGTCAGCACCCCTTTGTCAATGGACCATTAAGGCATGGGGCAGTCTATGCTACATAACAAAGATCTACCTCCTTCGGGCAGAGCCATAGTGGGAATTTTGCCCAAGCCTCATCACCCAGTAAGAGTGAACCAAGCCTGGGACTCAAATGACAACTACAAAGTTATCCCTGCATGGCCCCATGGGAGACTGACAACCAATCAGAACACAAGCTCAAATTCAAAGCCCAACAGAGGGCATAAAACCCAGGTACTCCGAGCATCATGCCCCTTCTTTGCCCAGGATCTCCAACCATGTGATCCTGTTCATCAATAAACCATCTTTCCAATGAACCTCCCCACTTGGAATTGAACCCAGATGGACATTTCTTCCAACAATATATATTAAAAAGTATGTGTTGTGAGTGGTCCTCAACAAACTCTGGTAATGATAGATTCTGAGAAGGATGAGCCAGGCTCATCTTGGTACACTGGGCCAGTGGTATTGCTATTTGATGTAGGGAGTGAGAGTGAGAGAAAACAGACCTGGATGAACCTGAAGGACCACCAGAGGTGGCAGATATGCCAATGACAGTAGGGTCTGTCTTAGAGGAAGAGGAGAAGGAGGAAGACCATGAGCCTTTGCTAGATGCCCACTTTAGAAGACTAAGAAAAAGACAAGAATACTTGTATTGGAAAAGGAAGTGGTCTGTAGTTCACTAACTCTAGGAAATTTAAGGGTGGCAGATGGGAAATTTGGGGTGGAGCTTCAATGTTTTATAATGGAGTCCATTGATGTTTGGGGTTCCATCCATGATACGCTAGCCAACTGTTATTTCTCAATTAAAATCCTTGGCGTAAAAGTGCCTTGTCTATGGAGACGCTGGACAGCTATAATTGTAAGTTAGTGAAACTGGAGACTCCTTATCTCATAAAGGAATTTGCAATTAGCTTTGATCTTCAGCAGCAGCCTAGCAACTAGACTGTTATCTTTTAACTACTCTCACTGAGAAGCTGCCAATAAATGAGCTTGCTATATAAAAAGATTGATTTGAAATATCAGCCCATGGATTCCACCTTTGTTTTCAATCTGCGGGATAAAACAATATCCAGTAGGGTTTTTTTTTCTCCTGTCATTACCCAAATGACCATTATCCAATAATGTTCAGTTTGTGATCCCCTCAGCTGCCCCAGAATTATTTAACCAGATAATTAATTCAAAATATATATATATTAAAATGTCTGCTTTGAAAATGAAACTATACACACACACACCCTTGTTTTTCCTTTATGATCAGAAATGTTTTATGGCCTCAAATTATTTTTTTCTAATTAAAAAAGAACACAGGCATTGATTTCATCTCTTGTGTCTTTCCAAAGAACTATTGAGGGAGGATGTGGCACTGCAGGAAGCAACAGTTCTCAGTGTGTTGATATTCTTAAATTCTCCATAGGACTTATTTTAGGAAAAATACCATCCTAAACCATTTTGTGAATGTATTCAGTGAAGGATTCACAGATTAATAAATTAACAGAGTTGGTAGGGACCTTGTAGGATATCTAATCCACCTCCCCCACACCTAGGTAGGGGACCCTGCACCATTTCTGACAAATGGCTGTCCAATCCCTTCTTGAAAGCTTCCAGTGAGAAAATGCCAATGCAATCTGCAACCTCAGGATTTGTTGATAGAGTTTCAATTTTGGAATAAGATAACAAAGCATTAGGAAAGGTTTCTGTTAAGAGTAGTACCCACAAAAGAAAGGAAAGTTTATATATAATGTAGTCTTATTTTGGTTCATACCTGCTAAGTCATTAAATTCCTGCAACATTGTGTAAAAAGTGTTGTTTACTTGCTTGGAAGAGTTCAAATCCGTGGATAGAGTGGACCACCTGAAGCATAGTTGTTTAAGGGGAAATACAATTATTAACAGAAAACATAGAAACATAGAAGACTGACGGCAGAAAAAGACCTCATGGTCCATCTAGTCTGCCCTTATACTATTTCCTGTATTTTATCTTACAATGGATATATGTTTATCCCAGGCATGTTTAAATTCAGTTACTGTGGATTTACCAACCACGTCTGCTGGAAGTTTGTTCCAAGGATCTACTACTCTTTCAGTGAAATAATATTTTCTCACGTTGCTTTTGATCTTTCCCCCAACTAACTTCAGATTGTGTCCCCTTGTTCTTGTGTTCACTTTCCTATTAAAAACACTTCCCTCCTGGACCTTATTTAACCCTTTAACATATTTAAATGTTTGGATCATGTCCCCCCTTTTCCTTCTGTCCTCCAGACTATACAGATTGAGTTCATTAAGTCTTTCCTGATACGTTTTATGCTTAAGACCTTCCACCATTCTTGTAGCCCGTCTTTGCACCCATTCAATTTTGTCAATATCTTTTTGTAGGTGAGGTCTCCAGAACTGAACAAACCTCTGATTGACAAAATGGTTGAAAGGAATTGTGTTCTTGGGGAATCCAAAATCATTCTTGGTTCACCGTCCACACAAAATAGGTATAGCCTTTCCTATCTTTCAACCAAGCAATAAATCTTATTTGTAATTCAAAACTAAGGAAATCAAAAGACCAAGAGTACAATTCGATAACCATAAAAATTATCCTTTTTGAAACCTTGGTAGGACTAGATAGATATATGAATGGAAATAAATAAATAAATAAGTAAATAAATAAATAAATAAATAAAGAAGGAGGGAAGGAAGGGAGGGAGGGAGGAAGGGAGAAAGAAAGAAAGGAAAGAAGGAAGGAAGGAAGGGAGAAAGGAAGGAAGGAAAGAAGGAAGGAAAGAAGGAAGGAAGGAAAGAAGAAAGGGAGAAAGAAAGAAAGAAAGGAAGGAAGGAAGGAAAGAAGGAGGGAAGGAAGGAAGGGAGGAAGGAAGGAAAGAAGGAAGGGAGAAAGAAAGAAAGAAAGAAAGGAAAGAAGGAAGGAAGGAAGGAAGGAAGGAAGGAAGGAAGGAAGGAAGGAAGGAAGGAAGAAGTGTGATTGGACACACACAGAATTTGTGTTTGATGCATATGCTTCTGTGTACCTAAAAAGAAAAGATACATTCATCAAGAATCATAAGGTACAACACTTCATGATAGTCATAGGATACAAATAAGCAATCAAATCATGGCAGGCAACAATCAATATAAATTGTAAGGATACAAGCAACAAGTTACAGTGATACAGTCATAAGTGGGAAGAGATGGGAGATTGGAATGATTTTTCTAATAGTAATAGTAATGCAGACTAGGAGCCCATACTAATGAGTCCTATCCTGGTCTCAAAAAGGAACGTTTTTTAGATAGTAAATGACCTTAACAGCTTTTACTGCCGACATACCTGGTGATGATAGGAAGAATCTCCAGATGGAACCAGCCGGTCTCCTTTGGAATCTAAAAATGAGATCTTTTTCTGATTAAACCCATTAATCCCATTAGCTTGTACTTGATGCAGTTACAGTCAGAAAGAGGAATTAAACCAAGCTACAAACTTTCCCACAATAATAAAAAGAATGTGTGGAATATTCTTCTATGAATTTTGCAACTTCAAGTGTTATTGCACATAATATGTGTTCTGGTTTCTGGTAGAACTTTATCTATTACAAATAACTCTTACTAAATGCAGTATTTCATAAACAAAGAAACTCCATTTCTCTTCCCTTCCGTATTCACTACATTCCTCTTCCTCCCCCTTATCTTTCTTAATTGCATTCCTCATACATTGCTCCCAGTCTTCTCCGTTTAACAAGATGTATTTACTCACAACATGATTCACGAACATGATTCACGAATATGCAAAAGGAATAGTTAAAAATATCATATCTTAAAGAAGAAGTAATTGAAAGTTGTTAGACTGAGATGCAGCCTAACCTGAACTTATACTTAGCCCACTTAGTAAAGCACCATGAAGAGGTATATAAATCTAAGTTCTATTGCTAAATTGCTGGTGTCCAGGCCACTTAAAGGAGGAATATCTTATGGCAGCAGTTATTAACTGTTACAACAATTTTCTTTTAAGTTCAGTTTTTCTTTTAAGTTCAGTTTCTCTTAAGTTAAGGACAGCTATACAGAAGAAAATATATGTATATAGTTCTGGGCTGAAATGTGGAGTTATTGATTGTTGGCTTGCAGAAATTTTCCCTGTATCACATCATTTTGTTATTTCTATGCTTCCTATATCATCATTAACGTGATTCTGATTGGCTTGTGAAGCAAATGGTCATCACCTATAAAGCCTTTCATGGCACCGGACCAGGGTATCTAAGAGACCGCCTTCTGCCGCACGAATCCCAGCGACCGGTTAGGTCCCACAGAGTTGGTCTCCTCCGGGTCCCGTCAACTAAACAATGTCGGTTGGCGGGACCCAGAGGAAGAGCCTTCTCTGTGGTGGCTCTGACCCTCTGGAATCAGCTCCCTCCAGAGATTAGAACTGCCCCCACCCTCCTTGCCTTTCGTAAACTCCTTAAAACCCACCTCTGTCGTCAAGCATGTGGGAACTGAAACACCTCCCTCTGCCTATGTAGTTTTCTGTGTATGATATGACTGTATGTATGTTTTTTATATATTGGGGTTCCTTGTTTTTAGACTTTTTAAAATGTATTATTGTTATTTTAGAGTTTAACTACGGTATTAGATTTGTCATTATATATTGTTTTTATCGTTGCTGTGAGCCACCCCAAGTCTAATAATAATAATAATAATAATAATAATAATAATAATAATAATAAATGACGCCAGGAAACAATGCAAACTTTCACAATTTTGTCCATTTAATCCCGTGCGCAAATGTTACTGGTTAGTGTGTCTTTGTGTGAGATTTCGGCAATTTCACTGATTTCTTTGCTTCCATGCATGCGTGGAAGCAAATTCTCATGCGTGTGTGTGTGTGCTCATTTCAGCCTCCGGGACCGATCCAGTAGAGAAAGGTAAATGCGGCCCTTCAGTGATCAGAACAGAAGCTTATTTTAAAATAGGCGCTATCAGAATAGTTTCAATAATCAGATAGTGAAAATATGTCATTCAAACCTTCAGGGATTTGAGCACAGAGTCAAGCGGAAAATCTCAATGAGGCTTCTTGCAAAAACAGAGAGCAACTCCTTTAATTGAAGAGCTGGCTGTAATTTGAGTTAATGCGAGAGTGCTGACCAGTCCAGTTTCTGGATTGGAAGCAATTATCTCTTTCCCTGTCCTTGTGTTTCAGTATAGTGTATTTTTTATGTAAGACAACTCACCACCCCCACCGCCAAGAAATTCTGACCATTGGACTGACTGGCAAATCTTGTTTGGCTCTCTAGATCAGCGTTTCCCAACCGCTGTGCCGCGGCACAGTAGTGTGCCGCGAGACAAGGTCAGGTGTGCCGCAAAGTTCCGCTTCCAAACCGGAAGTTGAGTGTCCCGGCTTGCTTCTTCACACCTTCATTTTCGCGCCTTTCTTCTTCGTGCCTTCCTTCTTTGCAGCAGGTGAGCTTGGGACTCGGCGGGATGGCAATAGTAGCGGCTGAGGCTTTCACTTGTGGCATCGGGAGTGGTAATAGAGGCGGCGGCGGGAATAGCGGGGGGGGCTCCTGCAAGTGGAAGCCTCAGCCCTGGAGCCCCCTCGCCCGTGGGAGTGCTAATGGCGGCGACGGCGGCGGGAATAGCGGGGGGGGCTCCTGCAAGTGGAAGCCTCAGCCCTGGAGCCCCCTTGCGCCCATGGCTTTTCGTCGATGTCTCTGCCTGCCCGATCCGGAGTGCTAATAGCGGCGGCGGCGGGAATAGCGGGGGGGGCTCCTGCCCGCCGCCGCTATTAGCACTCCCGCGGATCGGGCAGGCAGAGACATCGACGAGAAGCCATGGGCGCGAGGGGGCTCCAGGGCTGAGGCTTCCACTTGCAGGAGCCCCCCCCGCCCGATCCTTCCTTCTCTGGAGCCCCTTCGCGCCCATGGCTTCTCGTCGATGTCTCTGCCTGCCCGATCCGGAGTGCTAATAGCAACAGAGAGAGAGAGAGTGAGAAAGAACAAGAGAGAGAAAGCATGACAGAGAGAGAAAGAACAAGAGAGAGAAAGAAAATAAGAGAGAACAAGAGAGAGAGAGAGACTAAGAGAGAGAGAAAGAAAAGAGAGAGAGAGAGAAAATAAGAGAATGAGAGAGAGCAACAGAGAGAGAGAAAGAAAAGAGAGAGAGAGAAAATAAGAGAATGAGAGAGAGCAACAGAGAGAGAGAAAGAACAAGAAAAAGCACGAGAGAAGAAAAGCAAGAGAGAAAAAGAGAGATAGCAAGAGATACTGAAAGAAAGCAAGAAAGAGAGAGAGAGAGAAAAAAGAAAGCAAGAGAGACAGATAGGAAGAGGAAAGGAGAGAGAGAGAGAAATGAGAACAAAAAGGGGAGGAGAAATGAGAAAATGATTGAGGCAGAGAATGAGAGGAGAAACAAAAGAGAGAGAGGTGATTCTTGAAGCATATGGTAAAAAGCACCCAAATAATAAGAAAAAAACCCCAGCCCTCACCTGTTTTTGAAAAGAATAAAAGAGAATAAAACCCCAGCCCTCACCTGGTTTTGGAAATGGTTTGAGTACACACAGACATATAAGGGGCGGGGGGAGAGACAGAAATGAGACAGTAGTATAAATTTGAGGAGGGATGATTGATGATTGACTGTATTTATAAGGGGATGTTACATGGGATTGTATGTTCTATGTATAAATACATGTAGAAATACTGTAAATCTGAAGGTCAGCAGTTAAAATCTCATCCCCAGCTCCAGGTTGACTCAGCCTTCCATCCTTCCGAGGTGGGTAAAATGAGGACCCAGATTGTGGGGGCAATATACTGGCTCTGTTAAAAAATGCTATTGCTAACATGTTGTAAGCCGCCCTGAGTCTAAGGAGAAGGGGGCATAAAAATTGAATAAATAAATAAATAAATAATATTTACTGTCTTTTTGTGTCATTTTGGTTGGTGGTGTGCCCCAGGATTTTGTAAATGTAAAAAGTGTGCCGCGGCTCAAAAAAGGTTGAAAATCACTGCTCTAGATGATTTTGACTTCTGCTTTGTGTGTTCAGGGTTTCTTTCCCAGAGACTTTGTTATTTAACATTATTTTCTTCTTCTGCAGTTTCTTTATTCAGTAGCTAATTACAGTGGTCCTTTGACTTTCACGTCTCCGACTGTCGCGGAAAGGCTATACAACAGGTTTTCAAAAAATATTAATATTAATATCCAAGACCGCCTTCTACTGCACGAATCCCAGCGACCGGTTAGGTCCCACAGAATGGGCCTTCTCTGGGTCCCATCGACGAAGCAATGTCGTCTGGCAGGATCTAGGAGAAGAGCGTTCTCTGTGGCGGCCCCGACCCTCTGGAATCAACTCCCTCTGGAGATTAGGATTGCCCCCACCCTCCTCGCCTTTCGCAAACTCCTTAAAACCCACCTCTGCCATCAGACATGGGGAAATTGATTCCCCTGGGCCGTTCCCGCTTCATGTATGATTCTTTTGTCTGGGATGTAAGACTGTTTTTATATGAAGGGTTTTAAATTGCTTTTTAACTATTGGATTTGTACTATGTTTTTTGTTGTGAGCCGCTCCGAGTCTCTGGAGAGGGGAGGCATTCAAATCAAATCAAATCAAATCAAATCAAATCAAACCAAACCAAACCAAACCAAACCAAACCAAACCAAACCAAACCAAATCAATCAATCAAATCAAATAAAAAAACAAATAAACACTCCATGGTTTTTTTGAACATTTGAACGTTTTCCCGCTGCCGCCTGATGTACAATACCGTGCATTTTAACTCTTCTCCTCCCCCTCCCACCGCAGCCATCCTGCTTCTTTAAATAAAAGCTCCGCTTCCGCCCCAGCCTCCCAATCCCTCCCCTTTAATTCTCAGAGCGTTGGTATACTCCACTTGAAGCCGAGCCTTACTGCTGCCCACCGCCACGCAGCAAAGCCCCCAGCTTGTCACTCTGTTGCCCCTGCGGCTTCTGGGGGTAAGTAAAACCAGGAATGGAGGAGGGAGGGGGAGGAAGGAAGGAAGGGACCGTCTCTACTTTGCGGAAATTTGACTTTTGTGGGTGGTCTTGGAGCGTATCCCCTGCGAAAGTCAAGGGACCACTTTACTTACTTTTAGCTAATAACAGCATGTGTATTATTTTGAAGTTGAAGCAGGACCATTAATATCTCAGGGAAAACTGTGTCTTTCAATGGAGATTCACAAAATCTAAGTTAATATGTCTATACAGAAGAAAAGATATTTATATAAATTTTGTGCTCATCATTAGCGATTGGTTCATAATGAAATATAAATAATACAAGTAGCCAGTGAGTTGACTTAAGGATCACATTTGAACCTAGAATTGCATCTTTGTTAAAATTAAATGAGGCACTTTGTAATTCCTTGTTCAACAACAAGAATCTTAGTAGTTCCAGATGTAGTTGTTAAATCATTTATCTATTGCTCAAATCGTTCAGTGGATAGAGTCCCAAGTAAGAATCATTTCTTACTATGATCTCATTTCCATTTACCGTATTTGCCTCCTTGCAGCTGGTTTAACTAGCACGTACCTTGCCTGTGTTGAATCAGCTGGTAGTCAGGAGGCGGATATCAATTGTTAGTGCTAATGAGGCTCTGTTCTGTTTGCTGCAAGAAGGAAATTGCTGGGAGGCAGAAACCAAAGGGTGGGGGTGGTTGGGTGAGGCTACATTCAGTGTATAAGAAGCATCCGAACTTTCACCCACTTTGGGGAGGTAAAAAGATGTGTCTTAACTCCAAAAAACACAGTAAGTTCTTGCATACTGACACTGGTGGAACTTCCAGGAGCTCTACCACCCACCTGACTTTCAGCACCAAGAGCTGTTTCCAAGCTGGTAAACCTTTCCCTCTGCCCGTAGAGTTCCCAAAAGAAAATAATCCATGATGAGGCTGCTGGGTATAACTATCAAGTGGTCAAGTGCAGGAAATCAAGACCAATACAACAATTTGTTCAGAACAACTTCTTTATTGCTGTTTGCCTAGAGACAGGAATCTTGCCAGAGTAAATCACACTCTGCATATCTATCAGATAAAGACTACATAGGTTTTAGAGAAAATCCCTTTTGAGCCTCTTTCTGCACACCAATGCCTCGAGGCTTATTTCACTTTTAGCTCCTTGAAAAAGAAGTCTTTCCTTCTGCAAACAGGCATCCAAGTCCATAACCCAAATCAAATTAAATATTTAGCCTAATATGTAAACAAAAGCTAAAAAATTATAAAATACATAAAGCACAAAAATATTTTGAAAAACTATCTTCATGTATATGTAACTACAGAATCTACAGCTACAACTATATGCCTGTATCTACGTCTCTACCTCCACCATCTCTACCATCTCTATCATCTTTAGCACTATCACTATCTTTATCTCTATATCCATCATCTACAACTATATCTACGTCACTATACCATCTACATTTGTCTATTTATAAACTATTATCTATCTCTATCATCTCTCTCTATATATATATATATGTGTGTGTGTGTGTGTGTGTGTGTGTGTGTGTATATATATATGTGTGTGTGTGTGTGTGTGTGTGTGTCAAATGTTTTTTTAGCTGTATGTGTTTTTTTGACACATACAGAATATAGTTGTCGGCTATAAATAAATTAACTGCCTTGAAATGGCCCTGGGTTGGGCCTAGAGGCAAAAAGGAGCTGTGACGTTCCTTCAAATATACCAGGGTGATCCGACATTAAAAAAAACAAAAAAACACACACACACACACACACACACACATATATATATATATATATATATATATATATATATATATATATATATATTGTTTGTTTGTTTGTTTGTTTATAGAAGGAAGGCAGCTCAGGTCTCGCTGTGTTCGCCCTAGAACAAGGACAGAAACACCAGCCTGAAGATGACAAGTGGGACCTCGTCGAAACGTCGCCAGAAATTTCCAAATCCTACACGGGAAGAAACCCAAATATACCAAGACCATCATACCTGTACCCGTGAAAATCTATGAAAACACACACACACACACACACACACACACACACACACATATATATATAATTTTCAAATTCAGCAAAAAAACATGTGACACATACAGATAGAATTGTCAGCTATCAATAAAATTAACTGCCTTGGAAATGTCCCTGGGTTGGGCCAAGAGGCAAATAAGGAGCTGTGATGTTCCTTCAATACACCAGGGTGATTCGACACAAAAATATGTAACCCTTCTCTGGTGCAGAGCTGAAGGGATTGGATACTGTAGCCTAGAGGATAATTCTCTGCCTTACAAGGCAAAGGTTGCAGGTTCAAGTCCCAGTGGGTATGGCTAGCTGATGAGGCCAAAATAAGGCTGAAATAGATCTATCCTAGTCTCCCAAAAGGCTGTGGCTGAATGTGGATTTTTGTGATGAAAGGGCTGGGGTGAAGAGCTAGGGGCCTTTGGGCGAGGGAGAGAATGCAGTGGCCTATCAGCTGCTGCGGAGGAAAGAGCTTCATCCAACTGGCGGAGGCAAAAAGTCCCATCCCCGACTTCCACACATCTTAAAAATGCTGAGGTTGAGAAATGCTACATTAGAGCATTAGCCTTATCTGGGAGACAGCTAAACCACGGTTATAGTTCACGTAATAGATTTAACCTATTAACCCTTTTTTCTGGGCTTGAACAATTCACTGTATACTACAGTGCATACTATAAACCAGTGATGGCGAACCTATGGCATGGGTGCCACAGGTGGCATGCAGAGCCATATCTGCTGGCACCCGAGCTGTTGCCCTAGCTCAGCTCCAACATGCATGTGTGTGCCGGTTCGCCATCACTGCACTAGATAGTAAAGCAAATGCATAACTTCCAATAGACCTACTTATAAATATGGCTGCATAAATTGTCAGAATTACTTAGGCAAATTCACACTACATATTGTCATAATGCTTGCAGCTTAGTGTATGGTGTGCACCCAGGCACTGTGGTTTAAATAATAATAAGCTACAGTACTCCAGAACGGATGTATCTAGAAATTCATATTCCCTTCTTATCACAACTGATTTTACACAGGATGTCGCCACTGATTTCTCTACAAGTTGAAAATTACTACAGGGCAGGAGCAGCAATGTTCCTCAAGATGCCTCTTCACACACACACACCAAATTCAGAAGTAGTAAACTCGCACAAGTGGAGTCCCTCAAAGCTTAGTAAATTACTTCAACACATCTGCATCATTTTCATTTAAAGTTTTTGCCCACCAACCTCCAAATCTCATTTCAAAAAGCCCAAATCTTACTAGTATAACCTACAACCCTAGATCTTCCTGATGGTCTCAGCCATGTATAGAGAGGCAGCTAAATGTGTTCCCGTTTCCTCGACTATAATGTTGTCTTCCGATGCCACAGATTAAAACTATAAAGTTATTTTTTTCTTTATTCCATTTCTGCGGAGGCCCTTCTCAAGTCAATGAACTGAGCGGTTAGTTTACAATTCAAAAAGTGTGCATCAAAATATTAAACACTATTTGAAAACAGAGTCCTTAGGGAGTTGTGTGGCATAATATGAAGATGGATGGATGGATGGGTGGGTGGGTGGGTAGGTAGGTAGGTAGGTAGGTAGGTAGGTAGGTAGGTAGGTAGGTAGATAGATAGATAGATAGATAGATAGATAGATAGATAGATAGATAGATAGATAGATAGATAGATAGATAGGTGGAACCAATAACAGGATGTCCAGGGGGAAAGCATTTTGAAATTTCCTGATATTTCCCTGACATTTCCCTGTAACTTGCAATCTAGGAAAGGCACGGTGGTAGATGGCATCATACCAAACGCCTAAGCCGTGGAGAAATATCAGTAACTGAGGAAACAAGTTGTTGCCAACAACTCATTTTAGCTTGACTGCCAGGCAGTGCGATCCGATTTTTTAACATGATTTTTCCCTGACTTTTAAATATTTTAATACAGTTTGGTTTTTTCCCTGATTTATTCCATTTTTTCACGAATTCCCTGATTTCCCTGTTTTCCAGGTTTGCTGGACACCCTGAATAAAAACATTTTTAAAAACTTCCAATTTACACAAGAGCAAGATACTTGCCCAGTTTGGCAATACAGCCAGGAAAACGGGCCTCTTGGCACACTTAGCGCGCCAGGCTTGGGAACAGCAACACATTTTTTTAGGAAAAGCTTTAGGAAAGGCTATCAGGCCTGGGACAGTTGTGATCTTCAATTTCGGTTTGCGCAAACTGTCACACCTGAGGGAAGTTACCTTTCAGCAACAGCTGCTTCTAATCACCAGAGAACTCCAAGCTTTAACCCGATAAAGCCCTTTCCCTCCAAGCCATGAGGGGGCGCACTCCCAACCACTAGGTTTGGTCCTGAGGGGGGCTTCACCCCCCACCCCCCACCCCCGCCAGTAGTTTGCCACTGTCTCCTTTTCCTAGGGCTGAGAGAGAGTGTGACTGGGCCGCCTGGCTTTATGTCGAAAGCAAAAGGCTAAGAACTTACGCTCTCTATAGCCTTTGATGCCTGAACCGCTAGCACGGCAGACTGTCTCAGCCTTGACACGCCCTCTATCACTCCCAGCCGCTCTTTCCCCTCCCTCCTCCTCCTCCTCCTCCTCCTCAGCTTTCCACGCTCCCAGCTCTGCCTTTCCCATTGTTCCTTGCGCGCGCGGCGGTGTGGGGGGGAGCAGCAGCCGCTGTTTCCTTCAGAAGCTCCGGCTTGTGGGCGGGAACGGAAAGTTTAGTCGGGAGCTTTGCGACCGAAGGGAGGAGGAGGGGGAGGGAAAAAGGAGCGCGGGATCGGGTCGGGTGCGCGCGCGCTTCCTTTAAGAACTCCATTCCACCCATCCGACTCTTCTTTTTTTTCCCTTTCCTCTCCCCCGCCCCCCCCCTGCCTCCTCCTTCTCCCGCTCGCGCTCGGGACGGGAGAGAAGACGTGGTGCGCGCGCTTGGCCCATCTGAGGCGGCGGCGGACGGGGTGTGGGAGGGGGACAAAAAAAAAGGGCGAAGGCGGAGTTTTGCGACGATGGATCCCGACCGAGAAAGAGTCGCCCGGTGGGGACGGCAACGTCGGCGGCTCCTCCGGCGGCTGTGAAGGAGGGGGCGGCGGCGGTAGAGGGGGGGAAAGGGGGGATGCTGTCCCGGAAGAAAACGCGCGCCGACCTCTCCAAACCGGGCGAGGTGCAGGGCAAGTACGTGATCAAGGAGACCAGCCCGTTGCTCCGCAGTGAGTTTTTGAGATCTGGTTGGGGAAAAGGGGAGAGACGAAGGGAGGAAGCAAGGGAAAAGAAAGGGGGGGGGGATCAGAAAAACCCTGAGGGGAAGAATGGGCCGAGGGGGGAGGGAGGGGGGAATCTCAAAATCGTCGGGATGCTTCTTTCAAGGTGAGGGGTTGACCTCTTTTTGGGGGGTAATTTTTTATTTTTTTAACTCCAAATTCATACATGTAATAATTCCCTCAACACTGTCAGACTTTTTACTAAATCTGCACTTCTATTTCTACTAGTTTTTCTATCATTCCTATCATCCTCTTCCTCCCACTTAGGACTGTATGACTGTAACTTGTTGCTTGTATCCTAAGATTTTTATTAATATTGATGGTTTCTTCATTGTTTATTTGACCCCTATGACAATCATTAAGTGTTGTACCCCATGATTCTTGACAAATGTATCTTTTTTCTTTTATGTACCCTGAGAGTATATGCACCAAGACAAATTCCTTGTGTGTCCAATCACACTTGGCCAATAAAAAATTCTATTCTATTCTATTCTATTAATTGGGTTTCTATGCCACCTCTCTCCAAGGACTATATATCAATGCATATATCTTACAAACATGTCCATAACATATATAGTTACATATTTCTAGCTGACCTCTTTTGTGCTCATATCAACCTCTATATTTATTTATGGGATTTATCTGCTGCCTGATTCCGTATTAGTAATTAATATTTACTAAGTCTGCACTACTATTACTAGTAGTTTTTCCTCATCATTCCTATCACCCATTTCCTCCCACTTATGACTATAACTTGTTGCTTGTATCCTTAAAATTTTTATTAATATGGATTGTTTCCTCATTTATTATTTGACCCCTATGACAATCATTAAGTGTTGCACCTCATGATTCTTGACAAATATATATTTTCTTTTATTTACACTGAGAGCATATGCACCAAAAACAAATTCGTTGTGTGTCCAAACACACTTGGCCAATAAAGAAGTCCGTTCTAGTCTATTGTATAAGTTATCAGTCTGTATTCATATTTCTCTTTCTCACTCCCCTCCTAACTCTGTCCATCTCTCCCATCTACCTTCCTTCCCTTCTCTCCATCCTTCCTTCCTGACTTCCTCTCTCCACCCCATCTCTACCTTTTCTCCAGCTACTTCCTCTCTCCCTCTTTGTGTTCCCTGGAGTAATTTCGGTTCTAATAAATTTTATATTAAATAAACTGAAGGGGGTTTGACTTTTTACACAATGGTGGCTGGATACCGACCCAACATTTTAAGTTACCTTTTTTGCCAGCATTACTTTAAGCTGTTCTAAATTGCTTAAAATAGGGTTTTGGTTTTTAAAAAAAAACAATTCTTCTCCTGCAAATGTAAGGGAAAAGAAAAAAAGATTTGATATCTTTTTGAGGAAAATCTTTAGATATCGTTAGATCAGTAGAGGGTGCTGGTTCTCACTTGTCTAATTATAACAAATATAAACTGCTCCTTTTTTACCTCAATTTCAGCTGCTTTTTTTTTTTTTTTTTAAAGACTCCTTGGAGAGGGAACTTAAAGTTGAATATTTTGTGAACTTAGTCCTGGTGTGGCTGGCAAATACTCAGGGCTGAAATATGCTCAGTAATACACTTTTTTTCTGAATTCTGAGTACTGTATATGTCTATCAGCCAGTGTTTCATATATTTTGGGGCCCTAGGGGGAAATAAAAGTATAACTGCCAAGCCTGAAGTCTATCCACCCTTGTCAGAACTTCAAAGGCACAGATAGGAAACTAATTGGACTTAAATCACCTGTAGTCTCTGTTCATTTCTTTAAGGAGTGAAATTGCTCTTGTTCAAAAGCCAAAGTGTAGGCCATGTGACCCTAGCTTGTCACCTTATAATCTTTATAGGATTATGTATAGTTAACCTACAGCTTTCTAGTTTGGAGAGAAAACAGCTGTGACTATGATCTCATTTCATTTGTAGGGGGAGAACAATTTTCTTCTGAATAAATTGGGCAGAGATGCTGCTGATGATTATAGGCTATACCTCTCTTATCTTTTTAAATCATATCAGAAATTCTCATATTTTATGGTCTGTAACACCTGGGAAGCTGAGCAGGACATAGCTTGAACTGATTTGAAATGAAATCTTTTTTCCAATGCCTAATTAAATTGCAGAAGCCTGCTTGAGTTGATAAAGTAAAAAATTTCAAAACTGCGGTTTTAATTAAATTTTTGTGCCCAGAGATGATGCAATTCTAATATTAACACAAAAGAAGGATGGCTTTTATCTTCTTTCCATAAACGTTCAATTGATTTGCCGTAAGTAGAAATGGAATAAAAGAGCTTCCAGACTTTGGGTTTTATTTGGGTAAACCATTATATAAACGCTGTCCTGAATCAGTTGAGAAGGGCAGCATAGTCAAATAGGTAGGTGGGTGGTAGGAAGGAAGGAAGGAAGGATGGATGGATAGATAGATAGATAGATAGATAGATAGATAGATAGATAGATAGATACTTTTTATTGAAATGAAGTTGTATGATCAAAAGAACCCAGGTAAGAACCAGTAATTGTCCTTACTTTTTTGAGTTACAGTATAATCTGAATTAGCCATTTTATTTCAAAAATAAATCCTATTTGTTGGAAATGTTATGATTTTCAAAAAGCCTAAATGATAATAATGGCTGTTGTATAAAACAATTAACAGTTATTTTATAATTATAAATAATTAACCTTTTTCCAATAGCTTGCTTAGATCCCTTTCTTTTATTTTAGAGGCTGTTATCCTGTTGAAAGAGAAAAAAATGGGCCCATTTAATATTAATAAAGCTAGAAATAGGTTTAGATCAGGTACTGTATAGCAATCTGTGAGAGTAGGCTGTATGTATTTATAAAGCCCTATTTTTGGAGCTCCCAGACTTCCTTCTGATCATCATTATCTGAAACTGGTAGCATATTTTCCTACCATTTTGAGGGGACAAATTGAAAATTGAAGGGTATGCATTAAAATGGCATAATATGGGTAAAAATGAAACTCACCACTGCTGTCATTTGTTTTGCAGCCCTTAGTTGCTCCTCACAAATACTAATTGTGGGCCAAGGGTTTAAAAAGGGGCTATTCACTTCTTTTGTAGATTAAGTTAATCAGTAGATGCTAAAATAATTTGACTTATTTTTCCTTAGAGAAGAAAAAAGAAAGATTTTCTTATTGCTTTCCCAAAGAGCTCTCTGAGGTTCTTTTATTAAACTATTTATTCTGTTGCTGTGGTGCTTAGTCCTGATTTTAAGAAAAGGGAAATTAGATTTTAGTTCAGTTTGTGTTCACATGTAGTTAAAGGTCTTCTCTACACTGTTTCTTATTAGAAGTGTGAAGAACCTAAATAAAACTTGTTTGCTCAAAACTTAGTTGAGCAAACCTAACACTACGTAGATTTAGTTATTGTGATGGAGGGGAAAATAGAGAGGGGTGAAGAATCTGCTGGATTTGAAATGTTGTTGAACTTTTGTCTTCCATTAGCTTTAGCTTCTAGTCCATACAGTAGTATCTGGAAGGCTGCAGACTGCTTTCTCCTGAGGCTTGAAAAGTTGTTATAGCATTTTCTATGACAAATTCTCATAACTGGAGATTTGGGGAATTGTAGTCTAAACATAAGGGCACTATGTCAAGCAGGTTAATATAGAATAAGAAATCTATATCAGCAATATTCATAAGACAGTAGTAATGCACTTATATTAAAAACAAAATACTCTCTATTGGTTGTTATCTACAAACAGACACACAAACACCTCATTGTTTTGAAATACCCTAGTTCTGGCGTCAGCAACCCATGGCTATGGAACCACATGTGGCTCTTTCATCCCTCTGCTGTGACTCCCTGTTGCTCAAAATATGTGTCACAACTGCCACCCACCCATAGCAATTTTTTGAGCTTTTCAACCCCCAGTATGCCAGTCATGGATAAATCCAAGGGGGAAAAAAGTTTCAGAGCAAAACAGAATCTTTAATTCAACTATATATCCTAATTTTGTGTCCACTCAGGAAATAGTCAGACATGGAAAGAGTTTTGTGGCTACCAGTGTTTCCTTTTCTGTGGGAAACAGGTCCAGATGGCTCTCTGAGTGTTTAAGGTTGCCAACTCCTACACTAGCTCATGCTACATTGTTATGATATAGTGGAATTATAGTAAATAATTAAATAGTTAAATTTAGTAAAAATATCAATATGTAATTTTTTAGCAGCTTGTAATTCCTTAATTTCAGAAGTAGACATAGATGATTATTATTTGTTTTACATATCGTGATAAGCTAGGATTTGATAGTGGGTTTTTTACCTGTCTTGTAGAAGTACTGTACCTATAATTACTTACTGATGATATGCAAAGCAAGTCTTATGTAATACAATATAACAACCATGTTATATTGAACAGTGCACGTACATACATCAGGAAAACTCTACAATCTAGCTATCTAATGTCTAACTGGATCATGATTCCAGAAATATCAAAAGTACAAGTTCTATTTCAGAACATCCCATAAACTTCCTGAACATAATTTAGCATTCATCCTTAATGATAGATTCATAAAATGGCAGTGGGATACTTTTGACCTGGCCATGGTATTTATTCATGAAGAAGTGAAATTGACTAAGATGTATAAAATTTATATAGAGAATATTATATTATTAGAATATTATTCAAGAAAATAATATTAAAATTTTGCTAAAAACTTTGATTTCGGCGTTACAAGCTTGAAACAAAGTTTAAATACCTTGAGATTTCTTCCTAGAATGTTGTTGGAATTGTGAAGTTCATGTTCATATAAAGGAACTCCCTGGGGCTTCGTTTTTTAGAAACATAGAAACATAGAAGACTGACGGCAGAAAAAGACCTCATGGTCCATCTAGTCTGCCCTTATACTATTTCCTGTATTTTATCTTACAATGGATATATGTTTATCCCAGGCATGTTTAAATTCAGTTACTGTGGATTTACCAACCATGTCTGCTGGAAGTTTGTTCCAAGGATCTACTACTCTTTCAGTAAAATATTTTCTCACGTTGCTTTTGATCATTCCCCCAACTAACTTCAGATTGTGTCCCCTTGTTCTTGTGTTCACTTTCCTATTAAAAAACACTTCCCTCCTGAACTTTATTTAACCCTTTAACATATTTAAATGTTTCGATCATGTCCCCCCTTTTCCTTCTGTCCTCCAGACTATACAGATTGAGTTCATTAAGTCTTTCCTGATACGTTTTATGCTTAAGACCTTCCACTATTCTTGTAGCCTGTCTTTGGACCCGTTCAATTTTGTCAATATCTTTTTGTAGGTGAGGTCTCCAGAACTGAACACAGTACTCCAAATGTGGTCTCACCAGCTCTCTATATAATGGGATCACAATCTCCCTCTTCCTGCTTGTTATACCTCTAGCTATGCAGCCAAACATCCTACTTGCTTTTGCTACCGCCCGACCACTCTGCTCACCCATTTTGAGACTGTCAGAAATCACTACCCCTAAATCCTTCTCTTCTGAAGTTTTTGCTAACACAGAACTGCCAATGCAATACTCAGATTGAGGATTCCTTTTCCCCAAGGGCATTATTTTACATTTGGAAACATTAAACTGCAGTTTCCATTGCTTTGACCATTTATCTAGTAAAGCTAATCTTGTTTTACGGGATTTAAAATTTAATGTATCCACTCTTCATTAACATTTGTAAGTTCTGTGTATTTATTGTTACTCGTAACTTTCTGCTACAGATCTGATGCCTTCGTTCATCCGTCATGGTCCAACCATTCCAAGGCGAACAGATATCTGTCTTCCAGATCCAGTGCCTTCTGCCTATTCACCAGGTGGGGACAGCGCCATTTCCAGACATCAGAGCTTCCTAAGGACTCCAGTGCAGAGGCCTCCTCATGAAATATTACGGCGGGAAAGCAACAGGCTATCTGCCCCTTCCTACCTTGCCCGGAGTTTACCTGAGGTCCCTCGGGAATATGGCTTATCTTCACAGTCCTTTTTAACAGAGGCCAACTCGGTTACTGAAAATGGAGATGCCGGATCCCGTTACTATTTTGGTCATTTTTATAATGATCAAAGACGACATCCACTGGGGGATCATGTTCAGGAAGAATATAGATACTATGAACATAATACTGACCTCATCCAAAGGATGTCACAAAATCAGGGAAGACACAGTTCAGGCAAGTATTGGGTTTTTCACACATCGTTCAATTTTTCCTTTTTGGCTCTATGTAAAAACATTTAAAGAGTATATTTTATGCTTTTACTAGTGGGATTCAGTTGATATCATTGAACATATCAAAATCTGAAGCTGCCTTGCATTGGGTCATACAAGAACTGTGACCATGTTTAAGCACCCCTTGCTAACATTGCCTTGACCCATTGACTTAAGAGTCAAATTATTGTGTAAACAGCAAAAAAACATGAGCGGCAGCTGTAGACAACAACAATACCCTATTAGTGTGTAAGAAGATCTGAATTGAAGGGCTTTGGCATTTCCTCCACTAATATGGATAAAGAGTTGATCTCAAAGAGCTCATGTAACCCATGGACCCTTTTCAAAGGTAAACGTAAAGATTTACCCTTTCTAGTTCTAGTGATTATCTCCCTTTCTTAGCTGTGAGCCAGCGTTGTCTAAAGACACTTCCATGGCCACGTGGCCAGCATGATTATATGCCAAAGCACCCAGAACAGTGTTATCTTCCCACCAAGGTGGTACCTATTTATCGACTCACATTTGCATGCTCTCGAGCTGCTAGGTGCGCAGAAGTTGGAACAAATAATAGAAGCTCACCCCATTGCACAACACTCAGGTCCCAAACCTGGACTGTCAACTTTCCAGCTGACAAGCTCAATGTCTTTAACTGCTGAGCCACCACACCCCCTTTTAAGAGGACCCAAATAGAATCTCAGCCAAAAAAGGAACCAGCTCTGAAGGGATTTTTCTCTTTCTCGCTCCTTTGTGTTTTGCTTGTTGGTATTTGTTTAAAAAATGGCCTTTATCATTCAGATTTAAATTAGTTAAACTAAGAACTAATGTAAAATTGTATTTATTCTAGTAAACATGCTAATGATTCTTTTAAACCATTGCTTCCACACCATATCTCTTTCTTAGCTTTTTAGTATGTTATATGTTTGAAGCTCAAAGCTGAAGAGAAAATGTTTATCTTCATGACTGACTTTGATTATTCTTAGCAGTATTTTCTAGTCTTCCATACATGTGATTCTTGTTCAGTATTTTCATTATGGAGTCCTGAACCCTGACTTCATATAATGCAAGAGTGACTTACAGATCCATTGCTGTCAATTTAGAGTTGAATGCTACTTCCTGGAGTATTATACCCTTTGACCTTGAAAGAGTAACATTGATATTAGAGTTTCTTTTTTATACAGTAGCTATTGATCATGCAATGATGGAGGCCAAACTTTGGCAATTCTTATAGTCATTTCTGGACTCAAATGAATTGACAACCTATTTCGTGTAACTTAAGAAATTTTTATTGGACATGGTTCATATTCATAGGCATGGCAAGAAAAGTGTACTTTTATATGGTTCACATCCATAGACATGACAGGAAAAATGGTATGTAGGTGCATTTTTAATGGGAGGGGGACCCTTATCTCATTGATTGGAACATCTAACTTACCCACTTAAGAGAATTTCTTATTGGAGGACTGCACATCCTTTTTTTCCAACAAAGAGAGTGAATGTAGTGGTCATGTGTTCAAGTGACCACATCTAAAAGCATAGTACAGTATATTGTGTGTGCTTTATTTAATCAGAATTATGTAAAGCTCTGACCACTTTACAGATCACATTGTTACAGAATCATAGATCTGAAAAGGGATTGTCAAGCTTTCCCCATTGTGACGTCTATTCTACTGGATGATTTGTTCCACCAGACCAGAGATAGGCAATGCTTGAGAGGCCAAAAGTCCATTTCTGATTCTGGTCAGGCTATGGGAGGCCATGGTTCTACCAACAGGAAAAAATGGGACTGTCTTGATGATTTTTATGTTTTAGTTAGGTTTTAAAGATGATAATGAGGACTTTGGGGAAGGTAGTTCCACTCTCACCTTTAACTGTCCAAACATTAAAAAAAACAACTTACATGTATATAATTTATTTCTGTATCAAATGGGTATATTTCAACAGTCTGGTTTTGCCTCTCAGAAGCCTTTTACTTCCATTATGATCTGAATCTTGGAAAAGAAAAAATTGAAAAGGTGTTTATGAACAAGGGTCATTTTGTTGCCAAAAACAAAAAGTTTTATTGGAAGTGTGAACTTGAGGTTCTGGGAGATTGCATAAAAGCAACTTGTTGCCTACCCTAGCTTAGCAAGATTTATTTATGCTTGTGTATTGAAAAGTCAACTTTTATTGAGCACAAAGCTGATTTTAGTACCAAGGAGACAGTTTAACAATCTAGGAACTGCTATTAAAATGATGTATTGAAGAGTAAGGAATACTTTGAATCTGAACAAAACCTTGATAGTAAAACATATTTGTCTCAAAATTATGATTTTTTTTTTTGCTTCAAAGCGTCACCAGATTTTTTTAACGTAGTTTGTGTTTATGGGATGCAATCAATATTAGGGTACCACTTTTAGAATCGTACTCCTGGGAAGCCCATAGAATCCAAAGTAAAACATCTATTACATTGTAGTCAACAGGACATATAGACTTGTTACTATGTACTAATCTCATTGTATCTCATTGCAAATTGGAGCAGTTTGAAGAGAGAAAGGGATGAGATTGTCAATTCCCTTCCCCCTTTTTTGCAAAGATGGTTTTGTTTGAAGAATTTCTGATCCTCAACAAGGCAAATTGTTTGTATTTTTCCCTTAAAATAAAATTCTATTCTATTAAAATAAAATTCTACTCTATTCTATTACCTTATGTATAATCTCATTTTCCTGTAAGAGGCTGGAGGCCTGATGAAAAGAGATGGCTCCTTTCTCAGTCCCTCCCTCACTCCAGAGAGTATGTGCAATATTGGTTATTTCTTTTTTCCTTCACTTTCTTTTGCTGTCAATTTCTTTTGCTTTTGCTTTCCCCTTTCCATTTTCCCCTGAGCAAAGCCTAGGGCTAGCAAACTCACAGGCAGCAACACATCAGAGCCCTTTTTCTAATAGCAGAGGGTGAGCAAAAAGGCCATCTTTAAGTTGGGCAACTATGCCCAGTCTCCCTTCAACCAAAGCTGCAATTCCCAAGTCATCAGCCATGAGTCCCATCATTGCCCAATCCCCTCACCATCCTTTTGCAAGAGTATAGTGTTCTCATCTGCAGTCCCCCGTCCTCAGATCCCTCTCCTTGCTCCTATTGTAGGAAGGCAAGAAGGAAGCCACTTAGGTGTCATTGTGGCATTTCCCTTCAAACCCATTCAGAGAGAGTGAACAGTTGAGGAAGGGAACCTACAGGAAGCCTTTGAGTCTCAGATTTTCTAAAAATAAGAGCCGGGGTGGGGCATGGTCTCCTCCGGGTCCCGTCAACTAAACAATGTCGTTTGGCGGGACCCAGAGGAAGAGCCTTTTCTGTGGCGGCTCCGACCCTCTGGAATCAGCTTCCTCCAGAGATTAGAACTGCCCCCACCCTCCTTGCCTTTCGTAAACTCCTTAAAACTCACCTCTGTCGTCAAGCGTGGGGGAACTGAAACATCTCCCCCTGCCTATGTAGTTTTCTGTGTATGATATGACTGTATGTATGTTTTTATATATTGGGGTTTCTTTTTATTTATTTATTCATTCATTTATTTATTTATTTATTTATTTATTTATTTATTGTAAGCTCCTTAAAACCCACCTCTGTCGTCAGGCATGGGGGAACTGAGATATTCTTTCCCCCTAGGCTTCTACAATTTATGTATGGTATGTTTGTATGTATGATTGGTTTTTAAAATAAGGGTTTTTAGTTGTTTTAGTATTGGATTGCCGCATGTTGTTTTTACCACTGCTGTTAGCTGCCACGAGTCTACGGAGAGGGGCGGCATACAAATCCAATAAATAAATAAATAAACCTCATCTCTTTCCCACAACAATGATGAGTTTGCTGACAATAGAAGTCATGCCTGTGTTTAGCAACCCCACCACCTCTCTTTCTACAGAGCTTAGTCCCTAGAACACAATGCAAGCCCTACAGCAGGGCTGCCCAACTCACTGGCCGTGGTCCAGGTGCATCACACGTGGCCACACCCCATCCCCAGTTTAAAGAAGGGGGGAAAGTTGCGATATGTTATGTGATGCTGCTGTGACAACACGACTTTGAAGCCCTGCTCTATAGGCCAATGAGAAGTATTTATTCTTTGCTCCTAAACGCTGTATATTTTCTCTCCCTCAGACTTGCTCAAATACTTCATTGCATTATTTTGCAGCAACCTTGATTTCAGGAGTTATCCTGAGTAAATATCCAAAGCCCAGGAAAATTGAGACTTTGCAGTGCAAAACACATGAAGCAAGAACTTTAGCTATAAGAGGTTCTATGGTATCATAAGCTTTTTCCAGTTTTTTCTTTTCCTGTAGGCCAGTGATGGCAAATCTTTTTTTCCTCGGTTGCCCAAAAGCATGAGTGTGCACTATTGTGCATGCGCGAGTGCCCACACACATAATTCAATGCGCTGGGAGGGCGAAAATAGGTTCCCCTGCTGCCTGGGGGCCAGAAACGGCCTGTTTCCCAACTTCTGGTAAGCCCAGTAGACTGGGGTTTTGCCCTCCCCAGACTCCAAAAGCTTCCCTGGAGCTGGAGGAAGATAAAAAGCCCCCCCCCGACTCTCTAGAAGCAAAAAACACCCACACAGAGCCTCTGTGTGAGCCAAAAATCAGCTGACCAGCACACACATGTACGTTGGAGCTGAGGTAGGGCAACAGTGCCAGCAGATATGGCTCTGCGTGCTTCCTGTGGCAACAGTGCCAGCAGATATGGCTCTGCGTGCTTCCTGTGGCACCCGTACATGACTCCAACATGTACGTTGGAGCTGAGGTAGGGCAACAGTGCCAACAGATATGGCTCTGCGGCTTCCTGTGGCACCCGTGCCACAGGTTCGCCATCACTGCTGTAGGCTAACCAAACCATCTGGAACAAAGGATATTCAGGTCAGACAGACAAATTAATCACGTTGGCCACCTTCATAGCAAATACTAGTCTGGATAGTGCCCAATTCTCAGAGGTTTGGTGCCTAATAGTGATGGGCGAATCTAACAGTGTTCGGGTTCGGCAAATTCGGATGAACTTCACGCAAAATTCGGCCGAATTCGAACCGAACCTGAACCCGAACGGGGAATCCCTCCCACGAAGAGTTTTTAGAATGTTTAGCGTCCTTTTTCATAAAAATAACAATGTTTATTTTTACGTGAAGACCTCCCTTTGAAGGAGCTGGGGAATCCCTCCCACGAAGAGATTCCGGGGACGGAGCTTTGACATCACCGGCAGGTTGCTAAGGAAGCCAAGGTGCTCACTGTATGGAATCCAGGAAGTGATCACTTTGGCGTCCTTAGCAACCTGTCGGTGAGGTCAAAGCTCCAAACGGCGAACACGACCCCGAATTTTACCCGAAGTTTGAAAAAATTTCGGGTTCGGGTTCGGCATATCGAACACCGCAAAATTCGGTACGTACCCAAATTGTGCAGGTTCAGTTCGCCCATCACTAGTGCCTAATATACTACTACTAGAGGCAACTATTATTGACAAACAGATAGATTCTAAATCCAAAACCTCTTATCCATTTGGTGCAGTCCAATCAAGACCAAGCATAAAAAGAAACTTCTGACCTTAGTTTTGATAGGGGTTTGGTACATCTCATTTTAGAATGTTCTGGTTTCCCTGTAGGAAACCAGGACATAAAGAGTCTTTTTCCACATCAGAATCAGGTCATCAAGCCCATTCAGAAATTATTAGCACAAAAAAAAAGATGAAACATCTTCGGGGAAGAGTATTTAATTGCAATATTTTTATATTGCGTCAATCCAAAAACTAAACCAATACAGAATCATTTTATTTATTTTTTTAAACTTTTCTCCAATTTCTCTTTGTGGCTTATTTCAAAGCTGGGAAATTAGTTAGATCATTCCACAGGAAACAACACCAAAAATTCTCCTAGTTCTAGCTTTGAAGTGAGTGCATAAAGAAAGCTAGGGAGATGGATTTGTAATAAATATTCAGAAACCATAATGTAAACAAGGGGAAAATGGGAAGGGAGATAGCAATAAGAAGAGACTCACAATTTCTCTCTGACTCACTGAGATATAAGAAGGGGAAGAGGAGTAGCACAACTGGACTTTAAGATTTTGTTATTATAGCCTTTCTCAATAAAGTATAGTTCTGGTCTTCCTGTGGAATGTGTTTTCCGATCTGGCCTACGTCAAAGGGCTAGCAGAGAGAGAGAAATACCCACTTAGGATACCTACTGCTGTGGTAAAAAAAAGGACCAATGTAGCATTTTGGTTTGTTTGGGAAAATAAGCTTGATATATATAACATACTCAGATTGTCAGATCTCGAAATCCAATTATGTCCATCACCTTTTATTCGACTCTGATTATTTCCTTCCTTGTTGCTTCATAGAATGTAAGTTCTAAAGAGCAGGGGCAATTTTGGTGTCACTGGGATTTCTGCTGTGGGAATTTGGTGGTGTGGCCGGCCTGACAGTGGAACCAAAATGAAAAATTGCTGGGCTGTCTGGTTGCTTTTGTTTAAATCTGAAGTTTGAAAACAGTGACATTAAGGCAGAGGAAAGGAAGGCCAAACCACAGCTAGTGCTTGTGCTTTCCTAGGGTTTCCTTCTTAAGGCACTGGAATAAGAGAAAATGAGAGGCTTCGGTGAAATGGCAGGAAATTACTTTGAATTCTGGTCTCAGAGTTTGGAAGGGGTGGGGGAGAAAAATTGAAGATAGATTGAGGAGGTTGGAAGTAGATTGTTTCTTTTACTATTGGCTAAGAAGCAGTTAAATGTATGAATGAACAGAAAATAAAAATGTGGATTATGTATACTATAGAAATAAGAGGACCAGCTCCCCCTCCCCGCCCCTGGAGATTCATACTGCCCCCACCCTCCTTGCCTTCCGCAAGAGTCTTAAGACTCATTTATGCCACAAGGCTTGGGTCCATTTGATTCTTAACCCCTGGCTGATGAATGTGTTGACAGTGGGAATGACTGTTTTTATGGTTTGGGGTTTTTTTAGATTTTATATTTGTTTGTTTGTTTGTTTGTTTGGTTGGTTGGTTGGTTGGTTGGTTATTTATTAGGTTTGTATGCCGCCCCTCTCCGGATTTAAATTAATTGGATTTAAGATGTTATACATTGTTTTATTATATGTTGTAAACTGCCCCAAGTCCTCAGAGAGGGGCGGCATAAAAGTCAGACAGATAGACAGACAGACAGACGACGACAATGAGAGAGAGAGAGAGAGAGAGAGAGAGAGAGATTGATAGATGTTAGAATGAGAAGGAATGGCAGATTTCATAATATCCTCAGGCATTTATTCTGTGAGTTGGACACTCCTAACATATTATTATTATTATTATTATTATTATTATTATTATTATTATTATTATTATTATTTAGACTTGTATGCCACCCCTTTCCGAGGACCCAGAGAGAGGCAGCATGTTGAGTAAATAACCTTAAATTGTGTTTTCATAATTTATAGAGGAAAAAGTGGGTTTTCAAACTAACACACACTTGCTGAATGATTATAGTACAGAGGAGGTTTTATCCAATTACCCTAGTCCAGTGATGGCTAACTTTTTGTTGTTGTGTGGTGAAAGCATGTGTGCGTGATAGCGCGCATGCTGGTACCCATAATGCGATGCAGCGGGCCCTGCGCATGCAAGCATGACCCCCGCATGCTCCTCTGATGCATGTGGTTCCCCATGCCCCCCGCACATGCATACATGCTGGGGGGGCCTACGCATCTACTTGTGATTCCCCCCACCTGTTTTGGGCCTAGTAGGCCTCCCTGCAGGTTCCTGGGACCAAAAACAGGCCATCTGGGGGCCTACCCGATATACACCGCATGCCCCAGTTTGGGCATAGGCCTCCCTGCAGCCTCCTGGGACCAAAAATGGCTGTGGGCACCACACACCCCATCGCCGTGCACAACGCCCCGCATCCGCATGTTCCCCCTGCACATCCAAAAATCAGCTGGCTGGCAAGAGGCGCGCATGCGTAGTGGAACTGACCTGGGCCTGTATGAGCTGTGGCATGCGTGCCATCGGTTCACCATCATGGCCCTAGTCCTTACTAGGAAGCTCTTCAAATTTAGGAGACATTCTAGTACTCCCAAGAAAAGGGTCGGTTCAATATGTAGAATCTATGTAGAATTCTATGCAAGACTCCCAAGCAGAAGATTCTATATATTTCTTAGAGTGCCCTCAAATGGATGGCCTTTTAACCTTTCAGTCAAAATGCATCTTGGATTCTTTCCCTGAACAAGGTATTTTCTGATGAGAAAAAGATAGGAAAAAACAGGAAAAGTTCTTGTAATAAGATAGGTTACAACTGTAAGATGATGCAATTCCCTCACCATAACATTCCTTGAATGAAGTCTTTGCATACCAAAAGGCTTGTCTGGAAGCACTCTTGGAAATATCTCATTTAAGAGAACGAGCTTGTTCTAAGTCAAACCAGATGCTCATATTTCTGTCTCCAGGCTCTTATCTCTCGGCCTCTTTCTACCAAGGAAGAAAAGAATTTGTGCATACAGCCACCATGGCTCTTTAAAAAAAAAAAGCTGGGAAATCATACTAAGTGATATTAATGGACAACTACTACCACACATCCCCTAAAGCAGAGATGGCGAACCTATGGCACGGGTGCCACAGGTGGCACGCGGAGCCATATCTGCTGGCACATGAGCCGTTGCCCTAGCTCAGCTCCAGTGTGCCGGGCACTTAATTTTGGCTTGCACAGAGGCTCTGAGAGGGCATTTTTGGCTTCCAGAGAGCCTCTAGGGCAGGGGTACCCAAACTTTTTACACAGGGGGCCAGTTCACTGTCCCTCGGACTGTTGGAGGGCCGGACTATAAAAAACAACTATGAACAAATTCCTATGCACACTGCACATACCTTATTTTAAACTAAAAAACAAAATGGGAATGTACTATTTAGAGGGGGGAGAAGGTCTGAAATTCATATATGTTTATATTTTGTTTTTAATTTTCTTTTGTTGACATCTGATTGGCTATACAAATTTCTCTTGGCTTATGAAAAATGCATAAAGAAAGAAGGAAGCACTTTGGCAAAATGGTTAATAAGTTAGAAATAAAATTGGTGTTGCACTTTTTGAAGGAACATTAAGGAGGAAATTTAATTAAAAGAAAATGAATGTAACTGGATGACAAAATTGGAAAAAAAACTTTTGCAACTTTTTTGATGATTTATATTAG
Source organism: Erythrolamprus reginae (assembly GCF_031021105.1). Classification (NCBI taxonomy): domain Eukaryota; kingdom Metazoa; phylum Chordata; class Lepidosauria; order Squamata; family Dipsadidae; genus Erythrolamprus; species Erythrolamprus reginae. The sequence goes on along the minus strand of NC_091950.1, from coordinate 34,817,883 downwards.
TTACTAACAAAATACTGCATTTTAATTCATGGAAAATTAGATGGTACACTGTGTTGTTTGAATGTATGTTGAGAGAAAAATTTAAAAAAATTACCCCCCGAAAAAAAACAGTCCTTCCTCCCTCTGTCCCTCCATTCATTTCATTCTTCCTTCCTTCCTTGTTCCCTCCATTTCTCCTTCCTTCCTTCCCTCCTTCATTCCTCTCCACTTCTCCTTCCCTCCCTCTCTTTCCCTTTTCTTTCTTTCTCTCTCTCTTTTCCCTGTGCTCTTGTCACTCACCGGCGGGCCAGATAAATGCCCTCAGTGGGCCGTATGTGGCCCGTGGGCCGTAGTTTGGGGACCGCTGCTCTAGGGGGATGGGAGAAGGCATTTTTGCCTTCCCATGGCTCTAGGGAAGCCTTTGGAGCTTGGAGAGGACAAAACACAAGTCTACTGGACCCACCAAAAGTTGGGAAACAGGCTGTTTCCAGCCTCCAGAGGGTCTCCAGGGTGTGTGTGAGGGAAGCTGTTTTTGCCCTCCCCAGGCATTGAATTATGGGTGTGGGCACTTGCGCATCCACAATAGCACTTGCCCACGCTCTTTAAGCACCCAAGGGAAAAAAAGTTAACCATCACTGCCCTAAAGCATTAACATCAGGCAATGTATTCAAAGGCAGCACCGATCAGCACAAAGAAACCACAATATTATACATTTTAGCCTCTTAGTGATGTCATGCAGTGTCTGCAATATGGTTGCCCTGTTCCTTTGCATCCGAGTAAAAAAAAAAGTTCGCCATCACTGGTCTAAACCATCAATGTTTTCCTCTGGAAAGCTTGAGCCAACCAGTCCTCATTTAGAGCAATGGTACAGAACATTCTTGCCTTTCGTAAACTCCTTAAAACCCACCTCTGTCGTCAAGCGTGGGGGAACCAAAACATCTCCCCCTGCCTATGTAGTTTTCTGTGTATGATATGACTGTATGTATATTTTTTATATATTGGGGTTTCTTGTTTTTTAGACTTTTTAAATGTATTATTGTTATTTTAGATTCTAACTATTAGATTTGTCATTATATATTGTTTTTATCATTGCTGTAAGCCGCCCCGTGTCTACGGAGAGGGGCAGCATATAAATCTAATTAATAATAATAATAATAATAATAATTTCTGCAGGTAGCCAGTATTTTCTTTGTCTTCCATTATATCTTTATTCTTTTTTACATAAGAGTGACTGAAGACAAACAAAGTTTCAAAGTGATGAGATGGTAGATGAGAACAAGGAACCTCCTCTCCCTGTCAACTTAGAAAATTGATGCTCTTTGGAATGGAATGCACTAAATTACAGGAAGTTTAGTTCAGCCAATAACTAAATTTTCCTTAGATATTGGCTAAGGAAAGCTTTGTATGCTTCGTCTTTTCTGAGACTCCATGCCTAAAACCAAAGGAAGTCCTACTTTCATTTTGTCTCTCTTAATTTCTTGGAAAACTTTGGTTCCAAGTTTTCTGACATCTTGGAAAACTAACTCCACAATAAAAACCCTTTTGTTTCCAGACAATCAGTTCTATATGATTTGTGATTTCAAGTATCTTTTTCTTTTTGTTTTCCTTATTGGAAAACATTTGAAATGGAACATTTGAAAACTCCTTCTTAGCTGCTCATTTATCTGCTTTAGAAGATTTTATATTTTTGACCACGTCCTTTACATTGTCCTCAGTGTTTTTGAGTCTACTTATGGGTGAAGGGAAGGGGGTCAAGCCTTTCTTCTAAGGGCAAGTTAGCAATAGCACTTAGCACTTAGACTTATATACTGCTTCACAGTGATTTATAACCCTCTCTAAGAGGTTTAGAGAGTCAGCATATTGCCCCCAACAATCTGGGTCCTCATTTTACCCACCTCGGAAGAATGGAAGGCTGAGTCAACCTTGAGCCTGGTGGAGATTTGAACTGGTGAACTACAGCCAGCAGAAGCAGTTTGCAGTACTGCACTCTAACCACTGTGCCACCAAGGCTCAAGTTAATTCTGATCCACAATTAATTGCTCATATGGTCAGCCCCTGGCTGACAATGGGCTTAGAAAGTACACAAATTTAGGCCTTATTAGTACTTAGATTTAAGACTACCAGGGAAATACTTGAGATTTAAGCTGGACTGGGAAATCAAAAACATCCTGGAAGAAGGCAATAGCAAATCAGAACGGTATTTTTACAACAATTTGTAATGTACAGTTACAACATTTGCCAACAAACTCATCAAAAATTGAACTGATTAAAATATAATTTTCATAATTTATTGATGATATGTGTATGTGAATTTCTGAATATGTGAATTTCTGAAATATGTACAGTAGTACCTCTAGATACGAGTTTAATTCGTTCCAGAAGGGAGCTTGTATGTCGAACAACTCGTATCTGGAACAAATGGCTTTAGACTTTGTTTTTCCCCTCGGAGATAACCAAAAGCAAGGATTCTTGCGCCACCTAGTGGACGCTCGGCTCGTATCCCGAATTTGAGCTTGGGTCTGGAACAGAAATTTCTCTCCCCTTGTGGCTCGTATCTTGGAATACTCGCATGTGGAGCAGCTCGTATCTAGAGGTACTACTGTATATGTGAATTTCTGAAAGCAAAAAGATCCCAGATACATTCTCCAGACAGGAACATTTACATGAGGAAACAAGATGCAAAGGTTCCACATTGTGGAACTGATCACAACCTGCTTTTCTGAGAAAATAAATTACACTGTTAAATGTTATTTGATTTATTAATACCCCATTTGGTTTGGTTTTTCCAGGCATTGGAAGGGTTGCTGCAACATCATTAGGAAATTTAACAAATCACAGTTCAGAAGATTTACCTCTCCCTCCTGGTTGGTCAGTAGATTGGACTCTTAGAGGAAGAAAGTACTACATAGACCACAATACTAACACAACACATTGGAGCCATCCATTTGAGCGAGAAGGGCTGCCTCCAGGATGGGAACGTGTTGAATCGGCTGAATTTGGAGTATATTATGTTGACCACATCAATAAAAGAGCACAGTATAAACATCCTTGTGCTCCCAGGTAACATACTTGTGATCTTCATTATGGAATGTTTGAATAGATAGAAATAACTCTGCTACAAGCTAATACATTTTTTAATTGCTTTTATGTATTTTCTCTTACTTATTTCAACTTACAATGTGAATAATGTCAGCAATTTTGGATTTTTACATGTCTTTTCACAAAACGTGTTAAAGTTGATTGAGCAAAACATTCCTGTTTGGTATAAAGCTTCAGAAAATATCTCATTAATGTAAATAGTTTTCTAGCATTTTTGGAAACAATTGTAGCTTAGAACTCCTTCACTCAAAAAATGGAACATTTCCAAATGTTTTAATCTACTTGATATTGAATACCCAACAATTTATTAATAAGAGGGTATCTATTATCAATCCCCAACTCCCTTGTAGTACAGAAATTGACATTATATACAATTACCTCTGTTCTACACAGTCATTGAACTCTGAAGAGTATATTTTAAAATATTTATATCTATTTATTTACTCTGGTAAAGAAAGTGAGTAGGCCAAACAGAAACTATTAAAATGGAAAGAATAGTAGGGTGCCAAACCTAGATTAGAAAACTTAAACTGAAATGAATTCAAGGCTCCAGGTCTAGTACTGACTTCAAAAATTGTCTGTGTTACAAGGTGAGAGAATACTTTTGCTTAGCATCCTTCTTGAAATCTTGTTATACCGAAAATTGTATAAATCCCCACGAATTTCAGAGAAGGACCAGAAATTATATGCTTAATGTTTAATTTTATAATTGGCTCAAAATGAACAGTGCACTCAAGTCAAAATGCTCATATCCTATGGTAGAAAATGATTCCTATTATATTAATATTCCTAGATTTATATCATTTTAACTTTGATATTATCGGTAATTGGAGCTTTAACACGAGGAAATAATAACTACTATGCAGAGTTGCTGGGAGCTGGGCTGCATGTACATTTTAATAAATTATTCGTATTATTAATAGTTCTCGTATATACTTGTGCATCTTACAGAAAGTTTGCAGATCTGATGGAATGTAGTAGGTTGAATTCCAGGAGGGAGGGGGTACATTCCTAGGAATAAGTGGCAACTCAATCCACGTAGAGAAAAAGATCCAGTATGAGAGAAAGAGGCTGAAGCCAGCCACTCCATTATAATTCTGCAAAATGCAGCTGTGTGAGCTATCATGGGCATACAGAGATATTCCCATGTTTCTCAAACACTCTGTGAGCTGCATTGGCTGCCAATTGGTCTCCGAAAGCAATTCAAAGTGTTCGTTATGACCTATAAAGCCCTACATGGCACTGGACCACACTACCTATGGGACCATCTTCTGCCTCATGCATCCCAGTGGCCGGTTAGGTCCCCCAGTGTTGGCCTTCTCTAGATCCTGTCAACCAGACAATGCGGTTTGGTGGGGCCTAGGGAAAGAGCCTTCTCTGTGGCGGCCCCAGCCTTTTGGAATCAACTCCCCCTGGAGATTCATACCATCCCACCCTCCCAGTTTTTTGTAAGGCCATAAAAACACAATGGCCTGGGGCCATTGAAATTTTAACATTTTTCCCATCCTGTTTGAATAATAATAGGATGAATATGAATGGTTTTAAATACAGTATATTGGGGTTTTAGAATTTACATGTTTTTAGCATTGTAGGATTTTTTAAAAGTGTCTTTTAATATTAGATTTCTTAGATGTTCTGTATTTATTTGTTGTGAGCTGCTCTGAGTCTCAGGAAAAGGGTGGCATAGAAATCCAATGAATAATAAATAAATTCTTAAGAGTATATGATAGATGCAGATAGCAGAGTTCTTCAGTTTGGCCAGATTCTATGGGTGAGAAAAAATAAAGGACTCAGGTTGGAAGAATCACCATGTGCCTTTCTTGGTTTTGGGGCCTGCCATCAATTGTTTTAAATCCTCTTGGTTAGACATATTGGACTATGTTTGAATAATTTGTATACAGTAGTACCTCTAGATACGAGCTGCTCCACATGCGAGTATTCCAGGTTACGAGCCGTGACACGAGCAAAATTTTTGTTTGACACCCGAGCTCAAATTCGGGATACGAGCCGAGCTTCCACTAGGTGGCGCAAGAATCTCCTTGCTTCCGGTTATCTCGGTGCGAAAAACAAAGTCTAAAGGCATTCGTTCGAGATGCGAGTTGATTGACTTACGAGCTCAAGTCTGGAACGAATTAAACTCGTATGTCGAGGTACCACTGTATAGGCAGATGGGTAAATATGAGTTTATAGAAATTAACAATAAATTTAAATTACGACGCAATGGCAGCACTTAACCAGTATAGGCTGATATTCCCCCTGCCCCTGAAGCCAAGAAGAGTCAGGTTTCATTAGGACAAGAAACCACTATCCACAGTCTCTAATCACTTGCTTGAGCCAGAAGATCCGTGATTGGTCTTTGGAAGAGTCTGGGCCAGAATTTAAAAGTCTCAGGAGCATCTGTCTGGCCACATTTTGCTAAATTTAATGTTTTCCTGGTCACATACTGTTAGTACTATGGATATAACTAGTTGGGTTTTGCAATATATAATACAAACCAACAATGTATGCTTACATGTAATAGAACACTATTGCCTTAAAAGCTAGTGTTACCGATTGCCATAAGAGGGAGCCAGAAGTGTGATTCTCTCTCTTGGCTATTCTCTGCTATTTCTGTTTTGTCTGTGTGACTACGATGTAGTAAGAACTGTCTGTTCAAATGATGGTTTATGTAAGCTGAACAAGTAAGGCTTATAGTTTTGTGTATTTATTGACTGATTTAACTGTGTATGACTAGGACTATTCTTGACTAAGATATTTGCCAAAGTAAATAATGCTTTATACACTTAATGTATCTGGATTGTATTACTGAATTATTAATAGTATCTTTGGGCTAATAGCTGGATATCTGCAGAATCTCCATATTTCTTCTGTGTATATGTATCTTTGACTACTAAGAAATTATTCTGCACACTCCTTAACACATATATTGCTAGATTGCGATAAAAATATTTGCTGTGTGGTTTTTGGTGTGTCCCTTTGCAGCGTCCCCCGTTACGACCAACCACCTCCTGTGACATATCAACCACAGCCAGCTGACAGAAATCAGCCTATCCTTGTACCTGCCAATCCATATCACACCGCAGAGATTCCAGACTGGCTGCAAGTCTACGCTAGGGCTCCTGTAAAGTGAGTATTGCTTAAACTTTTTTTTGCCTATACCTGATGATAAATATATTTTATAACAAATGTGCTATGTGGGAACCTTAAATATCCCAAGTGTAATTTATCAAAAATATTTATTCTCTCTAAATCTATTTTGATGTAGTGGGAAAGTGTAAAGCGCTTCAGTATAGTGTTATAAATGAAAATGTTTCTGACATAACATTGAATGGGTCCAAAAACAGGCTGCAAAAATGGTGGAAGGTCTTAAGCATAAAACCTATCAGGAAAGACTTCATGAACTCAATCTGTATAGTCTGGAGGACAGAAGGAAAAGGGGGGACATGATTGAAACATTTAAATATGTTAATAGAAAAGTGAACACAAGAACAGGGGGGGGCACAATCTGTGCTTAGTTGGGGGGGGAAATCAGAAGCCACATGAGAAAATATTATTTTACTGAAAGAGTAGTAGATGCTTGGAACAAACTTACAGCAGATGTGGTTGGTAAATCCACAGTAACTGAATTTAAACATGCCTGGGATAAACATAGATCCATCCTAAGATAAAATACAAGAAATAGTATAAGGGCAGACTAGATGGACCATGAAGTCTTTTTCTGCCGCCAATCTTCTATGTTTCTATACTCAGTGACATTAGCCTTTCCTTTATGTGCTTGTTTTTATATACTCCTACATTTTCTCCCAGATACGATCACATATTAAAATGGGAACTCTTCCAGTTGGCTGACCTGGATACATATCAGGGAATGCTGAAGCTGCTTTTCATGAAGGAACTGGAGCGGATTGTGAAGTTGTATGAAGCATATCGCCATGCTCTCCTCATGGAACTGGAGAACCGCAAGCAAAGGCAGCAGTGGTATGCGCAGCAGCACAGCAAGAATTTCTAAGCTCCTTTTTTTGCTATGGACGTTGATGAAGGTTATTAGAACTCTTATGAATTTCTTGCCCTCCTTTAAAAAATCATGAATTAGTGCTTTGGTTAAAAAGGCAGCTTCTCCCTGGATCTTGCACCTTTTGTTAATTATCTACGTTGTGCATCGTGGCTTTTGAATACAAAATGTTGTTTCCTATTCTAAAAGCCACTGTTGAGGAAAAAGGCAAAAATAATAATATTTGTCTTTCATGTTTTTTCTAGCAAATGGTTCTACTTTGAAAAAGCAACATTTCTCTTTTCAAATGGGAAATGTCATTGCACATTTTCTTTGAAAGTAGGGACATGCTTTTAAGAAATCCTAATTCTCATTGCACAGCTGGTGATTTTACAGGTGATCTTGTATCTAAGGATGGAGATACTATAACATCTGTAGGTTTCATACACGAGGTAACCACAGAGGGTTTTTTTCAGTGGTTACCTTGCAGAATAATAGTTTTCTGTTTGAACCAAGCACTTAATAAATTACTGCCTTATTTTGTTCAACTTTGTTATGATTTGCTACTGGGCATTCGTTTGAGGAAATGCCATATGTAGGCTGGTGGAAGCAGTTTGGGAGTAAGTAAGGACTGGACCATTGGGCAAGTAAGGACTGGACCATCATGATGTTGGAGGATTGAGTTGTCTTGGCCATATGCAGTAAATTTTATCATAATTAGAATAGCAATGAACTGTTTTATAAAATCTTTATTTGGTGGCAAAGTAGTTTTAAATTCACAACTCCAGAGCAACTAATCTATTTTCATTCTGAACTGTTGCTTATGACATGTTTTCTGTAAAATAAATGTTTTTGTTTAAAATTTGTAATATATCGTTTCTAAATTTCATACTTTTTTGCCTTGTCAACAAGAGGTGGGCTGTGGAATGGATTAGCCCAAATCGGATTGGATTCATACTCCATGTTGAAGAAATTTACTTTTAAATGCTTCTAGATGTGGTAATGTAGGACAAAACACCATTCATGGGCCTTAGGGGTATGTTTGTGCAATATGGTTAGCCAGATCACTGAATTTATTCATTTTCTAGATTCATATGCACCAAAAACAAATTCCTTGTGTGTCCAATCACACTTGGCCAATAAAGAATTCTATTCTATTCTATTCATATATGCCACATTCCATAATCTTCCCTCATAGTCTGAGTTTGTTTTTGCAAAAACGAGCGGCAAAAATCTTACTAGAATTAATCCTAAATTCACCCTATAAGAATTGAACCACACACAATCCAGTTTTGATTGTTCTTTAAAAATAATGAATGCTGAAATTGAAACATCTCCCCCGGGCCTATACAGTTATGTATGGTATGCTTGTGTGTATGTTTGCTTTTAATAATGGGGCTTTTAGTGTTTCTTTTAAATTATTAGAGTTGTTATATATTGTTTATTATTGCTGTGAGCCGCCCCGAGTCTGCGGAGAGGGGCGGCATACAAATCTAAGAAAGAAAGAAAGAAAGAAAGAAAGAAAGAAAGAAAGGTAAATATTTCTCCCCTCCCCAAAGAGGCTGTTGTTAAGTGAAGCAGAATGACAAGTAGTGCAAATACAACAGATGCAGTGTAAATTCTTGTATTTAGTGTGAGACAGGAAAGTTCCCGCATGAATAATTAGAAATTAATAAAACAACAAATAGGTAATTGTCTTAGGAACAAACTTTTAATCAACAACATAATAAAACTAGGAACACTCTTTATGCACTAAACAAATATATATATATACAGTGGAATTTTCAAAGACATGTTAAAAAGGGCTTTTCCATCCCTTTAACATATCATAGCAAAAGAAATTTCTGCAAGCGAATAAGCTGTATGAAGAAAAGTGTGCACATCAAAACCTTTAAGGTGTACATTGGGCAGTGTTAGGGTATCCTCACTTAAATAAGTGTGTAGTTTACAGGCAGACCATTACTTTTATTCATCAGGTTTGCCTCCAAGTGCACATAAAGGTTTAATGTGTATACTTCTCATCAAACTGCATGGGTGTGTCCATGAAGTTACCAGGAGTTGAATTTGACTCAAAGGAGTATCTTTCCTGCCCCGCTAGAAAGCCTAAGATGGTCTTAATGACTCAGATTCAAAGAAGCCCACACAAGCAGTTGTGTACATGATCATCAGCTGCACTGCTGCCACATCCCATTCTTGGGATGGCTCAGCTGTGAGGGGGGGGAATCTGGTGTGAGAAGGAGAAACAATTGATATCTTATGCTCTTAAAAAGATCTGAAAGTCACAGTACTTTCTAGAGGACGAAAGAGTACTGAGTCTGCAGCAAAATTAAGTCACTGCGTCCTTTAAAAAAAAGAAAGAAAATTACAGTCATGCTGATTCATCCACTCTCAAGCAGGGCATTGTCCAAATGAAAGCAGCCACACTTAAGCCATTGGTGCATGTGAATGAGTTATCATTTTAATCCATCTTCCGTTTTGAGGGGTGCCAGAGATTGGTACATGGATGCAGAAGTGATTAACGTGTTTTAATTATGTATTCCTTGCACCTCAATGGAAAGCACCTGGATTACATAGTCTTCTTCTCTGTCCCTTCCTTGGGCTCCACGTTCTGGGCTGTAGGGAAAGCATGGTGGTACAAATGTCTGTGTGTGGCAGCTGCGCTGTATAGTTTGTACAAAGCCTGAAAACCAAAACATTAAAAAAACAAAAACAGGAGAGGAAACAATGTTTTCAGCTGTTCTTCTCTCGGACTACTCCTAAGCAGGCTTGCTGCATGTATTCAAATCCTTTATCTCGGTCTGATGCCTTACTTTTTCTTTTTAAAATTAAATTTTATTTACATACATATACCGTGGTACCTCATGATACGAACCCCTCGCCATATGAACAACCCGAGATACGAACCCGGGGTTCAGAAATTTATTGCCTCTTCTTACGAACTTTTTCCGTCTTAGGAACCCGTCCCCGCCGCCGAGAAGCCCCGCCGCCCGGCTGTCGCTTTTTGAAACAGCCGGGGGGCTTCTCAGCGTCCTCCTGAACCCGAACGCCAAACCCAAACTTCCGGGTTCGGCGTTCAGGAGGCCGCCGAGAAGCCCCCCGGCTGTTTCAAAAAGCGACAGCCGGGCGGCGGGGCTTCTCGGCGGCCACCTGAACCCGAACTTTTGCCGAACTTCCAGGTTCGGCGTTCGGGAGGCTGCCGAGAAGCCCCGCCGCCCGGCTGTCACCTTTTGAAACAGCCGGGGGGCTTCTCGGCGGCCACCCGAACTTTTGCTAAACTTCCGGGTTCGGTATTGGGAGAACGCTGAGAAGCGCCCGGCTGTTTCAAAAGGTGACAGCCGGGCGGTGGCGTTTTTTTGCGGGGGGGGGGGGTTCGTTGCACGCATTAATTGATTTTACGAACTTTTCGCCTTACGAACCTCCCTCGGGAACCAATTAGGTTCATAAGACGAGGTATTACTGTATATATATATACAATAAACAATACAAAACGTAGACATTTAAAATAAAAAACGGATGAGTGTGAGGCAAATCTGTATAACAGTGCTAACTTTACCTATTCTATTGCCTAATTTAAATAATAATTAGTAATTAGTAATTAAAGAAAAAGTAATAGTCATCGTTAGTATAAATATCTTAATTCTCCATTGAACATTTTCACCAGGTGATTACTCTTTATATTTATTAATTTCATATACGGTGTCAGTTTGTCCTTTTCTCAAGCCAGCGGTAAAATAAATCCCAACAATTGTAAAATACAGACTCTTCCTTGTTTTTAAGTTCTAAGGTTAATTTGTCCATCTCTGCACAAGATATAATTTTCTCTAATATCTTTTCAATTACTGGTAGAATTTATGTAAAATGTGAAAACACAGTGCAAATTCCTCAGTTCAACAACATGTATTCTACTGGGTGTAGAACTCTGCTTTTTGCCAGAGGAATTGATGTTCTTAAGTTATTTCAGGGATGGTATTCTCTAGAGAGCTGACCCTGCTTCCTCTAGCATCAGGGACCTGGATCCTTTCCCAGCAAATATTACAGGGGACAGCAGCAGATTTAATGGAGACATGGGGCCCTTCTCCTAATTTGTTTTGCTGCACAATCTGCTTGTAACAATGGGCTGAGAGTCATATCATGCAGGGTTTTTTTGGTCTCTGATCTGAATTCCAAAATTGAGGCAAGCAGTCACATTTTGCAGCTGCCTTCCCAATTCCATCCTATGATGGGAAAGTTTTAAAAACTGGTAGTACAAATACCCTGAAGTAATATGAACCCACACGCACAGTCATTCATATATGTATACTGGTGGATTGCTTTTGCATAACAGTAAGGTGGCTTACCTCATTTGTGTTGCCCTGCAGAAAAGGCAGTTGTAAAAAGAAAGAAAAAAAAGCCAAGATGAGAGAAAGAACACAATGCATTTTATATTCCCGTCCCCACTGTATCCTGAAGTAGTTTATTCTACCTGCTCTCCCCAGTTTGCTAACTGAACCTGTAAAGTTGCCTCATTCAATCAAAAATCCTGGGGAACACTGAATGGGGTGGGTGGGTGGGTGGCTAAAGAAATGTTTTGACAAAAAAAAATCTTCCTCCATTTCGCTCTATTTCTCCCTCACTCTTTCTCTCTCTCCCTTCCTTCCCTTCTTTCTCTCTCTCCATCCCTCTTTCTTTCTTCCTCTCTTTTTTGCTCTCTTTCTCTCTCCCTGCTTCCCTCCCTATATGTCTTTCTCTCTCCCTTGCTCTCTCTGCCTCTCTTGCTATCTCTCTTTCATTCTCTCTCTTTCTCTCTCTCTCTCTCTCTGTCTCTCTTTCTCTGTCTCTTTCTCTCTCTCTTGCTAGCTCTCTTTCTTTCTCTTTCTCTCTCTCTCTGCCTCTCTTGCTATGTCTCTCTTGCTCTGGCTCTCTTTCTCTCTCTTCCTTTCTTCTCTGCGGAGGCCGGCGAAGGTTTTTCTTATTTTAAATGTTCCGGGTGGCAGGGGGATGCGGAGCCCGCACGCACACACACCCGACATTCCAAATTCTGCCTCAGCTGTGAGAAGAACGCCTGCCCCGCCTGTCCTGCAGCCCTTTCGCTGACAGCCTGGGACAAAAGCGCTCTGTGAAGGGACTGCAAGAGGGGCCGGGCGGGCATTAGCAGCCGGATGAGGAGGACGAGAAGCCGCTGCAGCCACCCCCAATCCCCCCCCTTCCCTGGGTGCCTTCCAAAGGCCCCTGGAAAAAGGCAGGAGGTAGCAACAAGGCGCGAGGACAAGCAGGCAGCTTGGCGGAGGGGAAGCGCTGAGGGGCTCTCCTCCTTCCCCACCCCCGCGCTTCTATCCTGCCCTGGCTTTTGCTTTGCCCGCAGATTTCCCCGCAGTTCAAAAGGAGGCAAGAGGTGGCCTGGATGAAATTGCGGGGAAATCATGGGGCGAAGCGAAAGCCAGGGCGGGAGAGAAGCGCGGGGGTGGGGAAGGAGGAGAGCCCCTCAGCGCTTCCCCTCTGCCAAGCTGCCTGCTTGTCCTCGCGCCTCGTTGCTACCTCATGCTGCTCCCACCATGGCTGCGCGTGGTTCCGGTGCCCCTGGCTGAAGGTTGTCCTGTGGCTGGTCTTGGGCTTTACGGTGGCTTCCTGGTTCCCTCTCCTCCCTCCGCCTGTGTCTACCGCCAGCGCCTCATTCCTCGGAGCTGCCGCTTCCTTCCAGGCAGCCCAGCCACGCTGCCGTAGAAAGTGCAGAGGTTATTGCCGCCACCTCTGCCTCCATTCAGGGAGCCACTGTGGTTGAGCTGAGGGAGAGGAAAAGGCGCGGTGACCACGGTGGCTCCCTGAGTGAAGGCAGAAGCGGTGGCAATAACCTCTGTGCTTTCTACGGCAGCGTGGCTGAGCTGGACGGATGGAAGCGGCAGCTCCCACTCTAGGAACCCACGGCAACGGGCGACGGCTTGGTGGGAGGCGACAGCGGGAGACACAGGCGGTGGGAGGAGAGGGAACCAGGAAGCGACTGTGAAGCCCAAGACCATCCACAGGACGACACTCAGGCAGGGGCGCCGGCAGCGCCCCGCCCAGCTTGAGCTTCTCGCGGCACACCTGGCCATGTCTCGCGGCACACTACTGTGCCGCGGCACACCGGTTGGGAAACGCTGTTCTATGTTTCTATGTTAAATGCATGGTTTTCATAATTTTTGCCTGGAAAATAATATATAAACCTAAGATCGGAAGACAAGATTTCTAAAGTGCATTATGCTTAGATATGGATGCAAGAACTAAAAACCAGGATGCCCACTTCAACATAGTAACATAATGTTGGATTAGAACACTCTTTGCTATAGACATCAAGTACCTATGAGTACTATCTGCCATCCTTGCTTATTTATCCGGACACTGTCCAAATACATGCATTTGTTGTTGTTGAATGTTGTTCCATAATACAGTAGTACCTCTACTTACGAACTTAATTCGTTCCATGACCAGGTTCTTAAGTAGAAAAGTTTGTAAGAAGAAGTAATTTTTCGCACAGGAATCAACGTAAAAACAAGTAATGCATGCGATTGGGGAGGGTGGAGGCCCTGTTTCCTCCCAGGAGGTTCCTAGAGAGACCCCACGGAGGCTTCTCCCTGCCTTTTCCAGCCCTGTTTCCTCCCAGGAGATTCCTAGAGAGGCCCCACAGAGGCTTCTCCCTGCCATTTCCGGTTACAGTTTCGGAGCTTCGGGTTTGTAAGTGGAAAATGGTTCTTGAGAAGAGGTAAAAAAATCTTGAACACCCAGTTCTTATCTAGAAAAGTTCTTAAGTAGAGGTATTCTTAGGTAGAGGTACCACTGCAATTCACCTTTCAACACCATCAAATTGGGAGTGATTTTTAAACCAATCTCAATTACTCACAAAGCAACCTGGCCAATTCAGGTTATAGGAGAAGACCCAGCTGAAAATCAGACACTATAATACTGGTCCTCACAAGAAGAAAATGTCAAAAGCATCCTGATTTCTATGTGACTCTGTTCAATGCCATGTGGGACTTAGACATGATTTTTGTTAAGGAATTTCTGATCACAGATGCATTTGCTTTTAAACCTTTTACTTTAATTATTGAAAAGATAACCAGAGCCTTTTATGGCTGCCTTCTGTGTTCTCAGATCTAGAGCGTAAATCCATTGGGGAACACTAATCTTCTCTCAAATTCTCTTTAATATTGATTAGTAATTTCTGTAGGGCAGAGTTTCTCACCTGTGGCAACTTTGAGATGGCTGGCTGGGGAATACTGAGAGTTGAAGTCCACCCATCTGAAAGTTGCCAAGATTGAGAAACATGGCTCATAGTCTCCATGCAACTATTTCCTGTGATGTAAAAGAACACATCCTTTTGAACAGCAACCCTTCTCCAAACTGAGTCACTGAGAGCAAACCACTCCTTACTAGCATTGATGATACAATACCTTTGTTGTAAGCCACCCAGAGTCCTTAGGGATTTGGGCGACATATAAATCAAATAAATAAATAAAATTAATAAATACCTAGTTTGGGCAATGAAACATTTGCAAGAAAACAAACTCAGAGAGCACCAAACCCTCCACATTTCAAATACTCTATTGGTTTCTCCAAACTGCTGTCCTCCCAGGATGTAGGATTGCAGTTTTCATCATTCCCATTAACTGTAGCCAAGTAAGGCAAGAGTATCAACTCAAGGCTTAGATCTGGCCCATAGGACCAGCCTGGAAATAGCAAAGGACCAGCCTGCAGTGATCTGATAGTGAAAACCGGGCACCGGTGGGGGGGGGGACTGCGGATGGCCTGCCAATGCCCTGTTTTGGCTGCCAGAGTGCTGCAGGAAGCCATCCAGCCTAAAAATAGGGTGTGGAGGGGCACCTCGTTTTCCCTGGCAGGGGGCTATCAAAACAAACTAAAAACATGCAAGGAGTGGCAGGAAAGTAGAAAAAAGAAAGAGGAAAAACAGAAAAAGAAAGTAGAAAAGATGGAAAGAGAGGAAGGACGGCAGGAAGGAAGGAAGGAAGGAAGGAAGGATATAATGAGAGTAAGGGAGGGTCTTAGCACTTGGCCACCACAGATGCCCTCCCGACATGAGTCCCGTCATCTGACCACCATGGCCTCCCACATCCATCCCCGCCCCCCCCCCCCCCGAGGTCAAACAACCCTAATGCGTCCCTCAAAGGAAAAATTGACATCCTAAAATTAGTGAGTGCTTAGTGAGCTCTTACCTGGTCCCAGAGTGCTGCTGCCACTTGGTCTATGACGGCCCCCAGCTCCCCTGTACTCCCCGGAGTATCTGATGTATGCCCATGTGCAAAGGGTGATGAGAGTTAGCCCCATGATCATATTGCAGAGGGCTGGCTATGATGTCCAATCCAATGAAGCCATGTGACACCAGCAATGACGTAAGTGATGAAGATGACGACAAACAGGGTGGCCGGGGTGCGAGCGGCGTGGAAGATGTTCTTGCTGTCGTTGTGCTTGATATACTGGACGTAGAGCTCATCAATTTCTGCCTCCAACTGCTGGAGGTAGCGACGGCTGAATTCCTCACCCCCCATCTTTTTCACGCCACGGAACTGCCGCACTGCCTCTTCCTTGAGCTCCAAGTGTTTATTCTGAAGGTCACTGGGTGCAAGAAAAGGTTTGTCACCTCCGCACACCTGAAACAAGCAAGTAAAGCATTAAAAAAGAAAACAATACAACACAGGGAAAGCCCTTGACCAAACAAATGAGGCATCCAACAGATTTGTTAGAGTTGAGTTTCCAGAAGTCCTAGACCAGTGATGGCGAATCCTTTTTTCCTCAGGTGACAGGTGCTATTGCGGATGCGCGAGTGCCCACACCCATAATTCAATGCTAGAGAGGGCAAAAAGAAACTCCCCCCGGCCCCTGGAGGCCCTCTGGAGGCCAAAAATGGACTGTTTCCCAACTTCTGGTGGGCCCAGTAGGCTCGTGTTTCACCCTCCCAGGCTCCAAATGCTTCCCTGGAACCGGTGTGTGTGTGTGATGTGTGTGTGTAAAAATCCCCTCCCCATCCCCTCAGAGGCTCTCTAGAAGCCAAAAATGCCCTCCCAGAACCTCTCTTTGAGACAAAAATCAGCTGGCCGGCACACACATGCACGTTGAGAGCTGAGCGGGGCAACGGCTCGAGTGCCAGCAGATATGACTCCACGTGCCACCTGAGACACCCAAGCATAGTGTTCGTCCATCACTGTCCTAGACAGTATGAAAAAAAAATGTCATACCAGTTGGGAATTTGGATTCATTTCTTAAGGTTCAGAAAGCTGGCTTATTCACATGTAACTAGGCCTCGCCCTCTGTCTCAGTACAGGAATTGCAATTAAAAGATCCCCAATAAATGTCTGTCTACGCTCTGCTTGATTCCATCAAGTAATAGGACGTTTTGGATAACTAGTTCCACTGTTGGACTGCCCATGAACATTTAAAGGATGGGATGGGATGGGATAGAAATGGAATAGAATTGAGTTAGAAATAGAATAGGAATGGGAATAGGACTAGAAATAGAAATATTTATTGGGGATCTTTTATTAATACCACTCTATAATGCCCTAGTCAGACCTCACCTGGAGTATTGCATTCAGTTCTGGTCACCACACTTCAAAGAGACATAGAAACTCTGGAAAGGTACAGAAAAGGGCAACCAAAATGATTTTATTTATTAGATTTTTATGCCGCCCCCTCTCCGCAGACTCGATAAGGGGATTAGAAACCAAGACATACGAAGAGAGGTTGCAGGAACTGGGCATGGATAGTCTAGGAAAAGAAGAGCCAGGGGGGACATAATAGCAGTATACAGGTATTTAAGGGGTTGCCACAGAGAGGAGGGGGTCCAGGGCACCAGAGGGCCAGACGAGGAGCAACGGGAGGAAGCTGACCAAGGAGAGATTCAACCTGGAAATAAGGAAGAACTTCCTGACAGTCAGAGCAATCAACCAATGGAACGGCCTGCCACGGAGGTTGTGAATGCCCCAACTTTGGACATATTCAAGAGGAGATTGGACTGCCATCTGGCTGGGGAGGTGTAGGGGTTTCCTGCTTGAGCAGGGGGTTGGACTTGATGACCCGAAAGGTCCCTTTCACTTAAATAAATAAATAGAATAGAATAGAATTCTTTATTGACCAATGTGATTGGACACAAAAGGATAGATTATTATTTGTTGTGGTTAGCTCTGGCCCAGCTCCTGCCCCAAGGACTGTGGATGTGGGGGAGACATCCACATGCTGCAGGCCTGTTTTGCCCCCCCCCCCCGTGGAATCTGATGATGAAGGCTCCTCTGATAAAGAAGACATGAGTGACAGGGAGGAGGAGAGTGTGGCAGACAGCTCAGAAGGAGATCAATTATCTAGCTCCTCCTTGGATTCAGAACAAGAGTTAATGATATAGCCATGCATGCAGAGAGCAATGCATAGGCAACAACAACTGAGAGATTATTATCAAAGAAAATGAGGCCACCTGTGGTTGGGTGGGGCTGTGGTAATTAGTGAGGCTGCTATAAATAGCAGCCTGTGGGTTTGGCCATTGTGGAGGATTATCTGATCGTTGTGTTTTGTGACTGCTTTACTGACTTTGACCTTTTGTGTGCTGATTTTTCCCTCGCTTTGAAACTAAACCAGAGCAAAGTGTGTTTCACTTTGTGAAAGAAGGACTGTGAATTGCCTCACAGCTGCAAGCTAAGTATCACAGAACTGATAAGGGACTTGTACAAATTACCAGTTTGTTTGGGGACCAGTGCTCTTTGCTATACCAAAAGAGGGCTTGGTTTAAGTGAATTTTCATTATAAAGAACATTGTTTTGAATTTTCAAATGTGTGTGTCTGAAATTTGTACCTGTGAATTTTGGGGAGGAGTCTACCAGAGAGCCTGACAGAACAATTATTGCTTCTCTTTTTCCTTGGAACAAGACTTGATCTGCTTGACATACACAGGAGTCCACGGAATCTCTCATTCTGGATACTATAGTCATGTAACATCTTTAGCTCTTTAAAGCTTTCTTCATAAGATTTAGTTTCTACTGCTCTGATCATCTTCACTGTCCTTGTCTGACTTGTTCTACTATCTCTGAAACCTTCTTAAAATGCAGGCTTTGGAAATGCATTCAAACGCAAGCAAATTATCTAAAGTGAAATGAGTTGCAACAGGTTGTTCAACATTTTTAGTGGGATAAAGTATTTCGATACAGGTAGGCTATCTGGCTGTGCTTTCTTAATCATATTCATCCTATGTGATATATTTTATATATGCAAATCAGGAGCTAGTACTGCAGTGTGAATGGTCCCTTATCCCAATTAAATCAAAATACATATTTTTAAAGTGTGTTTTAAACGCAGATTGAAATGGCCAAAATCTTGCAACTGTATCATCAATTGACAAGTTTTCAGAGGATTTTTAGGGACCCAATGACCAGATCGTAATGCAGCGGTGTTGAATGATGTTCTGGGAGCTGGAAAGCTCAAAGACCATCCACTGAGATCCAGAACACATATTTTTGGAACTACATTGCTCTTCAGAAGACCCTGGATCACAAGGTGCCTTAGAACAGAGTACAGTGGTACCTCGAGATACGAGTTTAATTCGTTCCGGACCTGCGCTCTTAAGTCGAGCAGCTCTTATCTCGAACGACTTTTCCCCATAGGAATTAATGTAAATAATTTTAATTGGTTCCAGCCCTCAAAAAACTCACAAAGTTAGTCTAAATTATGCAAAAAGACATTGCAAGAATAAATGTAACTTTACTTATTAATAAGATGATAAGCTGAGAGCTTTCCTTCCCTTCCTCTTTTTACCCAAAACAATCAACATGGCAAACTTTTATTTTTATTCATTAAACTGTAGTTATTTATTCAACTTCACTGCCACCCAATCCTGTAGAGGGAGGAAAGAAGGGAGGAAGGAAAAGGAAAGCAAGAAATGGAGGGAGGAAAGGAAGGAAGGAAAGAAAGAAAGGAAGGAAGAAAGAAAGGAAGAAAGAAAGGGTGAAGGGACAGGAACAGAGGAAGGAAGCAAGGAAACTTATGAAAGGGGAGAGTAACTTCACTGCCACCCAATCCTGTAGAGGGAGGAAAGAAGGGAGGAAGGAAAAGGAAAGCAAGAAATAGAGGAAGGGAAGGTAAAAGAGAGAAAGAAAAAGAGCAAGAAAGAAAGCAAGCAAGAGAGAAAGAAAGAAAATGAAAGAGAAATAAAAATAGAGAGGGAGAATGAAAGAAATGGAAGGAGGGAAGGAAGGAGAGAAAGCAAGAGAAAGAAAGAAAGCAAGAGAAAGAAAGAAAGAAGAAAGAGAAAGAAAAAAGAATGAAAGAGCAAGAGAGCAAGAGAGAAAAAGAAAGAGAGAGAAAGAAAGAAAGAAAGAAAGAAAGAAAGGCAACTTCAAAGAAAGGCTCACTGAGCATCTCTCACTCTCTCTCTCTTTCTATCCCTCTCTCTTTCTCTCCCCCCTCTCCCCCCCTTTCCCTCTCTCTTTCTCTCTCTCTCCCTCTCTCTCTCTCTCCCCCCCTCTCCCCCCTTTCCCTCTCCCCCCCAGGCCGGCAGCGATGTTTTAAAACAGCCGCGCCGTTTGCGAGCTAACTCCTGAGGTGCGGAAGTTCGCCTTTGGCGTTTGGGCCACTCGGAATGTGAAATTCAAAACAGCGTTCGATCCCCCCACCCCCAGCAGAAGCCAAGGACCCCCAGAGTGGGGCGGCAGGGGAGGCGACCGCCTCTCCACTCACCAAGTGCCGGGATACGAGCCGAGAAGAGCCGGGCTGGCTTACTTTCCTTCCTTCCCGCGCTGATGCAGAGCCACTCGAACAAAGCGTCACGCCCCCCTGATGCTTTTGGCGGCAAAAGAGCCCAGCGTCGCTTCGGAAGCCGCCGAAAGCATCAGAGGGGGCGCGACGCTTTGTTCGAGTGGCTCTGCATCAGCGCGGGAAGGAAGGAAAGTAAGCCAGCCCGGCTCTTCTCGGCTCGTATCGCGGAGAGGGGCGGCATACAAATCCAAGTAATAAATAAAATAAAATAAAAAAATGTCTCTCCTCTCCCAGCTCTTATCTCGAGTAGCTCTTAAGTCGAGCAGCTCTTATGTCGGGGTTCCACTGTATGTTATTAGGAATATGGGAAAAAATACTCAAAAACAATTAACTATCTACTGACGCACATAACAACAGCTGCTAGAATATCTTATGCCCAACTCTGGAAAAATAAATGGATACCAACATAATTGATAAAATTTATAAGTGTGCTGAAATGGACAAAATGACCATGGAAATGAAAGGAATAAACGATTCGGAATATAATAATATCTGGAATCTATGGTACAATTAGATAGAGAATAGAAATATGGAAAAATGATACAATGTGTAACGGCATACAAAAATAGACAAATATATATAATGTCATGAACAATTTGCAAAGGTAATTACAAACTGATTGATTTAGAAATGTAAATAATATATAAAATGTAAAAATGCAAAAATAGAAATATAAGGGAAAAAATGAAATGGGTAAGATCTGTAAACAACAAAAAAAGATATTGTGGTACAGTGGAACCCCGACATAAGAGCTGCTCGACTTAAGAGCTACTCGAGATAAGAGCTGGGAGAGGAGAGACATTTTTTTATTTTATTTTATTTATTACTTGGATTTGTATGCCGCCCCTCTCCGCGATACGAGCCGAGAAGAGCCGGGCTGGCTTACTTTTCTTCCTTCCCGCGCTGATGCAGAGCCACTCGAACAAAGCGTCGCGCCCCTCTGATGCTTTCGGCGGCTTCCGAAGCGACGCTGGGCTCTTTTGCCGCCAAAAGCGTCAGGGGGGCGTGACGCTTTGTTCGAGTGGCTCTGCATCAGCGCGGGAAGGAAGGAAAGTAAGCCAGCCCGGCTCTTCTCGGCTCGTATCCCGGCACTTGGTGAGTGGAGAGGCGGTCGCCTCCCCTGCCGCCCCACTCTGGGGGTCCTTGGCTTCTGCTGGGGGTGGGGGGGATCCGAACGCTGTTTTGAATTTCACATTCCGAGTGGCCCAAACGCCAAAGGCGAACTTCCGCACCTCAGGAGTTAGCTCGCAAACGGCGCGGCTGTTTTAAAACATCGCTGCCGGCCTGGGGGGGGAGAGGGAAAGGGGGGGGGAGGGGGGGAGAGGGAGAGAGAGAAAGAGAGAGGGAAAGGGGGGGAGAGGGGGGAGAGAAAGAGAGAGGGATAGAAAGAGAGAGAGAGTGAGAGATGCTCAGTGAGCCTTTCTTTGAAGTTGCCTTTCTTTCTTTCTTTCTTTCTTTCTTTCTCTCTCTCTTTCTTTTTCTCTCTTGCTCTCTTGCTCTTTCATTCTTTTTTCTTTCTCTTTCTTTCTTTCTTTCTTTCTCTTTCTTTCTTTCTTTCTCTTGCTTTCTCTCCTTCCTTCCCTCCTTCCATTTCTTTCATTCTCCCTCTCTATTTTTATTTCTCTTTCATTTTCTTTCTTTCTCTCTTGCTTGCTTTCTTTCTTGCTCTTTTTCTTTCTCTCTTTTACCTTCCCTTCCTCTATTTCTTGCTTTCCTTTTCCTTCCTCCCTTCTTTCCTCCCTCTACAGGATTGGGTGGCAGTGAAGTTACTCTCCCCTTTCATAAGTTTCCTTGCTTCCTTCCTCTGTTCCTGTCCCTTCACCCTTTCTTTCTTCCTTTCTTTCTTCCTTCCTTTCTTTCTTTCCTTCCTTTCCTCCCTCCATTTCTTGCTTTCCTTTTCCTTCCTCCCTTCTTTCCTCCCTCTACAGGATTGGGTGGCAGTGAAGTTGAATAAATAACTACAGTTTAATGAATAAAAATAAAAGTTTGCCATGTTGATTGTTTTGGGTAAAAAGAGGAAGGGAAGGAAAGCTCTCAGCTTATCATCTTATTAATAAGTAAAGTTACATTTATTCTTGCAATGTCTTTTTGCATAATTTAGACTAACTTTGTGAGTTTTTTGAGGGCTGGAACCAATTAAAATTATTTACATTAATTCCTATGGGGAAAAGTCGTTCGAGATAAGAGCTGCTCGACTTAAGAGCGCAGGTCCGGAACGAATTAAACTCGTATCTCGAGGTACCACTGTATATACTTTTATTTATTTTTTGTAAAATTCAAAAATTCGAATTAAAAATTTTTTTTTAAAAGAGCAAAGGATTTCAGTCTTGGCAATTTTAAGACTTGTGGACTTCAACTCCCAGAATTCTCCAGCCAGCATAGCTATGCTAGCTGGAGAATTCTGGGAATTGAAGTCCACAAGTCTTAAAGCTGCCACGTTTGGGGACCCCTGCCTTGGAAAAATGATGGGACAGATGCAGAGTCTTACCTCTTCCATTCTTTTGTTGTAAGTATCTTTTGCAGTGGCAACAGCTGCCAGATTGTTTGCTTCTGCAGTGGCCTTCAAAGGAATGAGGAACAGGGACAAAGAGGAAAAAATAAGGTTGCTATGGAAACAGTAGGCCATTGACCATACCAGTTGGCAAATTCTGCGAGTTTATTAATTGCAAGCAAGGAGGCATTTTTGCCTAAAGCATCAGGGAAGCTCAAAGTCAGGATCACACAAACCATGTCAACCAGTGGATGGTTCTGGGGGGATCATTCTCACTCGTCACAAGAGAAAAAACACATTTTTGGGGAAGAAATGCTTTCGCATTGCCTTGAACGCTTGGAGCAAAAGCAGGGATATAAATCTAAATCTTATATAAATAAGCCCCCAACAGAATAGTACACAAATAGCTTCTCTACTACTTGTAAAAATTCTTTCAGGGTGACTCAAATCAGTTCTCTTTTATTTCCAACCACAATCCCTTTTCTCTCCTAGTGAATGCATATAAGACCTGGGAAGAGGTATATTATATGCTTTAATTAAATACAGTGGTGCCTCTACTTAAGAATGTCTCTACTTAAGAACTTTCCTAGATAAGAACCGTGTGTTCAAGATTTTTTTTGCCTCTTCTTAAGAAACATTTTCTACTTAAGAACCCGAGCCTGGAAAAATTTCCCAGGAAATTTGAGAGCGGCATGAAGGCCCGGCCAGTTTCCTGCCATTCCCCCTTTAATCCCGGCCATCTTGGGCTTTTCTGGGCTGCCAGAGGAGCCTTTTGGTGGCGTTTAAGGAGGCTTTGGCAGTCCAGAGCGAACGAAGCATTTTCCTTTCTCTGGGCACTTGGAGAGGGAATAAACCTCTGCCAGAGCCCAGAGAAAAGAAACACTCCCTTTGCTCTGGGCAGTGACTGCCCTCCTTCTCCCACCCAAATTCCGAGCTTTTATTTCAACCAAAACTCAGACCACACATTTTCTGAATAGTTTTTATCCCAGAATTAACAATGAACTAAAGGATCACCATCAATGTTCTATTGGACAGTATTACTTGGTCTGTTGTGTAGATGTTTGGGTGGTTCAGGGTGGGGAATTTGTGGTGAGTGGGACTTTTTTTTTTTTGGACTGTTATGTGTGTTGGGACTGGTCTCTGGGCATCACGTAACTTTCATTGTCAATGACAATTTTGTTGTATTGACAATGACAATAAAGTACAGTGGTACCTTTACCTAAGAACGCCTCTACTTACAAACTTTTCTAGATAAGAACCGAGTGTTCAAGATTTTTTTGCCTCTTCTCAAGAACCATTTTCCACTTACAAACCCGAGCCTCTGAAACTGTAACCGGAAAAGGCAGGGAGAAGCCTCCGTGGGGCCTCTCTAGGAATCTCCTGGTAGGAAATAGGGCCAGAAAAGGCGGGGAGAAGCCTCTGTGGGGCCTCTCTAGGAATCTCCTGGGAGGAAACAGGGCCAGAAAAGGCGGGGAGAAGCCTCTGTGGGGCCTCTCTAGGAATCTCCTGGGAGGAAACAGGGCCAGAAAAGGCGGAGAGAAGCCTCTGTGGGGCCTCTCTAGGAATCTCCTGGGAGGAAACAGGGCCTCCACCTTCCCTGTGGTTTCCCCAATCGCACACATTATTTACTTTTGCATTGATTCCTATGGGGAAAATTGCTTTTTCTTACAATCTTTTCTACTTAAGAACCTGGTCATGGAATGAATTAAGTTCGTAAGTAGAGGTACCACTGTATGTATTTATTTATTTATTTTAAACAAAAACCACCTTTGGGAGAGGTAAGAGAAGCCATTTGGATTGAGAGCATCTGCCAGGAGCCTTTATGACAATCAGTAGATGGAATGGAGGAACATCAGGATCATCAACAGCATTTTTTCTCAACCTCACCAATGTTGAGAAACACTGATCTACAGCATACATCTTGAACTTCAAGATTGCAGTCCAAGGAGTTGGGAACAGGAAGTCTCAAAGGCCCGTTTATAGAAACTGAGAACTCTTTCCCAACCAGACCTTTCCCCAAAGAGTTAAATTACATTGCTTACAATTCACAGACATCATGGAGAAACTTTGAAAGCTAGTATTTCGCACATCTGCAGCAGAGGTGAAATGTCCTCTGGTTTGCTCGTGCCTGTCACTCACCGGAGAACAGTCGCAAAAACAGCATGAGGCTCCGCCCACCTGCCCGGACACTGCCATTTGGGTTCTTTTACACTCTGTGCATGCACAAAATGTTATGTGGAAGGAACATTGCGCTCCCTTTGTGATTGGCTCTCCAATGATCGACAGGCCAATTGAACCGGGAGCATTTCACTCCTGATCTGGAGGGTACTAGAGTGGGAAAAGTTGGCCTAGAGCAGGGGCGGGCAAAGTTGGCTCTTCTGTGACTTGTGGACTTCAACTCCCAGGATTCCTGAGCCAATCATGCTAGCTCAGGAATTCTGGGAGTTGAAGTCCACATGTCACAGAAGAGCCAACTTTGCCTACCCCTGGCTTAGAGAAATACTTAGGACTCCTTCTTGTTTTCTATCTTTGTATGGCCAAAGACAAACATATAACATAGATCTGGAAAAGGCATAACCAATGATTTTGACCAAGATGCCTTGCTAAGCAATAAGAATGAATAAATACTTACTTTGTTGACTAAATAACTTTTATTGGCATTTTGTGTTTTATTCCTTGGAAAGTAAACATATTTTACTGTTGTGGTTGGCTCTGGGCCAGCTCCCTGCCCCAAGGGACTGTGGGGGTGGATGTAGGTGAATCCTCCAGTGTCAGAGGCCCTGTTTTACTGCCGACTGCTTCGGACAGCGAAGCAGCGTCGGAAGCAGGGGAGTGACTGTGAAATGGGACCCTCAGAGGGAGTCCATGGCAGGGCAGCCCATTAGGAAGCAATTCCATCCTCCTCCTTATCTTTGCTGGACTCTGATGAAGAAGCCTTCATTGATGTACGCAGCCGCAAGGCAATGACTAGGAAGGAGCAGTTGCGGAAATACTTCAGAGATAAGGGAGTTTCACCTGTGGTTGGGTATGGTTCAACTAATTGGGGCTGCCATTAAATTGGCAGCATTTTGGCTGCAGAAGTGTGGAAGTTTATCCGTTCGTGACAATGGAAGTGGCTTTACTCTCCGGATTCTCCAAGGACTCTCTGTGCTTTGCTATCAGCACCTCTGAACTTAAACCATAGTCAAGCGTGTGAGTTGAAAACGTTTGAAGGAGAGTAGCTGTGACGTCTTCACAGCTACTTGTTAATTGATTTGTGTTTGTTTCTTGTTTTTTCACTGCATTCAAGTCTGTTTGCTTGGAAGGTGAGCCCTTTGACTACCAAAAGGGTGGTTTGCTTCTACAGCAGTACCTCTAGATACTAGTTTAGTTCGTCCAGAACGGAGCTCGTATGTCGAACAACTCGTATCTGGAACAAATGGCTTTAGACTTTGTTTTTCCCCTCTGAGATAACCAGGAAGCAAGGATTCTTGCGCCACTTAGTGGAAGCTCGGCTCGTATCCCAAATTTGAGCTCGGGTGTCGAAAAGAAATTTCACTCCCGTCGTGGCTCGTAACTTTGAATACTCGCATGTGGAGCAGCTCATATCTAGAGGTACTACTGTATTTTCCTTTGGATAAAGGACAGTGTTCTTGGATTGCGCATGTGCCGAATTGCTTTCTAGGCATTTCACCTCTGGCTCCGAACAAAGATAAAATGTAAAGAGTTTTCTCCCTCTTAAAAAGGACTATAAATCTTCCTTAGAAAAATATAGGAAGGAAACAAGAATCTGTCGGCATCAAAGTGAGTTTTGAAGATTTATGATTTCAAGCAAAGACGGAGGCGCTTTCGCTGTAACAAGGAAGTGATAAGTGAGTACAATAAATCTTAAAATGGCGGAGGGAGGGAAAGACCCCTCTAGTCTGGCTAACATTGAGCAGAAGTTAGATAAAACTTCTGGAGATTTGTAGCGGGTTTGAAGAGAGATTCAACAAAGTTGAGAATAAAATGGAACAGATGGATTTAGAAGTTAAACAAATTAAAAAGGAAGGGGATTCTTCTGCTGGAAAGATACTGAAAGTTGAGAAACAAGTGATGGATTACGATGGAAAAATAAGACAAAATAAATGACAGAATCGCAAATTTGGAGGGACAGACAGAGAAGGAGGAATTTGCGTTTACGAGGGTTCAGAATGGATTTGCCCTCTGAATTTAAGTTAACAGAAGCTGTCTGTGCTTGGTTAAATAAACAGACAGGCGTGGAGGTCAGCGTGGAGGAGCTGTTACGGGTTCATTGGGCAGCCCCCAGGAGAGACGGCAGACAGAGAGATGTGATCATCGCTTTCCTTAGTGAAAAAAAAAGCAGAGATGATTTATAAAACTTTGAAGACTTCTACGAGCCTTAAACAAGACGGAAATGAGATAAGGGTTCTGAGGGATCTTTCCTGGGAAACCCTGGAGAGCGAGAGCTGGGTTGAAACCAATTGCAAGCCGGCTATATCAAAGTGGAACCAGATTTAGCTGGGGCTATCCAGTGGCCATCTTGGTGTTCCAGGACAATAAAATGTACAGAGCACGCTCATTGGAGGAGGGAAAGGCTTTGCTGGATCAACTGGGGATTAAGTTTGATGAAACTGGAGCACTAGCATATGAAGAAGAAGAGGCTTTTGACGGTCGGAGTACCCCTGATGAGGAGGAAAGACGAAGGGAAGAGCAGCTGAAGGAGTTAAGCGGGCAGGTGGAGGCCATCAGAAAGGAGCAGAGAAGAACACGGGCTCAGCGTGAGAAGAGAGCCAGAAAGTGATGGTGTTTGGTCCCTTGTCTTGTTGTGGGGGGGGGGAAAGGAAAAGGAAAAGAATTATTACTATTACTATTACTATTATTGTTGTTATTATTATTATTATTTTTCTTGGAGATGCCTTGGGATTCCTGTATATCTGTCATTCAGTGGGGGAAGTCTAAGGGGAAGAAAAAGGGGGTTTAAGAATTTAAAATTAAAGAAGAAATTAAAGAAGGAATTATTTAAAGGAGAAAGGAGGGGGGGAGAAATCTTCTCTTTTATAAAATTAAAAAGGGTTGAAAGAGGAGCTAGTTTGAGTGGGAACGCAATCCAGAAAATGTGCCTCAGGTATGGGCAAGGTTTTTTCTTGTCTTCTCCCCTCTCAGTGGGGGGAGCACAGGGGGAGGCACGTTGGGGGGGGGTAATAGGGGTAAAGAAAAGGGAAAAATATAAACCAAGGGCAAAACAAGAGGGGAAAAGGGTGTTTTTGGTATATTATGACGGAGTGTAAGATAATGGTTTTAAATGTGAATGGTTTGGGATCGGATTTGAAACGTTTTAGGATATTAAGGATGGCTAAGCAATATAAGGTGGATATTATGATTTTGACAGAAACACATAAAAGAAGGGGAGGAAGGGATAACTTGATTAATGATAGAAATTGGAAATGGGTGTTTGAGTCAAGAGGAACGCAAAATAGTAGAGGCACAGCGATTCTGATTCATCAGAGGGTTAATTTTGAAGAGGTGGGAATTCAGAAAGACAGAGAAGGAAGGTGGATATTTGTTAAAGGGAAAATAAATCAAAAGAAGTTGACATTAGCAGCAATTTATGCCCCAAATGGGAAAACAAAACAATTTATAATAAATACTAAGAAGAAGTTAGACAATTTTAAGGAGGGCTCAACTTTTTTGGCAGGAGATTTTAATATGCAATTAACAAATGGGAATGCAAATAGCAGGATGTTACATTTAAATAGACTTAATATGGTGGATCTACATGCAGATATTTTAAACAGAGCTACATATTATTCAGCAAGATATCACACATTTAGCTGCATAGACTACATATTAATGAACAGGGGAGGTAATATACAAGTTAAAAAAGTGGACATTAAAAGTATATGGATATCAGATCATGCCCCACTATTGGCAGAATTGGAAATAGGTCAGGAACGAAATCAAAAAATTTGGAGATATAATGCAGTTGTAACTGCTAGGGAACAAGATAAAGAGAAATTGCAAACAGAGTTATCAGAATATTTTAGAATTAATGATGTGGGTGGTATTAAACAATCAATTGTATGGGATGCATGTAAGGCCTTCATGAGGGGACAATGCATATGTATGGAAGCAGATATTAGGAAGAGGTGGGGTAGAGAGAGGGAAAGGAAGATAAGGGAAATAGATTTGATACAAGAGCAGTTAAGAATGACGAAAAGTAGAGATTGGAATAGTTTACTGAAATTGAAAAAGAAACAGTTGATGGTGTATGATGAGATTAAATGGAATAAGATGAGAATGGCGATGCGACAAAAAATACAGAGTTGGGGGACAAGATCAATGCAGCAAATGGCGAGATATCTGAAGAAGAGGAAAGAAAAATCATGTATTTTAGCATTGAGGGACACCAGTGGAGTGGTTAGATATGGTAATGACCAGTTGGAAATATTATGAAGATTTGTATAAAGAGGAGCAAGTGAAGATAGAAGTCCTCAAGGTTGGGAAAATAGTAAGTGAAGAAGACAAACAAATTTTGAATGCAGAAATTACACAAGATGAAATTGCTAGAGTAATTAAAGGGTTAAAACAAGCCAAAGCACCGGGCCCAGATGGGTTTACAGGGGAATTTTATAAAACTTATGTGAATGTTTTGCTGCCGCATTTGGGGAAATTGTTTAATAATATATTGTCAAATCGTGATATCCCGCAGACATGGAAGCTTTCAGAAATTGTTACCATTCCGAAGATGGGTCGAGATTTAAGAGAGCCTGGGTCTTACCGTCCGATCAGTTTGGCAAATCAGGATTATAAAATATTTATGAAAATACTGGCAAATAGATTAGAAAATATTTTACCAAAAATAATTGAAGAGGATCAATATGGATTCGTGAAGGGAAGGAAAATAAGTGAACCAATTAGAAATGTAATGAATGTGATGCACCATGCTACCGCTACTAAAAGGAAATTGGGAATTTTGAAATTAGATGTTTATAAAGCGTTCGATAAAGTTAACCATAGTTATTTATATAAATTATGTAACAAATTAAATATGGGGGAAAAATTTTGTGAAACTATAAAAGAGATTTATAAAGGAAATGAAGCATATATAAGAGTGAATGGACAAAGAACGCAGAGTATTAAAATATTAAACGGCACCAAGCAGGGATGCCCTCTGTCTCCAAAATTATTCGTAATAGCAATAGAGATCTTAGCTAATAAGATAAGACAAGATAACACTTGGGCAGGATATAGAATAGGGAAATTAGAAATGAAAATAAATTTATTTGCAGATGATGCAATTATATTGACCCAGACCCCGATGGAGATGATTAAAGGTATAATAAATATTTTACAAGAGTTTAAGCAGGAATCGGGACTGTCGGTTAATATGGAAAAATCAGAGATTATGTGTTTAAATACAGATCCGAGAGAACAGATAGAAATTAGGAAAGAATCAGGGTTGAAATTAGGACTTAAAAAAATAAAATATTTGGGAATTTGGTTATTAAAAAACCCAGTGAAAATGGAAGAGATTAATTATAGAATAACATGGAGGAAAATGTTGAAACAGATGAGGAGCTGGAAAGATAAAAAGCTAAGGAGACTCTCTAAAATAAGAGCTTTAAAAATGATGATAGCTCCCAAGATGATGTACCTATTTCAGGTGCTGTCGGGGGGGTTATCGGTATGTAAGGTTAAAGAGTGGGACAAAAAATTAAATTATTGGATTGAAGAAGATAAGAGACCAAGAATAAGAAAAAAGTGGTTAATTGCGAATGAAAAAGAGGGGGGATGGGGTGTTCCATGTTTGGAGCTGTATAGGGAAGCTTTTCAAATGGAAAGGTTAATGGAGTTGCAAGTGAAAATAAATGGGCGAAATTGGAAAAACAGATAAACGGGATGAATAATAGAGAATTAATTTTTAGGAAGTGGAATAGGAGAGATATAGGAAAATTAATAGGCCCAATGAAAGGGACTATGGAAATTTGGAAAAAATGGCAAGGGAAAATAGGATTATATAAATCTAAACTGTCATCGCTTTATGTAATAAATAGAGAAAACGAAATTAACTTAAACAGGGTTATAGGAGAGTTGAAGGGAAGAGGGATAACTAAGATAGAACAGTTATACGAGAAGGATGGCAGGCCAAGTAGAAATCGCATAGAATGGTGGTTAGGTAAGGGAAGGTGGCTACAAATAAATGCAATATGTAAATATCTAAATGAAAGGGAGAATAAAGAAGTATTATGGCGGGAGGAGACAGGGTTAGAGAAAATAATAAGAGAAAAAAGTGAGGGGATAAAGGCGCAAGCAACTAATATATACAAACTGCTAGTACAGTCAGATGGGGACACGATTGATGGATTGACTAAATGGTGGCAAAATGAGATATTAGTAGAGGTACAAGAAATGGAAAATATAGTAGAAGATATAAGGAAAATTAAAAATACAAGAATTAGGGAAATGAGAAGGAAAATATTACATAAGTGGTATTTTACTCCCGTTCAATTTGCACATTTTCAGCAGAATGTTAGGGGGAATTGTTGGCATGGTTGTCAAGATAAAGGAGTGTTTATGCATATGTTTTGGGAATGCCCGATAGTGCAGGAATTTTGGCAAAAAGTGAAAGAGGATATCAATGGAATGTTAAATATACAATGGACAATCACTAAGGAAATGGCAGTATTAGTAAAAAGCAATGCGATGGGAGAATTTAGAGAAATAAAAAAAGCAGCAATAGAAAGTGCTCAGGCAGTAATAGTTTTGGGTTGGAAGGATGCGACAAAATGGACAATGCAAAATTGGTATAGGTACATGGTGGATCATATTCAATTTGAAATTATGGAAAAAAGGATAAATTTGGATAATGAAACTGATTTGGGACAGCTGATTGGACGGTGGGACAAGGTAAGACGATATATGACGAGCAGAATCCGAGACCAAGCTACAAGAAATAAACTAGAATCACTCTATAATATGTAGACAGATATATTGCTCTTGGGTAAAGTGGATTAAAAAAGAAATACCCCCAATTTGGTGGTGGGGAATGTGTGTATGTCGGGGTGATGGGCACAATTCACATTTCACTATGCACTGTTTTATGTTGTGTGATTTTAAATTGTTAAAAATCAATAAATAAAATTTAAAAAAAAAAAAAAAGATAAAGACAGTGTTCTTGACTTTACAGGTGTGTGTGTCTGCTTTTTCTACCTTTGCATTTAATTGAGGGCTCGTGCTGAGAGCCCGGCAGAACATTTTACTATACTTTAATAAAATTAATGTTCCGGGGGTTTTCAAACATATGCATTTACTTGTATATATTAGTAAAGCATTAAAAAAAACGTGGCTCATGGTTTATTCTGAAACCAAAAGTGGAATGAATCGTGAGTGTTTTTTGCATGTTTTTAACTAAAGAGAGTTATCACTATGATTCCTTGGCCATTTCCACATAGCAGTGGGCTCTCCATTATGTTCTCCCATCACTGTATTCAATTCCGTGAATTTGTTGCCCTTCCCAAATTAATGAGAAGTGCAAGGTCTGAGCATCTCAGACATTTTTAAAGGGCTTGATTCCCTCTATAAGTAATCTCTCATGATTGATAGGAATACATAGGGGGGAAATGCTGTCTCCTTGGGTTTGAACCCTTGAACATCACCATCTACGGGCTGACTTAAGCACAGTACACAAATGCTGGCTGGGGAATTCTGGGAGTTGAAGTCCAAATATCTTCAGGTTGCCAAGGTTGGGAAACACTGCTCTACCTGATCCATTGTTACTTCATCAAACCCACATAGCTTCAATCTTGAACTGTCTACTGTGGACTTCACACCCTTCCTAAGAGATCTGTAAGGGGGTGCGCATAAGCGCACCAACGTGCCTACCGTCCCTTTCCTACTATCCCCATTTATTTATACTCATTTCATGTGCTCACGTCCCTGTTTATATTTACACCACCTATCCTGTATATGTTTGACAAACTAAATAAATATAAATAAATAAATTACCTGCAACATTGATTTTGGATGAGGAAGCTCTTCTCCTTGGTAGATCTTAATATAGGCCTGGGAGAAAAACAAGTTTAAAAACTCCGCGTGATTTATGGAACATCATTTAAAACCTGCCTATAAACAATTATGTCAAAAAATGTTAAAAGTGTTTCTAAATTCCTACTTATAGAGCTACAATATTAATTAAACATATAACATCCGCTATGTCATGGATGCCATGCCTTTAATGGTGATTCCAAATGGAGCTAAAAATTCTCTCTTCATTTTTTAAAAAGTAATTGAATGAGAAAGCTGTGACTTCTAAATATTATTTATTTTTAAATAAATGAGCCATGGTGGTGCAGCGGTTAGAGTGCAGTACTGCAGGCTACTTCTGCTGATCACACACTGACAGCAGTTTGGCAGTTCGAATCTCACTAGGCTCAAGGATGGCTCAACCTTCCATCCTTCCGAGGTCGGTAAAATGAGCATGGAGATTGTTGGGAGCAATATGCACACTCCCTGTAAACTGCTCATAGAGGGCTGTAAATCACTATGAAGCAGTAAACAAATAAACAAATAATTCCCTCAACACTGTCAAACTATCTAAGTCTGTACTACTATTACTACTAGTTTTTTCTCATCATTCCTATCACCCATTTCCTCCCACTTATGACTATAAGACTGTAACTTGTTGCTTGTATTCTTAAGATTTGTATTAATATTTACTGTTTCCTGATTGCTTATTTGACCCCTATGACAATAATTAAGTGCTGTACCTCATGATTCTTGACAAATGTATCTTTTTCTTTGATGTACACTGAGAACATATGCGCAAAAGACAAATTCCTTGTGTGTTCAATCACACTTGGCCAATAAAGAATTCTATTTTATTCTATGTGAGTCTAAGTGCTATTGCTATTGCTATATGATTTAAGTGCAACTCCTAGCAGTCCTAATTACTAGCTATGCCGCTAGAGTTGGTAAAATTCCACTTCAGCCACATCTGAAGGGGTTTAAGATCTAAACTGTTTCTGGGGAAATTTGTTCCCATAGAGGTTGCTTTTTCCGTTTCTTCACGAGCCCAATATGGCAAGGGGACCCTAGCCACTGAGCCCTATCAAAAAAGAGGCTTCCAAGCCAGAAAGCCCTCTTTTTTATACTTGCAACTCACCTTGAAATATTCTACAAGGCCTCGGCAGGTGATATTATTTCCGTTGATCTCCTTGACATCCAGGCTCTTGGGGCTCAATAGCCATGGAATCAGGATTTTCAAGTTTTTGATGAAATCATCATCTATTTCTGTAAGGGGAACATGAACCCTGTTTATGAGAGTGTTTTTTGTAATGCAAGCGCCAGAAACTCCAAGAAGTCAGGAGATTTCAGAATGAACCAATGATTGAGTATTTAAATCAAAATAATGAATTCTATACCAAATTGTCCAAAATACTGTCTCTTAACTTACAGAATGGATCTTTTGAACATTTATTTATTTTATTTACTTATTTTGTCCAATACACAATGAATGTTTTAGTGGGTATATATATATACACACATGGTAAAATACATGATAAAGGTTATAGAGCAGATACTCATAGTAAAATATATCTAAGAAAGTATAGAAAAGAAGATATAGTAATAGAACATATCAATGAAAGAATAGAAGAAGAGATATAGGAATAGAAGAAAGGTATAGGAGATATAGGAGAGCAATAGGACAGGGGACGGAAGGCACTCTAGTGCACTTGTACTCGCCCCTTACTGACCTCTTAGGAATCTGGATAGGTCAACCGTAGATAATCTAAGGGTAAAGTGTTGAGGGTTTGGGGATGACACTATGGAGTCCGGTAATGAGTTCCACGCTTCGACAACTCGGTTACCGAAGTCATATTTTTTACAGTAAAGTTTTTTACAGTCAAGTTAATATTACGGTAAGTTTAAATCTGTTGTGTGCTCTTGTGTTGTTGTGGTTGAAGCTGAAGTAGTCGCCGACAGGCAGGATGTTGCAGCACATGATCTTGTGGGCAATACTTAGATCTTGTTTAAGGCATCTTAGTTCTAAACTTTCTAGGCCCAGGATTGAAAGTCTAGTCTCGTAGGGTATTCTGTTTCGAGTGGAGGAGTGAAGGGCTCTTCTGGTGAAGTATCTTTGGACATTTTCAAGGGTGTTAATGTCTGGGATGCGATATGGGTTCCAAACAGGTAAGCTGTATTCGACGATGGGTCTGGCAAAAATACTGTATTTTTCGGAGTATAAGATGCATCGGAGTATAAGACACACCTTAGTTTTGTGGGAGGAACATAGGGAAAAGAATCTGCCTACCAGGTATTCATCTAGCTAGCGTCCTTAGCCAGCACATTATTTTATCTCCCGTTAGGGCTTTAAAAAAACTTTATTCTGAGAGAGTAACAATGAAAGAGTAACAATGAACATTAGCACCTGGAAAGAAATATTCGGAGCAAGTAGAGCAATGGAAAAAACCCTGCAAAGATTTAGGGCTTGGAAAACATTCTTCGCAGAGAATAATAATAATAATAATAATAATAATAATAATAATAATAATAATTAGATTTGTATGCCGCCCCTCTCTGTAGACTCGGGGCGGCTCACAGCAGAGTAACAATGAAAAAGGTTGCAAGCTGGAAAGAGCTGGGAACATTGTTAGCACCTGGTTAGGTCTGGAAAGAAACTTACTCGGAGCAAGTTAGAGCAATGAAAAAAACGTGCAACTACTTAGAGCTTGGAAAAAATTATTTGCAAAGAGAAACAATGAAAGAGCCTGCAAAGTAAAAGCTGGGAAGATAGTTAGCAGCTAGTTAGGGCTAGTTAGTTAGCTACATTCAAAGTATAAGACATACCGAAATTATCAGCCTTTTTTAAGGGAGGAAAAAGTTGCATCTTATACTCCAAAAAATACAATATTTTAATTACTATCCATGAATAAGATATAATAATATTTTCTCATGTTGCTTCTGATCTTTTCCCCAACTAACCTCAGATTGTGCCCCCTTGTTCTTGTGTTCACTTTCCTATTAAAACACTTCCTTTTGAGCAGGGCAATTGTAGCCCCTGGATGTGTTCAATGTTTGTTTGTCTTGTTTGTCTTTTTATGAAAAATATTAATAAAATTTATTTTTTTTAAAAACACTTCCCTCCTGAACATTATTTAACCCTTTAACATATTTAAATGTTTTGATCATGTCCCCCCTTTCCCTTCTGTCCTCCAGACTATACAGATGGAGTTCATGAAGTCTTTCCTAATAAGTTTTATGCTTAAGACCTTCCACCATTTTCGTAGCCTGCCTTTGGACCTGTTCAAATTTGAACAGAATCTTACTTTTCCTCCAAAAGCTGTTGAAATCTCTATCGCAATAATGTCGTTTTATTACTAGACAAGCCCCTTTGCAACCCTTAACTTGAGAAATATTTATCGACCAATGTGTCTCTTAGGCCAAAAGAGTTTTACTGCCTTTGCAAAACCTGGCGTGATGCCCATAAGCCCAGAGGCCAATTAGAATGGCCCAATCAGAAATCTAATTCAATCACGGAATAAACCTTGTCCCTATATGATACTGCTGTGTTGTTCTCCTCTTGTGGGTAGAGGTCATAGTTTTCCCTTAAGGAATGGTCTCTAAATATGTTGAAGATATCAGAATGGGTAAAGAGAAATTCTCGCAGAATGGCAATCAGAAATTTGGAAAAAAAGATAATTAAAGGCCCGAAGACTAAAACACGTGAAGAAAGTTGTAGGATTTGAGTTTGGCTAATCTAGAGAAACGAAGGCCCAAGGGTGACAGGGTATTCCAATACTTAAGAGGTTGCCACAAAAAGGGAGGGTATTTAACTTGTCTACCAAATCACCTGTAGGTAGGACAAGAAACAATGGGTGGAAACTAATCAAGGAGAGGAGCAACCTGAAACTAAGGAGAATGAGAATAATTAACCAGTGGAACAGCTTGCTGTCAGAAGCTGTGGGTGCTTTGTCACTGGAGGTTTTTAAGAAGAGACTGGACAGTCACTTGTATGAAATGATACAGAGAGCAGAGGTCTTCAAACTTGGCAACTTTAAGACAAATTCCTTGTGTGTCCAATCACACTTGGCCAATAAAATTCTATTCTATTCTATTCAGACTTATAGACTTCAACTCCCAAAATTCTCCAGGCAGCACAGCTGGCTGGATAACTCTGGGAATTGAAGTCCAAAAGTGTTAAAGTTGCCGTGTTTGAGGATCCCTAGTATAGAGTCTCCTGTTTGAGCAGAGGGTTAGACTAGAAGACCTCCAAGGTAGTAGTAGGAGTAGGAGTAGTAGGAGTAGGAGTAGTAATAATAATAATAAGAAGAAGAAGGAGGAGGAGGAGGAGGAGTAATAATAATAATAAGAAGGAGGAGGAGGAGGAGGAGGAGGAGGAGGAGGAGGAGGAGGAGGATATAACAACAACAAGAATAACAACAACAACAACAGAGTTGAAAGAGACCTTGGAGGTCTTCTAGTCCAACCTCCTGCTTAGGCAGGAAACCCTACACTATTTCACACAGATGGCTCCTTACTGTTCTATTCTGACAGATTAAAAATAAATGTTATCTCTAAAATAGCCATAGACACACACACTTCTGAGAAGCCTGGCTCAAATTTGTCTATGATGCAGCACCTCCAACTTGGTAGTTTTGAATGCTACCTCCATTTTTGTGCTGAATAATAATAATAATAATAATAACAACAACAACAACACACCAGACATTGTGATTGTGTCTAAAAAGAAAGTATGGATCATCGACATCGCAATCCCAGGGGACAGCAGAATTGAGGAGAAGCAGCTAGAGAAATTAGTGAAATACGAAGATCTAAAAATCGAGCTGCAACGACTCTGGCATAAGCCAGTGAAAGTGGTCCCAGTGGTACTTGGCACACTGGGCGCAGTACCAAAGGATCTCTGCGGACATTTGAAAACCATCGGAATTGACAAAATCTCCATCTGTCAATTGCAAAAGGCCGCTTTACTGGGATCGGCAAACATAATTCGTCGCTACATCACGCAGTCCTAGGTGCTTGGGAAGCGCCCGACTGGTGATGAAATACAAAATCCAGCATAGTGATCTCGTTTGCTATGTTGTACTGACATCATCATCATCATCATCATCATCATAATAATAATAACAACAACAACAACAACAACAACAGAGTCCGCGGAGAGGGGAGGCATACAAATCTAAATAATAAATAAATAAACAACAACAAGAGTTGGAAGGGACCTTGGAGGTCTTCTAGTCCAACCCTTGGTTTCTTACTGAGGCTAATGAACTTACCTCTGAGTTTCCCATCAAAATTGGGATTTGTGGCTACTTTCAAACCCGGATGGGGTAAAAGAAAACAGGAGATGTTGGTGAAACAGGAGTGTATGTGCTTCCTCACATTCTGCAGCTCTTCGTGCTGATTTCCAGAAACCTGGGAACAAGCAGGCAATTACTCCTTTTAAGGGGGACAAGTGTAAATCTCTTATTCATAACCGAGGATTCCATTGTTGCATCTTGGCACAGGCAGTCCTTGACTTACGACCACAGAAAGTCAGCCCAAAATTTCTGAAGCTAAGTTGTTAAGTGAATTTCATCCCATGTCTGATATCTTTTTCTTGCTACAGTGGTTAACCGAATCAGTAAAGTTGTAACGTTAGGAACCCGATTGTTCAATGAATCTGGCTTCCCCCCATTGACTTTGCTTGTCAGAAGGGGACAAGAGTTGATTCCAGGCTCCCGGAACATTGCAACCAACATAAATATGAGACAGTCGCCAAGCCTCGGAATTTTGATCACATGACCATGGAGATGCTGCAGTGGTTGTCAAGTGTGAAAAACGGTGGGGAGGTTAGGATTTCCTAGTTTTATTCCTAACATAGAAGACTGACACAGAAAAAGACCTCATGATCCATCTAGTCTGCCCTTATACTATTTTTTGTAATTTATCTTAGGGTGGATATATGTTTATCCCAGGCATATTTAAATTCATTTACTGTGGATTTACCAACCACGTCTGCTGGAAGTTTGTTCCAAGCATCAACTACTCTTTCAGTAAAATAATATTTTCTCA
The DNA here is from genome assembly GCF_031021105.1 of Erythrolamprus reginae. Classification (NCBI taxonomy): domain Eukaryota; kingdom Metazoa; phylum Chordata; class Lepidosauria; order Squamata; family Dipsadidae; genus Erythrolamprus; species Erythrolamprus reginae. The sequence goes on along the minus strand of NC_091950.1, from coordinate 34,779,508 downwards.
CGTTGCTTCTGACCTTTCCCCCAACTAACTTCAGATTGTGTCCCCTTGTTCTTGTGTTCACTTTCCTATTAAAAACACTTCCCTCCTGAACCCTATTTAACCCTTTGACATATTTAAATGTTTCGATCATTCCTGTTGAGAGAAACTGCATTTTTTCTTTAAATGCATGAAGCCAATTTTAGGCTTGCAACAAAAAGTTTTCATACTTTTCCATTTCAAAAATGCAGGAATTCATATTTTTTTTTCATGAGGATTATTTCATTATGGGTGAGATCATCTGGGTGAGATCATCCAAGGGCGTGGGGTGAGGTATCATCAATATGCTGATGATACCCAGCTGTACATCTCCACCCCATGTCCAGTCGGTGAAGCAGTGGAAGGGATGTGTCAGTGCCTGGAGGCTGTTGGGGTCTGGATGGGTGTCAACAGACTCAAACTCAACCCTGACAAGACGGAGTGGCTGTGGGGTTTGCCTCCCAAGGACAATTCCATCTGTCTATCCATTACCCTGGGGGTGGGGGTGGGGTTATTGACCTCCTCCTCGATCCACAGCTAACATTAGAGCACCATCTTTCAGCTGTGGCGAGGGGGACGTTTGCCCAGGTTCGCCTGGTGCACCAGTTACGACCCTATTTGAACAGGGAGTCATTGCTCACAGTCGTTCATCCCTTCATCAGCTCAAGGTTCAACTACTGCAATGCTCTCTACATGGGGCTACTTTTGAAAAGTGTTCGGAAACTTCACATCGCGCAGAATGCGGCCGCGTGAGCTATCGTGGGGCTTCCTAGATCTGCCCACGTCTCGTCAACACTCCGCGGCCTGCACTGGGTGCCAATTAGTTTCCGGTCACAATTCAAAGTGTTGGTAATAACCTATAATGCCCTACATGGCATCGGACCAGAATACCTTCGGAACCGTCTTCTGCCGCACGAATCCCAGCGACCAATAAGGTCCCACAGAGTTGGCCTTCTCTGGGTCCCATCGACTAAACAATGTCGTCTGGCAGGCCCCGGGGAAGAGCCTTCTCTGTGGCGGCCCCGGCCCTCTGGAATCAACTCCCCCCAGAGATCAGAACTGCCCCCACCCTCCATGCCTTTCATAAGCTATTGAAGACCCACCTATGTCGTCAGGCATGGGGAAATTAAAATACCCCTGGGCTTATATTGTTTATGTATGGTATGATTGTGTTGCATGGTTTTAATAATGGGTTTTTAGATGTCTTTTTAATATATTGGATTTGTCACATTGTTGTTTTTGTTGTGAGCCGCTCCGAGTCTCCGGAGAGGGGCGGCATACAAATCTAATAAATAATTATTATTATTGTCTGATCTGATTAACAAATGTCTATTAAGCTGGAAAATACAATAAGAACACATGCAAGTGTTAATACCAACCTTGAGACGTTTTTCCAAAAATTTGGCTCCACCTTCGGCCCCATAAGTAAATTCATAGGGAAAACTCCAGTCACGAACAAGGAAAATAAGAGACTATAAATGGGATAAAAACCAAAAGCAAATTGAATACAAGGTACAAGCGGTGAAAACATTGCATTCGTTTAAATGCATCGTTTGGTATGGAACAACGGAGTGTTTTTATCTGTTTAATTTGAGGTTTATATAAACTGCTTCATTTTAAGAAATTAACTCCTTTGTAGCAAGTTGTTTCTTGAAAATTATAAACATTTAATTTTCTATTTCTGAAAGCAACCAATGTGGGATTTTATAGAAACAAAAATTTGGCCTCTTTGATGCCATATACTTCTCAAAGGAAAAGTATTGTTGTTTATTTATTTATATCCCACCTTTATTAAGAGCCGGGGGTGGCGCAGTGGTTAGAGTGCAGCACTGCAGGCTACTTCACAGGCTACTTAACTACTAGATGTAGTTCAGCAGTTCAAATCTCACCACTAGCTCAAAGTTGACTCAGTCTTCCATCCTTCCAAGGTGGGTAAAATGGGGACCCAAATTGTGGGGGCTAATTACCAGACGGTTGCCGTGCAAGACAGAACAGATGGGAATGGAGAAATCCAAAATATTACAATAATACTGGTGCATACTGCAACACTCTCTACATGGGGCTACCTCTGAAAAGTGTTCGGAAACTTCAGATCATGCAGAACGCAGCCGCGAGAGCCATCGTGGGGCTTCCAAGATTCGCCCACGTTTCCTCAACACTCCGTGGCTTGCATTGGCTGCCGATCAGTTTCCGGTCACAATTCAAAGTGTTGGTCATGACCTTTAAAGCCCTACATGGCACTGGACCAGATTACCTCCGGAACTGCCTGCTACCGCAAGAATCCCAGCGACCGATAAGGTCCCACAGAGTTGGCCTTCTCCGGGTCCCGTCGACTAAACAATGTCATTTGGCGGGCCCCAGAGGAAGAGCCTTCTCTGTGGCGGCCCCAGCCCTCTGGAACCAACTCCCCCCGGAGATTAGAATTGCCCCCACCCACCCTGTCTTTCGTAAACTACTCAAGACTCATTTATTCCGCCAGGCATGGGGAAGTTGAGATATTCCTTCCCCCTAGGCCATTACAAGTTTTATACAAGTTTGTCACATGCTGTTTTTATCATTGTTGTTAGCCGCCCCGAGTCTACAGAGAGGGGCAGCATACAAATCCAATAAATAAATAAATAATGCTTCAGCACTGAATAGCAACTTGATGTTATAGCCGCACCACAAGGCAATGGCAAGTGGTCGTTTTGAAGACCTGAGTTATCTTTTCAAACTAAATAGGTTTCCATTTCTCTTTGAGTGCAACCTCAAGATTGTCTGTTCAGTAATAAAACATCACTTCTGCAGATTGCACAGGAGTTCTCAATTATCTTCTTACCTGAAATGGCTTCAGGAATGTTTCTTCCATGGCCAACCTCCCATATTCTGTGAAGAGCTGAAACGAGAAGGAAGCCAGAAGGAAATATTAAAGAAGAATTGTAAGTTAACCAATAGTATTTCTTATATTGCACTACTAACCATAGTGCTTTATATTTAAATTGGAGCTGAACATTACACTGGTTCTATTTATCATTTATTTATTTACTGGTATTTATTTGTCAAGTACATATTGATGGTATACAAAAATATAATATTTATATGCATGATACTAGTTAAAGAGAAACATTAGGACAGGGGAGAGAAGGCACTCCGGTGCACTTATGCACGCCTCTTAAGCATCGGGAGAGGTCAAGAGTGGATAATCTAAGGGTAAAGATTTGGGGGTTAGGTGATGATACTACAGAGTCAGGTAGTGAGTTCCATGCATTAACTACTTGGTTACTAAAGTCGTATTTCCTGCAGTTGGGTTTGCAGCCGTATAATTTAAGTTTGTATCTGTTGTGTGCTCGAGTGATGTTGTGGTTGAAACTGAAGTACTCGTTGACAGGAAGGATGTTGTAGCAGACGATTTTATGGGCTATGCTTAGGTTGTGTTTAAGGTGACTTAGTTCTAAACTTTCTTAACCTAGGATTGTAAGTCTAGTTGCATAGGGTAGTCTGTTGCGAGTAGAGGAGTGGAGGGCTCTTCTAGTAAAGTATCTCTGGACATTTTCTAGAGAGAGTATGTGGGTTCCAGACAGATGAGCTGTATTCAAGGATTGGTCTGGTGAAAGTTTTGTATGCTTTGGTTAGTAGTGTGAGATTACCGTAGCAGAAGCTACGTAGGATTAGGTTAACAACTCTTGAAGCCTTTTTGGCAATGTTGTTGCAGTGGGCTTTGGCATTTAGGTCATTTTATATGAATACTGTATTCCAAGGTCTTTTACAGAGTGGAGGGTTGTCTGCAAGGTCTTGTTTATTCAGCTTCTATTTGGAGTTCAGATTCTTTCTGCCAATGTGTAGGACAGAACATTTTTTGGTTGAGATTTGGAATTGCCAGATGTTTGACCATTCAGACACAAAGTCAAGGTCTTTTTGAAGAGCTTTTAATTCAGAGTGCTTGTACTCTTTTGTCCCTTAAAGAATAAGTTAAGTCACTAAAACCACAAAGAGCACCAAGGGGAATCGGACCCCTTAAAATTTGGTGAATTTATTATGGCATCCACTTTTGCTGATGACACTTCTCTTGATCAGATACATCAAATGTAAATGTGTCAATGGGCTCCAGTCTGTAAACTTTTACAATTAAGCGATTTGTTACTTTTAAGGTATCAAAAGCTATTGTCTTTATCTGGACAACTTTCATCCATAAGATTGAAAACAGGGCTTTAAGTATGAAACTGAAGGTGTATAGATTACAGTATGGTTGAATCCTTTTAATGTATTACTTTAAACTGAAGATACCACAGTGCTGAAGTTGGGACTTCTCTGTTATCCTTCCACAGCTCTAAAGAGATCTTTGAAGCTCGCATACAAATGAAAGGCATCAAACATTTGGCCGAAGTCTGCTTTAAAAATACACGTAGCTTGTCTGACGTGTGAATATTGTTAAAACCTTTATCCAAAGCACCTGAAGGCCAAGCAAAGAATAATGGATGTAAACCGAACAAGGAGAAATTCAAACTGGAAATAAGGAGAAATTTTCTGACAGCGAGAATGGAATCACCCAATGGAACAACTTTGCCTTTGGAAGTTGTGGGAGCTTTATCACTGGAAGCTTTCAAGAAGAGACTGAAATGACATCTGTGAAAAATGGGGCAGGGTCTTCTGGGTGGGGGGGTTGGACTAGATGACCTATAAGGACCCTTCCAACTCGGTTAATCTATATCTGTATCTATCCTTGGGATATTCCTATTCCCAGACCTGATCACAAAGATATTGTTAGCAATAGTAAGACTAATGGTAGTAAATAAAGATTAGATTAGATTAGATTTATTGGATTTGATTTATTGATTTGATTTGATTTATTGGATTTGTATGCCGCCCCTCTCCGGAGACCCGGGGCGGCTAACAACAATAATAAAACAGTATACAAAATAATCCAATACTAAAAACGATTAAAAACCCATTAATATAAAAAACCAAACATACATACAGACATACCATGCATAAAATTGTAAAGGCCTAGGGGGAGAGAATATCTCAGTTCCCCCATGCCTGACGGCAGAGATGGGTTTTAAGTAGCTTGCGAAAGGGAAGGAGGGTAGGGGCAGTTCTAATCTCTGGGCGGAATTGGTTCCAGAGGGCCAGAGCCACCACAGAGAAGGCTCTTCCCCTGGGTCCCGCCAGACGACATTGTTTAGTCCAGCGTTTCCCAACCGGTGTGCCGCAGCACACCGGTGTGCCGCGAGACATGGCCAGGTGTGCCGCTAAGCTCCAGCTGGGCGGGGCGCTGCCGGTACTTCCGTCCTGGGGCTCCCGCTCGCAGCTGTCCCCTGCCTCCTGCTCGATGCCGCGGTTTTCGGCGCTCTCCTGCTGGGCGCCAAAGAAGGAAGGCAGGAAGAAGGAGAGCTTTATTCTTCGCGCCTTTTCCCCGCCTTCCTTCTTTGGGACCCAGCAGGAGCGCGCCGAAAACCGCGGCATCGAGCAGGAGCCGGTTGACAGCTGCGAGCGGGAGCCCCAAGACGGAAGTACCGGCAGCGCCCCGCCCAGCTGGAGCTTCTCCTGCGTCGACAGCAAGTTTCCTTTGTGGCCCGGCGGGAGGGCACTGGCGATGGGAGCGGGGGGCGGGGGCGGCCGCAGTGGCCGCAGGCAGTCGTGGGGAGATGGCGGCGGCGAGAGGGAGCGCTCTCTCTCTCTCTCTCAGCTGACTGCAAGCAGGAGCCCTGACGGTGGCGGTTGGACGTGCTGCTAGACGTCGTACATGCTGGCGCTGCGGGCCTGGCATATACGGTGTCCAGCAGCACGTCCAGCTGCCGCCGTCAGGGCTCCCACTTGCAGTCAGCTGAGAGAGAGAGAGAGAAAGAAAGAGAGACATATAAGAGAGGCAGAGAGAGAGAGAAAGAGAGACATAGCAAGAGAGGCAGAGAAAGAGACAGAGCAAGAAAGAGGCAGAGAAAGAGAGAGAGAGAAAGAGAGACATAGCAAGAGAGGCAGAGAGAGAGAGACAGAGCAAGAAAGAGAGGCAGAGAAAGAGAGACATAGCAAGAGAGGCAGAGAGAGAGAAAAAGAAAGAGAGACATAGCAAGAGAAAAAGAGAGACTTAGCAAGAGAGGCACAGAGAGAGAGAGAAAGAGAAAGAAAGAGAGACATAGCAAGAGAGACAGAGAGAGAGAAAGAGAGAAAGAGAAAGAAAGAGAGATAGCAAGAGAGGCAAAGAGAAAGAAAGAGACATATAGCAAGACAGTGAAAGAGAGAGAGAGAGCAAGAGAGAGAGAAAAGCAAGAAAGAGATAGCAAGAGAGACAGAGAGAGAGAGAGAGCAAAGGAGAGAGAAAGACATAGAGGAAGGGAAGGAGGGAGAGAGAAAGAGAGCAAAAAAGAGAGAAAGAAAGAAAGAGGGATGGAGAGAGAGAAAGAAGGGAAGGAAGGAAAAGAGAAAGAGGGAGAAATAGAGCGAAAGGGAGGAAGAGAGAGGGTTTTTTTGTCCAAACTTTTCTTTAGCCCTCCCCCCCGCCCCGCCCCCCCCCTTTCAGTGTTCCCCGGGATTTTGAAAATATGAATAATGTGCCGCGGCTCAAAAAAGGTTGGGAAACACTGGTTTAGTCGACGGGACCCAGAGAAGGCCAACTCTGTAGGATCTAACCGGTCGCTGGGATTCGTACGGCAGAAGGCGGTCCCGGAGATATTCTGGTCCGGTGCCATGAAGGGCTTTATACGTCATAACCAACACTTTGAATTGTGACCGGAAACTGATCGGCAACCAATGCAGACTGCGGAGTGTTGGAGTAATATGGGCATACTTAGAGAAGCCCATGATTGCTCTCGCAGCTGCATTCTGCACTATCTGGATTTCCCGGGGTATGAAATCATCAAATAATTAAATATTAGCTGAATAAATAGTAATGGTGCTGAGTCACAATAGTAATGGTGCTGAGTCACAATGGTATGTATCTTTGCACCATAAGAACAAACAGAATTATAGCAAAAAGAACTGTCCAACTTAGATGGATGAGCAACATAGCGTTACCTGCAAGTGCTGAAGATCATCTTCTTGTACGTTCTGTGACAAATTATACACCTGGGTACAAAACAAAGCCAGAATTGTGTCAAAATGGCTGTGAAAATTCTCATTTTCTTGCAGACGCTGTGTGCATGCAATTTATTTCCTGCTACCTACTGTATTTTTCAGATACTTTTTTCCTCCCTAAAAGAGGCTGATAATTTGGGTGTGTCTTATACTCTGAATTTAGCTTTTTTTTTCAGCCCTAACTAGCTGCTAACGATCTTCCCAGATCTTACCTTGCAGGTTCTTTCATTGTTTCTCTCTGCAAATAATGTTTTCCAAGCCCTAGTCTTTGCAGGGTTTTTTCATTGCTCTAACTTTGCTCCAAATAGGTTTCTTTCCAGCCCTAACCAGATGCTAACAATGTTCCCAGCTCTTATCGGCTTGCAAGCTCTTTCATTGTTACTCTCTGCGAAGAATGTTTTCCAAACCCTATCTTCGTAGGTTTTTTTCATTCTCTACTTGCTCCGAATGTTTCTTTCCAATCCTAACCAGGTGCTAACAATGTTCCCAGTTCTTACCAATTTGCAAACTTTTTCATTGTTACTCTCTGCAAAGAATGTTTCCCAAGCTCTAAATCTTTCCAGGGTTTTTTTTTCATTGCTCTAACCGAATAAGTTTCTTTCCAGTCCTAACCAGGTGCTAATGATGTTCCCAGCTCTTACCTGCTTGCAAGCTCTTTAATTGTTACTCTCTCCAAATAAAGTTTTTTTTAAAGCCCTAACCAGGGGATAAAGCTGAAGCTGACCAGACTAAGGACACTAGCCAGACAAATACCTGGTAAGCAGATTTTTTCCCCATTTTCCTCCCCAAAAACTAAGGTGCATCTTATACTCCAAAAAAATACGGTATGTTGTACTCTTAAAGAGTCTCTATTTGGAGTAATGTCTCCCAACCTTAACAACTTTAAGACATGCTGATTGGGGAATTCTCAGAGTTCAAATCCACCTATCGTAAGGAGCAGAGGTTAGAAAACACTTATCGGTCCAAACTTCAAGCCAACAACATTTTTTTAGGGCAATGTGTAACTATTTTGTCTTCGCCCCGTCTATCATATAGTTCGTTCATCTCAACTATCACAATGTAGCAGTTCCACCATCATTATTTTTGCAGTCACACATCCCCGTGTCTCCATTCAAATACTAAAACACTGCATGCTCTGGCTTTTGCACTGAAAAGACTCTATGATCACTGGATCTTGCGAAATGTCTAGTTTAATGAAAAGAAGGACTTCGGGTCCCGTCAACTAAACAATGTCATCTGGCGGGACCCAAGGGAAAAGCCTTCTCTGTGGCGGCCCTGACCCTCTGGAACCAGCTCCCCCCGGAGATCAGAATTTCCCCCACCCTCCTTGCCTTTCGTAAGCTCCTTAAAACCCACCTCTGTCGTCAGGCTTGGGGGAACTGAGATATTCTTTCCCCCTAGGCCTATACAATTTATGCATGGTATGTTTGTGTGTATGTCTAGTTTTAATAAGGATTTTTAAATTATTTTAAACATTAGATTTGTTACATGCTGTTTATTACTGTTGTTAGCCACCCCGAGTCTACGGAGAGGGGCGACATACAAATCTAATAAATAAATTAATAATAATAATAAATAAGATAGCTGTGATTTTGGTTTCCCCATTGTCAGAAGGTCACAAAAAGTGATCACAGGATCACCTCAGGAAGTTTGTTTGTTTGTTTGTTTGTTTGTTTGTTGTATTTATAAGCTGCCCTTCTCCTGACATACTCAGGGCAGCGTACAACAATAAAAACCAAATACAAAATTTTAAACCCCAATATTAAAAAAAACATTTATCCATCTATCATTCATGGCGGGACCCAGGGGAAGAGCCTTCTCTGTGGCGGCCCCAGCCCTCTGGAACCAACTCCCCCCAGAGATTCAAATTGTCCCTACTCTTCCCGCCTTCCACAAGATGTTGAAGACCTATCTATGTCGCCAGGCATGGGAGGAATAACTATCTCTTCCCCGCCCCCACCACCTTTTTTCCTGACTGTAATACATGAGAATGGTGTGATTGTGCAGTAATGATTGTTTTTAATATCTATGGGTTTTAAATTTCGTTTTTAATTTTAATTGGATTTGTACTCTGTATATTGTATTATTGTTGTTGTGGGCCGCCCCGAGTCTTCGGAGAGGGGTGACATACAAATCTAATAAGTAAGTAAGTAAGTAAGTAAGTAAGTAAGTAAGTAAGTAAGTAAGTAAGTAAGTAAAATAATAATGATGATGATGATAATGATGATGATGATGATGATGATAATAATAATGATAATAATAATAATAATAATAATAATAATAATAATAATATTGACCAGAGCTTAATGTTGTTGCTCAACAGCCGTGTTTTTAAAGCCTTTCAAAAGGCCAGGAGGATGGAGGTGGTGCGAATCTCTGGGGGGAGTTGATTCCAGAGGACCAGAGCCACCACAGAGAAGGCCCTTCCCTGCGGTCCCGCCAATCAACATTGTTGGGCTGACAGGACCCGGAGAAGGCCAACTCTGTGCGATCTAATCGGTCGCTGGGATGTGTGAGGCAGAAGACAGTCCCCTAAATAATCTGGTCCTAAGCTATGTAAGGCTTTATAGGTGATAACCAACAACTTAAATTGTCTGTTACCTGGATGGAGCTGATCATGGTGCTCAGAGCAAAGACGGTGGCTGAATCTCGCAGCGTTGACTGGCTATCGAAGGTGCCCTGAGTATCCATTAGCAGTACAGCAACCTGTAAAAACAAGTGAGGGAGAGGAGGATACAAGATGAGGCCCTTAGGAATTACATTTGCTAAAATAAAAAAAAATCAAAGCCTTTGGCTTCAGGTATGTTATGCCACTGGAATACTTCAAATCTGACTCACTTAAGGAATGTTCTCACAGTTTTTGCCTGCAACGAATGAACATCTTATTGTTTATCTCTAATTTGGAGCGCTTAAAGGTGGCCTATATTGTCCAGGAATATGGGCGAAGGTGCTCAGAAGGCATTTTAACAGTGAACTAAATACATTTCTTCCAAAGATTACTAACACACTACTGAGCTAAGGTGAGAATATTGGTAATGTAGGGATAAATAATACGGCACCCAAATTTTGCCTTTTGTGTGTCTTCTAGTTTCCTGGTCCATCTGACATTTATTTTTTTTTTATTTTATTTTGTTTTGTTTTGTTTTGTTAGTTAGTTAGTCCAATACATAATACACATTGAAGAGAACAGATATGTAGTAATATAAATAAAGAAAAGAATAGAAGAAAAGATATAAAAGTATAGGTGAAAATATTTGAAAGGAAGAAAAGATAAATGAGATAAGGGAAGACAATTGGACAGGTGACGTAAGGCACGCTGGTGCACTTATGAATGCCCCTTACTGACCTCTAAGGAACCTGGAGAGGTCAATCGTGGATAGTCTAAGGGAAAAGTGTTGGGGGTTAGGGGTTGACACTATTGAGTCAGGTAATGAGTTCCATGCTTCGACAACTCGGTTGCTGAAGTCATATTTTTTACAGTCAAGTTTGAAGCGGTTAATATTAAGTTTGAATAGCTCTTGTGCTATTGCGATTGAAGCTGAAGTAGTCATTGACAAAAGTCAATGACTACTTCAGCTTTAATAAGGTTCTTTTTATTGTTTTTAAAAATAGACAGAACACTGATCTACTACATAACAAAGCATTTTGCAGTTTTTATCTTTTATTATATTATAAGCTTCCCAAAGTCACTGTATTAGTGAGATGGGCAACAACATAGAAATCCAATGAATAAGCAAATTAGCCTTCATCTTACTTTATTCAGCATCTTATTTGCAATCATGGCCTGGAGTCTCACAAAATCCCACCAGAATGATAGGCTGGAAGGCTCACCTTTAGCAGTCATTTTGTGAACTCCTCACGCCTATGCAAAATTTTAAAGGAGCCTCCAGGCTAAAATTTTTGGTATCCCCTTTCACAAAGAGCCTCAGTGGTACAATGGTTATATTGCGGTTGGCTCTGGCCCAGCTCCTGCCCCAAGGAATGTGCAGGTGGATGTGGGGAAAACATCCACATGCCACAGACCTGTTTTGCTCCCAATAGAACCTCCCGACGAAGGCTCCTCTGACGAAGGAAGTGTGAGTAGCAGGGAAGAGGGGAGTTTGGCAGACAGCCGAGGAGGAGATCAATCATCCTTATCATCCCTGGATTCTGAACAAGAACTTATGACGGACCCACGCATGCGTAGAGTGATGCATAGGAGAGAACAACTGAAGGATTATTACAGGAGATAAGTGAGGCCACCTGTGGTTGGGTGGGGCTGCTGTAATTAGTGATACAGATAAAAAGAGCAGCGTGCTGGTTTAGCCTTCTGGAAGTTTATCTGATTCATAGTTCATCAAGATCGTGGTTTGTTGTTTCCCTGTTCAAGACTTTGTGTGGAATTTCTGGACTTTGGAATTGGACTCAATTTCCCAGTTACTGGGTGAGAAATTGGATTGCATTTAACCTGTGCCTTGTGTGTACCAGAAAATCCCTTTGACATTTAAAAAGGGAGTTGTTTCTGCTTTTCTATTGATAAAGACTTTTGGTTTTCCTTCTACCGTGTGGTGTGTGTCTTTTTGGACTAATTACCTTGTAATTATGGGCGGTTGGGACACGCTGGCAGAACAGGTTAGAGTGCAGTAGTGCAAACTACTTCTGCTGATCACTGGTTGCCAGCAGTTTGGCAGATCAAATCTCAGTAAGCTCAAGGTTGACTCAACCTTCCATCCTTCCAAGGTCGGTAAAATGAGGACCCAAATGGTGGGGGCAATTATGCTTACTCTCTCTAAACCACTTAGAGAGGGCTGTAAAGCCCTGTGAAGCGGTGCATAAGTCTAAATGCTATTGCTATACAGAATAACAGAGTTGGAAGGGACCTTGGAGGTCTTCTAATCTAGTCCAATCCCTGCTTAGACAGGAAACTCTACACACTTCAGACAAATGCTTATTCAATCTCTTTTTAAAAACTTCCAGGGTTGGAGCATTCACAACTTCTGGAGGCAAGCTGTTCCACTGATACAAAGATGCATGTAGCATAGGATTAGATGGCTGATAGATTATCTCCTTTCTGAGCCCACCTAGAAAGTCTGCTCACAGTCACTCATGCCCTCATCACTTCGAGGTTCGACTACTGTAATGCTCTCTACATGGGGCTACCTTTGAAAAGTGTTCGGAAACTTCAGATCGTGCAGAATGCAGCTGCGAGAGCAATCATGGGCTTCCCCAGGTATGCCCATGTTACACCAACACTCTGCAGTCTGCATTGGTTGCCGATCAATTTCCGGTCACAATTCAAAGTGTTGGTTATGACCTATAAAGCCCTTCATGGCATCGGACCAGAATATCTCCGGGACCGCCTTCTGCCGTACGAATCCCAGCGACCAGTTAGGTCCCACAGAGTTAGCCTTCCCCAGGTCCCGTCGACTAAACAATGTTGTTCGGCGGGACCCAGGAGAAGAGCCTTCTCTGTGGCGGCCCCAACCCTCTGGAACCAACTCCCCCCAGATATCAGAGTTGCCCCCACCCTCCTTGCCTTTCGCAAGCTCCTTAAAACCCACCTCTGTCGTCAGGCATGGGGGAATTGAAATTTTCCCTTCCCCCTAGGCTTATAGAATTTATACATTGTATGCTTGTATGTATGATTGGTTCTTTCAATGGGGGTTTTTTAGATTATTTTTAATGTTAGATTTGTTTACATTGTCTTTTTTATTGTTGTCAGCCGCACCGAGTCTTCGGAGAGGGGCGTCATACAAATCTAATAAATACAAATACAGCGAATATTGTATTTGTATTTATAAATACAAATACAAATACAGTGGTACCTCATGATAGGAACTTAATTGGTTCCAGGAGGAGGTTCGTAAGGTGAAAAGTTCGTAAGATGAAACAATGTTTCCCATAGGAATCAATGTAAAAGCAAATAATGCCTGCAAATCCTTCAGGAAAATCCCAAACTTTAGAAGGGAGGCGAACAGAGGGCAGGGAGGAGCAGCTAAAGGGGGCGGGTGGAAGAAGCAAGGCTAGGCTAAAGGGTGAGTGGGAAGGAAGAAAGGCAAGTGGGGCGCCCCTTCCTTTTCTTTCTTCAAAAGACACCCTTTCAGTGCCTCTGCAAGCACGCTGTTCTCTCCAAAGTCTTTCCCCATGCAAGCCGCCCCTCCCTTTTCTTTCTTCAAAAAAGGGGGGGAAAAGAAACCCTTTCATCCCAGCAGCAGCTGCTTGGGTTTGTAAGGTGAAAATAGTTCGGAAGAAGAGGCAAAAAAATCTTAAACACTGGGTTCGTATCTTGAAAAGTTTGTTAGAAGAGGCGTTCGTAAGATGAGGTACCACTGTACAAATACAAGACAAAAGGCTTTCTAGAAGGTGCTGCACTTGCCAGATATGCCATGTGACAACTCCAGGGGGAATAATTTTTGATACAGGAGCCTAAACAATAGAATTCCCTCCTGGTTTATTACATCTGGCACCACCCCAGGGCTCTTTAGCTTTCTGTGTCAATTAATCACCTCCTGATTCACCCAGCCTTCGGTTCACCTCATGCTATGATATCATTTCATATGTTGTCACTGTTGTTATGGTTCTCTTTTCGGGTTTTAACTCTTTCCAGTCTTCTACATTTTTAGGGATTTGCTTTGCACTATTATGTTCTGGGTATTTTTAGGGATTTGCTTTGCACTATTATTTACTTATTTTTATTTGTTTGTTTGTTTGTTTTGTCTAGTATATAATGGAGGTGTGTGAAGTTATAATAGTATATATATACATGACACCATTAAAGAGATAAAAGATTAGAAATAATAATATTCACAGACATTGTTGTAGTTAGCTCTGGCCCAGCTCCTGCCCCAAGGAATGTGCAGGTGGATGTGGGGGAAACATCCACATGCCACAGGCCTGTTTTGCTCCTGACTGAATCTGCCGACGAAGCCTCCTCTGACCAAGGAAGCGTGAGTGACAGGGAAGAGGGGAGTTTGGCAGACAGCCCAGGAGGAGATCAATCATCTGTGTCATCCCTGGATTCTGAACAAGAATTAATGACACATCCATGCATGCGTAGAGTGATGCATAGGAGACAACAACTGAAGGATTATTACAAGAGAAAATGAGGCCACCTGTGGTTGGGTGGGGCTGCTGTAATTAGTGCTACAGATAAAAGTGCAGCTTGGTGTTTTAGCCTCATGGCAGTTTATCTGATTCATTGTTTTGTCAAGATCGTGGTTTTTCTGCTATTCAAGATTGTGTGTGGACTCTCTGGACTTTAGAATTGGACTCAATTTCCCAGTTATTGGGTGAGCAATTGGATTGCATTTAACCTGTGCCTTGTGTGTACCAGAAAATCCCTTTGACATTTTAAAAGGGAGCTGTTTCTGTTTTTCTGTTTATAAAAACTTCTGGGTTTTCCTTTTATCGTGTGGTGTGTGTCTTCCTGGACTAATTACCCTGTAATTACAGGCGGTTGAAACACGGCGGCAAAACATACATGATGCTAGTAAAAAATAAAAAAATATATAAAGAAACAATAAGACAGGGGACGGAAGGCACGCTGGTGCACTTATGTACGCCGCTTAGTGACATCTTAGGAATCAGGAGAGGTCAACAGTGGATAGTCTAAGGGTAAAGGTTTGATATCAGCCGGAGGTTATGAGTATCCACAACAAATCACCAACCTTATTCCCATCTGGTTTGTCCACAAGGAAGACTTCGCTCCAAATCTGGATGCCGGTTGTTTCTCGTTCAGATCCACCTCGCCAAGAAAATCCTGTGAGTGGTTCATTAAAATCCCCAATCCAATCAACCAACTCCTGCAAAGTAATCAGCAAGCAAGTTATTATCCTTATAGTAGGGGTCAGCAACCCACAGCTCTGGAGCCGCATGTGGCTCTTTCATTCCTCTGCTGTGGCTTCGTTGCCAGTTGGCTGCACAATTGATAGGGCTTTTGGTTAGGACAAGTAGAGGAAAAAGGATATAGCTCTAGGAGGAGACTCTATGGTGGGGGAACCGAACTTCCAGTTGGCTGAGGAAAAAGGGCACCACACTAGGAGGAAACTCTATGGCAGGGGAAGTGGACTTCCCGAAGAGCCGGGGTGGCGCAGCAGGTAGAGTGCAGTACTGCAGGTCACTGAAGCTGACTGTAGATCTGAAGGTCAGCGGTTCAAATCTCATCACAGGCTCAAGGTTGACTCAACCTTCTATCCTTCCGAGGTGGGTAAAATGAGGGCCTGGATTGTGGGGACAATATGCTGGCTCTGTTAAAAAGTGCTATTGCTAACATGTTGTAAGCCGCCCTGAGTCTAAGGAGAAGGGCGGCTTAAAAAAATTGAATAAACAAATAAACAAACTTCCGGTTGGCTCCAGAATTGAATAGGCTTCCGGTTAGAACCTTTGTGGCTCTTTGAGTGTTTAAGGTTGCCGACCCCTGCTTTAGAGCCATGGAAAATCATGTTTGTTAATGTCAATAGCCTATTTCTAATATTAGTGGTCACCAAGCAGCTAGCAACTCAAAAATTAGGTATATGGACATTTTCAGTGATTTATTTATTTAATTTATTTATTAGATTTGTATGCTGCCCCATTGTATGCCGCTACCATTGTCCATTGAATGAGAAGTCGGATGATCCATTTCAATTTGGACAAAGCATTTTACTACAGAAGAATTTAAATTTTATATTTCAAATAGGCAATAAAAAGTTTAGTTGGAATTTTCAGATTCCCCACTAGGCTGGTAATGTCAGAGAATGATACATCCGGTTACAAAGGATTAGTTTGGATATGAAATGATTGAAGAAATTCTCAGTTATGAAATTACAGGCGCAAATCTACAAAACGAAGTCACAGGCTACACTTAGGCAGGCTACAGTTCTCCCAATGTCAATGTACCAAATACTTTGGGTAAACCTGCAAATAGCCACACACAGCTGTGCTGTATCCTGAACTCTGTGTAGCTGCACAACAAGTTTGGATGGATTCTGGCAGACGAATCTCACTTCCTACCAGCAACAACACATCTTGTCCCTTAGGGCATTCTCATTATTCAAATCTGGTATTCAAGGGCACTTTACTTAATCACATCTTCTTAATTGCACCAAAAGCAAGCCAGACACATATTGCAATCTGCAGGCTTGCTGGTGTACTAAGTTCCTGAGCATGAAGACTGAGGCCACAAACTCTATAGCAGCTGGTGGAAACCTACCATGTTGTGCATGTATCTCAGCATGAAGTCCATCAAGAATGACTTCCCCTTCCGAAAAGCCCCAGCGACGGACACAGCCACCACCTCCCGATCACAGACATCTTTGGAAAGCAAGATGCGGTTGAGAGCATCTTCATCCAGCTCAAAGGAGTGATCATCCTTCACAATGAGCACTTGTACTGGGTGGGCCTTCCCACCAGAGTCTTCCTCTTCTGAGCTCCACTCATAGCTTTTTTCCGAAAATCCACCTGTGTTTAAGAACATAAGAACATAAGAAGGAAGAGCCATGCTGAATCAGGCCAAAGCCCATCGAGTCCAGCATTCTGTGTCACACAGTGGCCCACCAATTGTCCATGGGGATCTTGAGCAGAAAGAGAAGGCAAAACCCTCCCTTTCCTTCGACCCCCAACAAATGGTACCCAGGGGAACCCTGCCTGCCTCAACCAACATAGAGGCGGCACTTGGACATCCGTTTCAATAACCACTGATACACTTGGCATCCATGAATTTGTCTAATCCTGCCTTGAAGCTCTCCAGGCTGACAGCTGTTATGACCTCTTCTGGAAGTGAATTCCATAAACCAATGACCCTCTGTGTGAAGAAATATTTCCCTTTATTTGTCCTCACTTTCTTACCGATGAGCTTTAGGGAGTGCCCCCTCGACAACCATAAGATGGCTTATAGAAATCACCAAAGAAGAAATAGAATATACCCCAGAAGGTACGCTTCTAGGAATTTGGAAGACACATTATTCTAAACAAACACTTCTTCTCATAACACACATAAATACAGCAACCAGAATAGCGATAGCGCAAATGTGGAAAAACGAACAGACTCCAACAGAAAATTTAATAATAGACAAAATATACAGATGTGTAGAAATGGATGAAATCACAAACTCAATCAAGGGAAATAAAATTAGTGAATCAAAACGAACATGGTACAAATGGCATGAATGGATTCAAAAGAAAACATAAAAATAATATAATACAAAGTATCAGTACAAATAGAAAAAATAATCAGATACCTCGCAAATGTCTTTTTCTCTTATTTAGAAAATGTATCATATCAATGAAATAATTAAATAAATGTATACAGTGATACCTTGTCTTACAAACTTAATTGGTTCCGGGACGAGGTTCTTAAGGTGAAAAGTTTGTAAGACGAAACAATGTTTCCCATAGGAATCAATGGAAAAGCGATTAATGCGTGCAAGCCCAAAATTCACCCCTTTTGCCAGCCGAAGCGCCCATTTTTGCGCTGCTGGAAGCTCCCTTCCATGGGAAACCCCACCTCCGGAATTCTGTGTTTTTGCGATGCTGCAGAGAAATCCCAGCAGGGGAATCCCAGCATCGCAAAAATGAGCGCTTCGCTGGAATGGAAGTCCAGAGGTGGGGTTTCCCAGCGAAGGGAGCATCAGTGAAATCGCAGCATCGCAAAAACACCAAAGTCCTTGAAACCCCAACTCCGGACCTCTGTGTTTTTGCGATGCTGCGATTTCACTGAGGCTCCCCTCGCTGGGAAACCCCACCTCCGGACTTCCATTGACAGTGAAGCATCCTTTTTTGCCCTGCTGGGATTTCCCTGCTGGGATTCCCCTGCAGCATCACAAAAACACGGAAGTCTGGAGGTGGGGTTTCCCATGGAGGGGAGCCTCAGGAGAATCCCAGCAGTGCAAAAACGGGTGCTTCACTGGCAACAGAAGTCCAGAGGTGGGACAACCAAGCACCGGTGGTGGGTTTGTAAGGTGAAAATAGTTTGTAAGAAGAGGCAAAAAAATCTTAAACCCCGGGTTTGTATCTCGAAAAGTTTGTATGACGAGGCGTTTGTAAGATGAGGTATCACTGTACTATTAAATGTATGATGTAAAAGAATGAAAGATAGACACAAAAGGTAATGGAGATGGATTAAGATCTGTAAAACCGATCAAAACATGTGATAAATATTTTTGAAAACAATTAAAAAAAAAAAAACCATTCCCAATGAGGTTACATAGAGGCTTAAGCTAACATTGTACATTCAGTAACCAAACATGGGTTCTTACATATCAGGTCACAGTAACATTGAAGGCTGGTAGGGAGAAAGCATACAGCAGAGAGAAAGAAAAACATGCTTAGCCACCATTCTTCAGACAGGTTTTAAGCCTTCCTTATAATTGGCTGCCTTAAGGGAAAGAGAAAATTCCCTCTGACAATTACGGAAATAGACTTAGCAGCTGAATTTTTCTTTATTTATGAAACATATTATATTACTGTATAATAATACCTCTTGCTAGTTTTCCGTTACATTCGTCACATTCTGTGCTTATAGCAAAAGACATTAGGGTAATTTAAAAGTTAGACAGACTCTCAGAAGTTGGTGCTCCAAGATTTCACTTTCATTCTCTAACCGGCTTCAACTCCCACACTAGACATCACACTCTGCATCACTGAAAGAGATCTTGGGATCTCAAATTTTTGTTTCAGATGCAGGAAAGAAGCCATTTAAAAGGCCTGAGAGTAATGGCTGCTAAGGAAATCTGGCAACTAAATGAAAAAGCAGCCACCCTCTTCCACCCCTGGATTCTCTCCTACAAAATCCACTGCCCCACATTTGTTTCAGTGTCATCCCCAAACTCCCAACACTTTACCCTTAGATTATCTACGGTTGACCTATTCAGATTCCTAAGAGGTCAGTAAGGGGCGAGTACAAGTGCACTAGAGTGCCTTCCGTCCCCTGTCCTATTGCTCTCCTATATCTCCTATACCTTTCTTCTATTCCTATATCTCTTCTTCTATTCTTTCATTGATATATTCTATTCCTATATCTTCTTTTCTATTATTTCTTAGATATATTTTACTATGAGTATCTCCTCTATAACCTTCATCATGTATTTTACTATGTGTATATAGATATATACCCACTAAAACCCTCATTGTGTATTGGACTAACTAGCTAGCTAACTAATTAACTAACTAACTAACCATCTAAATAAATAAATAAATAAATGAATGAATGAATGAATAAATAAAAATAAAAAGGCATACAAAATTCAGAATGTAACACCAAACCCTCAGGTTTGCTCCAAAAGACTGCCTACACATTGGCAGATCAGATACATACAATAATCAGTGTTTCTCAAAGAGTGGGGCGGGGGCCACTGGGGTGGGGAACGCAGAGTGATGCCGGGGGTGTGTGACCTCGAGGAACATGCTTTTTTTGCTGTAGGAAGTAGGGGGGTTTTGCACCAAACAATAGCACACAGCAGGAGATGTGAAGTGCAGATAACAAACCCTTAAGAGCCACCATGGAAAAATATTTAACAGGGGTAAAAAGAAAGGAGGAGAGAGACGGAGATGATGAGACAAACGCAAGTCTCCCGAAAGCTAAGATGAGGAAATATGACTACGGTGGGAGACAAGGAAATACCGGTATATTTTTTGTGTCTAAAAATGTTGGTAGAGGACAGCATTAAGCCAAACACACTACACCACAATCACGCTGAGTTTTTTCAGTGAAAGCGTGCTGAATATTGCAAACAATTGTCCCAGTGGAGAGTTGTGGGCGCGCGAAATGTTTACTTCTTTCTAGGGGGAGCGTAACAGAAAATAATTGAGAAAAACTGAGAAAGCAATCATGAGCTTCCCTAAATATGCCCATGTCACACCAACACTCCACAGTCTGCATTGGTTGCCGATCAGTTTCCGGTCACAATTCAAAGTGTTGGTTATGACCTATAAAGCCCTTCATGGCACCAGGCCAGATTATCTCAGGGACCGCCTTCTGCTGCACAAATCCCAGCGACCAGTTAGGTCCCACAGAGTGGGCCTTCTCCGGGTCCTGTCAACTAAACAATGTTGGTTGGCGGGGCCCAGGGGAAGAGCCTTCTCTGTGGTGGCCCCAACCCTCTGGAACCAACTCCCCCCAGAGATCAGAATTCCCCCACCCTCCTTGCCTTTTGTAAGCTTCTCAAAACCCACCTCTGCTGTCAGGCATGGGGGAACTAAGAAAATCTTTCCCCTAGGCTTCTACAATTTATGCATGGTATGTTTGTATGTATGATTGGTTTTATAACAAGGGTTTTCAGATATTTCAGTATTGGATTTTTACATTCTGCTGTTGTCACTGTTGTTAGCCGCCCCGAGTCCACGGAGAGGGGCGGCATACAAATCCAATAAATAAATAAATAAATAAAGGGAGGTAGAGAAGGAGGAAGGAGGAGGAGATTGTAGTAGGAAAGGGGAGAGAAGGTGTAAGGAAGTAGGTATTAGAGGTGCAATAGCCACCTGAGATAGAAAGAAGGGAGTGGTGAGAGGGATGGCTGAGATAGATGAATAATGAATAATAAATATTAAAATATTAAATATTAACATAATAATAATATTAATAAATAAATATGAATAATAAAAATTAAAATTGGAATGTAACTTAGGTTATTGTATTATTGTTTTCAAGCGACAATATATGCATATTTATTTGTATTGAAGGTATATGTAATGTTATGGATGCTTTCTGTTGTGGAGAAATTTTTTTAAAAAACCTTTTATATATAAAAAAAGAAGCATTGTTGTTCTGGCTGAGGAATCATGCCAACCAAACAAGAGAGTATCAAATGTTACCAGACAAGGAAAATTGGCAAACGCAATCTGTCTGTTTACATTGAAATAATATATCCAAGGCAAATACAGTAGATAAAAGGATTTTAAAAATCTCTGCACTAGGATGTTGTAGGGACAAGACACGTACATGCAGCTATATTAATATCGGTGATGGGCAGTAGCCAGTGTGGTCAGGTGCTCCATCCCGATAGGAAATTCCAGAATGTGCACACAGTGGCGCATCCCCAATGCGCCCCCACGCACCCTGAAGGATTATTACAAGAGAAAATGAGGCCACCTGTGGTTGGGTGGAGCTGCTGTAATTAGTGCTACAGATAAAAGTGCAGCCTGGTGTTTTAGCCTCATGGCAGTTTATCCGATTCATTGTTTCATCAAGATCGTGGTTTTTGCTCTTCAGGATTGTGTGTGTGGACTCTCTGGACTTTAGAATTGGACTCAATTTCCCAGTTATTGGGTGAGCAATTGGACTGCATTTAACCTGTGCCTTGGGTGTACCAGAAAATCCCTTTGACATTTTAAAAGGGAGCTGTTTCTGTTTTTCTGTTTATAAAAACTTTCGAGTTTTCCTTTTATCGTGTGGTGTGTGTTTTCCTGGACTAATTACCCTGTAATTACGGGCGGTTGAGACACGCCGGCAGAACAAATAATAACAACAACAACAACAACAATAATAATAATAATAGTAGTAGTAATAGTAGTAGTAGTAGTAATAACAACAACAATAGTAGTAATAATAAAATACAATCTTTTACATAATCTGTTTGCTGAGCCTCCAAATATTGGAGGGGGGGAGGCTGGACATTTTTGAGATTTAAACCTGTATGCAAAAACATGTTCTATTATTTAGTTACAGCCTTCTGTAGTAATTATTAATTCCAACTGCAAACTCACTCTCACATCAGTCAATTTTTTTTGTTGTTGTTCAGATGCTACTTTGTGTCTGACCCTTTTTGCAACCCCGTGGATCAGGGTTTCCTTTCCTCCACCATCTCCCAGATTTTCCCCAAATTCAGTGAATTGGGCAGTGCTTTAAAGTTGTTTCTACACTACAGGCAACAGGATGCTTCTGTTTCCTGATGTGGATGTGCTATGGTGATTAGTTTCAATAAAAACCTCTAGTTGGAATCAAAATATTTGTAACTGTCCAAGGAAAAAAATGAAATACAGATAGCCCTGGAGATACAAACATATTGTAGCCTGCCAATTACAAAATTAAGATTTTAAAGTCCTAAAGTATTATGAGAGCAACCCAATTTATAATCTTTCATTTGCTACGGTCATTAAATAAATCCATTGTTTGCTATGGGGCATTTTTGCTGAAAACCAGAATTAAGTGCTGGTTTTTAGCGAAGGCATCATAAATCACAGTCTTGTGACTGTGGGATGCTGCAAACGGCCACAGATGTGGGTCACTTGGCAAACGCTCAACATGGGATGGGAGGGGGGAGGGAGCTACAGGAACTTCAGAACTGGGTCATAAGTAACTTTTGGAGGAACCATCCATAAGTTGAGGACTATTTGTAGGATCTATCACAAAACCGTATACTGTATCCATTTTTTTCCTGAGTACAATCCATTGCTCTGCCAAACATCTTATGGTTACTTTTACTATTATATTAACATCAGGTTGCTTAAATTAAAATATCACTGGGAATCATTTACTTCAAGAACCTGACTTCTCACAAATACAATACAGTACATGATATCATTGCATTGGCAGTTCTGTGTTAGCAAAAACCTCAGAAGAGAAGGATTTAGGGGTAGTGATTTCTGACAGTCTCAAAATGGGTGAACACTGCGGTCGGGCAGTAGGAAACGAAAGTAGGATGCTTGGCTGCATAGCTAGAGGTATTACAAGCAGGAAGAGGGAGATTGTGATCCCCTTATATAGAGTGCTGGTGATACCACATTTGGAATACTGTGTTCAGTTCTGGAGACCTCACCTACAAAAAGATATTGACAAAATTGAATGGGTCCAAAGACGGGCTACAAGAATGGTGGAAGGTCTTAAGCATAAAACGTATCAGGAAAGACTTAATGAACTCAATCTGTATAGTCTGGAGGACAGAAGGAAAAGGGGGGACATGATCGAAACATTTAAATATGTTAAAGTGTTGAATAAGGTTCAGGAGGGAAGTGTTTTTAATAGGAAAGTGAACACAAGAACAAGGGGACACAATCTGAAGTTAGTTGGGGGAAAGATCAAAAGCAACGTGAGAAAATATTATTTCACTGAAAGAGTAGTAGATCCTTGGAACAAACTTCCAGCAGACATGGTTGCTAAATCCACAGTAACTGAATTTAAACATGCCTGGGATAAACATATTTCCATTGTAAGATAAAATACAGAAAATAGTATAAGGGCAGACTAGATGGACCATGAGGTCTTTTTCTTCCGTCAGTCTTCTATGTTTCTATATGTGAACTTCAGCGAATGAGCCTTGGTGGTGCAGTGGTTAGAGTGCAGTACTGCAAGCTACTTCTGCTGATCACCGGCTGCCAGTAGTTTGGCAGATCGAATCTCAGTAGGCTCAAGGTTGACTCAGCCTTCCATCCTTCCGAGGTCGGTAAAATGAGGACCCAGGTTGTTGGGGGCAATATGCTTACTCTCTGTAAACTGCTTAAACCTGCAGTCTTCTGGGCAGAGACTTCTGATCTTATTTCTGGGATCTGTTGGAGCCACTCTCCCAATTTAGGGGTCACAGTCAGTTCGGTTTTTATTTTTTGCACTCATTCTACTTCCTTCTTCAAGCCTGGCACCTCTCTAGCTTCTTGTATGCCCTCTTCCTGATATTGCTGCCACTTGGCACTATTACATAGAAACATAGAAGACTGACGGCAGAAAAAGATCTCACGATCCATCTAGTCTGCCCTTATACTATTTTCTGTATTTTATCTTAGGATGGATATATGTTTATCCCAGGCATGTTTAAATTCAGCTACTGTGGATTTACCAACCACATCTGCTGGACGTTTGTTCCAAGGATCTACTACTCTTTCAGTGAAATAATATTTCCTCACGTTGCTTTTGATCTTTCCCCCAACTAACTTCAGATTGTGTCCCCTTGTTCTTGTGTTCACTTTCCTATTAAAAACACTTCCCTCCTGGACCTTATTTAACCCTTTAACATATTTAAATGTTTCGATCATGTCCCCCCTTTTCCTTCTGTCCTCCAGACTATACAGATTGAGTTCATGAAGTCTTTCCTGATACGTTTTATGCTTAAGACCTTCCACCATTCTTGTAGCCCGTCTTTGGACCCGCTCAACATCTATCATCCCTATTGTCTTCTTGTTCTGGTCTATTACCACAATAACTGGTAGTGTATTTTTGGGAGTATAAGACACATCTTTTTCCTCCCTAAAAGCGGCTGATAATTTGGGTGCGCCTTATACTCCGAATGTAGATCTCTCTTTTTTTTTTTTTTTTTTCCCCCAGCGCTAACTAGCTGGTAATGATCTTCCCAGCTCTTACCTTGCAGGCTCTTTCATTGCTTCTCTCTGTGAAGAATGTTTTCCAAGCCCTAAGTTTTTGCAGGGTTTTTTTCATTGCTCTTACTTGCTCCGCATAAGTTTCTTTCCAGCCCTAATGAGGTGCTAACAATTTATTTATTTATTTATTTATTTATTTATTTAGTCCAATACACAATGAGGGTTTTAGTGAGTATATATCTATATACACATAGTAAAATACATGATGAAGGTTATAGAGGAGATACTCATAGTAAAATATATCTAAGAAATAATATAAGAGAAGATATAGTAATAGAACATATCAATGAAAGAATAGAAGAAGAGATATAGAAATAGAAGAAAGGTATAGGAGATATAGGAGAGCAATAGGACAGGGGACGGAAGGCACTCTAGTGCACTTGTACTCGCCCCTTACTGACCTCTTAGGAATCTGGATAGGTCAACCGTAGATAATCTAAGGGTAAAGTGTTGGGGGTTTGGTGATGACACTATGGAGTCAGGTAATGAGTTCCACGCTTCGACAACCCGGTTACTGAAGTCATACTTTTTACAGTCAAGTTTGGAGCGGTTAATATTAAGTTTAAATCTGTCATATGCTCTTGTGTTGTTGTGATTGAAGCTGAAGTAGTTGCCGACAGGCAGGATGTTACAGCATATGATCTTGTGGGCAATACTTAGATCTTGTTTAAGGTGTCTTAGTTCTAAACTTTCTAGGCCCAGGATTGAAAGTCTAGTCTCGTAGGGTATTCTATTTTGAGTGGAGGAGTGAAGGGCTCTTCTGGTGAAGTATCTTTGGACATTTTCAAGGGTGTTAATGTCTGAGATGCGATATGGGTTCAAAACAGATGTTCCCAGCTCTTACTGGCTTGCAAGCTCTTTCATTGTTACTCTCTGCGAAGAATGTTTTCCAAGCCCTAAGTCTTTGCAGAGTTTTTTCAATTGCTCTACAAGCTCCCAATGTTTCTTTCCAGGTACTAATGAGGTTCCCAGCTCTTACTGGCTTGCAAGCTCTTTCATGATTACTCTCTCCGAATAAAGTTTTTTAAAGCCGTAACCAGGAGATAAAATAATGTGCTGAAGCTGACAAGATTAAGGACACTAGCCAGAAGAATAGCTGGAAAGCAGATTCTTTTCCTTATTTTCCTCCCCAAAAACTAAGGTATGTCTTATACTCCGGTGCATCTTATACTCTGAAAAATACAGTAATTACTGGTAATATTGGCCAGTATCTGTTTGCCCATGTGGATTTGGAAGTCCCACAGAACCTTAGATAAACACACACACACTACATAACAGGAGGCACATTAGCTGGTTTGCACTTTGGAATTGCTTAAGAGAAAAACACTGATTGAAAATGGAAGCCGCTCCAAGTCTTTGGAGAGGGGCGGCATACAAATCTAATAAATAAATAAATAAATCTAATAAATAAATAACATAGAAACATAGAAGACTGACGGCAGAAAAAGACCTCATGGTCCATCTAGTCTACCCTTATACTATTTCCTGTATTTTTATCTTAGGATGGATATATGTTTATCCCAGGCATGTTTAAGTTCAGTTACTGTGGATTTACCAACCACGTCTGCTGGAAGTTTGTTCCAAGGATCTACCGCCCTGAGTCTTTGGAGAGGGGCGGCATACAAATTAATTAATTAATTAATTAATTAATTAAATAAAGATAGATAGATAGATAGATAGATAGATAGATAGATAGATAGATAGATAGATAGATAACCAACCACGTCTGCTGGAAGTTTGTTCCAAGGATCTACTACTCTTTCAGTAAAGTAATATTTTCTCATGTTGCTTTTGATCTTTCCCCCAACTAACTTCAGATTGTGTCCCCTTGTTCTTGTGTTCAATTTCCTATTAAAAACACTTCCCTCCTGAACCTTATTTAACCCTTTGACATATTTAAATGTTTCGATCATGTCCCCCCTTTTCCTTCTGTCCTCCAGACTATACAGATTGAGTTGAATAACCACCATCTATAAGACCAATATAACTAATGATACCACAACCTGGAAGTCATATACCAATAAATTGCCTTTCTCTGAAGAAAACTGATTCCTGTTGTTGGAAACAAGGCAATGGAGTGAAGAGCTTTTTACAGGTGGTCCTTGACTTACAATAGCTGGTTTAGTGACCATTCAAAGTTATAATGGTATTGAAAAAAAAATATTTAACCCCATTTCTTTACATTTATGACTGTATCTCCATGGTTACATAATCAAAATTCAGATGCTTGGTAGCTGACTCATATTAATGAGTCTTTGGTGTATAAATCAAATAAATAACTAAATAACTAAATAATAACTGAATAACTAAATAACTAAATAAGGTTGCAGGGTGTCCAGGTCATGTGAGCAATTTTTGGGACCTTCTGGCAAGCAAAGTCAATGGGGAAGCCAGGTTGATTAAGAGCCTTGTTAGTAACTTAACATCTGCAGTGATTCACTTAACAATTGTGGCAAGCAAGTTGGTAAAATAGGGCAAAACTCATTTAACAAAGATCTCATTTAGCCACAGAAATTTTGGGCACAATTGTGGTTGTAAGTTGAGGGATATCTGTATTCACGCTGTCCACCAAGGCACCTCTTACAAATTTCAATATTATACTGGATTGCTACCATACGGAATATCATACCACACTTGGAAATTTTTTTCAGCTATGCAGAATTGGTGCTATTTAATTTCTATTTTTTTCCTCTCTCTCTTTTATTTAAGTGCAAAGCAAGCAGATCTTTTCCCCTTCCCAGCTGCATGTTTAAGGGAGGGGAAGCAGAAGGAGGAATAAGAACTATGGGAAGAATTCTGTTAATCCCGACAACTGTTTCAAAGGAATTAACACTGGATGCCTGGCTAGAAAGAGAAAAAATTCTTACTTAGTGTTACAGCTGCTAGAAGGCGATGTAAAAAGCATCCAAGAGGACAGGATGGGGAAAGAGCCAGAACAGGTTCCCCTTCCCCCAATACTTTATTTTCATTTGTTCTTCTTGTTTGTAAAAAAAGAAACCATTTCCTACTATTAAATAACAGAGCACATGATTTTTGCAAATCTAATCTTCACCCTATCATCAGCCTTCTAAAGCTAAACACCAAAATTATGTCACAGCTACCGTTTCTGGTTGCCGGCTATTACTTATAGCAACAGAAATAGCCCTTAGACTTACATACCACTTAACAGTGCTTTACAGCCCTCTCTAAGCAGTTTACAAAGTCAGCATATTGCCCCCAACAATCTGGGTAAGGTTTCAATCGTAGTTAGTGATGGGCGAACCCAATGGTGTTCGGGTTCGGCAAGTTTGGATGAACTTTACGCAAAATTCGGCCGAACACGAAGCGAACCCGAACGGAGAATCCCACCAAGAGATTCCGGGGGCGGAGCTTTGACGTCACGTATATCGGCAGGTTGCTAAGGACGCCAAGGTGATCACTTCCTGGACAACATGGAATCCAGGAAGTGATCGCCTTGGCGTCCTTAGCAACCTGCCAGCAACATCAAGGCTCCGCCCCCAGAATCTCTTCGTGGGAGGGATTCCCCAGCTCCTTCAAAGGGAGGTCTTCACGTAAAAATAAACATTGTTATTTTTACAAAAAAGGACGCCGCAGCGGCGCTGCAAGCAAAGGGCGGTCCTTTCACGTAAAAATAAACATGTGATCACCTTGGCGTCCTTAGCAACCTGCCGATGACGTCAAAGCTCCGAACGCCAAACGTGACCCTGAACTTTGCCCAAAGTTTCAAAAAATTTTGGGTTCGGGTTTGGCATACCAAACACCGCAAAATTCGGTACAGACCCGAATTGTGCATGTTCGGTTCGCCCATCACTAATCATAGTCTTTTACACGTTACCTTAAAATTAACTAAACATATCCCACATACCCACACTAAAATAATATTTTTCCAGGAAAGCACGCACACTAAGAGCTTCTCAGATAAAACCATGCAGAAAATCCTGTTTCCATTTATGATGTAGCACTATGTAGCAGATCAAAAAATAAACTCCATAGGAAGACTAGAACTATATTTTAATGAGTTAAGCTATATTAAGAGCCAAGGTGGCGCAGTGGGTAGAGTGCAGTACTGCAGGCCACTAAAGCTGACTGCTAGATCTGTAGGTCAGCAGTTCAAATCTCATCACCGGCTCAAGGTTGACTCAGCCTTCCATTCTTCCAAAGTGGGTAAAATGAAGACCCTGATTGTGGGGGCAATATGCTGGCTCTGTTAAAAAGTGCTATTGCTAACATGTTGTAAGCCGCCCCAAGTCTAACAAGAAAGGCAGCATTAAAAAAAAAGCAAACAAACAAATAAATAAGAGACTCTTACAATCTTGATTGTTTCTATATTCTCTTCCTTTTATATCCCTGTGAATTAGGAAGATTGATTGATTGATTGATTGGCCACCCATCTTACCATAGATCAGTCCTTCTCAAATAATGGGGTACGCCCCCCACCCGGGGAGGCGTAGACTGATGCCAGGGGGTCATTTGACCCTGGGGAACATGCTTTTCTTTGCCACAGGGAGTAGGATGCGAGTTGCACCTGACACTTGTACTGGTACCTCCGTCATATTCCTTGATGTTGTGTCCAGGGCAGCCTATTCTAAAAGAAAACATCTTGTGAGTTCAATCAAACTTCTCAAACTCACGAGACGTTTTCTTTTAGAATGGGCTGCCCTGCACACAATGCCCAGGAACGCGATGGAGATACCCACACAAATGTCATACATGAAAATTGATTTTGAGGATACATGGAAAAAATTGAAGCACGATGGCCTAACTAATTAGATGTAATTAAGATTAGAAACAGCCTATAAAGTGTATTAGCTAATAGCTTTCTTAATTTCATATAAGAAATCTGAGTAATTATTTTTGTCCAGATGTTAAAAGTAAAGGAGGAAGCATTGGTTGGATTACGTATACTGAAAATTAAAAAATGATTTATTGTAATACAAATTCAATATTGATGGTTTTTCATTTTGTATATGTGATTGGAGTGAAAATTTTAAAAAAATTATTTGCCAGAAAACAAATGTCAGGTAGAATGTGCGTCTTGCAGTGGGGCGCAATTTGGGGACTATTGATAGTCGCAACAGAGAGTTGGGGAGCGCGAAATGTTTACTTCTTCCTAGTTGGGGCATAACAGAAAATAATTGAGAAGCACTGCCCCTAAGGTAACTCTGGGCGGCTTAGACTTACAGTACATAAAATCTGTAATATGCCATCACTCTGCTGAACATCCAATTCTCACAATGCTTTCTAATGTCTATGTGCATGTAGTATGCCTGTAGCTATATTATTTACCATCATTATATTCTTTATTTATTTATTTTATTTATTTATTACTTAGATTTGTATGCCGCCCCTCTCCGAAGACTTTACTCCTTCCCCCTTTCTATTGGTATTATGATGATGATTATCATTCTTCTGTTGCTTTGCATGTATACTGCCTTGTGGGTCTAATGTTACTTGGGCAAATAAAGTACTCAATCCAATTCAAAGTCACAAAGGCAGCTGAGTCATTTAGGGTCCCTTTCCTATTTCCTTGATACATACATCCATGCGTGAGTGTGTGTTTGTGTACGGATGGATAGGGAGGCACGGGACAAGGACGAGCAGATTTTATCTCCATCATTCTGGTTTTTGCTAAATTAGGAAAGCCAATAGAATTAAAGCATTTCCAGGACTGCCATGTGATATTATGCATTTCTAATAGACTACCAGCACAACAGTATCTGGCTTTTTAGGAGGAGAGCAGCAATATTAGTTTAAACAGTGATTGGAAGAACAGCAGTATATTCTGCAAAGAGTAATAAATACCACTCTGATGCCATCTGGGCTTAAGGGGAGAAAGGACTAGTATCACTAATGCTAAGGTTGGCTAAAGACATTCACTCATGGGCCGGGAATGAGACATATGGTCATGGGAGCAAAAATGTTGCCACTTATGATTTATAGGTATCAGATAATAATAATAATAATAATAATAATAATAATAATAATAATAATAATAATAATTTATTAGATTTGTATGCCGCCCCTCTCCGAAGACTCGGGGCGGCTCACAACGATAAAAACAATATTATACTGGCACAAATCTAATATATATTTTTTTTAAACCTAAAAACCCTATCATAATTAAAAACCAAACAGCACATATATACCAAACATAAATTATAATAAGTCTGGGGGAAAGGTGTCTCAAATCCCCCATGCCTGGCGGTATAGGTGGGTCTTAAGTAGTTTATGGAAGACAAGGAGGGTGGGAGCAGTTCTAATCTCCGGGGGGAGTTGATTCCAGAGGGCCGGGGCCGCCACAGAGAAGGCTCTTCCCCTGGGGCCCGCCAGACGACATTGCTTAGTCGACGGGACCCGGAGAAGGCCAACTCTGTGGGACCTTATCGGCCGCTGGGATTCGTGCGGTAGCAGGCGGTCTCGGAGGTACTAAACACCCGCTAGCCAAGACTTCTATTTATTCATTTATTAAGAAATGTTATACGAGTGCCAAACACATGGTGATGTTTATATCTCAATCTGTGTCTCAGCATCCCCAGGTTGACCTAGAAAACCAACAGGGGTTGGCCTAGGTTAGTACTTAGATATCACCAGTGGATATCAGAGCTTTAGTTTAGACTGGGAAATGAAAACAAGCCCAGAAGAATACCATTCATTTTGATAAGCAACATAGCATAGAGATATACAGTGGCACCTCTATTTAAGAACTTTATTCGTTCCGTGACCAGGTTCTTAAGTAGAAAAGTTTGTAAGTAGAAGCAATTTTTCCCATAGGAATCAATGTAAAAGCAAATAATGCATGCAAAACCATTAGGAAAGAAATAAAAGCTCGGAATTTGGGTGGGGGGAGGAGGAGGAGGAGGAGGAGGACAGTCACTGCTGAAGGAAGAAGGTGAGGTGAGGGGAATCAAAAATATCCAAAACTTTAAGGCTTAAAAAAAAAAGAGGGACTCTGAGGCGGTGAGGAGAAGCACATGCCTCCCATACAGCCAGCGCAAGGCTGCCTCCCATACACTGCGCCAGAGAGAGAAAACCAGGCTGGCGAGATGGGGGAACCTCCCAGTCTTTTGACCAAAAGGCGGCGGCTGCTGCTGCTACCTGCTTCCCCTTCCTTCCCATGCTGAAGGGCTCCCCTCTCCTCTCGTTTGCTCGCTTTGTAGCTGGTGCCTTTCCTTCAATGTGGTGACTCCTCAGTTTGGCTGAAGCTGAGTTGTTCCTGCCGGGGCAAAGTGCCCCCTTTTGCCTTTCCACACCCAGATGCTCCAGGAGGCAACCTCGCGCTGGGTATATGGGAGGCAGAGCAAGGGAGTAACCACAGTGAAGTGGTTTATTCCCTCTCCAAGCACCCAGAGAAAGGAAAATGCTTCGTTCGCTCTGGACTGCCAAAGCCTCCTTAAATGCCACCGAAAGGCTGCTCTAGCAGCCCAGAAAAGCCTGAGATGGCTGGGATTAAAGGGGGAATGGCAGGAAACTGGCCAGGCCTTCGTACCACTCTCAAATTTCCTGGGAAATTTTTCCGGGCTTGGGTTCTTAAGTAGAAAATAGTTCTTAAGAAGAGACAAAAAAAGAACACCCGGTTCTTATCTAGAAAAGTTCTTAGAGGTGTTCTTAGGTAGAGGTACCACTGTACAACTAAGATATACATCTGCTTACATATACAGTGATAGATAACTCAATGCCTGCTCCATCAGGAAATCCACAAATTAAGGTGTAGATACCTGCAGATTCTTTTAGAGTGGGTGGCCATTATGAAGTTAATTAATAATGATAATAATTCATCCTGTTAAGCTATGGAACCAGTGTTAAACACTCCATAGCTAAAGCTCCCTCAGCAGGTTACAAGATGACTCAGGAGACCTATTTTAAAACATTAAATTTGTTCAGGTTGCTAATTAAAGTACTGCTGCAGATTTTTAAAGATAAAAATAAATAAATTACAACTGTAATCGAGGTGGGGTCAAAGGTGAAGGCTCATAAAGCTACAGGAGGCATGCTAAGCAATTGAACCACTTCCACATGACCTGCCTCTGTAGAATTCTGAGGATCTGGTGGCAGGATAAGGTGCCTGACACTGAGGTCCTCTCCAGAGCAGGCCTGCCATCAATTCCCATCCTGCTGATGAAAGCCCAGACATGCTGGGCAGGCCATGTTGCTAGACCATTGCATCCCTAAAACAGCTCCTCTATCGTGAACTGTCTAAAGGAAAGCGATCACATGGGGGACAAAGGAAGCGATACAAATTCAGGTCCCTCAATATCAATATCAACTTTATTTGATTAGTCAATCGACCATATCAAAGCGAGGAAAAGGACCACATCGGTCGTCATAAAACTGTGACTGGTTAAAATACAATAAAATTGGCTAAAATAGAGGGAATTTGAATAAATAATAAGTTAAAATGCAGTATAATATGCTAAAATTGAGTAGTAAAACATGAGAATATAACTCGTGCAAAGGATTATATTAAACAAATCGAAGATACTGATATAAAATATTCTTAAGTGAGTTCATCTCCTTTGCATGCCAACCCAATATGTTCTATAAAACGTATTCTCATCTGAACAGCCCTGACTATAAACTTAGCAGTTCTAGAAACTACATATATATTTGTACCCTGAAGAAAATATGATAATTGTTTATTACAATCCCAGTGTATGATTTTGTCAAGTAGGGGCTGTAAATACTGAGGAGTATAGTTTACAATTGAGTAGCACATGTGCAATGTCTTCTATTTCTGGTGCACCGCAAATGCATGTTCTCTCAAAATATGGTACTTGGTGGAATCGTCCATATTTGACCATAGAATCTAACTGCTCAAATCTTGCTCTAGTGAGTGCTGGTCTATGGTATTGGGTCAGACCCATTGTCAGGTATCCCTCAATATCGACACCACCTCCTGGGAAACCCTGGCACAAGATCGGCCACCATGGCACATGCTGATCCACCAAGGCTGCCAGACCTCTGAGGTCAGAAGAACATTCAGAGCAGTAGAGAAACGAGCACTCCCCAAAGCCAGGGTTGCAAATGCTGTAACAATGTGGCCACACAGGTCTGCCCAACATGTGGCAGAATATTTTGTGCCTGTATAGGCCTTAACAGCCACCTGCAGACACAGCCCACGACCCATTATATGTCAAGGTCCTCCTTGAACACGATGGACGAACATCATTGATGCTTTATACTCTTAGTTATGGGGTTACTGTCACTTTTCTTCTTTGTTCATTCTGCTATTTTATTTTTTATTCCAGTTAGTTTCAATTTTCCGTGTTGTTACTGCTACATTTATATACATCATATCTAACTGCTTTATGACTGTAAATAAAGATACCACCACAAGTAGGAAATCTAATATCAGAATAAGCACACTAGAGTGCCTTCCTTCCCCTGTCCTATTGTCTCTCCTATATCTCATATATCTTCTCTTCTATCCCTATATCTTTTCTTCTATTCTCTCATTGATATATTTTATTCCTATATCTTCTCTTCTATTCTTTCTTTGATATATTTTACTCGAGTGTATCCTCTATAACCTTCATTGTGTATTTTTGTGTATTGGACAAAATAAAATAAATAAATAAATGATCACCCAACCTCCCACTCAAGATCTGTGTGATTGAATGGCATTTACCCAAAAACCTCTATTCTTTTCAACTTGGCTTGTATCTTTAAATCTTGATACTATCAGATCTGCTTTTGTTAATATTAAAACTGCAAGATGCCTCCTTTCTTAAAGGAGATAATTATTGGATTCCCCTCCGAGAGGGGAAATTATAGGCTTGTCTCTTAACTTTCCATGCCAATTGAGAGAAAGGCTTCTCATTTGGAGGAAGCAGCCGAGGAGCAGATTATCTCGATTATTTTCAAACAGGCTTCAAATTGAAGGAAGCATGTTTTGGTTAATCTAAAAGAGGACCGGAGTCAAGTTTGCTTTTCTTAATCTTTTAGTAGTGATGTTTACAGCTATCTGAGAGTGGTTGTGATTGTAACCAGCGGTGGGCTACGAGCCGGAATGCTAAATTGCTCCGGAGAGGGGCGGCATACAAATCTAATTCATCATCATCATCATCATCATCATCATCACCAACTGGTGATGAAATACGAAATCCAGCATAGTGATCTCGTTTGCTGTGTTGTACTGACATAATAATAATAATAATAATAATAATAATAATAATAATAATAATAATAATAATAATAATAATTTTTAAAAAATTGCACTCGCCACCGCAGCTCGTAAGTTCTTGTGGGGCCAGCACAATTTTGCCTCCGCAGGTGTGCCCATGTTTCGGCATGCGTGGAAGCAAAAAAACCTTGCCGAAATACAGGAGCACCTGTGGCTCCATGCGTGATTTTGCTGCCTCCATAGGAGCGGAAGCAAAATCGCGCTGGCCCCACCAGAATTGGCAAGCGCAATTTTGTGTTCCGGCTCACAGACCACTTTTGATTGTAACCCAGTATTTCATGGGTTCAATTTCATCTTAGACAGATGCTCCTTGAAATAGAGACAAATGGAACCAACTCCCCCCAGAGATTAGAATTGCCCCCACCCTCCTTGCCTTTCGTAAGCTACTTAAAACCCACCTCTGCCGCCAGGCATGGGGGAATTAAGACTTCTTCTCCCCCTAGGCCGTTACAACTGTATGCATGGTATGTTTGTATGGATGTTTGGTTTTTATATATTAAGGGGTTTTAATTTGCTTTTAGTATTGGATTTTATTGTATACAGTGGAACCTCGACATACGAGCAGCTCTACTTACGAGCTACTCGAGATAAGAGCTGGGAGGGGAGCGACATTTTTGTTCGCCTCCCGAGCTCACATTCGGGATACGAGCGCCAAGGAGCTGTCTCCTGAAGCCGAACGCTAACTTCCGCGTTCGGCTTCAGGAGACAGCTCCTTGGCGCTCGTATCCCCCCGAGCCCCCCAGGCCAGCTGCGACGTTTTAAAACACCCGCGCCGCTTCGCAGCTGTCTCCTGAAGCCGAACGCGGAAGTTAGCGGCAGCGGGTTTTTTTGTTGTTGCACGGATTAATTGACTTTACATTGTTTCCTATGGGAAACAATGTTTCGTCATACGAGCGTTCCGACTTACGAGCCTCCTTCCAGAACCAATTAGTCTCGTAAGTCGGGGTTCTACTGTATTGTTCATGATTGTTGTTAGCCGCCCCGAGTTTTCGGAGAGGGCGGCATATAAATCCAATAAAACTTGAAATTTGAAATATGTAAAATCTCTTATGACTTTATTTTTCTCCAGTGGTTTTCCATATGAAATATCCTGGGTGATATCATTTAAAAAATGGTATCGATGATACCAAAATCTAATTCAGATTAATGAGAAAGCCCACAATGCCTGAAGTAACGCATTGGATTAATCCTATATATATGTATGTATGTATCAGAGGTGAGATCCTCCCGGTTCAGACCAGTTTGTCCAAACCAGTACTGACCCATTTTTGATGTCATGATGATGTCATGGCACCAATTTGGTCGGTGCCAATCTGTGGGCATCACCATTTTTTTTTAAATGATTTTTTTTCTCATAATCTATGTATATATGCAATATATTCTTCCTTTATTATTTGATAAAAAAGACAGCTCAAGAATATCAAGTACATACCTGATATTCTTTTCTCCTTTTGTTTTCCCCATTGGGCTAAGGGAGAGCGGCTGGTCCAAAGTCACGCAGCCAGCTTTCAAGTCTAAAGTGGGACTAGAACTCCTGGTTTTTAATTTAACCCAAACAGAATTCTAAGAACATAAGAAGAGCTATGCTGAATCAGTCCAAAGCCCAGACCCTCCCTTTCACTTGACCCCCAACAAATGGTAGTCAAGGGAATCCTGCCTGCCTCAACCAACATAGAGGCGGCACATGGACATCCGTTTCAATAACCACCAATACACTTGGCAGCCATGAATCTGTCTAATCCTGCCTTGAAACTATCCAGACGGACAGCTGTCCCAGCCTCTTCTGGAAGTGAATTCCATAAACCAATGACCCTCTGGGTGAAGAAATATTTCCTTTTATTTGTCCTCACTTTCTTACCTATGAGCTTTAGGGAGTACCCCCCTCGTCCTAGTATTCTGTGACAGAGAAAAGATTTTTTCTCTAGCCACCTTTTATATCCCATGCATGATTTTATACACTTCGATCAAGTCACTTCTTAAACGCTGTCTTTCAAGGCTAAAGAGACCAAGGCATTGCAACCTGGTTTCATAAGGGAGGTGCTCCATTTCCTTGATCATTCTTGTTGCCCTTTTTTGCACCTTTTCTAGTTCCATTACATTCTAATGAGCCAAATGAAACAAAATATGTTAAAACTGTTGCTCACTTTTTATCTCTGGTATTAATTTTTGTTTTATCATTTTATTGTTTACCACTGAAAGACTTTGACCGTCAACGTTATAACAATTTAAAGAGAAACATATTTCTTTTAGACTGGATTCACATGAGGTTAGCCCATGATTTATTACGTAACAGAATTGTTCAGATTTCTACAATACATGGAACCTTCAAATAAACATATGGGTTGGATTTGCACAAAACAATAGGTTAGAACATTTAGTATTGTGTGATTTATTGTATCTTGCAAACACAGCCTTAATGTGCAACAGAAATATATATATATACTGTACCTGTAACTTAAATCAAAGTTTCTGCTTTCTGGGTAATCTTCCACATATTTGAAGAGAATGGTCATGTCTTCATTTATTTTATTTACTAATCAAATTTATATGGCTGCCCATCTCACAATAAGCAGCTCTGGGCAGTGTACAAAAATAAATGCAACAATTATAAAAACAATCCTTTTAAAATATATGGTAGTAAGTCATATTAAAAACGAAAAACATTCCATCATCTTCTGGGTAGGGAGTGCCTGAGTCTGCCATATCTCTGGCCTCTTCTTCATGTTATACATTGTCAGCTCCTTTTGCATTTCCCCGTAAAAATTCACTAGGAATTTTTATTAACCTGTAAAATTGGGTGTCAGAAGCAGCCACAGTTCACCAGATAAGATCTGGATCTATTAAAATAAGAAACCTTGAGTGTTATGACTGGGAAATTCTAATAACCGAACTTAAAATTACGTTCGACTTTTTGGCCACCATGTTACATTGCTGACTCACTTAGAAAGTGATCACAATCTCAATTCACTGACAATATTTTCACATATTCTACTGTTGTCCATCCTATTTGTCTGCATTTTTCCAGACATTAAGAACCCTTTTCTTTTACATCCATCATTCCCAACTCTAAAGTCTATGTTTCTATCCTCTTTCATCCCTACCTTCTAAATTATCCTTTATCTATTGCAGTGATTTTCAACCTTTTTTGAGCCGCGGCATATTTTTTACATTTATGAAACCCTGGGGCACATGGAAGGGGGGTTGCGGGGGGCTAAAAAAAGTTTGGACAAAAAAATTCTCTCTCCCTCTTCCTCCCCTTCGCTCTATTTCTTTCTCCCTCCCTCTTTCTTTCTCTCCCTTCCTTCCTCTTTCTCTCTCTCTCCATCCCTCTTTCTTTCTCTTCTTTCCTTCCTCTCTTTTTTGCTCTCTTTCTCTCTCCCTCCCTACGTCCCTCTATGTCTTTCTCTCTCTCTCCTTCCCTCCCTCTTTCTCTCTCTCTTGCTTTCTTTCTCCCTCTCTTTCTCTCTCTCTCTCTTTCTTTCTCTTGTTCTCTCTCTTGCTTGCTTTCTCTCTTGTTCTCTTTCTCTCTCTCTTGCTCTTTCTCTCTCTTGCTTCCTTTCTCTCTCTCTTGCTTTCTCTCTCTCTTGCTTTCTTTCTCTCTGAGCTTCGCGGCACACCTGACCATGTCTCACGGCACACTAGTGTGCCACGGCACACTGGTTGAAAAACACTGATCTATCGGATATCAACTACATATTTTTAGAAGAAATAATTCTAAGAATTACCTGCATTTTGTTAGCCATTTTAACATTCCCAAAGACAGGCAGGTTACAAATTAATTAAAACGCATCGGTTCTCACTTTTCTTTAACATCTGTGTGCACGCCACACCTTGCCGACTTCCAATAAATTTATTTGGTCGGACTCGGATATCTATGCCGCCCGACTCTGGGCGTCTTAAAACAAATTAAACTACCGGTTCACTTCTTTCTCTCCTCTGCATATAAAACTGCAGTCTAAAGAAAAATTCTTCCTGATGTGGGAAAACTAGCTTCCTCCAAATTAAAGGGCTTTGCTCTCCAATTTCCTGTTTTGGGGAAGGGTTCCAAATCCCGTTAAAGGCGACTGGCCATAATATAAACAGCCACACTTAGCATTATTTTGTGTCCATTTGACAAATGTATCTTTTTATTTTATGTACGCTGAGAGAATATGCACCAAGACAATTCCTTGTGTGTCCAATCACACTTGGCCAATAAAATTCCATTCTATGCTATGCTATTCTATGCTATGGTATTCTATTCTATTCTATTCGTAAACAAGGAGTGCAGATTCCTCTTTTCCCAAACCGCCGCCTCCAGATGTGCTGGGAACTACCCTTCCCATGACCCCCCCCCCTCCAAAGGGGTTGCTCTCTCCATACCGAGGAAGGCTACTCTAAGGGGCA
Organism: Erythrolamprus reginae; assembly: GCF_031021105.1. NCBI lineage: Eukaryota > Metazoa > Chordata > Lepidosauria > Squamata > Dipsadidae > Erythrolamprus > Erythrolamprus reginae. The sequence continues at coordinate 34,740,621 of NC_091950.1, read as the reverse complement.
ATTCTTTTCCTCTTCTAAGCAGCTGAGTGAAATCAACGCATCAAAACCAAAGCGAGCAAACCCCACCCTGTCCGCCCGCTTCTCCCGGTTTGGGCAAGGAGGGCGGAGGGACGATCTTGGCCAGCAACGGAGCAGGAGCTGCGCTTCGCCAGTCGCCCCATTGTCTCCCTTTCCGCTTCTCTTCAAGTACAGCCTCCCCCCCATCACCCCGCTCCTCCCGGAGCCCAAGGGGCAAAAGACAACAGGGAGGGTCCTCCCGGATCAAAATAAAGCGAGGAGATCCACCCGTTAGATCCGGAGACCCAGCAACCTCCTCCCACCCAGCCTTGGCCCCGGGAGAGGGGGGGACGATGGGCGAGGCCGTCTGAAAGTCCCTTCGCCACCTAGCCCGGGCGGGGTCCACAGGCGTGGCGGAGCATCGCAACGGGCCGAGGCGGGGGGGGGGAGGAAAGGCCCACTCGGTCCTGCGCCCCGCCGTTTCCCAGGCCCTCGCCCCGGTGCCGCTCCCGGATCCCGATCCACCTACCCCAGCTGTTCCTCTCCTTGCGGTTCTTGGCCATGGTTCCTCCCGCCCGGCGGCTACCTGCTGCCTCTCGGATCCGAGGAGGAGGAGGCGGCGGCGGCGGGGGCTGCAGCCGCTGTTGCTAAGACGAAGAAGGGAAAGCGCCGCCGCCCGCCCGCCGCTGCCTGGCCAAGAAAGGCGTCTCTTAGCTCAGCATCTCCTGCGGGAGGGCGCAGGGAAGACTGCGTCGGGCGCAAACGTGGATTTGCAGACGGAGAGTGCGCGCTTTGCTTCCCCACGCACACGTGTCCAGCTCTCGGGGGGGGGGGAAACCGCCGCGTTTTCCTTTAACACCAGCCCGGCGCGCACCATCCGCACGACCCGATCGCGCTGCGGAGCACCTGCGGACTGAGGAGGCGCGCATGGCGGGGCGCGGCAACCGAGTATGCGCCTGCCCACCGGTGCGGCGGGCTTTGGGCACACCCTGGAGATGAAGGAATCGGTCGCGTCGCCGGGTAATTTGGACCCGGGGCCTCTTAAAGGACTGGAAGCCACGTGCGGGACTCACGTGCTCCTTCGGCCCGGCCGATCGTTCCTAGTTGGTATTTTGGACCAGGGTACAGAAGGTGGCATTGTTTTGATGCGCGTTGGCCCCATCCCTGTGCCAAGACGGGCCTCGAGAGAGCGGATCCCCGCCCTTAATACACTGCTCAAAAAAATAAAGGGAACACTTAAACAACACAATATAACTCCAAGTAAATCAAACTTCTGTGAAACCAAACTGTCCACTTAGGAAGCAACACTGATTGACAATCAATTTCAGAATGCTTGGCTGAATAGCTAGAGGTTTAACAAGCAGGCAGGGGGAGATTGTGATCCGGCTGTATAGAGCACTAGTGAGATCACATTTGGAATACTGTACTGTGTTCAGTTCTGGTGACCTCACCTATAAAAAGATATTGATAAAATTGATCGGGTTCAAAGACGGACTACAAAAATGGTGGAAGATCTTAAGCATAAAACTTATCAGGAAATACTTCATGAACTCAATGTGTATAGTCTGGAGGACAGAAGGGAAAGGGGGGACATGATCAAAACATTTAAGTATGTCAAAGGGTTAAATAAGGTTCAGGAGGGAAATGTTTTTAATAGGAAAGTGAACACAAGAACAAGGGGACACAATCTGAGGCTAGTTGGGGGAAAGATCAGAAGCAACATGAGAAAATATTATTTTACTGAAAGAGTAGTAGATGCTTGGTACAAACTTCCAACAGACGTGGTTGGTAAATCCACAGTAACTGAATTTAAACATGCCTGGGATAAACATAGATCCATCCTAAGATAAAATACAGGAAATAGTACAAGGGCAGACTAGATGGACCATGAGGTCTTTTTCTGCCATCAATCTTCTATGTTTTTAGGCTGTTGTGCACATTCGACTTTGTACAGAATAAAGTATTCAATAAGAATATTTCATTCATTCAGACCTAGGATGTGCTATTTCAGTGTTCCTTCTTTTTTTTTTTTTTGAGCAGTATAGTTTACAGAGCCAGTCCGGATACAAAGCAGCAGTCAGAGCTGGAGAAACACAGAAAAATAAGTAGGGACTGTCAGCAGCTGAGAATGTTGCACATTTATTTCAGTGGCTGGATTGTCCCCCCCCCTGCCCCCCCCGCCCCCAAGAAGCTTTGCTCCCAGGAGAAGTATTCCTGCCTTTGCGGATATCAATTATAGGTAAACATAGGATCTATACAGGCAAAGATGAGAAAAGGGCGAGTACAAGTGCACTAGAGTGCCTTCCATCCCCTGTCCTATTGCTCACCTATATCTCCTATTCCTTTCTTCTATTCCTATATCTCTTCTTCTATTCTTTCATTGATATGTTCTATTACCATATCTTCTTTTCTATTCTTTCGTAGATATATTTTACTATGAGTATCTCCTCTATAACCCTCATTATGTATTTTACTATGTGTATATATATATATAAGGAGCTGTGATGTTCCTTCAATACACCAGGGTGATTCGACACAAAAATATGTAACCCTTCCCTGGTGCAGAGCTGAAGGGATTGGATACTGTAGCCTAGACTAGAGGATAATTCTCTGCCTTACAAGGCAAAGGTTGCAGGTTCAAGTCCCAGTGGGTATGGCTGGCTGATGAGGCCAAAATAAGGCCGAAATAGATCTATCCTAGTCTCCCTTAATTTTCAAATTCAGCAAAAAAACATGTGACTATATATATATTCATATTTACAGCAACACGAAGCTTAAAACTTCAGCCTGATGATCGTGAATGTGATTTCACTGAAACGTCGCATAGACACTCAAAATATTACACGGGGCAAAACCCGAACTCAGAACAATCTACATATACAGTGTATATATATGTGTGTGTGTGTGTGTGTGTGTGTGTGTGTGTGTGTGTTTTCGTAGATTTTCACGGGTATATGTATGTAGATTGTTCTGAGTTCGGGTTTTGCCCCATGTAATATTTTGAGTGTCTATGCGACGTTTCGGTGAAATCACATTCACCATCATCAGGCTGAAGTTTCAAGCTTCGTGCTGTTGAAACTTCAGCCTGATGATGGTGAATGTGATTTCACGCGAACTCAGAACAATCTAAATAAATAAATAATAAAAAGAATTACAACTAGGATGCACCCATGTTCAAAACCCTGGAGTGTCAACGAAGGTTCCTTCAGACTAAGAGCTCAATGGTCCCCATTGAAGGAAAAGCTCCAAATAAAGGAATCACTGAGTAGTCCTAGGTCTACATCAGTGGTTTCCAGCCTTTTTTAATTTTATTTATTTTTATTTATTTATTTTGTCCAATACACAATAATGCACAATGAAGGTTATAGAGGATATAGTAGAGAAGAAATACGAGATATAGGAGAGACTATAGGACAGGGGATGGAAGGCACTCTAGTGCACTTATGTATGCCCCTTACTGACCTCTTAGGAATCTGGAGAGGTCAACCGTGGATAGTCTAAGGGTAAAATGTTGGGGGTTAGGGGATGATACTATAGAGTCCGGTAATGAGTTCCACGCTTTTTTTGGCTATGCTCCACCTAAGCATCTCTAAAATCCTGACCCTCCACCACCACCATGACATTTAATTCCTATTATTCAAAAAGTGAACTATTCACATGGAAGAAGCCTAAAAGGCCATTAACTAGGTTTAATAGATTAAAATTAAATCATGTATTTCTTCAAAAGTAATGTTTCTAATGACACACGTCCCTAAGGAGTTTTGTTATTTCCATCTCCCCCAACCCCATGCTTCTGCCATGAGCATCAGTAAAGAAATGAAAGGCTTTATGTTGTGCCATTTGGTTGAGTATACTAGTCAACATAGAGGAGGTGCACTTTGTATTGTTTGGTATGAGCATGACAATGGAAGACTACAATTGTGCCCTTTTTGTTGTTGTTGCTAAGTGAAATGTTAATTTTGCCCCATTTTATGACCTTTTGTGTCACGGTTGTTAGATGAATCACTGCAGTTAAGTTAGTAGCATAGTTGTTAAATGAATGATAACAGAATATCCTACGAAAATAGACTAACAATCCTGGGCCTAGAAAGCCTAGAACTACGGCGCCTAAAACACGATTTGAGTATTGCCCACAAGATCAATATGCTGCAACGTCCTACCGGTCAATGACTACTTCAGCTTCAACCGCAACAACACCATAGCACGCAATAGATTCAAACTTAATACGAACCGCTCCAAACTTGACTGTAAAAAATATGATTTCAACAATCGAGTTATCGAAGCGTGGAACTCATTACCGGACTCAATTGTGTCAACCCCTAACCCCCAACACTTCTCCCTTAGACTCTCCACGATCCAGGTTCCTAAGAGGCCAGTAAGGGGCCTACATAAGTGCATTGGTGTGCCTTTCGTCCCCTGTCCAATTGTCTTTCCTTTCTCTCACTTATCATATATATTTTCTTTCTTTCATATATCCTTTCCTCTAAGTTCACTTTACCCTTATATATATTACTACATGTCTATTTTTCTTCCTATGTATTTGTGTATTGGACAAATGAATAAATAAAATAAATAATAAATAAATCTGGCTTTGCCACTGACTTTGCTTTTCGGATGGTCACAAAAAGTGAACACATGACCCTGGCACACTGGAACTATCATAAGTACCAGTCAGTTACTAAGCACCTGACTTTTTATCCCATGATTATGTGGATACTGCAATGGTGATAAGTATGAAAAATGGTCACAGGTCATTTTTTTCAGTACTGTTGTTGAATGACTATGTGTATATAAGGCTTATCGAAGTGAATATCCAGATCTTTCTTAAAGATTGAACACTGCCCATTTTTGCCCAGCATGTCTGATGGGTCTGTGAATGTCCCAAAGACACTGGAAGAAAAACTGCAGACAAGACAATGTCAGATATGGAGCAGCTTAACCTACAGAAGTAATAGGGGCAAGACAAACATTCCAGAAGGAATCTCCGTCTAGGTTTTTTTTTTCTTTTGAATGGTAAAGACAATGGGGAGGCAATGTACTTTCAGACTTGCAAGACTATTGTAATGGGCAGTGTTCCCTCTAATTTTTTGGGGGGGTGGGCGGAAAAGTATAGTGTCTGAGCGGCAGTCCCTTTGGGACTGGGCGGCACAGAAATAATAAATAAATAAATAAATAAATAAACAAAAAAAAAACCCACCCTGTTTTGCCTCAGAGAATTTCAAAATAAAATACTGTACTGTGTGTCTATAATAGTGAGCTCATAATAGGGCAACTCTATCAATATCAAAATGCCACTTAAATAGTTGAGCTAGTTTCAAACTAGATTTTGATTTTCTTTCTCTCTTCCTTACTCCCATTCTTTTTCTTTCTCTTTTCCTTCCTCTCTTTTTTCTATCTGTTTCTCTCTCTTCCTCTCTTCCTCTCTCTCTCCTTCCCTCTCACTCTTTCCCTCTCGGCTTCTGGGCAGGTTTGGAAAACTCTGGGTTGATGATGATTTTTAAGTGAGCGATTGCTCACTGCTCAGCTTAGAGGGAACTATGGTAATGGGGCTACCTTTGAAAAATGTTCGGAAACTTCAGATTGTGCAGAATGCAGCTGCAAGAGCAATCATGGGCTTCCCCAGGTATGCCCATGTTACACCAACACTCCGCAGATCAGTTTCCGATCACAATTCAAAGTGTTGGTTATGACCTATAAAGCCCTTCATGGCATCGGACCAGAATACCTCCAGGACCGCCTTCTGCCGCACGAATCCCAGCGACCAGTTAGGTCCCACAGAGTTGGCCTTCTCAGGGTCCCGTCGACTAAACAATGTCGTCTGGCGGGACCCAGGGGAAGAGCCTTCTCTGTGGTGGCCCAACCCTCTGGAACCAGCTCATCCCAGAGATTAGAATTACCCCCACCCTCCTTGCCTTTCGTAAACTTCTTAAGACCCACCTCTGCTGTCAGGCATGGGGCAATTGAGACATCTTCCCCAGGTCTATATAATTTGTGTATGGTATGTTGTGTGTATGTTTTTTAATTATAGATTTTTTTAGTTTTTTAAATATTAGATTTGTATTTTACATTGTGTTCACTATTGCTGTGAGCCACCCCAAGTCTATGGAGAGGGGCAGCATACAAATTTCATAAATAAATAAATAAATAAATAAATACATACATACATACATACATACACAAACAAACAAACAAACAAACAAACAAACGAAGATATTTCTTTAAAATAAAGGTAGTGTTTGTGCTCTTTATCTGGACCACCTCCAAGGGCTGATGGATGTGAAAGAATATCAGTAGTAAAATGGTAGTCCCCCATTCAACAGTGGTGCTCATTCTGGACGTTTTCCTGGATTCCTGTCTCCTGCTTGTTTGAGCAGGTAGTAGCTGTGACCTGGAAGACCTTTGTACAATTTTATCTGGTGTACCAGTTGCCCAATTGTCCCTCTTCCTAGATCAGGAGGCTCTTCGGATAATAATTCATGCCCTGGTCATCTCAAACTTGACTTGCAGTGCATTCTACATGGAGCTTCCCTTGAACACCACCCAGAAGCTTTAACTGGTCCAGATTGCAAAGGCTGGACAGTTTCCTTCAAGATGCAATTCAAGGTGCTTGGTTGCTATCTATAAAGACTTACATAAGACCTGCCCATCTCTATCTGCTTGGCTGCTTTGATCTGGCAGGGTCGATGTGCTCTGGATTCTTTCCTTTGACCATACTACCTATTTGATCATGCCACCTATTTGACCATGCCACCTATTTGACCATGCCACCTATTGGGCCCCTGAAATGTATCCTCTCTGTCATAGCAGCTACGTTCTGGAATGAAGTTCCTCCCACCTGAGATAGTATTTAGTATTTATAGATCTTAGTATAGAATATTTACTGACCACTCGCATCCCGGACATAAACTGTTTCAATTCCTACCCTCAAAATGTTGCTATAAAGCACCGCACACCAAGACAACTAGACACAAGAACAGTTTTTTCCCAAACGCCATCACTCTGCTAAACAAATAATTCTCTCAACAGTCAAACTATTTATTAAGTCTGCACTACTATTACTGCTAGTTTTTTCTCATCATTCCTATCACCCATCTCCTGCCACTTATGACTGTATGACTGTCATTTGTTGCTTGTATCCTTAATATTTTGATTAATATTTTTTCCTGATTGCTTATTTGACCCCTGTGGCAATCATTAAGTGTTGTACCTCATGATTCTTGACAAATGTATCTTTTCTTTTATTTACACTGAGAGCATATGCACCAAAGACAAATTCCTTGTGTGTCCAATCACACTTGGCCAATAAAGAATTCTATTCTTCTATTCTATTCCAGTGGATTCCACCCTACTAGCATTTCTGAAAGGCCTCAAAGTCCTTGCTCTTTGGCTAGAGTGTGTGTAGCCCCTTTCAAGGAAGAGGTGTGTCTTTGCTGCAGCTTTTGCTATTATTGGTCTTCCTTTGTTGCTGTGTTGTTTTATAGTTCTCGTGCCTTCTTGTGAATCCCTCAGAATCACTGAGGCAGTTCAAACTTTGAACAATATAAAAATAAACAAATAAACAAAAGCACAGATTTTTTTTCCCAAAATGCTTCCCGTTATTGTTCTATTGAAAAATCCCTTGGTATTTACAAAAGTGAAATATTGGCCTGTTAGCAATTTAGCAACTAGCCATTTTTAGATTGGGGGATTGGGAAGATGAGGTCTAAACAATGTCTTTATCAAAAGATTAATAACTAAGTAATTTAAAGTAAATAACTTGGAATGCTTTGATTGATTCCCTTCAGCCTATCAGAAGAAATAATTATTGATAGTGTCAGGGTTCCAAATAGCATCCAAAACTAAAACAGTCCCAGAAAAATATTGCACAAAGTTCCAATTTATTAACAGAGTCATGTTGGCACATCCAGGAGAAACCCAAATCTAAAGTACCAGGGTTTCTCCACCCAGTTGACCTTGCCCCCAAGCCCCCCAAGTCTATCAGGTTGACCAATCTTCAACTGCCAACTTGATAGCAACACCCATCTCTTTCCGTGCAGGTGCAGGAGTGCAAAGACAAAGGATGACCTTGATTGTAGAATTTGTTATGGCTGTGCAGACAACCCTCATGCAATTCCGCCTCCCAAATTCCCACAGCAAAGAATACATTTTAAAATAGCATAAAGTGTGGCAGGTCAAAAGCCCCAACTTAAATGGCTTCGGCCTGAGATATTTGCCAGTTCTTCTCTGGTAAAAGGCTGATTCGGAGGCGAGCTTGTAGCTTAAAATTTAATATCCTGCCTTGCATGCAGAAGGCTACAAGTTCAAATCCCAGTAAGGGTATGTCTGTCTGATGAGACCATAACAAGGTCAAAATAGATCTATAACAGGCTTCCTTCCTTTTTACTTACCAGCAAAAAAATTGTAACCATATATATATAAAGAGACTTATCCATGGCACTGGTGAATTGGTGTGTACGCACGCGCACACACACACGCAGAGAGAGAGAGAGAGAGAAAATACACAAACACATTTACATATTTTAATAATAGTTCACCAGTGCCATGGATGGCTCTTGGTGGCAGACCATAAAAGTATTTTTTCTTCTTGAGGATTACAGTTGATTCCTGTCTAAAGAGCAGGATCCAATTCATTGATAATGTTGCAGGAAGTTTCATGATCTTTTACTTTTACAACAGACTTTCAGATCACAGGCTGTATAATATAGCGGTAGGGCTACAAACAAAAGCACAACTTTTTAAGAGAAGTTCTTTCCATTTCCCTGCCTCACACTTTAGTGCAAGGTGATCTACATTGTTGGAAGAACACCAGTCATGCATCTCGTTCAATGTTTTTAAACCTTAGCAACTTTTAAGATGTGTACACTTCAACTCCCAGAACTCCTGTCCCAGCATTCTGGCTTGGGAATTCTGGGAGGTAAATCTGCACATCCTAAAGTTGCTAAGACTGAAAAACAGTGTGGTGTAGAATAGATGATAAAATGTTCAAAAACCTTATGGATCCCTGAGAAAGCTCACAAGCCAATGACCAAGGAAGTCCCCTGAAGCACCCATTTAAGATTTTTGGGTTAGCTAACTGACAAATTCGCCAAATGTCAATCCTATCTCCCAAAAGGATTATTATTATTATTATTATTATTATTATTATTATTATTATTATTATTATTTAGATTTGTATGCCTCCCCTCTCCGCATACTATGATCTATCCTAGAAATTATCATTGGGGATAACCAATTGAAATAATTTCCCCAGGTAATTCTGTGGCATAAATAACCAGGGAAATTAATGGAATTTTCCATCCCAAGTCTTTGAATCCAGATGTGTGGAGGGGGGGGATCGCAATAATGTGTATAATTCAAGAAAATTTACAGGTGTATAGTTTCATTTATTTTAAAGGGAAGGTTGCCAATGTTGGGTTCACACAATCAAGGTGGATAGTGATTTGTTTCACTTTGGCTTGTTGGATTGTAGGAACCCAACCATTGCATTTTGCAAATTATAATTAATGGCTTTGCATGCTGTGTAAACAGTCACTTGTGATATATTCAGTTAACTGTGGTTAAGTGAGGAACGGCTTCGCATCTGGTCATAATACAGTGGAAGTTCATGGAAAATATAAGAAGTCTCACAAAATAATTTTTAAGAGGAGTTGGGCCATAAGTCAAATCAATTTCGGGCAACTACAGTACTATGATATTTGGGTGTTGCCTCCCAAGGACAATTCCATCTGTCCGTCCATCACCCTGGTGGGGGGAATTACTGACCCCCTCAGAGAGGGTCCGCAACTTGGGCTTCTTCCTCGATCCACAGCTTACATTAGAAAACCATCTTTCAGCTGTGGCGAGGGGGGCGTTTGACAACGTTCGCCTGGTGCACCAGTTGCGGCCCTATTTGGACCGGGACTCACTACTCACAGTCACTCATGCCCTCATCACCTCGAGGTTCAACTACTGTAATGCTCTCTACATGGGGCTACCTTTGAAAAGTGTTCGGAAACTTCAGATCGTGCAGAATGCAGCTGCAAGAGCAATCATGGGCTTACCTAGGTATGCCCATGTTACACCAACACTCCGCAGTCTGCATTGGTTGCCGATCAGTTTCCGGTCACAATTCAAAGTATTGGTTATGACCTATAAAGCCCTTCATGGCATCGGGCCAGAATACCTCTGGGACCGCCTTCTGCCGCACAAATCCCAGTGACTGGTTAGGTCCCACAGAGTCGGCCTTCTCCGGGTCCCGTCGACTAAACAATGTCGTCTGGTGGGACCCAGGGGAAGAGCCTTCTCTGTGGTGGCCCTGACCCTCTGGAACCGGCTCCCCCCAGATATTAGAATTACCCCACCCTCCTTGCCTTTTGCAAGCTCCTTAAAACCTACCTCTGTCGTCAGGCATGGGGTAATTGAGATATTCGTACCCCCCAGGCCTATACAAGTTATGCATGGTATGTTTGTGTGTATGTTTTGTTTTTTAATAAGGGGTTTTTAATTATTTTTTAATTATTAAATTTGTAATACTGTATATTGTTTCTATTGTTGTGAGCCGCCCCGAGTCTGCGGAGAGGGGTGGCATACAAATCTAACAAATAATAATAATAATAATAATGATATTTATTTATTTACTTATATGTTTGTTTGTTTTTGCAAGTCATAATGAGCTTTTATTTATTTTCCCATTTTATCCTACTTTTCTGCCTAATCATTAATCAAACAAACCTTTATAGGTGATTCACTATTGAACAATCTAAAATGGATTAAGCTCAGTAGATCACATGACCATATCCAAAGTGTGGGAAAATAAATGTTAAGATCCACTCATCCTACTCTCTGGTGGCTTCAACAGGAAAACTTGTTATTTTTCTAGATTGTTTAAGAGTGAAGTGTTTAATTGTTGACTCTTTGATCTTTTGAAAGAAGACACTTTCTTATAAGATCAAAGACCAACATTATGTTGCCAAGGTGTTCTAGTGCTAATGTAAATGGTGACTTAAAACAGTCTCAAGATAAAAATAGCCTCTATTTATGTTCACATACAAGCACGGACTAAGGTCAAGAATAATTTACATTAAAACAAATATTAGTTTTAAAAAGGCATCACAGGGGATCAAAGTCTTTTGTGGGAAATTTCTAAAAGGGCAGAGATGGGAGTCTGCAGTAATTAGTTTTCTTGAAGCACTAATTAATTACTTCAACATCCAGTTTATAAAAATTGCACTGGTTTCTAATTAACTTTTAGGAAGGTTTAAGGCTTAATTGTTGAAATATATATCCCTAAACCGCATGGGATGAGGATCTGTAATAGAACAGCATTTCTCAATCTTGCAGCTTGAAAGATGAATAGATTTCAGCTCCCAGAATTCCCCAGCCAGCACAGCTTTGTTAATCTACAGTGGCAAAAAAAATCAGGAGGGGGATATTATAATAGTTTTGGAAGACAAGAAGGATAACCAAAGATTAGACCATGGCCATTGAATGGGAATGTAGCAGAAGGGACCCTCCCTAATTTCTTTGACTGCAAAGGTGAGGGGAACGGGGAAGAGATGTATTACAGTATTTTATTTATTTACTTGTCAAATATGTATAGGGTAGTAGTTGCTTGTATAAACATAAGTAAAAAGTAACAATAAAAGAGGACAATAGGACAGTAGGACAGGGACGGTAGGCACAGTGGTGTGCTTACGCACACCCCTTACAGATCTCTTAGAAACGGAGAGTGGTCGACTGTAGACAATCTAAGGTTAAAGTTAAGATTAAAGTTAAAGACTTGCAAAATTATTGTCAACCTTAACCTAGATCCTTTAACCATTCCTCGTAGGACATGGTTTCCAGACCACTCACCATCCTTGTAATTCTCCTTTAAATTTGCTCTAGTTTATCAATGTCCTTTTAAAATTGGGGCCCCCAGAACTGAGCACAGTATTCCAAATGTGGTCGTACCAAAGTACTGTAGAAAGGAATAATTACTTCACGTGAGCAAGATTCTATGCTCCTCTTGATGTATCCCAGGATTGTGTTTGCCTTTTTTGCAGCTACTTCACACTGTTGACTCATGTTTAATCTGTGATCTACCAATACAGCCAGGTCCTTCTCACCTGTGCTGCTGCTCAGACATATTCCTCCCATTTTATATGTGCTGTTTTCATTATTTTTGCCCAAATGTAGGATCTTGCATTTCTCTCTGTTAAATATTGTTGTGATTCAGTCTGAGGCTCCTCAGGGAATGGCTGGAACTCTGCCGGCTCCATGCTCAGAGGGGGAGGACGAGGAACAGGAGGAGGAGGAGGACCAGGCAGACGGGGAAGAGGAATGTCATGACGAGGAGGAGGGAGAACAGCCTGAGACCCCCGGGGGTGAGCTCTCCCCAGCGAGTAGCCTGGAGTCATTAGATGAGAACGCACAAGCCATCATAGATATGAGGCAGAGAAGGGCAGCACAACAAAGGGGACAATTAGCCAGGTATTTCCATCCCTAATAGGCAACAGCTGGGTTTGGGTGTGGTTCTCCTCAGAAAGGTTGAAAAGGCAGGCCCGCCCTTCCTGCATTGTGGAGAGTTATCTTTTGGGAGTCCTGTGACCTTGCTTCGATCCTTGGCGTCTCTGATTCTGGCTTGTGGCCTCGAAGGCTGAAAACTTGGGGGAGGCGTGGGTTTTATTATCTACAGTGGTGTGTGTGCCAGCAAGAAGCCTGTTGTATTGTCTGGCCGTCGTGACTTTTCTGTGAAGCTTCATAGCATTCCAGTTTGTAAGAACAGTTTTTGTTATCTGTGTTTGTTTTCAAAGATATAAAATGACTTTGCTTTTTACCAGCGTGTCTGGCTACTCTTTTTAGTTGGTGTTGACGTCTGGGGGAACCCAGACAGAACAAATATAATTCTGTTAGTTTCAGCCCATTGTTCAAGCTTGTCTAGATCTTACGTGATAAGGTACTGGTTAAGTGATAAGGTACTGGTATTTTGTCTGACAGGTAACCTGTATCTCCATAATCAACCTATATTCTTTTCCACCTCACCTTATTCCAGTTTAAATCCTACCTTGGTCTGTGTAGCTGATGATGAGAGCTGAACTTCAAAAGCATAAGCTTTTTCATACAACTTGTTAATTAGGTAATCTAAGAAAGCCATATTGTAATATTCAGAGAGCAAAAATAGTTAAGAATTCCAACTCTCAATGTAAAAGTTAAAAGAAACAGTTTTTAATCAAAGGCAAACCCATAAAATAGACATTTCCTTTCTGGTTGAACACCAAAGTATCTATGCAAAGAAAAGGTTTCCTTTCTTAACAATAAAAAACATTCTAAACAAGTGGACGCATCACGTACAGCAGTGATTTTCAACCTTTTTTGAGCCATGTCACATTTTTTACATTTACAAAATCCTGGGGCACACCAATAAAAATCATTTTCTCATTTCTCTTTTTTCTCCCCTTTTTGCCCTTATTCCTCTCACTCTCCCTTCCTCTCTTCTCTCTCTCTCTCTTGCTTTTTCTCTCTTGCTTTCTTTCTCTCTCTCTCTTGCTTTCTTTCTCTTTCCCTCTTTCTCTCTCTCTTGCTTTCTCTCTCTCTCTTGCTTTCTTTCTCTTTCTCTCTCTTTCTCTCTCTCTTGCTTTCTCTCTCTGTCTCTCTTGCTTTCTCTCTCTTTCTCTCTCTCTTTCTCTCTCGTACACCACGCCGGTAACAGCGGCATCGGGCAGGAGGCACAGACAGCGGCGACTGGACATGTTGCTGGACGCTGTACATGCTGGCGCTGCGCTGGGCATGGGCGCAGAGTTGCCACCTCCGTACTGGCCCAGCCAGCAGGCCAGTGCCAGTGCCAGCCCATGCCCAGTGCAGCGCCAGCATGTACAGCGTCCAGGAATACGTCCAGCCACCGTCGTCAGTGCCTCTGCCCTGGAGCTCCCACTCACAGCTGTCGCCCCACGGCTACTGCCCAGTGCCACTGCTGCCACCACCCTCCCACTCCCCCTGCCAACACCCTCCCGCCCGGCCCCAAAGCTCACTTGCCACCACCGCCAGGGAAGCTCCAGCCAGGCGGGGCACTGCAGCTACCGGAAAAACTTGGAAGGTGTGAAGAAGGAAGCTCAGCTTCCGGTCTTGCAACTTTTTCCTCTTCACGCCCTCAGCCAAAAGTTGTGAGAGCAGAAGCTGACCTTCCTTCTTCGCGGCACATTTGACCATGTCTTGCGGCACACTAGTGTGCCACGGCATACTGGTGGAAAAACACTGACGTACAGTATATGCAGTAAGAAAAAAGAGCGGAAAAAACAATGAAGTGAAGATAGCAAACTGAACTTAAATACACAGGCGAGAGGGATTTAGCTAGAAAAGGCAACCATTTAATAAGGCAGACATAACACCTTTTCCCAAAGTCCGGACGTACAGAGGTGACTATTTCAACAAAAATGTTGCATCTTTCTAGCTAGGTCTGCTCGGTTGTACGTCCCTGTACCTAATACCTTCACAGCACATTTGTACTCAAGGTAGCCTTCACCTGCCACTTTGGGCTGGAGCTCATGTCCTCCGCGCTCGGCCAAAGAGCTGCGGGATGAGGATGGGACACGGCAAGGCGATGGTTGGAGCCTTAGTACAGGAGTGAAGCGGCCCTGTGCTTGCCTTCATGCCACATTTACGATTGGCAGCCCTCTCCTCCCTCGGCTCGGAGCTGTAAGCCTATCCTGTTGCTAGGGGTGAGTGGAGCAGGGTTGCATTGCAGCTCCGCATCGTAATGGAGGAGGGGATCCCATCTCTCCCATTGTGAAGTGCACTTAAGTTCTCCGTGCTGCGCAAGGTACTTGAGGCTCGACCTCAAGGCTCGACTACTGCAACGTGGTCTACATGGAACTGCCCTTAAAGAGTGTTTGGAGACTACAATTAGTCCAGATAGTAGCTGCGTGAGATGTTATGTGTGTGCCTCGGTACACCTACATAACACCTACACTCCGTGAGCTGCACTGGCTTCCAATCAGTCTCCGGACGCAATTAAAGGTGTTGGTTATCACCTATAAAGCCCTACATGGCTTAGGACCAGACTATTTACGGGATCATCTTCTGCCTCATACTTCCCAGAGAGTTGGCCTTCTCCAGGTCCCGTCAGCCAAACAGTGGCTGGGGAATTCTGGGAGTTGAAGTCCAACTATCTTCAAGTTGCCAAGGTTGGGAAACACTGGTCTAGACAACCCCCTGCTTAGCCAGGAAACCCTCCACCCCTTCAAACAGATGGTTATCCAAACATCATCTTTAAAAACCTCCAGTGTTGGAGCATTCACAACCTCTGGAGGCAAGCTGTTCCACTGGTTCTAACTGTCAAGAAATTTCTCGTCAGTTCTAAGTTACTTCTCTCCTTGTTTAGTTTCCATCTACTGTATTAGCATTCCATCTATTCCATCAAGCAGCAATAGATGGTCTATCCAACAGTTTCCCAATCTTGGCAACATGAAGATGTCGGGACTTCAACTCCCAGAATTTCCCAGCCAGCCAATGCTGGCTGGGGAATTCTGGGAGCTGAAGTCCAAATAGCTTCAAGTTGCCAAGGTTGGGAAACACCGATCTAACAGACCATCTATTGCTGCTTGATGAACTTTTAAAACTACGAATACACACGTACAACATTTATTTAAAAAAAACACTCGATGGCAGTCTTTTGTGTCTTTATGGCCACAGGCAGTTCGGGCAGCTTACTGGAAAACGGGCGTGCGCTGAGAGAGATCAACTGTGCCTCAGCATGATTTGAATTAGAAATATGTAAACCACGCGCTCCTTTTGTGCAGTTGGCCGAGGCTGAGGAGAAACATGGATTAAGCCTGCGCGAGGATCCTCTTGCGAGGACGCCCCTCCATTCATCCACACCGGGCGATATATCGTCAGGGAGAGCGCCGGTGAGTCAGTGTTTGTTCCGCAGGGTAAAAAGAAAGAAAAGGCGGCTGAGGAAGCGAGGCCTCTGACTGAGGCCGGGACGGTCGTTTGCCGCGAAAACAAGCGACCTCCTTCGGAAGGCCCACGGCGGGGCGCTGTCGCTTTGCTTAAGCCAGGCTCTTTTGTGGCGCCGCCGCCGCGAAGGCGGGACCGAAAGGCGGGACTCCGGAGGAGGAGGACGGCGGCGGCTCATCTGTCTGGTGTGGCCCGGCCCGGCGCGGGTTCGAGCGGCGCGCTAGGAAGCGGGTGAGGCCGAGCAGCTCTGCTCGAGGCGACCAGGCCGTACATGCGCGGCGGGCTGGCCGCAGAGCAATTCGGCGGCCCTCCCCGCTGATCTCCGGCGGCGCGGCCGAGCGAGGTGGGACAAAGCGGCGCGTCCCCCTCCTCCTTCGCCTCCGCGGCTCCGACCGAAGGGAGCTGCCAGAAGAGGTGAGAGAGACGCCCCGCGCGGGATCGGGGCCTGCACACGGGGCTGGGTAAGCAAGCGGAGCCTCCTCGATCGCTTCGGCCGCGGCTGGAGGAGGAGAAGGGAGGCGTCCCGGTTCGAGTGAGAGAAAGAGAGAGGCCTCCCCGGGGTGGACCTTCGGGCGAAGAAGCCGAGGAAATTGAAGGCGTGGATCTTGGGGAAGCCGAAAGGCTGCAGGATCAGAGGATAGGCAGGGAAATTGGACGGCAATATCTACAATTCCCTCTACAAATCTCCCTACTGCGTAACATGCAGCCTTGTACTTGCACAAGGCAAAAACCATGATTAAGTGAGCCATGGTTAAGTTACCCAACTTTGCAGAGCGGAGCTGCTCAGGAAAGTAACTTATATTGCCCCGACTAGGTAGGTGCAGGAGACAGGAGCAGAAACTAGCCAACTTAGATTTGGGTCTGGCATGTTGCATGACTCCAGCTAGCTACATGCATGGGTGGCAGAGCTGGACAGATGCACACCTCTTTCTCAGATGTGTTCGTCACTGAAAGATAGACTTCTGCTTTGTGGCCAGGGCTTGAAGGAAGCATCCGTGACCATCAGGCTTGAGCCATTTCAGTTGTCAGCTTGGCTTGGGGATCAGAAAAGCTCCCTTCCTTCAAGGGAAACAGTGGGAGGTGGTCAGTGGCTTCCTTTGGCACCCATGCCTAATTTTAACTAGTGAAAAGTAATCAAAGTCCATCAGTTTCTGACATGAGGCCTTTTCCCAGCAGAAGTGCTATTTCCACATGTTGGAGGCTGTAGGACCGTGTATGAAATTTGCTGTCCTCAATTCCAGTCCTTATGTTTGCTTCGTTATCTGACTTCTCTTCAAGACAATGTCTGACAAAACCTGACAGATTTTATATATTTACTTAGCGCTGGGGTAGGGATACTTTTTTAAACTAATGCAGGTAAGGATCACTTAAGACTGTTGAACTCATGAGATGGGAAGGACATGAAGGTTATATCATAATAATGGTACAGAAAAAAAAATGTTGCCAGGATAGAAAGATCCTCAAACTGGCTTAGATACTGCTATATTATCTAGGCATTCACAACATCTCTAGCTTTAAGCTTGCTTTGAAAAGATGTACGGTAACTCCTATGCAAATTGCCCGAGTCAAAAGCCCGCTGCTTACAATTTTATCTTTGGCCTTCCTTTCATATAAATTAACAAAATACAGCAACAGTTTAAAGGGATTTATGCTATATCAATTAAGTCTGGAATGACAGGGAAGTGTTTGTTGCAGATTTGTTAACAGAGCTTGGATAACAGATCCTGTTATAAACAAATTGATGCTGGACATCCTTGCTGTTCCATGAAAAGCTGGATGCTGCCGTAGACATAAATGCACTAAGCAAACAAGCTTGCTTACATTAGCTTATTATGTCCAATTCAGCTCCAGATACTGTGCAAGTTTTATTTGATAGATTCCTGAACTGCAATTTTACTTGCCTCAGCAGTGTGGCAAATACTTAACCAAGAGAAAAAAACCCCTAAAATGTAATGGTGCATATTATGGGGATGGCTTTTAGGAGATTGTTTGGTGCATTGTCATCTTGCCAATTCTTTTGTTTCTGAAAACTGTTGGCTGTTGGACTCTGTGAGTATCAGTCTTAGACATCTGTGTTTGTAAGCTTTGCCTCTTATCCTTCTGTTTGTATGTTGAACTTATAGATAGCTTGAATATTGTTACCTCTTTTCCCTTTGCATACTTCCTCTTTGTATTCAGTTCCCTGGCAGGATCAAAGATATTTATGCCCTAGATATCCAAAGACGATTGTAATTTATACTTGCATGCTACAATTGAGATCTTCCCCTACTGAGCAATAGATTTTGAAACCTCAATATTTGAATAGATAGTCATTTACGCATATGATTTAAATATGGAAATGGTAATGATGATATCCAGCTCTACCAAAACAAACAAACAAACAAAAAAAACCCTACGTGGAAGATACCTGCAGAGAATTAGTGAGAAAAAAACTGCCTTGGAGGATTTGTAAAGGAGAACACTACTAATGTGGCTTTTGGGCAGTGGCACGTGGACTTTCCTTAGAGTTTTTTCTTTCATCTGTTACTGTTTTTATCTAGAAGGCCTATTGAAAAGTAATTTTTAGATTAGGGTGTCTACTTTCACCCATCCTATTTGAGTTGTGAGCAGATATTGGTAATGAAGATAATATTGATATTGACAATATTAATATAATGAGCCAAGGTGGCGCAGTCGGTAGAGTGCAGTACTGCAGGCCACTAAACCTGACTGCTAGATCTGCAGGTCAGCAGTTCAAATCTCACCACTGGCTCAAGGTTGACTCAGCCTTCCAGCCTTCCGAGGTGGGTAAAATGAGGACCCAGATTGTGGGGGCAATATGCTGGCTTTGTTAAAAAGTGCTATTGCTAACATATTGTAAGCCGCCCTGAGTCTAAGGAGAAGGGTGGCATTAAAAAATTGAATAAATAAAATAAAATGAATATCCATCAGACTGAAGATTTTACATCTTTTGAAAATATTCTAATACAAAATACTATGGTGCTGTAGCTTGAAAATGTTAAAATCAGTATGAATGGATATAAGAGATAGATAGTCCTAAAACGCTATGGAAGCCCCCTGCTTTGTAGTTGAGATTTATTTTTATATTGGGGTAAGTGTTAGCCAAGTACAGTACTTGCCTTCTCTTACCCTAAGTTATACATGATAAATTATCAAGTGTAGTTAATTGGGGATATCATTTGATATATAGTGATTTAGAGTTAAAATGTTTCCTCCCGCTCAAAAAAATCTTTTTTCTTTTCTTGGAAGTGTTAAAAATAATACAATATTGTGCCCTAGTCACAAATTACAAAGGATCCTGTTTCAACTTCGATAAAGTGCAGAATTTGAATTATGTGGTGCAGACACTGATTATCTTTTATGGCACATGTTTTTTTTTTCCTTTGGAGCCACAAAAAATAGACTGGAATTAATGGAGTTCCATTATTAGCTTTTTTCCTATGCTATTAATATAGATATTGAGAAATACATTTGTAAGGGAGGATCAGCGGGAATTCATATCATTTGTTCTCCTTGGGCAGTTTTGTACTATGTTTCTCCCTTACAAATGCCTGAAGGCTGTTTTTTCTTGTTGACACTCTGAAGTCTATATTTTCTTCTGATTGTAGATTGCCTATTCTAATGATACTAAAAATGAGGTTTCAAAAATGCATCCATTGCTACATTCTGATGAAAATAGCGTGTTAGGGCTCCAGAATAGCACTGGCACAGCTGGGACTAATATTGCAGATGGGTTTTGGAAAGAGAAATCAGCAAGCCAAGATTATATTCCTCTTCCTCTTATCACCAGCTGTCCCTTCATAGATCCCTTCTATCTGTGCCATGTCTCTTATTTGGAATTGTAATACCCAGTTTGTTTTATTTTTATTTATTTAAAAAATTGCTATAGCTATCCATCTTATGTCAAATTCTGGGCAAATTCCCAATCAAGAATTAAAACAACATTAACAACATAGCATAAAAACCATATTAATACTCTAAAAACCATAAACATGCAAAGCAAAAAACAAACAAAAAACACCCTATCACTAAGTTAAGTTTCCAACATGGAGTTACCTCATCCTATACCAGGGCTTGGGGAAAAAGCCAGCTTTTCAGTGCATTTTGGAAGCCTAGGAAGAAAGATCTGCTGAACTTATTTCTATGAACTGACTAGGAAAATAATGGAAGTTCAACAAAGTCAGAACTTAATTTCAGTTTTTCTCTCAGTATCAGTCCTGATACCTACAGTTTGGGGCAATAATGCCAGAATTATAGAGTTGACAAGGTAGATAGGTAATATTCGGCTGATAAAGCTGGATCGCTGAAGTTGATTTTTGTGACCTGATGGAAATACCTTCGGAGGTCTTCTAGTTCAGTTATTTGGACTTCAACTTCCAGAATTCCCCAGCCAGCATTCACTGGCTGGGGAATTCTGGGAGTTGAAGTCCAGATCTCTTCAAATTGCCAAGGTTGGGAAACACTGTTCTAGTTGAACCCGCTGCTCAAGGCAGGAAACATTTTACCAGTGATGGTGAACCTTTTTTTCCTTGGGTGCTGAAAGAGCATGGACACGCACTATCGCACATGTGCGAGTTCCCACACCCATAATTCAATGCATAGGAAGGGCAAAAACAGCTTCTCCCCTTTCTGGAGGTCCTCTGGAGGCTGGTGACAACCTGTTTCCCAACTTCTGGTGGGCCCAGTAGGGTCGTGTTTTGCCCTCCCCAGGCTCCAAACGCTTCCCTGGATCTGGAGGAGGATAAAAACGCCCTCCCCCATTCTCCCGGAGGTTCTCTGGAAGCCAAAACGCCCTCCCAGAGCCTCTCTGCAAGCCAAAAATCAACTGGCCAGCACACACATGGGTTGGAACTGAGCTAGAGCAACAGCTCACGTGCCAGCAGATATGGTTCTGCGTGCCACATGCGGCACCCATGCCATAGGTTCGCCATCACTGCCTTATACCATCTTAGTCAAATGGTTGCCCAATTTGTTTCTGAAAGCCCCCAATAATGGAGCCCCACAACTCCAGGAGGCAAACTATTCCATTGATTAATTGTTCACACTGTCAGAAAATTTCTTCTTACTTCAAGGTTGAATTCTCCGTACACATCATTAGGGCATGAGGCTTGAAGATGGCAGGCTATTTCCCAGCTTAGACTTATTGAACTGAATGGGCATTGGACAACATTATCACATTTGTGTCCTCTATTCGTTAAAGTAAAAAAGCTAAAGAAATCCTTGTGATTTTACTCCGCTAGTCATTGCCAACTGTAGGGGTTGGTGCTTATCTCTATTTCAAGGCTATTGAGCCAGCATTGTGTGAAGATATTTCCATGGTCATGTAGCCAGCATGATCTCACAGAAAACTGTTACTGTCCTAACAAAGTGGTACCTATTTATCTACTCGCATTTGCATGCTTTCGAATTGCTAGGCTGGCAGGAACTGGGACGAGGACGGCAGCTCACCCTCCTGTGTCACATGTCGCTCGGATCTCAAACATGGCCTGCCAGCTTTCCAGTTGACAAGCCCAGCATCTTAACCACTTTCTATTCATTAACCAGAAGAAGAATTCCATTTGGTTTTCCTTCATTTGTTTCCAAAGTGTCTGAAGCTGTTTTTGCTTCTGTTTGAAATAAAAACTTCATCCTATTTCTTTCTTTCCTTTTTTAATATTAGGGCCAACAAAAAGTGGATCAAAGCCATGTGTTCCTGCCAGCATACAGTTCCACTAGGATTTTAAGAACACCATTTCCCGGGCTTCAGTGCTTGAGCCAGAGGCAACTGTGCATCATTCCTGTTCCCCCTTGTGGGGAAGGGGAGAGTGTATTAGCAGATTATGGATCCTCTGTCCCGCCCAAGTGGAGATATTATGCGGCGGAATCCACAGCAAGACTATGAGATCATCCAGAGAGTGGGGAGTGGCACCTATGGAGATGTCTATAAGGTAAGGCCAGCAAATACTTACTTGCCAGCTAAGAAAGTGAATTTGAATTCTGTCAGTTTCTTTTCTGAAAAATAATTTGAACTGGTTCATGGAACTTGTAAGGTGATACATTGTTGGTTATTAGATGAATTTGCATGGATCTCATCGAGTCTTAATTGCATCATTTTCAAATCAAATCAAATCAGAATAGAGCTGGAAGGGTCCTTGGAGATCTTATAGTCCTTTTGATTTTAGAATTTTAGAATAACAGAATTGGACGGGACCTTGGAGGTCTTATAGTTCAACCCCCTGCTTAGGCAGGAAACCCTACACTACTTCAGACTAGTGGTTATCCAACCTCTTCTTAAAAACCTCCAGTGATGGAGCATTCACAACTTCTGGAGGCAAGCTGTTCTACTGATTAATTGTTCTAACTATCAGGAAATTTCTCCTTAGTTCTAAGTTGCTTCTCTCCATGATTAGTTTCTACCCATTGCTTCTTGTCCTACCCTCAGGTGCTTTGGAGAATAGCTTCACTCCTTCTTGTTTGTGGCAGCCCCTGAGATATTGAAACACTGCTATTATGTCTCCCCTAATCCTTCTTTTCATTAAGGTAGATATACCCAGTTCCTCTAACCGTTCTTCATATGTTTTAGCCTCCAGTCCCCTAATCATCTTTTTTGCTTTTCTCTGCACTCTTTCTAGGGACTCATCATCTTTTTTACATCATAGCAGCCAAAACTGAATGCAGTATTCCAAGTGTGGCTTTCCAAGGCATTATAATGTGGTATTAACACTTCACGTGATCTTGATTCTATCCCTCTGTTTATCCAGCCTAGAACTGAATTGTCCACTAGAATTGTCCATTAGGACTCCAATATCCCTCTCACAGTTAATACTATTGATCAAGGTACAACATATACTAAATCTGTGTTTCTCCGTACTGAAGGAGCGGGTCCAGCAGTCACATGGGTTGCTCATGTCCAATCCGGTGGAACTGAGCCTAGTATTAAAAAAGCTTGCCGGATCCGCCCCTTCCCCAGAATTCGCTCAGTTCGCATATCCTGCGGTTGTATTGTGATAGCTCGTTCAACATTCTAACACCTTCCCTTCGATCTTTTCCTTCAAAAAGTAGTAAGATTTATTGTCTTTAATTATTTACTTGCACTAATTGCGCCAGCCGTTTAAAAGAAAAAAAGAAAAAAAGCGGCTAGGCTTTTTTCCTTGGGAGAAGTTGCGGTTTCGTTTTCCCCCGGCGGTTTTGCCGGTTACGATTCCTGCGGCCGCTTGTGGATTCTTCTAATCCTTTGGCCTGGAGGTCCTGGTGCAAGTATTTACCTATTGAATTATTGATTATTTATTGTATACAAAAATATTTAAGGGCTTAAGAAATACCTCCTGCGGAGTGAGACGCCTTCTAGTCTCCTGGACTTAGTCGATCGCTTCCCCTTTAAGAAATTTTACACAGCGATCTTTTTCGGCGCGAAGGCCTTCGCGCCCTTTTTAAATCTAGGCCTCTCGTGTTGGCCCCCTGCCAGCCGTGTAGGCCTCAGTCCACCGCGTGGATCCCGGAGCGGGCCTTGGGGGTCCCAGGCTAAATTCTCCACCGGCTAAGCCTCCAACCAGAGTGCCTTGGTTTACTTAATTATAAAGTTTAGGGAGGCTGGCCCCGCTGGGTTTGGGGGCACGAACTCTGGGTTTGCCCAGATTGTCCTCAAGTTTCAGCAGCTTCGAGGCCTCGAAGCAGGATCCATTCCTCTTGGGAAGTCCTTGAAATTCTTCTCCTTATTATTCAGTTATTGGCTCAGCCTTGTCTTCTGTTAATTGTCAGACTATGGCTACTTTTCCCAAGAGAGGCACAACTAAAGGTCCCAGAGAGGCCAGGCCTACAGGCGATGAGATTACTAGTATCCCCCAGGCCTCTTCCTCCTCTTCTCCAGGGGCCCGCCCCTCGACCAAGGTCACCAGGGCCGAGAAGAGAAGGGACCTAGCCCTACAAAAAATCCATGACAAATCAGCAAAACGTTTGAAAGTGCAGGCCCAAGTAATCAGTAGTCAAGACCCCCCAGAGGCTTCTAGTCTGCCTCCTTCTGGGGTCCCTGTGTTATCTCTGGATGAGCCAAACCTAGATAGACCCCAACCTAACCTATGGGGCATAGGTCCAGAGGAACCAGATATTATTGAAGATTCCCCCCAGCCAGGATCCTCCCAGGCCTTTAGGGATTCTTCTGCCATTTCTGCTGACATTTCCAGTTTACCTCCTGAGTTCCAGTCTATTTTTGCTGTGTTGTCCAAAGCCATTGATGCCAAACTCTCCTCCATCAATGAGCTTCCCTTACCTCTTCCTCCTTCTCGCTCC
Source organism: Erythrolamprus reginae (assembly GCF_031021105.1). NCBI lineage: Eukaryota > Metazoa > Chordata > Lepidosauria > Squamata > Dipsadidae > Erythrolamprus > Erythrolamprus reginae. The sequence continues at coordinate 34,716,444 of NC_091950.1, read as the reverse complement.
TCCCGCCCCTTGGGTTCTCCCCCAGCGGTCAGAGCTCCTATTCAGGATGATTCAGATTCCTCCCAGGATGAATATGAGGATATAGAGGATGATGAGGATGCCTTTCAAGGCCTATCAGATGATGAGGAATCCCAAATAAAGGTTCCTCCTCCTATTACTATTTTTCCTTCTCAATTATTCAAATCTCTCCTCCTCAAAGCTAGAATTTCTACGGGATTAGCGGCCCAGGAGAAACAAGCCTCCACTTCCACTGATCCCCCGGAGGAGAATTTACCTTACTTCACAGAGGAACAGGAGGATAACGAGGTAATTCCTATGCCTAAGTTGTTTAAAGATGCTTTACTCAAACAGTGGGAATTTCCAGCCTCTGGCCTTAATCCCTCCACCAAGGACAGAAAGTTGTACAAACTTTCCTCTTCCTATGAAGAGCTTCTATCCTTTCCCAAACCGGATGAACCTGTCAAGATTCTTCACTCGGCAGCGGCTGTGCCAGGCGAGGCGGAGGAAGTCCTCCGCCCAGAGGACAAGCGCATTGAGCAAATGCTCAAAAGAGGATTCACCGCTGATTCCTGGGCCACTAAAAGCTCTGCAGCGGCTTCCTTTTTCTCCAGAGCCATGCTGCTGTGGCTTCGCCAACTTCAACAGCATATTCCTCCCGATGACTTGAGAGGTCAACAAGACTTCAACAAGGTTTTTGCAGCTGCCCAGTACGTGGCTGATGCCACCTTGCAATCTACTAGATTTTCTGCTAAGTCTATTGCAGCTTCTACTACGGCAAGAAGACTCCTATGGATTCGCCCTTGGCAAGCGGGAGTTCGCCAAAAGTGGCAGTTATCCCAGGGTCCCTTAAAGCGCGACCTTCTCTTCGGTGATCTTCTGGATCCACTCCTCACGGAAACCACGGACAAGAAGAAAGTTTTGGGTCCAACCACAAAAAAGGCTACCAAAACGCAGTCCTTTCGTCGCCCAGGGCGCCAGCAAGATCAAGCGGCTTCCTACCAGAGATCTCCAGGTCAGTATTCCCCCCGCTTTCGTTCCCAAGGTAGGAACTCCAGGGGCAGAGGGTTCCGCTTCCAAAGGGGAGCTTCCTCTAACAGGGCTTCAAAAAAACCTAGATGGTAATCCTACCTCTATTCCCATAGGGGGTCGCCTAGCTCATTTCGCCTCTAATTGGCGTCTCACCTCCAAGGACCCTTGGGTCATTGACACTGTTCAAACAGGCCTTCTTTTAGAATTTATTTCTCCTCCCCCTAAACGTTTTATTTCCTGCCCTTCTCCCAGGTCATCCTCAGATTGTAACCGTATGGAGGAGGCCATTGCTCATCTATTGTCCATCAGAGCCATTCAACCGGTCCCTTCCGGTCAGAAGGGCCTAGGTTTTTACTCCATCCTATTTATGGTTCCAAAGTCCTCCGGAGGTTGGAGAGCTATTTTGGATCTAAAGAAACTAAATTTATTCATCAAATATAGGAAGTTTAAGATGCACTCCTTGTCTTCTATTTTGGCCGCTATTCACTCGGGAGATTTCATGGTCTCCTTAGACCTCACTGAGGCCTACCTTCACATTCCTATAGCCAAATGCCACAGAAAATTTTTACGTTTTTCCTTTCAAGGCAGGCATTTCCAGTATAGGGCGATGCCATTTGGCCTTTCCTCGGCCCCTCGGGTCTTTACAAAGCTCTTGGGGTCCCTGGCGGCCTATATCAGGGCGTTTCCCATCCACATTTTATGTTATCTTGATGATATTTTAATTCATGGGAACTCCCTAGAGAAAGTGAAAACAGACCTCTCTGTCACCATGTCAGTCCTTCAGGACCATGGATTTTCCATCAACTTTGATAAGAGCCACCTCCAACCCTCCACATCCATTTCTCACCTGGGATCCATTATTGATTCAGAATCCTCCCAGGTTTTTCTCTCTCCCGAGAGAAAACTCAGTATAGTGGAGTTAATTTCTAACATTTTATCTAATTCTTCAGTTTCCATAGTCACTCTATCTTCCCTTTTGGGGAAGATGGTGTCATGCATAGGCATCATTCCCTGGGCTCGCCTTCATGCTAGGGAACTCCAGTGGCTCCTGTTACCTTTTCAGAGATCAGGGCACAGCAACTCAAATCGACGCATTGTCATCCCACTGAGTGTTCGCAGATCCTTCAAGTGGTGGAAGTCTCCGGCCATGGACAGAGGATCCCCGTTCAGGTGCCCGGATCAATTTGTCATCACCACAGATGCCAGTCTATCGGGATGGGGCGCCCACGCCCAGGGGATGATAGCCCAGGGCACGTGGTCCCCGGAGGAAGCTTCCAGGCCAATCAATTGGCTAGAGTTAAGAGCCGTTTCCCTGGCTCTGAAGCATTTCTCTCCTCGCATTCCCAACCGGCACGTTCTCATTCTCACCGACAACATTGCCACGAAAAGCCACATTTGCAGACAGGGGGGCACGAGATCCAAGGCTCTCATGAGGGAGGCCCTCAAGCTGGGCCTTTGGGCGGAAAAACATCTCCAGTCGCTCCTAGCCGATCACATCTCGGGGAGTCTCAACGTCCAGGCGGATTGGCTATCCCGGGCAACGATAGACCCAGGAGAGTGGAACCTCCATCAAGACCTGTTCCATCAAATCACCCTCAGATTCGGCCTTCCAATTCTGGATCTCTTCGCGACCAATGCGAACGCCCAACTCCCTCGCTTCTATTCCAGATTTCCATCCCCGGGAGCGGAAGCAATCAATGCCCTCCGGAGTCCATGGCCTCCAGGCCTACTCTACGCATTTCCTCCAATTCCAATCCTCCCGGACGTGATTCACAAGGTCCTCACCGAGAGGGCCCGAGTAATCCTAATCGCCCCTCACTGGCCCCGCCGGCCCTGGTTCGCGGATCTCCAACAGCTGTCCGTCCAGGACCCTTGGCGACTCCCCGTTTCGGGGGATATGCTGCGGCAGGGGGCCTCTTTCCATCCAGACCCGGAGTGGTTCCACCTCACCGCCTGGCTGTTATCAGGAGAGATTTAGAGCTGCGTGGTCATGACCCCGATTCAGTGGAGGTCATCTTAAAGGCCAGAAGGGGTTCGACCAATCGAATCTACGACCACACGTGGTCCAAGTTTCACCAGTGGTGTCTACAGGAAGGTCTCTCCCCTCTGTGCATCCCCATACACAGAATAATTTCCTTCCTTATGCAAGGCTTCCATAAAGGACTTTCCACCAGCACCCTCCGGCGTCATCTGGCAGCCATTTCATCTGTCCTAGGAGGTCCCCGCAGACAGCCTCTCCGATCCTTCCCTGAAGTTCAGGAATTCCTCAAGGGCATAGCCAACCTCAGACCTTCCAAGGTCCACAGGTACCCATCATGGGATTTGCCACGGGTTCTCCATTCCCTCACGCAGGCACCATACGAACCCCTAAAATCGGCGTCCCTCAGGTACCTATCCTTTAAGGTAGCATTCCTGGTGGCTATTACCTCTGCTCGACGCATTTCGGAGCTGGCTGCCCTCTCAATCAGGCAGGACCTTTGCCAATTCCATCAGGACAAGGTAGTCTTGCGACTGGACCCCACCTTCTTACCCAAGGTCAGTTCCATGTTCCACAGATCTCAGGATATTGTCCTACCTTCCTTCTGCCTCCAACGAGACCATCCCTTGGCAATTAGATGGCACACCCTGGATCTCACCAGAGCGCTGAGAATCTATATCCAACGCACAGGACCCTTTCGGAGGTCAGAAGCACTTTTTGTAGCCTATCATCCCAGAGTCATGGGGGCCAAAGTGTCTTCAACAGTAATAGGCCGTTGGATCAGAGGGACTATATCTAAGGCCTATGAGTCGGCCTCCCTCTCAGTTCCAAGGAACATCACAGCGCATTCCACCAGGAGCGCAGCCACCTCGGCCGCTTGGGCGACTCAAGCCCCGTTGGAGGAGGTCTGCAAAGCAGCCACTTGGGCCTCGCCAAATTCCTTCATCAGGCACTACAAGATTGATTCTTACGCTTCAGCGGACGCTGCCTTCGGCAGAAGGGTACTCCAATCCGTTATCTCACACGATAGCAAGCTAATCCCACCCTAGGGACCATCTATTGGGTATGTCCCATGTGACTGCTGGACCCGCTCCTTCAGTACGGAGAATAGGCGTTGATTGCTTACCTGAACGCCTCTTCTCGTACGGTGAGCGGGTACAGCAGTCACTTCCCGCCCTTGTATGTGTCTTCTTTACCTTTCTATATCTTTCTTCCTCTAACAATGAGAGTTGAACACTACAGAGCTTCACAACTGAGCCTAGTCTATGGATTCGCGAATTCTGGGGAAGGGGCGGATCCGGCAAGCTTTTTTAATACTAGGCTCAGTTCCACCGGATTGGACATGAGCAACCCATGTGACTGCTGTACCCGCTCACCGTACGAGAAGAGGCGTTCAGGTAAGCAATCAACGCCTATTTTGTTTTTCTTACCTATATGTAGAACCTTACTTTTTTCACCATTGAATTTCCTTTTGTTAGAAAGCGTCCAATGTCTGTCAAGATCCTTTTATATCTTAAGCCTGTCTTATAGAGTGTTGGTTATTCCTGCCATATGTTTTAGCCTCCAGTCCCCTCGTCCAAGTCATTGATGAAGATGTTGAAGAGAACTGGGCCTAAAACAGATCTTTGGGGTACTCCACTGCATACACTCCATGGAGATGCAGTTCCATTGAGCACTACATATTGTTTAGTATTTAGTATAATGTAGTGTAGTGTGAACTAGCCATTGTTGTATGGAAGCCAAACTCATCTCTGTTCATCTACAAAACCCGCAGCATCCTGAACCTGAAAGAATACACACAGTATACTTTTCTCATTAAAAAGCAAATTATCTTTCATCATAGCAAAATGATTGACTGACTTTATATTTGCCTTCTGTTTCTAGCCTCAGTCCTTTGTGAATTCATTGGGACTTTTGATTTGATTATATATGATACTGTGTTGTTCTATATTAAATCCATTTAAAGTATTTTAAAACAATTATATCACAAAGAACCAGCAGTGGCTGAGAAAATATAATGGGCATCGTGTATGTGACAAGTAGTTTCTGCCATGGAGATTTATATTGGGGTAATTCATACTGGACTTTGCTCCATGCAGATTACTGAAAAAAACAATTTTGATTTTTACTTAATTATTAGCCACTTTAAGTTATGTTGCACATATACTGCTCAAATAATTAAGGGAACTCTCAAATAACACCACCTAGATCTGAATGAATGAAATATTCTCATTGAATACTTCGTTCTGTACAAAGTTGAATGTGCACAACAGCATGTGAAATTGATTGTCAACAGTTTGATTTCATAGAGGTTTGGTTTACTTGGAGTTATATTGTATTGTTTAAGTGTTCCCTTTATTTTATTTTTTTTGAGCAGTGTATATTTAGCTGGGCTGGCATAAATAAATATATATTGTGTGTATATCATCCAGGAAATAAAAAAATCCTGGATTGTCTGATTAGTGATGGCGAACCTTTTAGACACCAAGTGGCCAAACTGCACGCACACATGCCCAAACTGAAAGATGCGCACGTGCGCACATTAACATGTGCATGCATGGACATGTATATACACATGCTTGCGCAGATGTGCACATGTGCAGCAGAGACCAGCTGGCCAGGGGGAGGTGGGGCATCCCAACACTGGCAGCGCGGCAAGAGGTAAAATCTTTTTGCAGGGAAACAGAAGTTCATGAAAGAAATGCCACAGAGATCTGACCCGAGGCAATGGTGCATGTGCCAGCAGAGAGGGCTCTGCGTGATACCTCTGGCACACATGCCATAGGTTTGCCATCACGGTCCTAGATTGTGTATGATAAATGCAGTCTTGCTAGCACTAGATATGAGTTTAGAGAACTTTAGAGACAATTTATGGTTGGTAAAGAGTATTTCAGAAGCAGAAAAAGTACCAGGTATTCATCTGGCTAGCATTCTTAGCCTGTTCATCTGGCTAGCATCCATAGCTTGTTCAGCTTCAGCACGTTATTTTATTCCCTGGTTAGGGCTGAAAAAACCTTTTTCAGAGGAAGTAGGAATGAAAACAAGCCTGCAAAGACTTAGGACTAGAAAAACTACTTCAAAGGGAGAAGGAATTTTTAAAAATGCTGCAAGCCAGGAAGATTGTTAGCACCGTGTTAGAGCTGAAAAAGACCTTTTTCAGAGGGAGTAGGAATAAAAACAAACCTGCAAAGTCTTAGGGCTGGAAAAAAAAATTCTTTAGAGGGAGTAGAAAGCTGGGAAGATGGTTAGCCCTGAAAAAGCTACATTCGGAGTATAAGACGCACCCAAATCTTCAGCCTCTTTTAGGAGGAAAGAGGTCTTACATCTGAAAAATAAGGTACTTGGCAATAGCTCTTAGACTTATATACCACTTCACAGTGCTTTACAGCCCTCACTAAGCGGTTTACAAAGAGAGCATATCCCCCCCCCCCAATAATCTAGGTCCTCGTTTTATCCACCTGGGAAGGATGAAAGGCTGAGTCAACCTTGTTTGTGTCCATGTTTATATTAGTACATATATTAGTACATAACTTCAGAATATTGATTAATACTCAATATTCTTTTAATTAGTAATCTTATTAGTTTGCTTATACATTACGTGCATTGATATCCAGCTGAGCTCACAGCAGCTTTCAGTTACAGTATTATCCCACAATACCATATTCTAGTTCCTCTGACATTCCATAGGGTTTTTTAATAGACTATTGTTTTATAGAAACAGTGAAGTGATTCAACATTTATAGTTCTGTTTAAGTGCCCTTAATTTTAGTTATTCATTAAATATTGTATTCAGTTCTGTTTGGACTGAATACATCTTTAGCTACTGTGGAATTCCACGTTCTCAAAAATAAAACTTTTGAATTTTCTTGTCATAATGCCTGCTTATAATTAATTCACCTTTCAGTTCTGAAAGCATGAAGCAGATTGCTGTACTAACGGTACATAATGTTTATTCAAAATGTTTATTCAAAATATTTCTAATCTGCTTTTCAAGGCATTTTTCTCAATATGTGGTTTACAATAAAATTTATTTTAACATAAAACTAGTATTAAAAAGATTAAACACTAAAAAAAGTAAAACTGGCTTCAACACCAAAAATCATAATTCCACTTGGAATTCTGACAGACATTGAAGATGGTGTTGATTCTTAATGATTACATACATAGAACTTATTTAGGATATTCTGAGGAAAATTTCAAATACATGGATTTGCTCTTTTGGGTTTTATCCAAAGCTGATAGTGAGGTGTAAGGCAGGGGTGTCAAACTCAATTTCATTGAGGGTCACATCAGGGTTGTGTTTCACCTCAGGGGGCCAGGGTGGGCATGGCCAGGGTGGGCCATGTGCTCTGCCAGTGTAAATGGGCTTTTGAGCTCCATTTTCAGCTGGGATTGCCTCCTGCAACCCTCTGCCAGCAAAATTGGAGCTTGGAGGGGCACACACAGCCCTCACGAATTCCTTTTTTAGCTGGGATGGCTTCCTGCAATCCTCTGCTAGCAAAAACATAGCTCTGGGGGGGAGTACACGCCCCCACACAAGCTCCATTTTTGCTGGGAGAAGCACCACAGGCCTGTTCTTTGCTGTTTCCAAGGCGACACTGCGGGCCAGATCTAAGCACTTGCAGGCCGGCTCCCGCTTCCAGGCCTTGAGTTTGACACCCCTGGTGTAAGGCACTTATTCCCTGGTGAATCCAGGAGGTGATGCATTCTACAGTATAAGTGTCCTCAGGTGAGGAAAAGAAAGTAGGAACAAGTAGATTGATATCGATGAAACAATCTGGCCCCAACAGTTTAAAACTGTAAAATTAGGAAAAAGCACTTTGAACTGGACTTGAAAATAATGGTGTAACATATTAATTGTATTTCTGAACAGTTTGCCCTTGCCCGTACTCAGTCTTCAAAGGATGCCCTAGGTACCACATTACAGAGCTTGATTTGGATGTCAGTACTTCATAAAATAGGAGAGCATGTTTTAAACATTTTAGAGACAAGAACAGGAGAAATGAGTGTTCAGTTAGTGAAATGACAATTCAGAACTTCCTCAGTGGAAGAGTGAGCAGGATCTTTGGCTGAAATTTAAAAAAATACTTGGTGTGGAAGTCATTTCTGAATACATGTTGTATCATGAATTGCATTAGCATTGAAAGAACTCACAGGTATACAGTAAGCTGTATTACACATGAACAGTAATGTAGGAAAGGATACTTCGGTGTTTGATGTAACCTGCTTCATAATGGGTCAATAAATCAGAGTATCACAATGTTTTTATTTTATTTAGGCAAGTGGTGTGTAATTGTGGTTTTTGTGGCAAACAACTGTGCCTTTACTATTTCACTTTTGTCCCAGACACTTTTTAAGCTGTCTGATGTTTGCTATTATTGTTTTATTAGGATTTTTTTTTATTTGATGATATACAAATATATAACGTAATCAGAACTGCAAATACAAGTACAATATGCTGATCATTTTAATGAAAAGAAAAAAGAAAGAAGCACAGACAGAAATTTATATAGCAAGCAAAATAACTCTCGAAGATTTGATAAGATTATTCAAAAATCCTGTTTCTTTCCCTTTTTCTGGAAAAAGATTAATTCAAACATTGACCAACAACAGATATTAACTGCAAATATTTGTTTGAATGGATTTTTAAATTTTGCACTAAATAAATTTTTGTGCACATTTTAATATGCACTAAAGACAAATTCCTTGTGTGTCCAATCACGCTTGGCCAATAAAGAATTCTATTCTATTCTATTCCTGCCTCTTATTATTCTAAGTCTGAGTTGCTGTAGAGGTGGTTTGAGTTTAAATCAATATTCCTATATATAAAGAAAGGATTTTAAAATATGGTTTTCATCCAAATAATATTTAGTATGAAATCTTGTCTTATTCCCCTGGTGAACTTCAGCATAATAAATACAATAGTCACAGGAATACAGAGACTTCGTACTATCTGTATTCTGAGCCTCTTCAAGTAGGTGAGGATTTATAGGGAACCTAGCTTCTCCGTACTGAAGGAGCGGGTCCAGCAGTCACATGGGTTGCTCATGTCCAATCCGGTGGAACTGAGCCTAGTGTTAAAAAAGCTTGCTGGATCCGCCCCTTCCCCAGAATTCGCTCAGTTCGCATATCCTGCGGTTGTATTGTGATAGCTCGTTCAACATTCTAACACCTTCCCTTCGATCTTTCCTTCAAAGTAGTAAGAATTGTTTATCCTTATTTGTTTACTTGCACTAATAGCGCCAGCCGTTTGTGGCTCGGCTTTTTTCCTTGGGAGAAGTTGCGGTTTCGTTTTCCCCCGGCTGTTTTGCCGTTTACGATCCCCGCTGCCGCTTGTGGATTCCTTTAATCCTTTGGCCTGGAGGTCTTGGTGCAAGTATTGCTTCATTGATTTATTACAGTATTATTGTTAAAGGGCTTAAGAAATACCTCCTGCGGAGTGAGACGCTTCTTTCTAGTCTCCTGGACTTAGTCGATCGCTTCCCCTTTAAGAGTTCTATTACGGAGCGATTTTTCGGCGCGAAGGCCTTCGCGCCCTTTTTAAATTTAGGCCTCTCGTGTTGGCCTTCTGCCAGCCGCGTAGGCCTCAGTCCACCGCTTGGATCCCGGAGTGGGCTTTGGGACGCTCAGGCTTAATTCTCCACCGGCTAAGCCTCCAACCAGAGTGCCTTGGTTACTTTAATTTAAGTTTAGGGAGGCTGGCCACGCTGTATTTGGGGACACGAACTCTGGGTTTGCCCAGATTGCCCTCAAGTCTCAGCAGCTCCGAGGCCTCGGAGCAGGATCCATTCCTCTTGGGAAGTCTTTGAAATCTTCTCCCTAATTATTCAGTTATTTGGCTCAGCCTTGTCTTCTGTTAATTGTCAGACTATGGCTACTTTTCCCAAGAGAGGCACCACTCAAGGTCCCAGAGAGGCCAGGCCTACAGGCGATGAGATTACCAGTATCCCCCAGGCCTCGACCTCCTCTTCTTCAGGGGCCCGCCCCTCGACCAAGGTCACCAGGGCTGAGAAGAGAAGGGACCTAGCCCTACAAAAAATCCATGACAAATCAGCAAAGCGTTTGAAAGTACAGGCCCAAGTACTCAGTAGTCATGACCCCCCAGAGGCTTCTAATCTGCCTTCTTCTGGGGTCACTGTGTTATCTCTGGATGAGCCAAACCTAGACAGACCCCAACCTAACCTATGGGGAATAGGTCCAGAGGAACCAGATATTATTGAAGATTCCCCCCAGCCAGGATCCTCCCAGGCCTTCAGGGATTCTTCTGCCATTCCTGCTGATATTTCTAGCTTACCTCCTGAATTCCAATCTATATTTTCAGTGTTATCCAAGGCCATTGATGCTAAACTCTCTACCATCAATGCGCTTCCCTTACCTCCTCCACCTCCTCGTCCCTCCCGCCCCTTGGGTTCTTCCCCAGCGGTTAGAGCTCCTATTCAGGATGAATCAGATTCCTCTCAGGTCGAATATGAGGACATGGAGGAGGATGAGGACCCTTTTCAAGGCCTCTCAGATGATGAGGAGTCCCAAATAAAGGTTCCTTCTCCAATTACTATTTTCCCTTCTCAATTGTTCAAATCTCTCCTCCTCAAAGCTAGAATTTCTACGGGATTGGCGGCCCAGGAGAAACAGGCCTCCACATCCACTGATCCCCCGGAGGAGAATTTACCTTACTTCACAGAGGAACAGGAGGATAACGAGGTAATTCCTATGCCTAAATTGTTTAAAGATGCCTTACTTAAGCAGTGGGATTTCCCAGCCTCTGGCCTTAATCCCTCAACCAAGGACAAAAAGTTGTACAAACTCTCCTCTTCCTATGAGGAGCTCCTATCCTTTCCTAAACCGGATGAACCTGTCAAGATCCTTCACTCGGCGGCTGCTGTGCCAGGCGAAGCAGAGGAAGTCCTCCGCCCAGAGGACAAGCGGATTGAACAAATGCTCAAAAGAGGATTCACCGCAGATTCCTGGGCCATTAAAAGTTCTGCAGCGGCTTCCTTTTTCTCCAGAGCCATGCTTCTGTGGCTTCGCCAACTTCAACAGCATATTCCTCCCGATGACTTGAGAGGTCAACAAGACTTCAACAAGGTCTTTGCAGCTGCTCAGTACGTGGCTGATGCCACTTTACAATCTACTAGATTTTCTGCTAAGTCTATTGCAGCTTCTACAACGGCAAGAAGACTCCTATGGCTTCGCCCTTGGCAAGCAGGAGTACGTCAGAAGTGGCAGTTATCTCTGGGACCCTTAAAGCGCGACCTTCTCTTCGGGGATCTTCTGGATCCACTCCTCACGGAAACCACGGACAAGAAGAAAGTATTGGGTCCAACCACCAAAAAGGCTACCAAAACGCAGTCCTTTCGTCGCCCAGGGCGTCAGCAAGATCAAGCGGCTTCCTATCAGAGATCTCCAGGTCAGTATTTCCCCCGCTTTCGTTCCCAAGGTAGGAACTCCAGGGGCAGAGGTTTTCGCTTCCAAAGGGGAGCGTCCTCTAACAGGGCTTCAAAAAAACCTAGGTGGTAGTTTTTCCTCGATTCCCATAGGGGGTCGCCTAGCCCATTTCGCCTCTAATTGGCGTCTCACCTCCAAGGACCCCTGGGTCATTGACACTGTTCAAACAGGCCTTCTTTTAGAATTTATTTCTCCCCCCCCGAAACGTTTTATTTCCTGCCCTTCTCCCAGGTCCTCCTCAGATTGTAACCGTATGGAGGAGGCCATTTCCCACTTATTGTCCATCAGAGCCATTCAACCGGTTCCTCCCGGTCAGAAGGGTCTAGGTTTTTATTCCATCCTATTTATGGTTCCAAAATCCTCCGGAGGTTGGAGAGCTATTTTGGATTTAAAGAAGCTGAACCTATTCATCAAATATAGGAAGTTTAAAATGCACTCCTTATCATCCATTTTGGCCGCCATTCACCCGGGAGATTTTATGGTCTCTTTAGACCTCACTGAGGCCTACCTCCACATTCCTATAGCCAAATGCCACAGAAAATTTTTACGTTTTTCCTTTCAGGGCAGGCATTTCCAGTATAGGGCGATGCCATTTGGCCTTTCCTCGGCCCCTCGGGTCTTTACAAAGCTCTTGGGGTCCCTGGCGGCCTATATCCGGGCGTCTCCCATTCACATTTTATGTTATCTTGATGATATTTTGATTCATGGGAACTCCCTAGAGAAAGTGAAAACAGACCTTTCTGTAACCATGTCAGTTCTTCAGGACCATGGATTTTCCATCAACTTTGACAAAAGTCATCTCCAACCTTCCACATCCATCTTACACCTGGGATCCGTTATTAATTCAGAATCCTCCCAGGTCTTTCTCTCTCCTGAGAGAAAAATCAGTATAGGGGAGTTAATTTCTTGCATTTTATCTCATCCTTCAGTATCCATAGTAACCCTGTCTTCCCTTTTGGGGAAGATGGTGTCATGCATAGGCATCATTCCCTGGGCTCGCCTTCATGCTAGGGAACTACAGTGGCTCCTATTACCCTTTCAGAGATCGGGGCACAGCAACTCAAGTCGTCGCATTGTCATCCCACCAATTGTTCGCAGATCCTTCAAGTGGTGGAAGTCTCCGGCAATGGACAAAGGATCCCCGTTCAGGTGCCCGGATCAATTTGTCATCACCACAGATGCCAGTCTATCGGGATGGGGCGCCCACGCCCAGGGGATGATAGCCCAGGGCACGTGGTCCCCGGAGGAAGCTTCCAAGCCAATCAATTGGCTAGAGTTAAGAGCCGTTTCCCTGGCTCTGAAGCATTTCTCTCCTCGCATTCCCAACCGGCACGTTCTCATTCTCACCGACAACATTGCCACAAAAAGCCATATCTGCAGACAGGGGGGCACGAGATCCAAGGCCCTCATGAGGGAGGCCCTCAAGTTAGGCCTTTGGGCGGAAAAACATCTTCGGTCGCTCCTAGCCGACCACATCTCGGGGAGCCTCAACGTCCAGGCGGATTGGCTATCTCGAGCAACGATAGACCCAGGAGAGTGGAATCTCCATCAAGACCTGTTCCATCAAATCAGCCTCAGATTCGGCCTACCAGTTCTGGATCTCTTCCCGACCAATGCGAACGCCCAACTCCCTCGCTTTTTTTCCAGATTTCCATCCCCGGGAGCGGAAGCAATCAATGCCCTCCGGAGCCCATGGCCTCCAGGCCTACTTTACGCATTCCCTCCAATTCCAATTCTCCCGGACGTGATTCACAAGGTCCTCACCGAGAGGGCCCGAGTAATCCTAATCGCCCCTCATTGGCCCCGCCGGCCCTGGTTCGCGGATCTCCAACAGCTGTCCGTCCAGGACCCTTGGCGACTCCCCGTTTCGGGGGATATGCTGCGGCAGGGGGCCTCATTCCATCCAGACCCGGAGTGGTTCCACCTCACCGCCTGGCTGTTATCAGGAGAGACTTAGAACTGCGTGGCCACGACCCCGATACAGTGGAGGTCATTTTAAAGGCCAGAAGGGGTTCGACCAATCGAATCTACGATCATACGTGGTCCAAGTTTCACCAGTGGTGTCTACAGGAAGGCCTCTCTCCCCTGTGCATCCCCATACACAGAATCATTTCCTTCCTCATGCAAGGTTTCCATCAGGGACTCTCCACCAGCACCCTCCGGCGTCATCTGGCGGCCATTTCCTCTGTCCTAGCGGGGCCCCGCAGACAGCCTCTCCGCTCCTTTCCAGCAGTTCAGGAATTCCTCAAGGGCATAGCCAACCTCAGACCTTCCAAGGTCCACAGGTATCCATCCTGGGATTTGCCACGGGTTCTCCATTCCCTCACGCAGGCACCATACGAACCCCTAAAATCGGCGTCCCTCAGGTACCTATCCTTTAAAGTAGCATTCCTGGTGGCTATTACCTCTGCCCGACGCATTTCGGAGCTGGCTGCCCTCTCAATCAGGCAGGACCTCTGTCAATTTCATCAGGACAAGGTAGTCTTGCGACTGGACCCCACCTTCTTACCCAAGGTCAGTTCCATGTTCCACAGAACTCAGGATATTGTCCTACCTTCCTTCTGCCTCCAACGAGACCATCCCTTGGCAATTAGATGGCACACCCTGGATCTCATTAGAGCGCTGAGAATCTATATCCAACGCACAGGACCCTTTCGGAGGTCAGAAGCACTTTTTATAGCCTATCACCCCAGAGTCATGGGTGCCAAAGTGTCTTCAACAGTAATAGGCCGTTGGATCAGAGGGACTATATCTAAGGCCTACGAGTCGGCCTCCCTCTCAGTTCCAAGGAACATCACAGCGCATTCCACCAGGAGCGCAGCCACCTCGGCCGCTTGGGCGACTCAAGCCCCGTTGGAGGAGGTCTGCAAAGCAGCCACTTGGGCCTCGCCAAATTCCTTCATCAGGCACTACAAGATTGACTCTTACGCATCAGCGGACGCTGCCTTCGGCAGAAGGGTACTCCAATCCGTTATCTCACACGATAGCAATCTAATCCCACCCTAGGGACCATCTATTGGGTATGTCCCATGTGACTGCTGGACCCGCTCCTTCAGTACGGAGAATAGGCGTTGATTGCTTACCTGAACGCCTCTTCTCGTACGGTGAGCGGGTACAGCAGTCACTTCCCGCCCTTGTATGTCTTCTTCTTTACCTTCCTATAACCTTTCTTCCTCTAACAATGAGAGTTGAACACTACAGAGCTTCACAGCTGAGCCTAGTCTATGGATTCGCGAATTCTGGGGAAGGGGCGGATCCAGCAAGCTTTTTTAACACTAGGCTCAGTTCCACCGGATTGGACATGAGCAACCCATGTGACTGCTGTACCCGCTCACCGTACGAGAAGAGGCGTTCAGGTAAGCAATCAACGCCTAATTTATATGGCCTGATTAAAAAGTACACTATCCCTAAATTAGTTGCTTTCAGGAAGCAAAATCAGATAAAGACAAATGTAGAATTTGTGACATGTTTGAATGTTCATAATTCAGTATAGTAGTTGCTTCTTCTGATTTTCTGTCTTAGACCATTTGTAGGGATGCCCTGGGTTCTAATTAATCCCATGCAATTGTAATAATATTGCAAAGACTCCATGCAGCTCATAATACAAATGAAAACATTGTCTTTTAGACCGAGCCAAGATACTGAGGCCCTTGGCTGAGTTCTCATGGACATTGCAAAGCAATCCAGGAAGCCTTTTGAAGATGGAATTTTAAAAAGCTAAAATAAATAAATGCAGATAAGGCTGTCTGGTGTTGTTTTATTGTTGCTGTTGCTGTCTTCAACTAATGAGAATAGAGGAATAGCTGAAGGCCACAAAGGCCTCTGCTTGAATCTCTATTTCACTCTGGTGGCCTTGAAACCCATTGCTGCTGATGTGCTGCATTGTTTCTCTTGATATATCTGCAATAAGGATATGCAGGTAATCCTTGCTTAGTGATGATAATTGAAACCAACAATTCCATGTTGATTTATCATGGCAGTTGTGACAGTTGCTGCTGCTATTGTTAACTTAGAATCCTGTGTGATGTCACATGATTGCTGACCACCTGCCGGCTTCCCAGTTGACTTTGCAGAAGCTGGCAATGAAGGTTGCAACTAGAGATCACATGACCGCAGGACACTGTACTCATCGTAATTGTCAGCCGGTTGCCAAGCACCCAAATTGTGCTCATATGAGCATGGGGACACTATGGCAGCTGCACTACGCAGACTGGTCACATCTCATCATTCAGCACCATCATAACTTTGGAGAGTTGTTAAACCAGTGGTCATTGAATAAGAGCTACCTGTAAATAGCTGTGATCTGCTTTATAAATGCAGATGGGGAAGAGCCTTCTCTGTGGCGGCCCCGGCCCTCTGGAACCAACTCCCCCCAGAGATTAGAATTGCCCCCACCCTCCTTGCCTTTCGTAAGTTACTTAAAACCCACCTATGCCGTCAGGCATGGGGGAATTGAGATCCTTTTCCCCCCTAGGCCTTTACAATTCTATGCATGGTATGTATGTATGCATGTCTGGTTTTTATATTAATGGGTTTTTAATCATTTTTTGTATTAGATTACTATTGTACACTGTTTTATTGTTGCTGTTAGCCGCTCCGAGTCTCCGGAGAGGGGCGGCATACAAATCCAATAAATAAATAAATAATAATAATGCCAATATAAGCTTGGATGAAAATATTCAAAAGTTACCATTGCATGCAGAGTATATATTCATCTGAGAGACCTGTTCATCCGTGACCTTGCATCATACGTAGATACTATTTGAGGGGTGGGGTAGTTATGGCCTAAAGAGATCCGAATTCTTTCCTCCATACAGAAGTCATAATAGCCCATTCATGCACTGTGTTTCTAAAGAATCATGCTAAGGTTTTGAAAATTAATGTAAATTGTTCCTTGTGTGAAGGTTTGAAAGGAACTGCAGTCTCTGTTAATGAGAAAGCCTTCCAGATGCTTTTTTATGAATAGATTTAACCACATGCATATTTTGGAGGAGTTGTCCCAGCATTCTTTTTAATCCATTGAGTATTGAATTGGAAGGAATGAAAGGTGACCTGGGTTTAATTTAGGGATTGGCTCGTATTCAAGCGCTGCGTTGGGGGGGGGGGGGACATTCGTTTTTAGTTGTTTAAATCTTGCACATTTATCAAACCTACCAAGATGTCAATGGAGTTGCCTATGAGGTTTTGTGAGAACTCATGCAGGAATGTAGAGGTTTTGCAACATTTTTGCTCTATTAATTTAATGTATTCATGGTTGTTTTTTAAAATGGAGTTTCGGCAATTCAGAGCAATTCACCAATCTGTTGAAGCAAAGGGTAAAAAAAATGTGGAGGGCGCAAAGATGTCCATGGAAAAGACTCTTTAGTTTCACTTAGAAGTAGACCCTCTCTCTTCTGAATATCCCTCTCAACCTAGAAATGTGGATTAGATTCTCAAAAAAGGCAAAGTTGTTCTGTTCCCAGCTTCATATTTCTAAAGTACTTCTCACATGGATGGGACGAATGTCTGCCTAAAGTCTGTGTTAATATCTTATATCGGCTTTCATTTCTGGTCAGGTTCCTGGGATGTCCCCAGAGGAGGAAAAAAAGCCAGAGGGTCACTTGAGCTGTTGCGGAGTTGAGGGGAAGAAGGAATGTGGTGGGTGAGGAGAGTATGTCCATGTGCCGCCTCTATGTTGGTTGAGGCAGGCAGGATTCCCTTGAGTACCATTTGTTGGGGGTCAAGGGAAAGGGAGGGTCTTGCTTTCTCTTTCTGCTCAAGATCCCCATGGACAATTGGTGGGCCACTATGTGACACAGAATGCTGGAGTTGATGGGCTTTGGCCTGATTCAGCATGGCTCTTCTTATGTTTTTATGTTCTAAAAGGACCTCACGGTCCATCTAGTCCAGTGATGGCGAACTTATTTTTCCTTGGGTGCCAAAGGAGCGTGCTTGCGTGCTATTGCGCATGCACGAGTGCCCACACCCATAATTCAATGCACAGAATGCTGGACTCGATGGGCTTTGGCCCGATTCAGCATGGCTCTTCTTGTGTTCTTATGTTCTTATGAGTAAGTGGGCAGTTGCTGTTACATGCAACATTCCACTTCTAGCATTGTCAATTTTCTGGTCACTTCCTTTAAATACTGCAAATTTGGTGGTCCTTGTTATGTTAGAAGGATAGAATTCTCTAGTAAAAAGAAAAAAAATTCTTCCATTCAGTTGTCTCTGATTCTTGGAGACTGCCTGTACAAAAATCCTTGAGTTTTCTTGGTTTTTTTCAGAAGTGGGTTTCTATTGCCTTTTTTCGAGGGCTGAGAAAGAGTGACTGATTCAAGCTCAACCAATTGGCTTTGTACCCAAGGCAGGACTAGAATTCACGGTCTCCTAGTTCTAATCTGAGGCCTTAACTAAAGGAAAAACTGCATGTGTTCCCCCCCCCCTTTTTATATTCAAAGTGGTGAAGCAGAGTATAAATTAGATAGATTTCCTTCTATGCTTCTGCTATCCTTTTTCTGCTATTAGTGAGATGGTCTAGAAAAATGTCATTATTTCCTGTGCATAGAAGGATGAAATGGGAAGAAAAGTAATTACATCAAGGGAATCTCTTTCCAAATAATTTTCTCCCTTTCAAAAAATACTCAGCCAGATTCTACTTTCACTTTAAAGATCCTGGACTGATCTCCATAGTAAGTGGCACTTACGTTGCTTCTGAGCTGAGAAAAACATTGAATGATTTGAATCATCCAAATGGATTCTAAGTAGTACAGTTAATCCTTATGACAATTGGAACAAGAGTAACGATTGCTAAGCAAGGCAGTTGAGTTGTGCTTGATTTTATAACCATTTTGCCTCTGTTAAGCAAATCATTACAGTTGTTTTGGTGACTCATGTGGTCATTAAGCAAATCAGGCTTCCTCATTGACTTTGCTTGTCAGAAGCTAGTTGGAAAGGTCAGAAATGGGTAATCAGGTAAGCCCAGGATGTTGCAACTCATAAAAACATGCCAGGTGCCAAGCTCCCGAATTTTGATCACATGACCATGGGAATGCTCTGTCAATCATAAGGGCAAGAACTGGTTGCCACTACTTTCGATGCTATTGTAACTTCGAACAATTGCTAAATGAATGTAAGTTGAGGAATTCAACCAACACCAAGTGATTTTCAGAAGAGTATTACATTAAACCAGTGTTTCCCAACCTTGGCAACTTGAAGATATCTGGACTTCAACTCCCAGAATTCCCCAGCCAGCATTCGCTGGCTGGGGAATTCTGGGAGTTGAAGTCCAAATATTTTCAAGTTGCCAAGGTTGGGAAACACTGCATTAAACGACAGAGTTGTGATTTCTTTGTTTGTTTGTTTGGATTTCTAGGCTGCCCTTCCCAGGTGGACTCAGGGCGGCTTACAAAATAAAATCAATTTAAAAAAAAAATTATGAAACCCAGACATAAAATCTAAATCTTAAAACCCCAGACATTTAAAATCATTTCAACCAAATTCATCCCAAACACAGTCATACTATTGGCCGGAGCAGAATGTCAGCATTTGATGGCCCTGGGCCTGCTGGCAAAAGTGTGTTTTTAAAACCTTTCGAAAGGCCAGGAGGGTGAATTCCAAAGGACTGGAGCAGCCTCAGAGAAGGCCCTTCCCCTAGGCCCCGCCAGGCAACATTGCTGGGCTGACGGGACCTGGAGAAGGACGACTGTGGGATATGACCGACCGCTGGGATATGTGAGGCAGGAGTTGGTCCCGTAAGTAATCTGGTCCTAAGCCATGTAGGCTTTATAGGTAATGAATTGCATCCAGAGACTAATGGGTAGCCAATGCAGCTCATGGAGTGATGGTGATACATGGACCAGATTACTTACAAGACCAACTCCTACCTCACGTATCCCAGCAGTCGGTCATATCCTACAGAGTCGGCCTTCTCCAGGTCTCATCAGCCAAGCAATGTTGCCTGGCGGGGCCTAGGGGAAGGGCCTTCTCTGGGGCTGCTCACGCATGACAGCTCGCGCATTTTGGACTAGCTGCAGTCTCCAAACATTTATTGATTGATTTGGTTTGGTTTGGTTTGGTTTGGTTTGGTTTGATTTGATTTGATTTGGATTGATTTGGATTGATTTGGATTGATTTGATTGATTTGATTTGATTTGATTTGATTTGATTTGATTTGATTTCTATGCCGCCTCTCTCCATAGGCTCGGGGCGGCTAACAACAATAATAAAACAGCATATGGCAAATCTAATATTTAAAATAATTAAAAAACCCTTATTAAAAACCAAACATACACACAAACATACCATGCATAAATTGTATAGGCCTTGGGGGAAAGGAATATCTCAATTCCCCCATGCCTGACGAAAGAGGTGGGTTTTAAGGAGCTTACGAAAGGTGAGGAGGGTGGGGGCAATTCTGATCTCTGGGGGGAGCTAGTTCCAGAGGGTCGGGGCCGCCACAGAGAAGGCTCTTCCCCTGGGTCCTGCCAAATGACATTGTTTAGTTGACAGGACACGGAGAAGGCCAACTCTGTGGGACCTAACTGGTCACTGGGATTCGTGCGGCAGAAGGCGGTCCCTACATTCTTTAAAGGTAGCCTTTGCTATAATAATTTATCATTCTGTTACCACAATAATAAGCCACATATTTTTGGGAGTCGACAAGCAGGACATGAATAATATTCCACTCATGTACCATGGCAACTCTATGTACTGAGGCAATCTTTTGTCATTAATCTGTCACCAGTTGGTTTACGATCTATTAGCACTAAACCACAGTGTCACTATTTTCATTTTCTAGATAAGGGCCAAACTGGTGGTCCGTGGGCTGGATGCTTCACACGCAGGCCGTACCCACTCTGGTGTCGCAAAGGCAGAAAACATCATGATCAGTCACGTGACACAATTGAGTTTGACCCCATGTTCTGGATGCTGAGTAGTTTGAAATGCATACCTGATGCATTTCCTTCTGCTTCCCTACTGGGAGTGAGAATCAATGTTCCCTTTCCATAATTCTACACAAAAGAGAACCATTGCCGGCATTCAGCTCTCTACTCCAGAGGAAAGTGACAGAATAATTGTCACTTTCATCTCTGTCCTTTTGGTTTGATTAAGGAGGAAGAATTTTTCCTGTGGCACCCTGAAGCTTAGGAGCTGGTAGGAGTAATGGAACAAAGGTTCCCATCGGTGGAGAACCACAGCCGCAGAATTTTAACATCACTCTCCTCCTCCTCACTTAACCCCCCACCCTAGCTCTGTAGCAGTTTTGAGTTGCACTGTATACTGAGCCAGAAATAATTCAGTCTTTATTTCTGCTAGGACCACAAAGCTCCAGAGCTGTTTTCAGGCTTCTGCAGACTCCTCATGTGGAAGGGCCACCCATATGATTCCTGGTGAAGGGTCTTGTATGCATGCATGAGAAAGATATCTGAACTGTGCAATACTTACCTGTTTATATTTTTATTACTCCTGTTTGTCTGTCTGTCTCTGAGTGTATTTCTGTATACACAAACATGTGGAGGGATATAAATAAGTAAAATATTTTGGTAACTGACCTCTCCCCTGTTTCCTAATCATCTCCGTGGCAGAATTTCTGTTTTTTTCAAAGTTGTTGCAGGAGAGATTGACACATCAATTAAATTATAGCCCCAGGATGGCTTGCCTCATCGCTGTCAGTTCAAAGCTCATCAATTTTCTATGTGAAATTAGGACATTTTTGCTGCAATGTATGTCAGTCACTTTAATGAACTCGAACAGCATTGATGCTTTAATATCCAGCTCTTTTAAAGTTCAAAATGGCATCCTTAGTCTAAATATAGAATAAAAAGATTCTTTTAAAAAAAATTGGTTTAGATATTAAGATGCATTGAGTACCTTTTCTGCACCCAGGATTTATTTATTTGGTTTTGTGTGTGTGTGTGTGTTTGTGTGTGGTTTTATTTATTTATTTATTTATTTATTTACTTACTTACTTACTTACTTACTTACTTACTTACTTACTTACTTATTTACTTATTTTTTATTTATTTATTTATATGCCACTCAACCCAAAGTGGACTCAGATCGACTAATAATGATAATAATAATGAGGATAATGGAGTATGGGATGTGCTGCCAGGTACTTTAGTAGACTTTAGTAATAGTTTTTAGTTCTTCTTGAAGCACGGTGACCAAATTTTGTTTAATGTAAAGAGTTAGATCTTCATTCAGTATAGAGATTTTAGAATGTCATCATTTGTCTATACATTTTGCCCGGGGAGAGAATCAAATTGACCCAGGAAGCTGGAACTTCACGTGCAGTTGAGCAGTTACCCTTGGTTTGCTGGATAATATGAATTTCTCAGAAACTCAATTAGTCATCTAGATAATAAACAAATGCCAAAAAGATTGAATGTGTTGTCCATTGCACAATATTCCTTCTGTTGTGTAAGCTAATAATAATAAAGCTGTCAACTTTTCTCCTCATAGCTTTTTGGGTTTTGTGGGTTGGAAAAAGTATTGCTTTCGTCTTAGTTTTGTGATCATGGAACTGGCCGACAAGTTTTATATGTGCTTCTCCCCACCCCCTTCCCTTTCATTTTTCATCTCTGCTCCTGGGCATAGCTAGAGGAACCTGACCTCTAACTAGATTGAATTGTTATGATGTTCTAAGTTAATGTCTAGTTCTAGATTTTAGGATTTTACAGAGAAATTTTAATTTCTTCTAACATTTTTCATGCTGTAGAATAGTGGCTTAAGTAACTGGGCAACAGGGTTTGAATGCATTTTAGTGCTGCCCAAGTGTGCATTGAACATACAATAATGGGTATTATATTCATAAGCAAATAGAAAAATTACTTCTTGTTGTAGCTACAATACTGCCATGAAAACAACCACATTTATTACCTATAACCCAAACCAGTTCAGGTTTCTGCCATGAAGAACTGTTTCACTTCCTTTGCACTAAGCTATGGTTTGCTTATCCACATTTGTTAAATGAATCACAATTGGCTAGGTTTGTCCATTGCTAAAAGTTTGATAAACTACTATGGGTTCACACACAGTTGGATAGAAAATGAACATGGACAAAAAAAGGTATGAAATTAAAGTGGAAAGGAAAATGTTTTGATAGAAAATAAGTTAAATTGAAATGTAGAAATATATATATGTATATGTGTATGTTTGAAGGTCATGTACAAACTAGCTTGCTGACTGGATTGTATCGCAGCCCTTAGTTTTCTGGTAGATTAATGAAATGGATTTTCTAGGATTCAGACGTTAAGGGTTCAAGTTGTCGCTTTTGTTACAACTGCTCTATTTGGTTGATTTCAGAAGACTTCCAGTCACCTTGAAATGTGATGCCTGAAATCAGTTGATATTTGTGCAGCTTTCCTTTTCCTTCCTGGTCTTCTTCCCTGTTCAATCTAGCAGGTGTGTCACTTTCTCTCCCTCAGTTTTACAGCACATTCTGGATCGGTCTTACAAAAGTTGAAATTGCATAGGAGAGCAAAGAACTGCAACTTGGGAGTCCACATTCCACACGGAGAGAAGTAAGCAGTGGGGTACCACCAGGTTCCGTCCTAGGCCCAGTCCTCTTTAATATCTTCATAAATGACCTAAAATGTGGGAATAGGAGAAAAGAGCCAAGGTGGCGCAGTGATTAGAGTGCAGCATTGCAACTTACTTCAGCTAACTGCTAGCTGTAGTTCAGCAGTTCAAATCTCACCACCAGCTCAAGGTTGACTCAGCCTTCCATCCTTCCGAGGTGGGTAAAATGTGGACCTGGATTGTCAAGGGCAATGTGCTGATTCTGTAAACAGCTTAGAAGGGGCTGTAAAGCACTGTGAAGTGGTATATAAGTCTAAACACTATTGTTATTGCTATAGCAGAAGAACTAACCACGTTTGCAGGTGATACCAAGCTGGCAGGAATAGCAAACACCCCAGAGGACAGACTCAGAATCCAGAGGGACCTTGACAGACTTGAACACTAGGCCCAAACCAATAAAAGGAAATTCAACATGGAGAAAAGTCAAATCCTACCCCTAGGTAAGAAGAATCAAAAATACAAACTGGGCGAAACCACACTCAATAGCAGTGAGAGGGATCTTGGAGTCTTGGTAGACAACCAACGAAATATGAGCCAGCAGTGTGCAGCAGCAGGCAAAAAAGGCCAACACAGTCCTGAGCTGCATAAATAGCGCCAGCTCAGGAAGCTCAAACTGCCCAAGGAGCTGCTGATACAGTTCTACAGAGGAATAATTGAGTCTGTCATCTGTACCTCTATAACCGTCTGGTTTGGTGCTGCAACCCAACAAGACCGACACAGACTCCAGAGGATAATCAGAACTGCAGAAAAAACAGTCTCTGCCAACCTGCCTTCCATTGAGGACCTGTATACTGCACGAGTCAAAAAGAGGGCGGGGACACAAATTGTTTCAACTCCTACCCTCAAAACGTCGCTACAGAGCACTGCACACCAAGACAACTAGACACAAGAACAGTTTTTTTCCGAACGCCATCACTCTACTAAACAAACAATTCCCTCAACACTGTCAGACTTTCTACTAAATCTGCACTTCTATTCTACTAGTTTTTCTCATCATTCCTATCACCCATTTCCTCCCATGTTGACTGTATGACTGTAACTTGTTGCTTATATCCTAAGATTTTTATTAATATTGTTTCTTCATTGCTTATTTGACCCCTATGACAATCATTAAGTGTTGTACCACATGATTCTTGACAAATGTATATTTTATTTTATGTACGCTGAGAGCATATGCACCAAGACAAATTCCTTGTGTGTCCAATCACACTTGGCCAATAAAAAATCTATATATCTATCTATCAAAGAGGTACTAGTACCACTCTATAAAGCCTTGGTCAGAACATACCTAGAGTACTGCATCCAATTTTGGTCACCACACTACAAGAAAGACATTGAAACTCTAGAGAAAGTGCAGAAGAGAGCAACCAGGATGATAAAGGGTCCAGAAAATAAAACATACGGAGAGCAGTTGCAGGAACTGAGCTTGGCCAGTCTGGTGAAGAGAAGGACCAGGGGTGACATGAGAGCATTGTTCCAATACCTGAAGGTCTGCAACAGAGAGGATGTCCCAGGCTGCTTTCCAAGGCACCAGAAAGTCAAACAGAATAATGGACGGAAGCTGACCAAGGAGAAATTCAGCCTGGAAGTGAGGAAATACTTTCTGACGGTGAGTGATCAACCAGTGGAACAGCTTGCCAGCAGAGATTGTGAAAGCCCCAACACTTGAGAGGAGATTGGACTGCCATCAGTCTCAAATGGTATAGGAACTCCTGCATGAGCGGGGGAGTTGGACCAGATGACCTGCAAGGGCCCTTCCAACTCTAATAAATAAATAAATAAAAAAAATTAAATTCTGCAGGTTGGCAAATCAAATTTCCGTACAATGCATGTATCTTTACATTTCAGAAGGTCAGGTAGAGCAGTGCTAAGTAGCCTGCAGTCTGTTAGGCAGATATGGAAATGTCCATACACAAATGAAGTGTGGTAGCACCATTCCACCTGTTCTTATATTAGGCAATATTGCACTAGTTAGAATAGGATGGAATGGAATGGAATGGAATAGAATAGAATTCTTTATTGGCCAAGAATGACTGGACACCCAAGGAATTTGGGTGACTATGCTCTCAGTGTGCATAAAAGAAAAGATACATTTGTCAAGAACCATGAGGTGCAACACTTAATTAGATATGGAAGGAGCTGTGGAAGATTGTAGAAGGCCTTTCTTCCTTAAAGACTTTCTATGCCTTCTATAAATATGCAAGGCATAATAGCTGAAGGTGGGGGAAATGTCATGTTATAGAAATAATGTGAAAGGAACCATTTATTTTGTCTAGACACGTTGAAGCTTCTGTACTCCTAGAGCTGCCAGATAGATTGTTGATCATTCTCAGAAGCAGATCATGTTCTGTTCTTAAACCTCTTCCCACAAGGCTGATTCAATTTACTTTTGCCAAGCTTCAAAGCTAAATTTTCTATATTCCGGTTCTGCTTAATACATTTACAATTAATGTTATTCATGTGTTATGATTTGATTATATTTTAAGTATTCATTGGTATTTTGTGACTCTATTTTACTGAAGCCGTTTTCAGAGAGATTCTTAGGCAGGCAGAAAAACAGATACAGATATCTAAAAAAAATATCTTCTGGTGGTATTTGCACCACCCTGAAACTTTTATACTTATTATTGTTGTTTCTTCTGCTTTGCTCAAGTAGACAAACCTGTTTGGGGAGTTTTGGAAACCTGCAGAAGTTTAAGAATTTGATTCCTGTTTCCTTCTATTGCGATAAACACTGTATATTAACCTCTATTGTCATAAGTGATATTTAATCCTGTACCAAAGATAACATGCCACAAAAAATATCTTTGGTCTAACTTTTTGGGGTTGTTGTTTTTTTGAGATGGTGATTGTCAGTCCAGAGCCCTTTAGCTTGCTATCCTTACACAATACATTTAACTCAGCTCCTGAATTAATCCATTTTTGTATTAAAATGATATACAGAACCTTAAAAATATTTCAGATAGATTAGCATAACATGCTAACGCACAAAACAATTTAGCCATGCTAAAGCTAACCCATCTTCCTATATTGTGCTAATGTGGCTACTAGATTTGTAACTGATCACACAACATGTGTTATGTGTCCAGTTTATTACTGTGACATGATTTAACATACATACACACGTTATGTAATTTTATTCAAAGGGGGATGCATGAAGAGTATCTTCAAGCATATGTTGTTATGTCTCATGTGTATCATAAAATGTAAAATCCAAAACAAGCCTGTTTCTTTATAGGATTCTTCTAGAAGATAGGCAAGCGATAGGCTTTTCTTTCCCTCATTAGTATTTTTTCTAGTGAACACATATGCCCCTTTTTTCTAATCTCATAAATCATTTAATGGAAGACATGAGTCACTGTGACTTATTAATATTTTCACCAGCCCACAATTGGAGCCATTCCCCAATTCTCTCCATGCTGATGTTGACTTCTGTTGAATCAACAGCTTCCATTCCCATTCATGAAAGATGGCATTCATATTAGTGGCAACTTTGGCTCAATAAGCTAGGGATCTACATGCATAATGTTAGAACCCTTTTCTTTCTGTGGGTGTCTCTCTCTCCCCCCCTTCTCCCATGTAGTTCCTCCCCCCATCCATCTCTGTGTTTCATTTTCGAGATAATATAGTAATTACTTTCCCAACCATTAGATGCTGACACAAATTGCTCCATCCAGGCATTTTCTATTTCTGTCAAATTGTGTCATTTCAAAGAGATTACAGGTAGTCTTCGACCTACAACAATTCATTTAATGACCGTTCAAAGTTACAGCGGCACTGAAAAAAGTGACTTACATTTACCACACTTATAACCTTGGAGCATGATTATGTGATTTTCATTGAGATGTTTGACAGCTGATTCATTTTTATGACGGTTGCAGTGTCCTGGGCTCGTGTGATCACCTTTTGTGACCTTCCGACCAGCAAAGCGAATGGCGAAGCCTCATTCGCTTAACAACTGTGTTACTAATTTAGCAACTTCAGTGATTCACTTTTAAATTCAAACACATGTGGTAAGAAAAGTCGTAAAACTCACTTAACAAAACTCACTTAACAAATTTCTCAATTAGAAACATAAATCCTGGGATCAATTGTGGTCATGAGCTGAGGACTATCTTCAGTGTTTGTTTTTGGTTAGGTGGGTCCATCCAAGGGGTTGGAGCTTTGCACTTAAAGGCTTTCCAACAGCTGCATACATCAACATTTTTAGGCGCTAGCTAAACATCAATGTCCTCTTCTAATTTATGGTCATACTATAAGAATTACAGCTTTTTATATGGGATTCTCCTACCAGTGTCACACAGGTTAGCCCCTTGGCTCAATCTTTTACCTTGGATCCCAGATTATAGTCCGGACCACTGTTCTCAGAGGGATGAGCTTTAATCCTTCCTTGGGTCACATTACACTTGTCAACTCCAAAAAATCATCAGCAAAGTAATATGTCTGTTTTATGGAGTTTGATGTGCTGATTCCAAAATATGCTTAGTTTTGCTCGATCACATAAAGTTTCTGATATAGAAGCATTTTTGTTATTACATTTCTCTACATTTTCAATGTATAGTCATACCTCTACTTATGAATTTAATTCGTTCCGTGACCAGGTTCTTAAGTAGAAAAGTTTGTAAGAAGAAGCAATTTCCCCCCTAGGAATCAATCTAAAAGCAAATAGTGTGCAATTGGGGAAACCAGAGGGAGGGTGGAGGCCCTGTTTCCTCCCAGGAGATTCCTAGAGAGGCCCCACAGAGGCTTCTCCCCGCCTTTTCCCACCCAGTTTCCTCCCAGGAGTTTCCTAGAGAGGTCCCATGGAGGTTTCTCCCTGCCTTTTCTGGTTACAGTTTCGGAGGCTCAGGTTTGCAAGTGGAAAACGTTTCTTAAGAAGAGGCAAAAAAATCTTGAACACCGGTTCTTATCTAGAAAAGTTTGTAAGTAGAGGCGTTCTTAGGTAAAGGTACCACTGTATGTGGGAATTACTATCTTCTTAATGTCGCCAGTATATTTCCTATATTGTATAATAATGATGCTGCTCCATGGAAGCTATACCTGGTACAGGAAAACTGTATACATTTTTGAAATCAGAACATAAAATGATTCAGAAAAGTACAAGTTCAACTGGGATGATTATAAAAAATATTTTTGTAGACCTGTGTTACAAGCATTAGTCATTCCTCCAGGTAGCTCTCATGATAAAGTACAAATAATTCTTCACTTCCAACTGAAATTCTTTGAGCGGTCATATATGACTAGAACATGCTCTGTTGGTAATGAGAGACTCCATAACTCTACTTGGGATGCATATTGTGTCCTTCTTAGACAGGAAGGTATTCAGGAGCTAGGTGAGTCTTGGATGCGATGCTAGCAACAAGCAGTCATCGTTCTGTTCCAGTCAAAGTCCATTTAGCTATATCGACTCCTCCTCTCTTCTTTTAATCAAGAAGCTTGTATATCTTTATGTCTTTAGGTTTCTAGTAACATTGAAAGATAATTTCTGGTTGGTGTATTATATGCACAAATGTATCTTGTTTTTCTTTCTTTCTCTCTTTCTCTCTCCACTCCCCCCACTTCCCTTGTCTTTGAGGAGTTTGTTTTGTCTTGTCTTGCAAAGGAGGGCCAAGGCCAGTTCTGAGAGGCAGATCTGTTTTAACGGCCCGAAGTCTGTGTAGTCTCTGTTTAGGCAATGTTTTCCCAAATGCCCTTTCCGAGAATGGAGCCTGTCACCGCTTTCTCTCCCTTCGCTCCAGCTGGGTAACTGTACAGAATCCATAATTGCCGCGAGCAGTGTGGAAAATGAAAAGGCTGTGAACGGTACAAAAGGCTGCTGGGTTCCCCTTTTCTCCCCTCCCTCTAGCAGCTCAAACCAGCTTCCTGTTTGCTTAATAGCTTGGACCTGCAATAAATTACCAGGCAGGGATACTAGATAATTTTATCTTGCAAATTGATTTGAAGGTGGCTGTGACCAGGGTATGGTATGTATACTCAAGTAAGTGAGTATATGAACTGAATAAACAAATTCTCACAGTCAATCCACACTCAGTAAAAGACCTTGGTATACTAATATCAAATGACCTAAGTACTAAAGCCCACTGCAACAATATCGCCAAAAAGGCTTCCAGAGTTGTTAACCTGATCCTACGTAGCTTCTGCTCCGGCAATCTCACACTACTCACAAGAGCCTACAAAACTTATGCCAGACCCATTCTCGAATACAGCTCATCTGTCTGGAACCCATACCACATCTCGGATATCAACACCCTCGAAAACGTCCAAAGATATTTCACCAGAAGAGCCCTTCACTGCTCCACTTGAAACAGAATACCCTACGAAAATAGACTAACTATCCTGGGTCTTGAAAGCTTAGAACTATGGCGCCTAAAACACGATTTAAGTATTGCCCACAAGATCATATGCTGCAACGTCCTTCCGGTCAACGACTACTTCAGCTTCAACCGCAACAACACAAGAGCACGCAACAAATTCAAACTTAATATTAACCGCTCTAAACTTGACTGTAAAAAACATGACTTTAACAATCGAGTTGTCGAAGCGTGGAACTCTTTACCGGACTCAATAGTGTCAACCCCCAACCCCCAACATTTCTCCCTTAGGCTATCCATGATTGACCTCTCCAAGTTCCTAAGAGGCCAGTAAGGGGCGTACATAAGTGCACTGGTGTGCCTAACGTCCCCTGTCCAATTGTCTTTCCTTTATGTCATATATCATATATATTTTCTTCTGCTCATATACTTTCTCTTCTATATTACATATTATCTTTATATATACTACCCAATGTCTATTCTCTTCCATATGTATTGTGTATTGGACAAAGAATAAATAAATAAAATAAATAAGTGATGTTTGTGCCAGCTCTCTCTGTGTGTGTGTGTGTGTGTGTGTGTATCAGGCTGATGTAGAAGAATTCCCTCCCATCAATTTACAATACAGTAAAATTGATACGATAAAGATAGTGATGAATGTGATGCTAGTGGTAAATGGATCAATGATAGAAAATGGAAGAGAAAATGTGGGATGAAAATATAGAATTAGAAAGTGCGGTAAAGTTATGTATAAATTGTATAAATATAACAATAATGGCATCAGGCCAGATTACTTGCAGGACCACCTTCTGCTGCATGAGTCCCAGCAACCGGTTAGGTCCACAGAGTCGGCCTTCTCCAGGTCCTGTCACCTAGACATTGTTGCTTGGCAGGGCCTAGGGGAAGAGCCTTCTCTGTGCGGGCTCTGGAATCAGCTCCCCCATGGAGATTCGTACTGCCCCCCCCTCCTCTCCTTCTGCAAGAGTCTCCAGATTCATCTATGTCGCCAGGCTTGGAGCGATCAGACTCTAGCCCCCTGGCCGATGAATGTTACGTATTGTTGTAGTCTGAGTGGATATGATTGATTTTTAATAAAACTAGGAATTATAGATTACACTATTTAGTTTTAAATTAATGGGAATTAGGCTACTATATTTTATTGTTTTCTCTTTTATATGTTATAAGCTGCCCTGAGTCCTCAGACAGGGGTGGCGTATAAATCCAATAAGTAAGTAAGTTTGTAGATCTGCTCAAAAGAAATGTTACGATATGTAAAATGTGAAAAAATTAAAACATATTTTAAAATATAGTGATAATAGGAATATTTATTTATTTTATTTTATTGGATTTGTATGCCGCTCCTCTCCGAGGACTTGGGGCGGCTCACAGCTTATATAAAAACAGAACAATAATGTAATCCAATTAATACTACAATTTAAAAACAATTTTAAAAATATTAACCAAACAATTAACTTATTAACCAAACATTCAGCAGTCATACTTAAGGAATTCAGTGGTCAGGGGAAGATCTAAAAGTCCCAAGCCTGGTGGCAAAGATGAGTTTTTAAGCTCTTTTGGAAGGCAAGGAGGGAGGGGGCAGTGCAAATCTCTGGGGGGAGTTGATTCCAGAGGGCCGGGGCTCCCACAGAGAAGGTTCTACCCCTAGGTCCTGCCAACTGACATTGTTTGGTCGACGGGACCCTAAGGAGGCCAACTCTGTGGGACCTCACCGGTCGCTGGGATTCGTGCGGCAGAAGGCGGTCTCGGAGATAATCTGGTCCTTTGCCATGTAGGGCTTTATAGGACATAACCAACACTTTGAATTGTGCCCGGAAATAGTAATTATTGTAACAACTGTGATAAAAGTAAACAATGATAACATCAATAGAGTTAGGCACCTTGGCTGCAATCCCAAAACATTTAGAGCAGAGCTCTTCAAACTTGGCAACCTTAAGACTTGGGGACTTCAACTCCCAGAATTCTCCACCTGGCTGGAGAATTCTGGGAGTTGAAGTCCACAAGTCTTAAAGCTGCCAAGTTTAAAGACCACCAATTTAGAGCACCACTTGTACACCATCAGCATTTAACAAACTCACCACTGGTCAGTTGCACAAGGCAGCTTTACTTGGAACAGCTCACATCCTGTGACAGTATCTTTAATATTATTAAACAACAACATATATCTGTCTATCCCTGGTGGAGGGAAGGACTTCCTAGGGGGATAAAAATGCCAAATCCAGTCTAAAAATCTGGCTGTCTATGGAACAAATCCTAACAATAAGAGCTCACCAACTCCTGAATAGCTTAAGATCCTAAAGCCCACTGAGGCTTTTAAATGGTTTTAGAGGCCTTCCCAAAAAAGAACAAGCCAAGGACTGCCCAGGTAGTGTGTTCTCCAGATGTTTGGTGCAGGCAGGCAGAATCCTTCTTGGTGTGGTGGAGGCTGCTATTTCCTTGTGCATCTCTGTTTAGGACTTAATAGACAATTATCAGTGCTTTGAATTAAGCCCAGATGCCTATGTTTGCCACTGTGGCAACTAAGATAGGAGTACAGTGTTCCCTCGATTTTCGCGGGTTCGAACTTCACGAAATGTCTATACCACTGTTTTTCAAAAATATTAATTAAAAAATACTTTGCGGGTTTTTCCCCTATACCATGATTTTTCCCGCCTGATGATGTCATATGTCATCGCCAAACTTTCGTCTGCCTTTAATAAATATATTTTTAATAAACTTTAATAAATAAACATGGTGTGTAATAATCTAAATGGTTGCTAAGGGAATGGAAAATTGCAATTTCGGGGTTTAAAGTGTTAAGGGAAGGCTTGTGATACTGTTCATAGCCAAAAATAGTGTATTTATTTCCGCATCTCTACTTCGCGGAAATTCGACTTTCGCGGGCAGTCTTGGAACGCATCCCCCGCGGAAATCGAGGGAACACTGTACCAATTTAGCACAAACATGATTTCCTGGTTAGCTGTCTAGCTTCCATATTCTTCACCAGCGGTCTCTGCTGAGTGTCTTTAAAGGCAGCCTTATGGAGCAATAGGGGAAAAAAACAATGTGCAGATAAGAAAATTAGCAGACCGGAAGACTGAGAGGTTGACAGGCAGTAATGCCTGGATTGAGACTGGCCAGACACAAAAAAGCTACTCTCTGGGCCAGCTTTAGACAGCCATTGCCTCAGTCTAACAGTGCAACCTTTCCTAGCATGGTGCCCCACATCATGCTTACAGGTATAAATAATAAGAAGCTTTTGGTGTGCATTAAATTAGATATATTTTAAGTTCTTGATTATTTTAACAGACGTCATAACAAAGCTTGTATCATTCTATCCTAAATTAGGTTGATAGAATCCTCTTCGGAGAGGGGCTGCATATAAATCTAAATAATAATAATAATAATAATAACAACAACAACAACAATAATAACAACAATAATAGTAATAATAGGAGACAGCAGAATTGAAGAAAAGCAGATAGAAAAATTAGTGAAATACAAAGATCTGAAAATCGAGCTGCAACGACTCTGGCATAAGCCAGTGAAAGTGGTCCCAGTGGTCCTTGGCACGCTGGGTGCAGTGCCAAAGGATCTCAGCGGACATTTGAAAACCATCGGAATTGACAAAATCTCTATCTGTCAATTGCAAAAGGCCACTTTACTGGGATCGGCACACATAATTCGCCGCTACATCACACAGTCCTAGGTGCTTGGGAAACACCTGACTGGTGATGAAATATGAAATCCAGCATAGTGATCTTGTTTGCTGTGTTGTATTGCCAATAATAATAATAATAATAATAATAATAATAATAATAATAATAATAATAATAATAATATTGTGGCTTAGATGTAGACATGTATACAAGTCATCCCAGAAGATGGCTTATGAATGCATTTATTTATATTTCTCAAGTGTCTTGCAGATGGTTCCGATCTTGCCTTTTTACCTTCCGTGAACTTGGTTCAGATTGGTAGATTTTTTCCCCCACTACAAAACCAAATTGAAATATATTTTGAAGTTTCCTTGACTTTTTTCTTGTATATGTTGAAATAATTTTGATACCATACCATACAGTACTATACTATACTGCTATTTTTTTTTAGCATAGTTACATACTACCTGGTTATAGTGGGTGATTTTTCATCAACATACAAGAGAGAATTAAGTTTAAGAAGGCTGTTTCAATCAAGTAAGTCAACTTATTTCCATCCATGTAAACCTCCAGTTCAGCTTTTAAGTAAATCTTGCCATTTTTCAGAATCTGTATTGTAATTCTGGATTTACTGAGACTTAGCTTTGTATTTATGCTGAGGTGTAATTTCACAGGGACTTTTTAATTTCTTATTTAGATATTTTAGCTTCTGAAAGTAATGTTTTAATTCTTATTGGGCAATAGACAAAATGCCAATGCATGTGATAACACTTGGCTAACCTCTTCTTGTCTCAGAGGTTAATCAGGTTCAGGCTTTGTTTGTGTTTGTATAATAGACTCCCAAGGAATACCAGGGCTGCAGGCTAGACTAAGAAGTTGGAAACATCATAGAAAAGAGGGATACAAGCCATTTTCCTACTGCTATTAAGATAACTGCATACTGCATGGATATTTCACCAGGTGTCAAGCTGAATTCAAAGGCGATGAATTCAACACATGCATGCAATAAGTAAATATTATATTCCCTAAACCAGTGGCAGGACTTGTGATTAGTACTCGGGTTTGCTAGTTTGGAATTATAGGAAAACTGTTTTGAAGAACATCTAGTTATAGGGCTATGGTTATTTTATACTAGAATTTTCAATTGAATATTTATTGAGATTTTTACTGGGCAGTAATAAATTCTATATTTATTAGTAGTTCTTAGACCGGAGACCAGTAATAAACTGATTGATGGATCATCTGGCTATAGAAGGCTATTGCATATAATTTAGGTTTGTTGTTTATTCTTAATATGCATTTATATTTTTAAAAATTGCTATGGGTATTAAGATGAATTTTTGAAACATAAAAACTTTAAAAAAACCACATAATAAGAACAAGCAAAGCAAGATTTAGTGCTTTGTTCAATATTCCTTGCCCTTAGCAAAACTTATTGTTCTTGGTGCCAGTTGTGTTTAATTTAATCCGTTGTCTAAGGTTTATGTGTTTGGATCTGCATGGAATTGCTTACTAGTAAGGGAAAAGAGCGGTGGACTAAAATGTTAATTTCCTGCCTGATATGGTTATTATAGTTTCCCCACAGTTCCCCTGCATAAACATTTAGCTTATTATTAAGCATTAGCAATTTGCTAAGGGCCTTCATCAACCTGCTTCACCTTCCTGCTGTACACAGGAGGAAAAAGTAAGGGACTTTGCAAGGCCACAATAGCTACCTGATGCATTTAGTGTTCAGGTTTGTAGGTTACATGAAAGAAAGGGGAGGCAAGTTTTCATTGTTGTTGCTGCTGTTACCAGGGATAGAATAAACAGCCCAGTCCAGTTAGTGTAATCTTAACAGAGTCTTAACTCTGCCGGTGCTGAACTAGGAGTAACAAGGCAACAAGAGTAACCTGTATGTTCTAAGGTCTGCTACCTGCTTGGAGCTGCTACTTTAGTTTCCTCAAAATCTTCCATGTGCACTTCTGGTAGTTCTATGGTTTTCTGCAGATTTGTGGAGAAATGATATCAGTCAGGTGGTAGGAAAAGCAAGTAGGATGCTTGGCTGCATAGCTAGAGGTATAACAAGCAGGAAGAGGGAGATTATGATCCCGCTATATAGAGTGCTGGTGAGACCACATTTGGAATACTATGTTCAGTTCTGGAGACCTCACCTACAAAAAGATATTGACAAAATTGAAAGGGTCCAAAGACGGGCTACAAGAATGGTGGAAGGTCTTAAGCATAAAACCTATCAGGAAAGACTTCATGAACTCAATCTGTATAGTCTGGAGGACAGAAGGAAAAGGGGGACATGATCGAAACATTTAAATATGTTAAAGGGTTCAATAAGGTTCAGGAGGGAAGTGTTTTTAATAGGAAAGTGAACACAAGAACAAGGGGGCACAATCTGAAGTTAGTTGGGGGAAAGATCAAAAGCAACATGAGAAAATATTATTTTATTGAAAGAGTAGTAAATCCTTGGAACAAACTTCCAGCAGACGTGGTAGATAAATCCACAGTAACTGAATTTAAACATGCCTGGGATAAACATATATCCATCCTAAGATAAAATACAGAAAATAGTATAAGGGCAGACTAGATGGACCATGAGGTCTTTTTCTGCCGTCAGTCTTCTATGTTTCTATGTTTCTAAGTGGGATATTTGAAAGCTAGAAATTTCAGTCACCACTCAAAGCTTCCAAATACCAATAGCTGTGGAACAATGTCCCCACAATCCTTTATAAGAGCTGGTGGAGGGTTTGGGGGTTTTTTGAATCACATTTTTATTTTTCAAAATTCTGCTTTATCACATGCAGAGAGGACTGAATGTACCCTGCTTTGGCACAGATGTCTTCCTGCAGCCAAAGAAGGAAGCAGCTGTCTTCCTGGATTTAGGGTGACTCTCCTAGTCCTTTTACCCCATTATGCTCTCAGGGAGGAAGAGCAGAACGGGGACTTGTGTGACCCAGAAGGTTAGGATAAAGCAGAAGAAAGACAAGCGCAGGAAGGTGAGAAAAACACCTTTGCCCTTTTATTGGTAGCATTGAGAATACCAAGGCTGTCAGCACTTATTGGGAAATTTTACAGTAGCGTGGAACATGAACATACAGGTGAAACTCGAAAAATTAGAATATCGTGCAAAAGTTCATTTATTTCAGTAATGCAACTTAAAAGGTGAAACGTAATATATAAGAGACACTCATTACATACAAGGCAAGATAGTTCCAGCCGCGATTTGTCATAATTGTGATGATTATGGGGTACAGCTCATGAAAACCCCAAATCCACCATCTCAGAAAATTAGAATATTACATGCAATCAATAAAACAAGGATTGTACATAGAACAATATTGGACCTCTGAAAACTATAAGCATGCATGGTTTGGGCCCCTTCTGCAGCAATTACCGCCTCAATGCGGTGCGGCATGGAAGTTATCAGCCTGTGGCACTGCCAAGGTGTTATGGAAGACCAGGATTCTTCAACAGTGGCCTTCAGCTCTTCTGCATTGTTCGGTCTCATGTCTCTCATCTTTTTCTTGGCAATGCCCCATAGATTCTCTATGGGGTTCAGGTCAGGTGAGTTTGCTGGCCAATCAAGCACAGTAATCCCACGGCCATTGAACCAGGTTGCCAAGTCCTGCTGGAAAATTGAAGTCAGCATCCCCATAAAGCTTGGCTGCAGAAGAAAGCATGAAGTGCTCCAAAATGTCCCAGTAGATGGCTGTGTTGACCATGGACTAAATGAATCACAATGGACCAATGCCAGCAGATGATATGGCTCCTCAAATCAATACAGACTAGAAACTTCACACTAGACTTCAAGCATCTTGCTGTGTGTGCCTCTCCATTCTTCTGCCATACTCTAGATCAGTGTTTCCCAACCTTGGCAGCTTGAAGATATTTGGACTTCAACTCCCAGAATTCTGGGAGTTGAAGTCCAAATATCTTCAAGTTGCCAAGGTTGGGAAACACTGATCTAGATCCTTGGTTTCCAAATGAGATGCAAAAGTTTCCACAGAGCCTGGACTTGAAGAGCTTTCATGTCCCCCCAATCAGTAAGTGACCAGCGAGGCAGCAATTGCGGGGTAGCGCAAGTGAGCCTTATCTTCATGCTGCTAATCCCAGGAAGAAGATTTAGGAGCTCTTGCATAACTGTTTAAATAGCCACAGCCAGTGTGAGTACTGCCTGAGAGCAGAAAGCCACCCAAGCCTTTAGAAAAAGGGGTGCATGGGCAGAGGTGTCAAACTCACAACAACACATCAGTCACGTGGTGTGACATTTCACAACTGGGTCACGGGCCATGAATTTGACACCCTTTTTTTAAAATAGGAAAGTGAACACAAGAACAAGGGGGCACAATCTGAGGTTAGTTGGAGAAAAGCTCAGAAGCAACATGAGAAAATATTATTTTACTGAAAGAGTAGTAGATGCTCTGAACCAACTTCCAGCAGGCGTGGTTGGTAAATCCATAGTAACTGAATTTAAACATGCCTGGGATAAATCCATCCTAAGATAAAATACAGGAAATAGTATAAGGGTGGACTAGGTGGACCATGAGGTCTTTTACTGCCGTCAATCTTCTATGTTTCTATGTATAAGGCCGTGATGGTGGCCTTATAAGGTGGCACTTGGAGCCATGTCGGAGGGCACGCGAGGCATTGCCCTATGTCAGTTCCAGTGCGCATCTGCGCACTAGCCAGCTGATCTTCAGCCTTGGGGAAGGCCGCTTCATCCTCCAGAGGCTTCAGGGAAGATTCCTGAATCCCTGGAGTGTGAAAAACCACACAACGGGCAAACCAGAAATCCATTTTTCTGAACTTCTGGTTTGCCCGTTTGGCTGTTTTTTCACCCTCCCAGACTTCAGTGAGGCCTGTGCACATATGCAGGGATGGGGATAGGGATGGAGGAATTGTGCACATGTGGGGGGGGAGGGAATTGGTGTGGGCATATGAACGCACACACACACTTTTGGCACGTGAACCAAAAAAGATTCACCATCACTGATATAAGATCTCCTGCTTAAACAGAGGGTTGGACTAGAACAGTGATGGCGAACCTTTTTTTCCTCGTGCCAAAAGAGCATGTGTGCAAGCTATCGCGCATGTGTGAGTGCCTACACCCATAATTCAATGCCTGGGGAGGGTGAAAACAGCTTTCCCCTCCCCTTGGAGGCCCTCTAGAGGCCAGAAACGGCCTGTTTCCCAACTTTTGGTGGGCCCAGTAGGCTCGTGTTTTGCCCTCCCCAGACTCCAAAGGCTTCCCTGGAACTGGGGGGAGTAAAAACACCCTCCTTCATTCCCCTGGAGGCTCTCTGGGAGCCAAAAACACCCTCCCGGAGCCTCTGTGCGAGGCAAAAATCAGCTGGCTGGCACACACATGCACGTTGGAACTCAGCTAGGGCAACAGATTACGTGCCAGCAGATATGGCTCCACATGCCACCTGTGGCACCCGTGCCATAGGTTCACCATCACTGGACTAGAATATTTCTAAGGTCCCTTCCAACTCTTATTTTGTTATTCTGTTAAAAGCTCTATTTAAAAAAAAATAATTGACTAGAATTTTTTTTCTGAGACTTATCTTTTCTTTTTCTACATCATCTTATGATCAGGACATTGACATATTACATACAGTTCTCTGGTGTGATTTATAAAGCTTATAAATGAGTAAACATCTGTCAGTAATGTGCAGGTGGTCGTGATTTATAAAAGGTCCACGTGACAAAAATCCAAAATATTGCAGCTACCACAAAAAGTATCAAATATGGAAAACTAAGCTAGGATTTTAAATTACGGTTATTGATCAAGCCATAATGGTCTGGTTCACCCATAACATTAAACCATACAGTGAGTAGTTTATACAGCCAACAAGTCAGGTTATATCCAGAGCAATATTATAGCAAACCATTATGGGTAACTATAACTATAAAACTATCCCGCTATATAGAGTGCTGGTGAGACCACATTTGGAATACTTTGTTCAGTTCTGGAGACCTCACCTACAAAAAGATATTGACAAAATTGAACGGGTCCAAAGACGGGCTACAAGAATGGTGGAAGGTCTTAAGCATAAAACGTATCAGGAAAGACTTCATGAACTCAATCTGTATAGTCTGGAGGACAGAAGGAAAAGGGGGAAATGATCGAAACATTTAAATATGTTAAAGGGTTAAATAAGGTCCAGGAGGGAAGTGTTTTTAATAGGAAAGTGAACACAAGAACAAGGGGACACAATCTGAAGTTAGTTGGGGGAAAGATCAAAAGCAACATGAGAAAATATTATTTTACTGAAAGAGTAGTAGATCCTTGGAACAAACTTCCAGCAGACATGGTAGATAAATCCACAGTAACTGAATTTAAACATGCCTGGGATAAACGTATATCCATCCTAAGATAAAATACAGAAAATAGTATAAGGGCAGACTAGATGGACCATGAGGTCTTTTTCTGCCATCAAACTTCTATGTTTCTATGTTTCTAATTTAACTGTCAAATATTTCAGCATACCTGTATCAATAGGAAAGAATTATGTTTGCTTTCTATATCACATGGCTTGCACGAGAAAAACCTATCCCTGTCCTTGGCTTCCATCTCATTCTCATATTTGTTTCTCTAGGCCAGAAATGAGCACAATGGCGAGTTGGCTGCAGTTAAAATTATCAAACTAGAACAAGGTAAGCTTTTCTCTGTTTTCTAATAGTACTGAATCAGTTTTCTTAATCACACTGCTCATCAAATTCTTATAGCAAAGAACCCGACGTTATCCCCCCCCCCCCCCAGTTTATTTCTTTCAGCAATAACGCTGGATAAGAGCCAGTCTTTAAACAAAGGTCAGATACCAAAACTTCAAGGATGCTTCAACAGGAATTAGATGTGCCCCTCCTCCCTTTTAGGTCTAACGTTTGATATGTGCTACATTTTGGGGAAAGTATTAGGCTGGAATGCTGGCTAAAAGAGAGTAAACCTACAAAAAGATATTGATAAAATTGAACAGGTCCAAAGATGGGCTACAAAAATGGTGGAAGGTCTTAAGCATAAAACGTATCACGAAAGACTTCATGAACTCAATCTGTATAGTCTGGAGGACAGAGGGAAAAGGGGGGACATGATCGAAACATTTAAATATGTTAACGGGTTAAATAAGGTTCAGGAGGGAAGTGTTTTTAATAGGAAAGTGAACACAAGAACAAGGGGACACAATCTGAAGTTAGTTGGGGGAAAGATCAGAAGCAACGTGAGAATATTATTTTACTCAAAGAGTAGTAGATGCTTGGAACAAACTTCTAGCAGACATGGTTGGTAAATCCACAGTAACTGAATTTAAATATGCCTGGGATAAACATACATACTTCCTAAGATAAAACACAGGAAATAGTATATAGGCAGACTAGATGGACCATGAGGTCTTTTTCTGCCGTTAATCTTCTCTGTTTTCTATGTTTCTAAACCTCATTTTCCTCCTATTTTTGTTTATCATTATCTTCTACGTTGTCTACCTATTATGGCTGAATTGGATTGATTATTTTTTTTGAAACAGGCTTACTAGTTGCAGTCTATTGCATTCACATTTTTAAAAGGAAGGAAATCAGTTGTGTTTCCAGTGTAATACACAACACTGTTAACAATTTCAGCTTGTTTCCTTTTTTGGGACACAACATCTGGATCTTAATATGAGTTAAGACCCTGGATTAACGTTTCTCAATTTTCAAGAAGAAATGGACTACTAAATAAACAAACAGGAAGTGCAGTGACCACTCCTCTCCATTTTTCCTTTTAGACATGAGAGTTTACTTTTTTAATGAATAACAATTTTTTCACAGCAGTTGTATTTGTGTATGTCGTTCCATCTCTTCCGATTGTAAAGAGCTTTTAAAACCAAAATCTGTATCAAAAGCGTAAGCCCAAAATTTATCATTTTAATTATTAATATCTAAGCACAAACTTTCTAGTAAAATTGTTTTTAATGAATGGAATGAGTCAACCTTGAGTGCATTGAAATCCTATTTTTAGACATTCATTACATTTCTTACTCACACTTTTTCTTTTCCGATTACTTGGGTAAAATCACTTAGTAAGAATATTGCACTTACTTACTTACTTACTCATTTAATTGGATTTGTATGCTGCCCCTCTCCAAGGACTCGGGTCGGCTCACAGCATATACAAAGACACAATAGTACAGTTAATCCAATTAATATTACATAAAAATAATCTTTAAAAATTCTAACTTGAAAAACTTTCATTAACATTCATTCAGTAAAATCATATTAAGAATATTCATTGGTCAGGGGGAAGATCTAGTAACCCAAGGCCTGGCAACAAAGATGAGTTTTTAAACTCTTTCAAAAGGCAAGGAGGGTGGGGGCAGTGCGAATCTCCGGGGGGAGCTGATTCCAGAGGGCCGGGGTCCCCACATAGAAGGCTCTTCCTCTAGGTCCCGCCAGCCAACATTAGTCGACGGGACCCTAAGGAGACCAATTCTGTGGGATTTCACCGGTCGCTGTGCGGCAGAAGGCGGTCTCAGTGATAGTCTGGTCCTATGCCAGGCTTAGTTCACCATTTCTAAGACTCTAGACCAGTGATGGCGAACCTTTTTTCCCTAGGGTGCCGAAAGCGCATGTGCACACATTATTGTGCCTACGCGAGTGCCCACAGTCATAATTCAATGCCTGGGGTGGGCGAAAATTGCCTCCCCTGCCCTCCCAGAGGCCAGAAACAGCCTGTTTTGCAACTTCTGGTGGGCCCAGTAGGCCCGTTTTTCACCCTCCAGAGACATCCCTGGAGCCTGGGGAGGGCAAAAACGTTCTTCTCCATTCTCCCAGAGGCCCTCTGGAAGTTGAAAGTGCACTCCCAGAGCCTCTGCATAAGTTGAAAATCAGCTGGCCGGTGCCTACATACGTGATGGAGCTGATGTGCCCGCAGATAAGTCTCCGCGTGCCACCTGTGGCACCCATGCCATAGATTTCCCCATCACTACTCTAGGCCTCCAAAGTGACATGGACTTAGGGACAAATGCTGGGCATACTCATATAGACTTACTGATTTTATACAGAACCTTCCGATATCATTATCTGTTTAATTTACAAACCATTCTCAATGTTCTGTAAATCCTGGCTCCTTTCGTTTGGTTTGTCCTTACTAATTGTTGATTGCAAGCATTTTAATTCTGCAGCCTGCTGACTGAGTGTGAAACCTGAACTGGGAGACTGGGGTGTGTGGTAGGCAAACAGTGTTTTGCAGTGGGCGGGGGAGCATAGGGAATGGTGTCACCTGATGTAGAGGTGCATTGGGAGAAATGTTTCCCAAGGTTGCAGAGGAGCTGGGGTTTTGGCTTTGCTGCAGTGCCAATCAGTTAACCATGTCATGCAGCTATGCAGATTGAGTTCGTTCAGAAAGTAGTTTGGAGCATCATTCTGATTGAATGGGAGATAAATACTTCATTATTCTTACCGCAGTTATATATTTAGTCTGCAAAATTTTATTTGTTATATATTTCGTCTCTAAAATTTTACTTCGTTATTCAGCCAAAGAAGCTAACAGAAACAGCTTGCTTGTGTAAAAAATAATAATAATAATAACTGCAAGAAAAATAGTTTCCGTCCCTAGTCTTACTGTCTCAAAGCCACAAAATTAAAGGAGAAAAAATGAGGACGTAAGAAGAGCCCTCTTGTATACATGGTTCTTTCAAGCCCTAGATGGAATGGAACTGTCTCAGAGAGAAGCTTAGGCAGATTATGATTAAATGCAGGAGTGGGTTCTGGTTTTCTTTGCTGTCATTGCACTCAAATGTATTGCATGTCATGTGCATGCACAGTACAGAGGTACCCCTATTTAAGAATGCCTCTATTTAAGAACTTTTCTAGCTAAGAACCGAGTGTTCAAGATTTTTTTGCCTCTTCTTAAGAACCATTTTCTACTTAAGAACCCGAGCTTGGGAAAACTTCCCAGGAAATTTGAGAGTGGCACGAAAACCCGGCCAGTTTCCTGTCATTCTCCCTTTAATCTCGGCCATCTTGGGCTTTTCTAGGTTGCCAGAGGAGCCTTTCAGTGGCTCTTAAGGAGGCTTTGGCAGCCCAGAGCAAACGGAGCGTTTTCCTTTCTCTGGGCACTTGGAGAGGGAATAAATCATTTCGCTGTGATGACTCCCTTGCGCTGCCTCCCATACACCTGGTGTGAGGTTGCCTTTCAGAGCGTCTGGGCACAGAAAGGCAAAAGGGGGCCAGATCAACTTGGCTTCAGTCAAACCAAGGAGTCACCACAGTGGAGGAAAGGCACTGGCTACAAAGCGATTGAGCGAGAGGAGAGGGCAGCCCTTCAGCATGGGAAGGAAGGGGAAGCAGGTAGCAGCAGCAGCAGCCAACGTATGGGAGGCAGTGTATGGTAGGCAGACTCGTGTATTGGAGGCCCGTGCTCCTCCTTGCGGCCTCAGAGTCCCTCTTTTTTTTTTTAAGCCTTAAAGTTTTGGATTTTTTTGATTCCCCTCACCTCACCTTCTTCCTTCGGCAGTGACTGTCCTCCTCCTCTTCTTCCTCCTCCTCCTTCCACCCAAATTCCGAGCTTTCATTTCTTTCCTAATGGATTTGCATGCATTATTTGCTTTTACATTGATTCCTATGGGAAAAATTGCTTCTACTTAAGAACATTTCTACTTAAGAACCTGGTCACGGAATGAATTAGATTCTTAGGTAAAGATACCACTATACTTTTAAAATGCTTCTGCTCATGTGCAGAAGCTAAAAACAAGATGGCTCCACCTATGGCACCACTGGGAAAACCGGCTCAGGGGTGTGGCAGGCCAGTTCTAGCGACCTAGGCCACCAGGTTCTACATAACAGG
Organism: Erythrolamprus reginae; assembly: GCF_031021105.1. Classification (NCBI taxonomy): domain Eukaryota; kingdom Metazoa; phylum Chordata; class Lepidosauria; order Squamata; family Dipsadidae; genus Erythrolamprus; species Erythrolamprus reginae. The sequence goes on along the minus strand of NC_091950.1, from coordinate 34,672,647 downwards.
TCCAAACCGGGAGGAACCCACCTCTGATTAAACATTAAGAAAAAACTTCCTAATGATAAAAATATCAGCCCTGCATCATATCATGTCCGACTGCAACTGTTGTGCATGTATGTGGATTCAATTGGATAATTCATTATGGTTTATAATGGGTTTTAATGTTCTTATTACTAATTATTTGACTTATTTATTGTATGTACTATTTATTGTTGTAAGCCACCCCGAATCCCTTTGGGATTGGGTGGCATAGAAGTCAATTAAATTAAGTTAAATTAAATTAAATTAAATAATTTGAGAATGAATGCCCGATGAGTGTGTTGAAAGACGGAATGGGAATGACTGTCCTTTTATGATTTGAGGGGGGTGTTAGATTATAAATTTAAATTAATTGGATTTAGGACGTCCCGTATTGTTCCGTTATATGTTGTAAGCCGCCCCGAGTCCTCAGAGTGGGACAGCATAAAAGTCAAGTAAGTAAGCAAGCAAGCAAGCAAGCAAGCAAGCAAGCAAGCAAGCAAGCAAGCAAATAAATAAATAAATAAATAAACAAAGTCTTATTAAGTCAGAGGTTTAGGATCTATTCTGTGATGCTTGAATTAATATTTCTGAACTGAGCAGAGACTGATGAGGATATTTTATGAGTCAAACAATTTCTTGCAGAAGTGCTCAGTATTCTGATCTGGAGCAAAGATGCTTTAGATCCAAACACCACCCACCCCTGGGCTGTCAAACAGGCCTGCTGATTTGTCCTTCTGCTAGCAGCTTCTATTCTTCAAGGGTTGGGTAGTTGCACAATCAATTGCCATCTGCTGACTGGAATAAAAACTTACCTTAAGTAGCTGCAGCTGATTAAAATTGATTTTGCCTGAGCAAAAGATTTAAGGGGGCAATGTTTTGAAGATGGGCCCAGGTATTACAGGTAGAAGGACTCAATCAGGGGTCTTTCAAACTTGGCAAGTTTATGACTTGTGGACTTCAACTCCCAGAATTCTGGACTAGAAGAAACCCTTGTGCATTTGCCTATAATGCCCTAAAAGTGGGAATGGAATTTTTTTTTGCTTGAATTGACAGACAGTTTTTGTATGGCATACTATCTTAGCATTGAACTTAGTTGGGAAACAAATCTGAGGAAAGACTGGTAAAAGATCAAATTAATCACTTTAGCAACAGCTCCCTCTGCTGTCAAGGCCAAATAGCCCATCAGTCTTTGTAGTGCTTTGAGACTTCCTGTTTATTATTATCAGCAAACAACATGAGCAAAAACCATTGTTTAAGTATGGAGCATTCAGGTTTTATAGCCTCTCCTTTATCCCACATTGTGTTTCTGGGGTACTCACAAGTGCTTAACAATTAGGTAGAATATTAATCACTCAATTAGGAGGCTACATCAGGCTGTGGATACAGTAACTAGCCTATAACAAGCTTTGACTACAAAATGCAGCCAAAGGACTCCTTCAGAACTACCTTCTGAGTCATAGTTTGGATTCAGTGGAGACAACCAAACCAACCATAATGTGGTTTAGTTTTTATGTAAACAGAATTGTGCTGACAAACCACTGGTTTAACTTTAGAAAAGTCAGATCTTTTTAGCTTGTGTTTTAATTTGACATAATTTCAACTCCTCAAACTTGTACAACAAGTTTTTTTTTTTAAAGCGTTACTGATGTGGCTTGTATCAGAAAAATTGGAAATTGACACGTCTTTTTTGGATATGAGGAAAACATGTCTTTTAAAACCTGCATTGGGTAAAGGTGTAAAAATGTACAACATATTGAAGAAAACTGATTTAAAAATACCTCTGTATATTGAGGAAACATGTATGTAAAAATGAGCATACAGTGGTACCTCTACTTAAGAACTTAATTCGTTCCGTGACCAGGTTCTTAAGTAGAAAAGTTTGTAAGTAGAAGCAATTTTTCCCATAGGAATTAATGTAAAAGCAACTAATGCGTGCAAACCTATTAGGAAAGAAATAAAAGCTTGGAATTTGGGTGGGAGGAGGAGGAGGAGGAAGAGAAGGAGGACAGTCACTGCCCAGAGCGAACGGAGCGTTTCTTTTCTCTGAGCACTGGCAGAGGTTTATTCCCTCTCCAAGCACCCAGAGAAAAGGAAAGGAAAACGCTCTGCTCGCTCTGGACTGCCAAAGCCTCCTTAAGCACCACCGAAAGGCTCCTCTGGCAGCCCAGAAAAGCCTGAGATGGCCGGGATTAAAGAGGGAATGGCAGGAAACTGGCTGGGCCTTCATGCCGTTCTCAAATTTCCTGGGAAATTTTTCCGGGCTTGGGTTCTTAAGTAGAAAATAGTTCTTAAGAAAAGGCAAAAAACTCTTGAACACCCGATTCTTATCTAGAAATGTTTCTATACTGTGTCCAGTTCTGGAGACCTCACCTACAAAAAGATGGATCAAATTGAACAGGTCTGAAGATGGGCGACAAAAAGGGTGGAAGGTCTTAAGCATCAAACTTATCAAGAAAGACTTCATGAACTCCATCTGTACAGTCTGGAGGACAGAAGGGAAAGGGGGGACATGATCGAAACATTTAAATATATTAAAGGGTTAAATAAGGTTCAGGAGGGAAGTGTTTTTAATAGGAAAGTGAACCCAAGAACAAGGGGGCTCAATATGAGGTTGTTTATTTATTTATTGATTTGATTTGATTTGATTTGTATGCCGCCCCTCTCTGTAGACTCGGGGCGGCTAGTTGGGGGAAAGATCAGAAGCAATGTGAGAAAATATTATTTGACTAAATAGTCGTAGATGCTTGGAACAAACTTCCAGCAGATGTGATTGGTCAATCCACAGTCACTGAATTGAAACATGCCTGGGATAAACATCGATCCACCCTAAGACAAAATACAGGAAATAGTACAAAGGCAGACTAGATGGACCAGGAGGTCTTTTTCTGCCGTCAGTCTTCTATGTTTCTAAAGTAGAGGCATTCTTAAGTAGAGATACCACTATACAGTATTTTTAAAAAGTGCTTATTAAAAAAATCTGGTGTTGTGAGACCTTAGAAGCAGTCCAGTTCAGGAAACGGATTCCTCAAGAATGACTGGAGAGTTTTTATTGAAGTAGGCTCGAGCAATAAAATCTGGAAAGCTTAAACTGTGTTTTCCTTTCCCTTCTTATACTCCAGGAAGTTAAGGTAGAGCCAGTTTGAGTTTGTCTAATGTTTTCTGAAAATATGTTTTGGTAACCATTAGCAAGTAGTTTCTTCCACCTGTGGTTTTCCACTGGCATAATATCCGAGGACCAGAGAGACCCAAGTTCAAATCTTCCATTAGCATCAGAGGTTCACTGGATGGTTTTAAATCAGTCACTATTTCAGGAGAGTGGTTGGGAGTGAAAGAGATTGATTGAACAAGATAGTGTTATGTATAATGTGTTTTGCCTTGTGCTTTTGGATGAAAACTGGGATATAAATCTAAGAAGTCTATGAAGCAGAGAGAAGATTAATAGTAAATAGTAATACAGCCTTAATGAATAGTTTGACAGTGGTGGGGGGATTAATTGTTTAGCAGAATGATGGCGTTCGGTGGGGGGAAACTGTTCTTGTGTCTAAAGAATTGTAAAAGAATCTGTTCTATTCTATTTCCACTAATACCATGCACAATAGTGGTTATTTTTTCTTCTGCTTTCTCCGTACTGAAGGAGCGGGTCCAGCAGTCACATGGGTTGCTCATGTCCAATCCGGTGGAACTGAGCCTAGTATTAAAAAAGCTTGCCGGATCCGCCCCTTCCCCAGAATTCGCTCAGTTCGCATATCCTGCGGTTGTATTGTGATAGCTCGTTCAACATTCGTTCAACATTCTAACACCTTCCCTTCGATCTTTTCCTTCAAAAATAGTAAGACTGTTTATACTTATTTGTTTTACTTGCACTAATAGCGCCAGCCGTTTGCGGCTCGGCTTTTTTCCTTGGAGAAGTTGCGGTTTCGTTTTCCCCCGGCGGTTTTGCCGTGTACGATCCCCGCGGCCGCTTGTGGATTCTTTTAATCCTTTGGCCTGGAGGTTCTAGTGCAAGTATTAATTGATTGCCTTATTGATTCTTTATTGCATATATATTAAAGGGCTTAAAAAATACCTCCTGCGGAGTGAGACGGCTTTCTAGTCTCCTGGACTTAGTCGATCGCTTCCCCTTTAAGGCATATTCGGAGCGATTTTTCGGCGCGAAGGCCTTCGCGCCCTTTTTAAATCTAGGCCTCTCGTGTTGCCCTCCTGCCAGCCGCGTAGGCCTCAGTCCACCGCGTGGATCCCGGAGCGGGCCTTGGGGGTCCCAGGCTAAATTCTCCACCGGCTAAGCCTCCAACCAGAGTGCCTTGGTTTACTTAATTGAAAAGTTTAGGGAGGCTGGCCCCGCTGGATTTGGGGGCACGAACTCTGGGTTTGCCCAGATTGTCCTCACGTCTCAGCAGCTTCGAGGCCTCGAAGCAGGATCCATTCCTCTTGGGAAGTCCTTAAAATTCTTCTCCTTTTCTATTCAGTTATTGGCTCAGCCTTGTCTTCTGTTAATTATCAGACTATGGCTTCCTTTCCCAAGAGAGGCACAACTAAAGGTCCCAGAGAGGCCAGGCCTACAGGCGATGAGATTACTAGTATCCCCCAGGCCTCTTCCTCCTCTTCTCCTGGGGCCCGCCCCTCGACTAAGGTCACCAGGGCCGAGAAGAGAAGGGACCTAGCCCTGCAAAGAATCCTTGACAAATCAGCAAAACGTTTAAAAGTGCAGGCCCAAGTACTCAGTAGTCATGACCCCCCAGAGGCTGCTAGTCTACCTCCTTCTGGGGTCCCTGTGTTATCTCTGGATGAGCCTAACCTAGACAGACCCCAACCTAACCTATGGGGCATAGGGCCAGAGGAACCAGATATTATTGAAGATTCCCCCCAGCCAGGATCCTCCCAGGCCTTTAGGGATTCTTCTGCCATTCCTGCTGATATTTCTAATTTACCTCCTGAGTTCCAACCTATTTTTGCTGTGTTGTCTAAGGCCATTGATGCCAAACTCTCTTCCATCAATGAGCTTCCCTTACCTCCTCCTCCTTCTCGTCCCTCCCGCCCCTTGGGTTCTTCCCCAGCGGTTAGGGCTCCTATTCAGGATGATTCAGATTCCTCTCAGGACGAATATGAGGATATGGAGGATGACAAGGGCTATCAGATGATGAGGAATCCCAAATAAAGGTTCCTTCTCCAATTACCATTTTCCCTTCTCAATTATTCAAATCTCTCCTCCTCCAAGCTAGGATTTCTACGGGATTAGCGGCCCAGGAGAAACAAGCCTCCACTTCCACTGATCCCCCGGAGGAGAATTTACCTTATTTCACTGAGGAACAGGAGGATAACGAGGTAATTCCTATGCCTAAATTGTTTAAAGATGCCTTACTCAAACAGTGGGATTTCCCAGCCTCTAGTCTTAATCCCTTCACTAAAGACAGGAAGTTGTACAAACTTTCCTCTTCCTATGAAGAGCTTCTATCCTTTCCCAAACCGGATGAACCTGTCAAGATCCTTCATTCGGCAGCGGCTGTGCCGGGAGAGGCGGAGGAAGTCCTCCGCCCAGAGGACAAGCGCATTGAACAAATGCTCAAAAGAGGATTCACGGCAGATCCCTGGGCCATTAAAAGTTCTGCAGCAGCCTCCTTTTTCTCCAGAGCCATGCTGCTGTGGCTTCGCCATCTTCAACAGCATATTCCTCCCGATGACTTGAGAGGTCAACAAGACTTCAATAAGGTCTTTGCAGCTGCCCAGTACGTGGCTGATGCCACCTTACAATCTACCAGATTTTCTGCTAAGTCTATTGCAGCTTCTACAACGGCAAGGCGCCCTTGGCAAGCGGGAGTACGCCAGAAGTGGCAGTTATCCCAGGGACCCTTAAAGCGCGACCTTCTTTTCGGTGATCTTCTGGATCCACTCCTCACGGAAACCACGGATAAGAAGAAAGTTTTGGGTCCAACCACAAAAAAGGCTACCAAAACGCAGTCCTTTCGTCGCCCGGGGTGCCAGCAAGATCAAGCGGCTTCCTATCAGAGATCTCCAGGTCAGTATTCCCCCCGCCTTCGTTCCCAAAGTAGGAACTCCAGGGGTAGAGGTTTTCGCTTCCAAAGGGGAGCTTCTTCTAACAGGGCCTCAAAAAAACCTAGATGGTAATCTTTCCTCTATTCCCATAGGGGGTCGCCTAGCTCATTTCGCCTCAAATTGGCGTCTCACCTCCAAGGACCCTGTTCAAACTGGCCTTCTTTTAGAATTTATTTCTCCTCCCCCCAAACGTTTTATTTCCTGCCCTTCTCCCAGGTCCTCCTCAGATTGTAACCGTATGGAGGAGGCCATTTCTCATCTATTGTCCATCAGAGCCATTCAACCGGTTCCTTCCGGTCAGAAGGGCCTAGGTTTTTACTCCATTTTATTTATGGTTCCAAAATCCTCCGGAGGTTGGAGAGCTATTTTGGATTTAAAGAAACTAAACCTATTCATCAAATATAGGAAGTTTAAAATGTACTCCTTATCTTCTATTTTGGCCGCCATTCACTCCGGAGATTTCATGGTCTCCTTAGTCCTCACTGAGGCCTACCTTCACATTCCTATAGCCAAATGCCACAGGAAGTTTTTACGTTTTTCCTTTCAAGGCAGGCATTTCCAGTATAGGGCGATGCCATTTGGCCTTTCCTCGGCCCCTCGGGTCTTTACAAAGCTCTTGGGGTCCCTGGCGGCCTATATCCGGGCGTCTCCCATTCACATTTTATGTTATCTTGTTGATATTTTGATTCATGGGAACTCCCTAGAGAAAGTGAAAACAGACCTTTCTGTCACCATGTCAGTCCTTCAGGACCATGGTTTTTCCATCAACTTTGAAAAAAGTCACCTCCAACCTTCCACATCCATTTCTCACCTGGGTTCCATTATCACAGAATCTTCCCAGGTTTTTTCTCTCTCCCGAGTGAAAACTCAGTATAGGGGAGTTAATTTCTAACATTTTATCTAATTCTTCAGTATCCATAGTAACTCTGTCTTCCCTTTTGGGGAAGATGGTGTCATGCATAGGCATCATTCCCTGGGCTCGCCTTTATGCTAGGGAACTCCAGTGGCTCCTATTACCCTTTCAGAGATCGGGGCACAGCAACTCAAATCGGCGCATTGTCATCCCACCAAGTGTTCGCAGATCCTTCAAGTGGTGGAAGTCTCCGGCCATGGACAAAGGATCCCCGTTCAGATGCCCGGATCAATTTGTCATCACCACAGATGCCAGTCTATCGGGATGGGGCTCCCACGCCCAGGGGATGATAGCCCAGGGCACGTGGTCCCCGGAGGAAGCTTCCAGGCCAATCAATTGGCTAGAGTTAAGAGCCGTTTCCCTGGCTCTGAAGCATTTCTCTCCTCGCATTCCCAACCGGCACGTTCTCATTCTCACCGACAACATTGCCACAAAAAGCCATATCTGCAGATAGGGGGGCACGAGATCCAAAGCTCTCATGAGGGAGGCCCTCAAGTTAGGCCTTTGGGCGGAAAAACATCTTCGGTCGCTCCTAGCCGACCACATCTCGGGGGGCCTCAACGTCCAGGCGGACTGGCTATCTCGAGCAACGATAGACCCAGGAGAGTGGAACCTCCATCAGGACCTGTTCCATCAAATCAGCCTCAGATTCGGCCTACCAGTCCTGGATCTCTTCGCGACCAATGCAAACGCCCAACTCCCTCGCCTCTTTCCAGATTTCCATTCCCGGGAGCGGAAGCAATCAATGCCCTCCGGAGTCCATGGCCTCCAGGCCTACTCTATGCATTCCTCCAACTCCAACTCTCCCGGACGTGATTCACAAGGTTCTCACCGAGAGGGCCCGAGTAATCTTAATCGCCCCTCATTGGCCCCGCCGGCCCTGGTTCGCGGATCTCCAACAGCTGTCCGTCCAGGACCCTTGGCGACTCCCCGTTTCGGGGGATATGCTGCGGCAGGGGGCCTCATTCCATCCAGACCCGGAGTGGTTCCACCTCACTGCCTGGCTGTTATCAGGAGAGACTTAGATCTGCGTGGTCATGACCCCGTTTCAGTGGAGGTCATTTTAAAGGCCAGAAGGGGTTCGACCAATCGAATCTACGACCACACGTGGTCCAAGTTTCACCAGTGGTGTCTACAGGAAGGTCTCTCCCCTCTGTGCATCCCCATACACAGAATTATTTCCTTCCTTATGCAAGGTTTCCATAAAGGACTTTCCACCAGCACCCTCCGGCGTCATCTGGCAGCCATTTCATCTGTCCTAGGGGGCCCCCGCAGACAGCCTCTCCGATCCTCCCTGAAGTTCAGGAATTCCTCAAGGGCATAGCCAACCTCAGACCTTTCAAGGTCCACAGGTATCCATCCTGGGATTTGCCACGGGTTCTCCATTCCCTCACGCAGGCACCATACGAACCCCTAAAATCGGCGTCCCTCAGGTACCTATCCCTTAAGGTAGCATTCCTGGTGGCTATTACCTCTGCCCGACGCATTTCGGAGCTGGCTGCCCTCTCAATCAGGCAGGACCTTTGTCAACTCCATCAGGACAAGGTAGTCTTGCGACTGGACCCCACCTTCTTACCCAAGGTCAGTTCCATGTTCCACAGATCTCAGGATATTGTCCTACCTTCCTTCTGCCTCCAACGAGACCATCCCTTGGCAATTAGATGGCACACCCTGGATCTCATCAGAGCGCTGAGAATCTATATCCAACGCACAGGACCCTTTCGGAGGTCAGAAGCACTTTCATAGCCTATCATCCCAGAGTCATGGGGGCCAAAGTGTCTTCAACAGTAATAGGCCGTTGGATCAGAGGGACTATATCTAAGGCCTATGAGTCGGCCTCCCTCTCAGTTCCAAGGAACATCACAGCGCATTCCACCAGGAGCGCAGCCACTTCGGCCGCTTGGGCGACTGAAGCCCCGTTGGAGGAGGTCTGCAAAGCAGCCACTTGGGCCTCGCCAAATTCCTTCATCAGGCACTACAAGATTGGTTCTTACGCTTCAGCGGACGCTGCCTTCGGCAGAAGGGTACTCCAATCCGTTATCTCACACGATAGCAATCTAATCCCACCCTAGGGACCATCTATTGGGTATGTCCCATGTGACTGCTGGACCCGCTCCTTCAGTACGGAGAATAGGCGTTGATTGCTTACCTGAACGCCTCTTCTCGTACGGTGAGCGGGTACAGCAGTCACTTCCCGCCCTTGTATGTGTCTTCTTCACCTTTCTATAATCCTTTTTCCTCTAACAATAAGAGTTGAACACTACAGAGCTTCACAACTGAGCCTAGTCTATGGATTCGCGAATTCTGGGGAAGGGGCGGATCCGGCAAGCTTTTTTAATACTAGGCTCAGTTCCACCGGATTGGACATGAGCAACCCATGTGACTGCTGTACCCGCTCACCGTACGAGAAGAGGCGTTCAGGTAAGCAATCAACGCCTATTTAATGCAGCCTCAGACTATAAAGCTGCTGGGCCTGATGTCCAGACCTCATACTGGAAGCCTTTCTTAAGACTTTCCTCCTTATATAGTTTAACAGATATTGTTATAATAGCTATTGACCAGTAGGAAATATCACACAACTGTGGTCATCCTTATTGGATATCTTCCATATGAGCGATTATGTTTGATCCTTTAATGGGATTTGAACTCACACTTGATGCCTGTACAGTGTATAAATTTGTCTTAGCCTCTCTGCCAGTGGCTTATAAGAAGGGAGGTCTTCCTGCAGGGAGCTATATAAATATGTCTTCCTTTTTACTATTGTTTGTTTGTACTATATTTCTGTAGTATGAGAGCATATACAGTGTTCCCTCAATTTTCGCGGGGGATGCGTTCCGAGACCTCCCGCGAAAGTCGAATTTCCGCAAAGTAGAGATGCGGAAGTAAATACACTATTTTTGGCTATGAACAGTATCACAAACCTTCCCTTAACACTTTAAACTCCTAAATTACCATTTCCCATTCCCTTAGCAACCATTTAGATTATTACTCACCATGTTTATTTATTAAAGTTTATTAAAAATATTTATTAAAGGCGGATGAAAGTTTGGCGATGACATATGACATCATCGGGCGGGAAAAACCGTGGTATAAGGAAAAAAACCGCAAAGTATTTTTAAATTAATATTGTTGAAAAACCATGGTATAGACTTTTCGTGAAGTTTGAACCCACGAAAATCGAGGGAACACTGTATAGCAAAACAGAAGGTATTCCTCTGTAAGTTGCTATCCTTGCTACTGACCAACAGGAGGCACTGACCAATCACATAGTGCCTTCTACTGGTCAGTAGCAATCGTAACATTCATTATTAGAACTTTTATAACTAATAATAATAATTTATTAGATTTGTATTCCGCCCCTCTCCGCAGACTCGGGGCGGCTCACGACAATAATAATAACAATGTGACAGTGTGACAAATCTAATATTTAAAAGAAAACATCTAAAACCCCATCATTTAAAAACCATATATCACAAGCACACCATACATAAAACTCTATAAGCCTGGGGGAGATGTCTCAATTCCCCCATGACTGGCGATATAGGTGGGTCTTAAGCAATTTACGAAAGACAAGGAGGGTGGGGGGAGTTGATTCCAGAGGGCCGGGGCCGCCACAGAGAAGGCTCTTCCGTATGCTACAGGGAAACCGTATGCTACAGGGAAAAAACCCAATAATAATTGATTCTTCTCAAGAAATGCGAAGACAGGCCAGCCACTACTATACATGTTTGAGTAACACAGCCCCTGTCGAGTGCCATCCTGCTCAAGAAAGCCCTACCCACCCTCTAGTTATTGTGATCAGCTCTCCCCACCATAAAAAAAGAGCAGTGTTGTGTTTCTCCACTTTTTGTTTAGACATTCCTAAAATCTTAGCTGCATCTATCTCTTAGAAAATAAGGCTGGTTTTACAGCAAGAATGTTGTGTAACTTTTGAATAAAATCAAAGTAAGGCCTTGGACATTGGCATATTGTCCTGTCTTCCCTCTTGCAACCCATTTTAATAGCTTGCTGTCATTTTAGTAGCCTGCCATCTGGCAATTGGGCTTTGTGTTTGACTTTAGATCTGTGTCTGATATTTATGAGTTTCCAGAGCCGATTCTCAGCCAATTTATTTGTTGGCTGGGCCTGCCCTGAGCTAAATGGTAAATTTCTCAGGTACAAGTGTAGGAAATGTAATGCGGTGAGAGCCTCAACGGAGTCTCTGCATGTGGTTGGGCCATCTTATCTGCATTAACCATCAGTGACAGCTTGTTCTCTTGCACAGATGTGGGATTTACAACTTCCACTTCAGGGTTTGTGGCTTCCAGTCAGACCTGGGCCTCCTATCCTCCCACAGCACCTCATACTTTAAAAAGAAAGTCTGCATAATAGCAAAGCTGACTTAGTAGTAACATTTCTCCTCTAGGTAATTTTTAGGGTAAGCAGAGTCATGCCTGTCAAGGTATGCAGAATTTTACAGAGTTTCACACACAAGAATAGAGCACAAACTGTAGAAAGGTGAGGGAAGAAGCTATAGTTTAAACAGTAGAGCTCCCATTTCTCATATCTTTGGGCTGAAAAAGAGAGAAGTACAGTGGTACCTCTACTTACAAACTTAATTCGTTCCATGACTAGGTTCTTAAGTAGAAAAGTTTGTAAGAAAAAGCATTTTTCTCATAGGAATCAATGTAAAAGCAAATAATGCATGCGATTGGGGAAACCACAGGGAGGGTGGAGGCCCTGTTTCCTCCCAGGAGATTCCTAGAGAGGTCCCACCCTGTTTCCTCCCAGGAGATTCCTAGAGAGGTCCCACCGAGGCTTCTCCCCACCTTTTCCGGCCCTGTTTCCTCCCAGGAGATTCCTAGAGAGGCTCCACGGAGGCTTCTCCCTGCCTTTTCCGGTTACAGTTTCGGAGGGTCGGGTTTGTAAGTGGAAAATGGTTCTTGAGAAGAGGCAAAAAAATCTTGAACACCCGGTTCTTATCTAGAAAAGTTGGTAAGTAGAGGCGTTTGTAGGTAGAGGTATTTTCTTTTTGTAATATATGATTTTGAAGCCCTCAATGTTATTCCCCATTATCTTGTTTCCAAATTCGGGTAGTCCTAGACTTATTACCACAATTGAGCTCCTCTCCCCAATTTTTTTTTTTTTGCAGGATCACATGATATGTATATTCAAGCATTTTAGTTTTTTCTGATGAGGAAAAGGAATTAATCTCCCTGATTATTCTAATTGCTCTCTTTCTTGTTTGCTCTTCTGTGGTATTATATCATTTTTCAGTTAGATTACAACTTTATGCCATATTCTACATGCAGACATACTTTACCGCAAATATGCACGGACACTGTTTTGGTGGCCCTGGGCAAGACCCTATCATGGCTACTGATGAACCACGTACTTGACAAATAAAATAATAAAACGTGTTGTTATGTGGTGTAAAGTAGCTGGGAGCTCCACCATTGCTACCCTCACTCTATCCTGGTGTATTGCAGGATGATAGGCGCAATGATAGCCAATCATATACTGTGATTCATTGTTCTCACTTAGCATAGGCTTAGAAACTGTTTTCAATACTTGCTGTCTGGAGTTCTTGATTTGTCCAACTATTTAGCTGGAGAAGTCATTTATAATGGGAGAAAAACAGAAGTCGGGACAGCTTCCCATGACTGCTAGCTTAACAGGGCAACCAGCCAGCTGGATAGAGGGATCTGCTTCTTTTTTTAATTAAGGGAATCAGGAATGGTGAGAAGCTGTGTCTTGCAACACTGGATAAATTGTTTGGCCCACCACTTTGTGCACATTTCAGGACAACCAATAAGCAAAATTTATTTATTTATTTATTTGATTTTTATGCCGACCTTCTCCTTAGACTCAGGGCGGCTTACAACATGTTAGCAAGGAGAAACTCAGACCTTGAGTGAGAATCCAAAAATCTTGTGAAATTTCAGGATTCTTTGCTCAGCATTCAGAATTTTCCCTCCAATCAAGCATCTTCTTTTTGTAAAGATTTATGATATATAAATTCTGTGATGAAAACCGAAGTCATTTTTTTAATCATCTGTAATCCATTTTACTCTTCACATGAGTTTTTATCTTTTCTACTAATGGCTATATATGTCCTGACACAAGTTTGTGTAAACAAGGCATTAAGAACTCTAGCTGACCAACTTATTTGTGGCTGAATCCAAACTGGTTATGGCAAACCATCTTTCTAGGCTGAAGGAAATCAACAACTGGCAGACACCTGAATATGTTTTACTACAGGTTTAAAAGGAAACTTCAGCCACCTCTCTCCACAACCCCTGTCTCAGACAAACAAAAAACAGCCAAGCCTCCTACAACCGCCCCCATAGCATTGGGTTCACCACCCCTAATGATCATAGAAAAGGAAGTGCAAGACCTATTTCACAGACAAAAGCCAGGAAAAGCTCCAGACCCAGACAAGATAACTCCTCCTTGCTTAAAAGTCTGAAATGTCATCAAAAAAGCACAACAAAGAATGTTCTTTTTGCACCAATTCAGAAAGCTCAAACTGCCCAAGGAGCTGCTGATAGAGTTCTACAGAGGAATCATTGAGTCTATTATTATTTATTATTAGATTTATTATTATTATTATTATTATTATTATTATTATTTATTAGATTTGTATGCCGCCCTCTTTATAGACTCGGGGTGGCTTACAACAATAACAAAGACAATGTAAGAACAAATCTAATAATTTAAAAAACACTAAAAAACCCATTATTAAAAGCAAGCATACACACAAACGTACCATGAGTCTGTCATCTGCACCTCTATAACTGTCTGTTTTGGTTCTACAACCCAATAAGACCAACACAGACTTCAGAAGATAATCAGCACTGCAGAAAAAACAATTGCTGCCAACCTGCCTTCCATTGACGACCTGTATGTTGCACGGGTCAAAAAGAGGGCCATGAAAATATTTATAGACCCTTCATATCCTGGGCATAAACTGCTTCAACTACTACCCTCAGACGATGCTATAGAGCAGTGGTTCTCTGTTGGGGGTTGGGACTCCTTTGGGGATCGACTGACCGTTTCACAGGGGCCACCTAAGACCATGGGAAAAAGCTTCTATTCTAGTGCCTTGGAACATATTTTTACAATCTGGACCAATCAGGCTTTTACAGTGGGGGTGTCCCTCTGACCTTCCTGCCAATCAGCTTAAAGATCTGTTGGTAGGATTGGCGCTAGACTTATGGTTGGGGGTCACCAAAACACGAGGAACTGTATTAAGGGGCTGCAGCATTAGAAAGATTGAGAACCACTGCTGTAGAGCACTGCACACCACAACTAGACACAAGAACAGGTTTTTCCTGAATGCCATCACTCTGTTAAACAAATAATTTCCTCAACACTGTCAAACTATTTACAAAGTCTGCACTATTATTAATCTTCTCATCGTTCCTATCACCCATCTCCTCCCACTAATGACTGTATGACTGTAATTTTGTTGCTTGTGTCCTTACAATTTATATTGACTGGTTCCTAATACGATTGGATTGCTTATTTGTATCCGGATTATCATTAAATGTACTGTGATTCTTGACAAATTTATCTTTTCTTTTATTTACACTTGAGAGCATGTGCACCAAGACAAATTCCTTGTGTGTTCAATCACACTTAGCCTATTCTATTCTATTCCATTCTATTCCATTCTATATTCTATTTTATTCTATTCTATTCTATCATCTTGGGAAAAATTACTTATGGCAACTGTTCAAATTTAGTTTGTTCTGAAAAGCCTTAAAAGAAGAGGTTGGCTATAAACTATATAATCTTTTGAGGTATCCTTAAAAACAGCCTGCCACAAACTGAGGCAAAAGTCTTATTGTCCCATTACCTCATCCTAAGAATATGAGAGGAACTGACGCTAAGTTAGACCAAGGGCGTGTTTGGTCCAGCCTCCTGCTCCTTCAGTAGCTAGTCAGACGAGAGACCAGCAAACTGAACAATAAAAGCCCTCTCTTAAATTTTGCTTTTAAAAAATGCCCAAAAATACAAGACCTCATGATTAGCAGCCATTGACAATTGCATTCTCTGTTAATTTTCTCATCCCCTTTCAAACTTAGCTGTGCTAGTGACTCATTATATACTAATACGTTTGTTATGGTACCATTCCTTTCAGTTGAAAGTGCCTTGAAATGATCTGAACCTAGGACTTTCTTTGCGCAAGGCGTATTACTCTGCTGCTTTGCCACAAGAGCTTATCATGGGGGACAGCACTTCAGCCTTGTTCAAAACTCTGGGCGACAGTGAGTGTAAAGCCTTTTCTTGGGTCTTCTTTGAACGCCAGAGGAATCATGGAATCTAAGGAAGCTAGACGTGATCTCTTTCACAGCATGGCAAATCATCAAAGATACCTTCCCACCACCAGTCCTCCTAGTCTCCTTTCATCTTTCCCTGAGGAAGTTCACTGGTTTGAAAATTGGAATGGTTCTGCATATCCAGGCTATTTTATCATAAAAGAACAGAGCAGTTGCAACCAGCAGGCTTCATAAGATATTTCCAGTCCTTTGGGGCTTGTGTGCATTTTTCTAGTCACTGAGGCATGCAGGGTTGCTGGTCCTTTTTGCTCTCAGAGGAAAAGCAGTTGTGACAAAGATTGGAAAAGCAGTAAAATGATGCACTGAGTGCATTATATTTTGAGTACAATTTATATTTTTATTTATTTATTTATTCATTTGTCCAATACACACATACATAGGAAGAAAATAGACATGTGGTAATATATATAAGGGTAAAAGTGAACTTAGAGGAGAGGATATATGAAAGGAAGAGAATATATATGGTAGGTGAAAGAAAGGAAAGATAATTGGACTGGGAACGAAAGGCACACCAGTGCACTTATGTACGCCCCTTACTGACCTCTTAGGAACCTGGAGAGGTCAATCGTGGAGAGTCTAAGGGAGAAGTGTTGGGGGTTAGGGGTTGACACAATTGAGTCCGGTAATGAGTTCCACGCTTCGATAACTTGATTGTTGCAATCATATTTTTTACAGTCAAGTTTAGAGCGGTTCGTATTAAGTTTGAATCTGTTGCGTGCTCTTGTGTTATTGCGGTTGAAGCTGAAGTAGTCATTGACCGGTAGGACGTTGCAGCATATGATATTGTGGGCAATACTCAAATCGTGTTTTAAGAGACGTAATTCTAGGCTTTCTAGGCCCAGGATTGTTAGTCTATTTTCGTAGGAAATCAATAGATTAGGCAACGTGCTTTGGGAATTCTTGGTTAAGAATCGTATGTGTGCTTGGTTGCTTTTTCAAATTCTTGTTTTGTGCCCTTCCTTTCTCCTCTTTTTACATGTGCCAGTTTCCTTTTCACAGACCTGCACTGAGATCATTTTGAACCCCTCACCTTTCCCCCAATAACTGTGGATGAGTGTCATTGTTCTGGGTGCTTCAATCTCTGTTTGCTTATAGCTTCTAGTTCAGTGATGGCAAACCTTTTTTTCCTCGGGTGCCGAAAGAGTGTGTGCGTGTGCTGTCGCAAATGCGTGAATGCCCACACCCATAATTCAATGCCTTGGAAGGGCGAAAACAGCTTCCCCTACCCCCCGGAGGCCCTCTGCAGGCCGGAAACAGCTTGTTTCCCAACTTCTGGTGGACCCAGTAGGCTTGCATTTTGCCCTTCCCAGGCTCCAAAGTCTTCCTTTGAGCCAGGGGAGGGTAGAACGCCCTCCCCCATCCCCCCGGAGGCTCTCTGGAAGCCAAAGATGCCCTCCCGGAGCCTCTGTGCAAGTCAAAAATCAGCTGTCCAGCACACACATGCACATCCTCAAAGTCCTTTGAGCTAGGGCAACGGCTCATGTGCCAGCAGATATGGTTTCGCATGCCACCTGTGGCACCCGTGCCAGAGATTTGTCAACACTGTTCTAGTTCTTCCAATATTTTTACTTATGTCTGTTGTGTATAGTATTCCCACCAGCTGACCTAATTCTCATGCTGGGACAGGAGAGCAGTATTTCTCCTCCCCAGGTGACGCATGGTCCCAGAAAAGTGTGTGTACTTGCTTCTACACACCTTTAGCATGCTACTTCCCAGGGGAAGAGCCTTCTCTGTGGCGGCACCGGCCCTCTGGAACCAACTCCCCCCGGAGATTAGAACTGCCCCTACTCTTCCTGCCTTCCGCAAACTTCTTAAAACCCACCTTTGCCGTCAGGCATGGGGGAATTGAAACATCCCCCCCCCCCCCTGGGCACGTTGAATTTATATATGGTATGCTTGTGTGTGAGTCTGTTAGTTTGTGGGGTTTTTTAAATCTTTAAAATTTTAAATTGTTGATTACTTATGATTTGTCTTTTACATGTTGTGAGCCGCCCCGAGTCTTCGGAGAGGGGCGGCATACAAATCCAAGTAATAAATAAATAAACTAGCTGAGCTGTATAGCCAGGTGGGCTGATATCCCTTCTGGAGCCTGTAAATGCTCTCGCTTCATAGAATTGCTGAGAAGGTTCTTGCAGCTGTAAATATTTCTAAGCTAATTTATAGACCAATAGTGTTCTATAAATAATCAAGAGTACTGATTTCGTCTTTTATTGCATTTTGTTTCTGCTAGGCTGGAACCTATTCATGGGTACATTTTATATACCCTTAATCTCATGTTGTTGCAATGAAGAAGTAAAGGGGCAGAAAAATGGGGAAACTATTGGTTTTAAGAGTGACAACAAATGTTGTTTGTGTAGTTCAGGGCCATCGTGACAATGTGTATAATGAGTGAAATTCAATAAAACTTTATTTTTATACTCAATAATACTAGCTTGATTTGATAGCTTCTAATGATTTGTTCAAATGAACAAATACGTTTTATATATTTCTTTAAAAGTTTTTTAAGATCAGATGGTTGAATTTGTGGCACTATTATTGTTCCAATAAATTGTTGAGATTATTAAATTTATGAAAATGGGCAAAGCTATTGGGGAAGCTACTTGAGTCTGCATCTTTGGAGGGAGCCTTTTTTCCCAAATAAAGTTTTCCCTTCTTCTTTTAAGAGGCTTATACAATGGAGATAATAAAACATGGTAACAAACCTTTGTAATGTATAAGCTATCATTCAATTTCATTACTAAATGTACATGTTAAAATATGGATGTAACTCTAGCATAAATACTATAATGTGGCAATATGGTGACAAATATCTGGTCACAAACTGCATATTGATACTGACTGATTTGTTGATTGAGTAATTGATTGCACACATTCATAGTCCACCCAATTCAAAAGATTTCTGTCAGTTATAAACTCGGACGAAGAAAATCATTGGTTGTTGGATGTGGGGAAAATTCTTTAATTTGCGGAACATAGTTTTTCATGTAGTAGTGTAAAAACTTCCTTCTGTTTTTAATCAGCTTAATTAAACTGTGATGCTTCATCCATTTTTAGTGTTTACAAATTAAGTAATTTCTTCACCTTTTAGGCCTCTCTTGGAACTTGACAGCAATATTTTTTTATTTCCTCTCATATTTAATTTGATATTGAAATCATTTACCAGTTTTTCAGTATTGTACAGTCAAAAAAGACTGCATAGTGTTGTGGTCAGAAAAAAAATACTCTTCTCAAAATGGTTATCTTGAGATGTGATTGAAGTTTCTCTTCAGATTCAAAGCCTCTGTTTCCTTTTCCTAACTCTTGAATGTTTCCTCAACTGTCTGAAATGGGATTTGGGAATAGGGGTGGGGGTGGAGAAGGCAGGAATGAATGGAATTTGCAAACATAGTAGACATATCACTAGCAGATCCTGCCAGTTTTAAGATAGTTAGATATAAGGTGTTTTAAAGTTTCATTTTTTCTCAGTCGAAAAGAAAGAATGCATCTTCCAGAACAGTTGCCACTACAAATTATATCCACAGCTAAAAGCACATAATGTGTTGTTGATGTATCCCCTCTCCCCAAAACTCCTGCTCTCCCAGCAGTTCAAAAGCGTGCATATGAGAATAGCTAAATAGGTAGTACTTTGGTGGGAAGGTAAAAGTGTTTCATGTGGCTTGGCATATAGTCATGCTGGCCACATGACCACAGAAATGTCTTTGGACAATGCTAGCTCCCTTGGCTAAGGAACGGAGATGAGCACTGCCCCCTACAGTTAGAAATGACTGGACAGGTGAAACGTTTACTTTACCAAATTATTGTTACATGTAATTGATGCAGATTTGTTTGTTTGTTTGTTTGTTTGTTTGACTTCTATGTCGCCCACTCCCAATGGCTTACAAAAATATATTTAAAAATACAGTGGTACCTCCACCTACAAATGCCTCTACTTACGAGGTTTTCTAGATAAGAACTGATATTTTTGCCTCTTCTCTAGAACCATTTTCCACTTACAAACCCGAGTCTCCAAAACTGTAATCGGAAAAGGCAGGGCGAAGCCTCCGTGGGGCCTCTCTAGGAATCTCCTGGGAGGAAACAGGGCCAGAAAAGGCAGGGAGCAGCCTCCATGGGGCCTCTCTAGGAATCTCCTGGGAGGAAACAGGGCCAGAAAAGGCAGGGAGCAGCCTCCATGGGGCCTCTCTAGGAATCTCCTGGGAGGAAACAGGGCTTCCACCCTCCTTGTGGTTTGCCCAATTGCACGCATTATTTGCTTTTACATTGATTCCTATGGGAAAATTGCTTCTTCTTACAAACCTTTCTACTTAAGAACCTGGCCATGGAATGAATTAAGTTCGTAAGTAGAGGTACCACTGTACAGAACAATATAAAATAATTCAAATATTAAAAACCTACAAGGCAACAGCCCATTCAACATACATGCATACCAGTCATACACAGTTCAACCATGTAATATTCACAGCCCCCTGACCTACCGGCAAAGCCAGGTCTTCACAGCTTTTCGGAAGGCCAGCACATCAAAGTAATGACCTAAGATCCCTTTCCAAATTGCAAAACGCGTCATGATAATTTGCATAAACTTTTTTTTTCAGGTGATGATTTCTCACTAATACAGCAAGAAATCTATATGGTTAAAGAATGCAAGCACTGTAACATAGTAGCATACTTCGGAAGCTATCTCAGGTAAGATCCCCTGCTTTTAATCTTGGCCTGAAGTATTTTCTATGCCAACTTCCTGCAAGTAACCAAATTCATCTGCAAAGATACCCGGAAGCTGTGGTTTGAGAGTTAGCTCTCTATTGCAAAATGCAGTTTACTAAAGCTTTATTGCTAGGTGTGGAAGCTTTTCTTTGTCTATGATGACATAACAGTGAATTTTTTCACTGAACTTAAAAATGATCTGTTTTCCAGTTCACCGGAACACAGCATTTCATTTCATTTTCCTTCACTAGAGTTGATCTCATTTCACGCACACATTTTTAGGGCATCTGTTAATTGAAAAACTCCTGTCTTCCCTTAGCTTTAAGAGTAGGTGGGAAATAGCAGCATGTCACATTTAAAAGTTGCTCAATTGCTGTTGTTTTGTAAATGGAAATTCTTGTGGCCTACAGTCTGAACAGTAAATTGAATGGTAGCTGTATGTTATTCAGTTTGGATTGTTTTAGAATATTGATTCTGATCATTTCCGCTTTATTTTTTTAGCCATGAGAAGCTATGGATTTGTATGGAATACTGTGGAGGAGGGTCCCTTCAAGACATTTACCATGGTATTCGAGAATTTTAATTATTGTGTTACTTTTTCTGTGTCCCTTTTCTTCCCTATTTTCCTCCATTTTGTATTCATGACAATTTTACTGTAAAAAATATTTAAAATATAGCAGTGTTATTTTCTATTGATCATGAAAGTGGTTGCCTATTATGAAGCCCCTTTGGTGAGCAAGGGGTTTACTACACCAGTGTTTCTCAATCTTGGCAAGTTTAAAAGATGGGGACTTCAACTTCCAGAATTCCCCAGCCAGCAAATAATGGGGAATAGCTGGCTGGGGAATTCTGGAAGTTGAAGTCCCTGTGTCTTAAATTTGCTAAAGTTAAGAAACACTGGTCTAGGTCAGGAGTAGGCAAAGTTGGCCCTTCTATGACATGTGGACTTCAACTCCCAGAATTCCTGAGCTGGTATGATTGGCTCAGGAATTCTGGGAGTTGAAGTCCACAAGTCATAAAAGAGCCAACTTTGTCTACCCCTGGTCTAGGCAAACAGGCAAGGACCTTTCTTGAGAAAAAATGCTTTTATTTGGTTTTCTTTTGAGACCACCCCTTTGCAATAAATTGGCAATATGATCCCAGGCCTGCAGTGGGTTTGTGTTCAGACAATTAAAACTCAGAAATTAATGGCCAGGGAATAGGTTCCAAAGCAATAATGATGTAAGAAAGGCAGAGGCATCTTCAAAAGTTGATAGAATGAAGAATCAGTCAAAAAAAGCAAACAAGCATTTAGGTAAAATCCTTGCAGAAGTGGAAAATAGTTATCCAATTGGAAAAGCAAGCTTTAATAGGAAATAGTCTGGTTTTTTCCCCATCAGCTGACTGTAGTTGACACAAACTAGATTACAACAGGCTGGTATTATAGATTACCTGGTGCTCTTGAGCCATATAGCACCGGCTGCCAATCTGTGCTATGACAAAGAAAACAGGGCACAGAAATATTGTTCTAAATGAAAACATAATTCAGTTTTCTCTAAATTTTTACTTCCAGATGTGTTAAATTTAAAACTCTTGTAGTAATCACAGGGTATCCTCTGGTAATATCACAAAGTGGACAATGAGGCATCCATTTTTATTTTCAGTTAATCACATTCTCTCATGGCCAAACTGACATTAGTGCTTCCTACAGCATTGATCTGACTCATAGATAATGCATTAATGTTTTTAGTACACTTATTTAACATTAATCACAATTTGCATCACTCTTAACTGCAAGCCTTTCAATTGTTTGAAAATGCTTCCAACATTGTCACAATCGTACTGATGCTTACATGTCACCCTAAGTAATAGTTATACATAGCCAGACATGGCAACTGTGAAACTAACAAACAAATGACCAAAAAATAGCTGTTATTTGCCACTATAATTTTAGTTTTGGACCTAAACATAGAGAGGCAGAAAACAATGTGTATTTCTGGGGGAGGCTTCCGTAATTGGGATAGCATCACAGAAAATAATCTAGTCACTGAAGCAGTTGTCTTCTTGACACATGACGATGCCTGTGGGAAGATCTCAGGGTATAGATATTGTTAGAGAAAGCAGTTTTTCTTCATGATAGCAGGCCACTTAAACCAAAGATAAGCAAAGGGGATGTTATCACAGCTGTATGTGCATCCAAATTCATGTGGCATGCCACTCTGAAAATTTGAGTGCCATGCTTGGATGAATTTGTAGCCTAATCTTTTTTTTAATTATTTCTTGTTGTGGTGCACCACATCCACTACAGTAGTGGTTCTCAACCTGGGAGTCGGGACCCCTTAGGGCAGGGGTGGGAAATTATACCTCGTCTTACAAACGCCTCGTCATACAAACTTTTCGAGATACAAACCTAGGGTTTAAGATTTTTTTTGCCTCTTCTTACAAACTGTTTTCACCTTACAAACCCACCGCCGCTGCTGGGATGCCCCGCCTCCGGACTTCCGTTGCCAGCGAAGCACCCGTTTTTGCAATGCTGGGATTCCCCTGCAGCATCGCAAAAACACAGAAGTCCAGAGGTGGGGTTTCCTATGGAAGGGAGCCTCAGGGGAATCCCAGCAGCGCAAAAATGGGCGCTTCGGCTGGCAAAAGGGGTGAGTTTTGGGCTTGTACACATTAATCACTTTTCCTTTGATTCCTATGGGAAACATTGTTTCGTCTTACAAACTTTTCACCTTAAGAACCTCGTCCCGGAACCAATTAAGTTTGTAAGACAAGGTATCACTGTATATTATTGGGTAGAACGGAGTTAATTATATTATAATGATAAATTATAATTATATATATATTATATATATATATAATTATATATTATATTATATATTTCTCCTTCCTTCTTTCCTTCCTCTCCATTTCTCCTCCCTCCCTCCCTCCATTTCTCCTTCCTTCCTTCCTTCCTTCCTTCCTTCCTTCCTTCCTTCCTTCCTTCCTTCCTCATTTCTCCTTCCTGGTTGGACCAGCCTCTGCGGGCCAGTCACAGACAGCGGGCAAGCCGCTTGCAGCCCCAGGGCCGCCACTTGCCGAGGTCTGTCTTAGGGGGTCAAACAACCATTTCACAGGGGTCGCCTAAGACCATGGGAAAAGACAAATTTTCCATGATGTGGAGCAGTAAAGCTTCTATTCTGACACTTTGGAACATATTTTTACCATCCGACCAATCAGGCGTTTACAGTGGGGGTGTCCCTCTGACCTTCCTGCCAATCAGCTTAAAGCTTTGTTGGGAGAATTGGCACAAGACTTATGGTTGGGGGGTCACCACAACATGAGGAACTGTATTAAAGGATCGCGGGATTAGAATGTTGAGAACCACTGCATTACAGTAATGTGAGGTTGGTTCTTTGGCTTGTTTGATGCTTTAGTTAATTTAATTTAATCAAGAATTTGGTGCTGCATATTTAGGATTTGTAAATTTGTTTTTCCTTTCAGTAACGGGCCCTCTTTCGGAGTTACAGATTGCATATGTTTGCAGAGAGACATTGCAGGTAATGAATTGCCTCAAGTCACCAAGTCACTTCTTTCTGAGCTGTGATTTAAACTAGGATGGGGGAGTAGAGTTCATACTCCGTCGGCTATTGCTCTGTATTTATCAAAAGCAAATCAGGTATTTTGCATGTGTCTATTAAAGTATATCTATGCATCTCAAAGTAAATAGCAGCTTCTAAAGTGATAGCCTAAATCAACTCCATAACAGTGGCTTCTTCTTAATGTTCATGTGAATCAGTGAAATGGGGGAAGAATAACAGAGATAAAGTCATAAAAATGTGGATAGGACTTAATATTTCTCTGTTTTTGCATATTAACTACACAGGATTGGTGTAGTTTCAGTTTCTAGGAATTCCAGTTCAAAGATGTTCATCTGAAAATGTGAATAGATTAGATTAGATTTATTGGATTTATATGCCGCCCCTCTCCGCAGACTCGGGGCGGCTCACAACAATGGTGAAGAACAGTACATAGTAACAAATCTAATATTTAAAAATCTAGATTACAGTTTTAGATTAAAAAGTCCAAAAAAGAAACCCCAATATATAAAAAACAACACACGAATCATACACAAAAACTACATGGGCAAGGGGGAGATGTTTAAATTCCCCCATGCCTGACAGCAGAGGTGGGTTTTCTGGGGGGAGCTGGTTCCAGAGGGTCGGAGCCACCACAGAGAAGGCTCTTCCCCTGGGTCCCACCAGACGACATCATTTAGTCGACGGGACCCGGAGAAGACCAACTCTGTGGGACCTAACCGGTCACTGGGATTTGTCGGTTCTCCACTGCATCTGGAAGGAGAGTCCAACATGGGTAATTCACCAATCTTATTGGTAGAGACTGAGTTAATTTAAATATTTAAATATGAGGTAGTCACCGCCCCTTAGCAGCCCCCAATACCTCAGTTTTAAAAACTCAGTCTTAGTGTAGAGACTGTTGAGTTGGCTTCTCTGATGAAGCATTAATAATAATAGTAATAATAGTAATAATAATAATAGTAATAATACTAATAATGATAGTAATAATAAATTATTAATTTTCTGGGTTTTTTTCCCCTTTCTATTTGCAGGTGCTGTGAATCAGGAAAGGGATTTCAAGGGGTCTCTGCCCTCCGCGGGCAGAATCACCCCCACCGTGAATCTCCTCGAGCTTCCCTTCCCTCAGTGGGTACTATGCTCAGCGAGGAGCAACTCAGCCTTGGGTCCCCGGCCTCAGTGGCCATACCCGGCTGCCAGCTGAAGGTGAGGGGGTCAGCCCCCCTCACTGGGAAGCTTGGACGGCAAGAATTTCGCCGGGAACGAAGGCGCTTGGGTTTGGCGCCCAGCCAGCGCCTCTCAGCTGTTCGGCGGCTAATTTTGACAGCCGCCGCCGCCGCAAGCCGCTCGCTGAGCCGGAAAAGCCGCGCGGATCGGCTATTTGAAACGGCTGTCAGATTCGAGCGTGGGGGGGGCAGGGCCCTTACCGGCGAGCCTCCCAGAGACCTGTCAGCGGCAGAAAAAGCGGGAACGCCATTTTTGAAGGCAAGGAATCCCGCGGCCGCCATGATTGGGCGGGTAATGTTGCTCTCCGCCCAATCACTGGGTGCGACCAACTGTCACTGGGCAGCATTATGCTCTAAATTGCCTAGACGCCATTTTTCGCTGATATTTGGCCATTGACAGTCGTGTCTGTCAAGTGTCTCTTGAGCTCGCTGTTTAAAAACAACTGTGAACTGTGAGTATGGAGGAAAAGACCCTTGAGAAGTCATCTTCCCCCATTGTATTGCCTCAGGATAAAGGCAAGGGGAAGTCCAAGGACAAATCTAAGGCCCAAGCATCTTCATCAATGAAGGAGGCAGAGAGGCGCATTAAAGCGTTGGAGCAGAGACTGGAGGCAGCCCTCTTAACTCCTAGAACCACCTCTCCCTTATTGCAGGCCAGGGATCCACCAGCCCAATGTAATTTGAGACCATCAGAGACATTATCAGAGAGGGAATGGTCTCCAGAGAGGCAGCACTTCATGCCTCAAGTGGTTCCTCCTGCTGGGCCTCAGCAACAGAGACCAGGGTCTGCCAGCCACTCATTACGGAGTGCCCCATCTGCCACCTTTACACCCACTGCGGCTGGGTTGCGGGTGGCACCTGATACCTGGCAGCAGATGTCCCCTGCCTTGCAAGGCCTCATCTCTGATGTATACTCACAAGGGATGGCTGTGGGGGTGCAACAAACTGCCCAACACCCCCGCTCTGCACAGCCCAAGAACCTGTGGGCTGCACCGCCCCCCTCGGGTATGGGGTCCTGGATGGAGGAGCCGTCTCCCCTGGAGGACATGGAAAAAGAATACGATTTTTCAGATGATGAATCAGCTCCAGATCCTCCTGTGCAAGCTGGACTTTTTAAGGCTCCCCTTTTCAAAATTCTGCTACACAAAGCTAAGCAGGTGGCAGATTTACCAGGTCCAACCAAGGCCTCCGAGGCCTCAGAGGACCCTAAGCCTTCAGCAGTGCTATTCAAGGAGCCCCAACCTGAGACTGAACATGTGCCATCCTCCGATATATTTAGGCAAAGCATCAAACGCCCATGGCAACAGCCTGCAGCAGCTCAAGGTCCTTCAGTCATCGAAAGGAAATTTTATACCTTGGATGATGACATGGAAAAGCTGCTAGAATTTCCGCCCATCGATCAGCCAGTAATGACCTTCATCTCTAAGGCCTTAGTACCATCTGAGACTGGTGACAGCTTGAAGCCGGAGGATAGAAAGGCGGAAATTTTATTGAGGAAATCCCATCATATGGCTAGCTGGGCGTTTCGGGCAGCGACCGCGGCTTCATTTTTCAATAGGGCCTCCATAATGTGGTTACAGGAGGTACAGGCCCGCCTAGGTCCGGAAGAAGGTCGCTTACGTCAGGACCTCAGCTGCGGAGTTTTCTGCGGATGCAACTCTCCATGCCGCAAAGTTTTCGGCTAGAGGGATGGCGGCGTCACTTGCATCCAGACGCCTCCTGTGGCTGAGGAGTTGGCCAGCGGACCTGAAGTCCAAGTGGAACCTGGCATCATCTCCATACCAAGGGGAGAAGCTTTTTGGAGAAGCCTTGGACCCTGTCCTCATCGAGGATAAGGACAAACGTAAGACCCTCCCTAGAGCATACCGGTGCCAGGAGCGTAGACCCAATCCTTACGCTCGCCGTCAGCCCTTTCGTTGGGATTCCTCTTCC
This sequence comes from Erythrolamprus reginae, assembly GCF_031021105.1. Classification (NCBI taxonomy): domain Eukaryota; kingdom Metazoa; phylum Chordata; class Lepidosauria; order Squamata; family Dipsadidae; genus Erythrolamprus; species Erythrolamprus reginae. The sequence goes on along the minus strand of NC_091950.1, from coordinate 34,645,934 downwards.
TCGGCGAGTCAAGGTAATAGGTCATACACCCAAAATCAGTATGGCCAGCCCACCTTTAGAGGGGACCGAGCGGCCTTTCAGGATAGGCCCAGAGGATACCAGCAGTCTCGGCGTCCTTTTAGAGGGAACCAACGTGGCTTCAGGCGCACAAAATGACTTGGCTCCATTACAGCCCATAGGAGGCAAACTTCAACGCTTCAGTGCCTCCTGGAGGATTACCTCCACCGACAAATGGGCAAGGGCCACAATATCAAGAGGACTGCGCCTGGAATTCTTGCAGCCCCCGCCAAACCGGTTTGTCACCTGTCCACTAACGCGAGACCCACTCAAAAGACGTCATCTTCAACTGGAGATAACACACCTTCTCAACATACAAGCAATAGAGAAGGTGCCCGAACATGCCAAGGGCACGGGATTTTATTCCGTTGTGTTCCTAGTGCCAAAGTCTTCGGGGGGGTTCAGGATGATATTAAACCTAAAGCTCCTGAATACCTTCATTCGGTATCGCAGATTTCGCATGCACTCCCTGCAGTCAATTTTGGCCTCTGTTCGGCACAACGATTTTCTCACCTCTATCGACCTCAAAGAGGCTTACCTGCATGTTCCGGTTTGGCCAGCTCATCGTCGGTACCTCAGGTTTTGTCTCAACGGGGTCCACTACCAGTACCGTGCCATGCCGTTCGGCCTATCTTCGGCTCCCCGTACATTTACGAAGCTGATGGACATTCTGACAGCACATCTAAGGGCCCAGTCCATAAGAGTTATGGCATACTTGGACGACATAATCGTTATGTCCAAGTCTATGGTCCAAGCGCAACACCATCTGGCGCTCACACGGGAAACTCTGGAGAGGCACGGCTACACGGTCAACGTGGAGAAGAGCCATCTTCATCCCACCACATCAATCCAACACCTCGGCTCCATCATAGACACCGCAGAGGACACGGTCTCGCTAACACCAGAGAGGGTCCTCAATATACGGAGATTGGTAACCAGCCTTCGTCGACAAAGGCAAATACCATTGGCGACATTGTCCAAGGTACTAGGGACTATGGTCTCAGCCATAGGGATTGTGCCTTGGGCTCGCCATCATATGAGGGGCCTCCAATGGTTTCTCCTCCCGGCCCAGAGGGACAAGATGAGTCACTCCCACCGAAAGGTGCGACTCCCAGCTTCAGTCAAGCAGTCGCTGGCATGGTGGTTGTCCCCAGCCTTGATCCAGGGTTCTCCTCTTCGCAGCCACGAGCGTGTGATCATCACAACAGACGCGAGCTTGTCGGGCTGGGGCGCTCATATGGGGCCTCATATAGCTCAGGGCCTGTGGTGTCAGGAGGACTTAACCCAGGTCAATATCAACGTTCTCGAACTCAGAGCGGTTTTCTTAGCCCTTCAGGCCTTCGCTCCCTGGGTTCAAGACAGGCATGTCCTGGTTCTGACGGACAACGTGGCCACAAAAGCCCACCTGAACCATCAAGGAGGTACCAGATCTCATCGCCTCATGACTCAAGCCACGGACCTCTTCGATTGGGCCGAATCTCATCTGGCCTCTCTGACGGCAGAGCATATTGCCGGGACCAGCAATGTGCAGGCGGACTGGCTGAGCAGGTCCACTCTGGATCCTTCGGAGTGGCAGCTGGACCCTGCACTCTTCAAGCAGATAGTGCTACGATTTGGTCTTCCATTGGTGGACCTCTTCGCAACCCCAGCAAACACCCAATTGCAGAGGTTTTTCTCCCGGTTTCCGACTCCAGGGGCGGAGGGGGTCAACGCCCTATGGTCACCATGGCCCCAGGGGTTACTGTATGCCTTTCCCCCCACGTGTCTTATTCAAAGGATATTAGACAAGACAATTCGGGAGGGGGTGGAAATGATCTTGGTGGCTCCCTATTGGCCGAGACGGCCTTGGTTTGCGGACCTAGTAGCCCTGTCGGTGTCTTCCCCGTGGAGGATTCCAGATTCCGAGGTAGTGTTGGTTCAGGGGTCAGTTTGCCATCCGGACCCTCAGTGGTTCAAACTGACCGCCTGGCACTTGAAAGGGCAGGTCTGAGACAGCAAGCCTTGCCAGACGAGGTCATATCCACCATTCAGGCAGCACGTCGCCCTTCAACGGTAAGACTATACCAGGCCACTTGGGCGGCCTTCTGTAAGTTTTGTTTGGATCACCACCTTAATCCGGGGGAGGCTTCGGTTGTGTCAATCTTACGATTTCTACAGTCAGGGATAGAAAAAAGGTTAGCCCCGAATACCTTGAAAAGGCATTTAGCTGCTCTGGCAACCATCATCCGGGTACCCCACGCTCGCTCCCTATCACAAGATCCTTGGATTAGGGATTTTATTAAAGGCGCGATTAACACTCATGCGCCTCCAGTACACAGATTCCTGACGTGGGACCTTTCCCTGGTACTCAAGGCGTTGACAGCCCCTCCTTTCGAGCCGATGAGAACTATTCCAGTACGTTTGCTCTCCTTAAAGACTGTCTTTTTAGTCGCAATTACGTCGGCACGCAGAGTGTCGGAGCTGTCGGCCCTGTCTACGCGTGCAGATTTATGTATATTCCACCCTGATAGGGTAGTTTTGAGGTTAGACCCTACATTTATCCCCAAGGTTAACTCTGGGTTTCATAGGGCTCAAGAGTTAGTGTTGCCAGACTTTTGCACACATGGACAGCACCCTCTTGAGCTGAGATGGCACAAGGTAGATGTTCGGAGGGCCTTGAAAATCTACATCAGACGGACTGGACATTTCAGGAAATCTGAGCGGCTGTTTGTGTCCTTTGGTCAGCGATCAATGGGTCTGGCAGTGTCAGCTAAATCCATCAGTCGCTGGCTGAAAGACTGTATTGAGGAGGCTTACAAGGCCCGGTCTCAAGTACCACCAACCGGGGTAACAGCGCATTCCACTAGAAGTGCAGCCACTTCAGTGGCTTGGAGGACTCAGGCGTCCATTGAGGACATTTGCAGGGCGGCTACGTGGGCGTCTCCTAATACCTTCATACGCCATTACAAACTGGACTCAGTAGCTTCGGCGGAAGCTTCGTTTGGGAGACGGGTTTTGCAGCAAGTGTGTTCAACTCCTGCGACCGTAGCTCAGCCTTTTCCCTCCCATGGGCAGTAATCTTTGGCATATCCCATGTTGGACTCTCCTTCCAGATGCAGTGGAGAAGAACCGTTGTACATACCTGAACGGTCTTCTCGATGCACTGGAAGGAGAGTCCAAACCCACCCGGCATGGTTGTTTCGCCAAGTCGCTGGAGTTTGAGATTCAATTTACACTGTTATGAGGTTATATGGTTATTGTTCAATAAACAGGTTATCCTTAAACTGGCTTCGTTTTTAAAACTGAGGTATTGGGGGCTGCTAAGGGGCGGTGACTACCTCATATTTAAATATTTAAATTAACTCAGTCTCTACCAATAAGATTGGTGAATTACCCATGTTGGACTCTCCTTCCAGTGCATCGAGAAGACCGTTCAGGTATGTACAACGGTTCTTACCGTAGATAAGGCAGAGAGGCAGAACAGTTAGGTACATTAAGAATTAGGTGCCTTGGGAAAGGAAAGCCCCTGGAAAGCTTAGCACAAGCTGGATAGAAGTACCTCTCTGCTTGGGGGCTGAAAATCCTGCTTGATTTTGTCAGGGAGAATTTTTAGCTTCTTGGTGGAAAAACACACATTCCCCAATGCCATGAGCACCTTAGAGTTCTTATCTGGGACTCTGTCCATGTTACAGTCTGCAAGATTGCTTAGAAACCAGACTGGGAGTGCTGAGATTGTGGTCGTTGAATGAAACGGTCACATGATGTCTTGCTTAGTGACTGCTACACTCAAGAGATTCTGATTCCAATTGTAATGGTTAGACAAAAGACTACCTGTACATCAATTGTATTAGGACTATATTTAACATGATGTTTTGGCACTTTAGTGTAACAATATTCAGAACTTATTGTAACAAGTTATCTGCAACAAATATACAGCTGGAGCTTTTTATGTTAAGATGTAGACATTTCTTAGCTAATAATTAATGGAAAGCAACCACCTACTCATAGGCACTTGGATTGAACAATTTCTTTCTACCCAAGAATGTGTAGGGACTAATTTCCAAATCATCATACTGGGTCACATTTTTCTACAGCCATTTGCTAAGTAAATAAGTTTCAATTATTTTCATTTTGGGGCCAGTCTTATTAATGCAATTGTTCTCAACATCAAATTCCTTTCTTTGTTGTCAAAAGCATTGCATATTGTATTACAGTAATACCAATTTAGGATAACCCTTTTCTTTGAGTTTCTTGAATAGCCTTTTCCGCTAACTTTCACAGTTATTTAATTTGTCATTATTATTATTATTATTATTATTATTATTATTATTATTATTATTATTATTTATGTCAATGCAACAAAACAAACGAGATCACTATGCTGATTATTATTATTATTATTATTATTATTATTATTATTATTATTATTATTTAGATTTGTATGCCGCCCTTCTCCGAAGACTCGGGGCGGCTCACAAGATACAATATAAAATAAGGTGTACAAATAAATTTAATTAGTTAAAAACTACAAGCTAAAAACCCAACATATTAAAATCAATCAACCAGTTCAATCACAACCATATATCACATTTAGTAGTCAGGGGGGCTAGATCTAATTGCCCCAGACCTGCTGACATATGTGAGCCTTGAGACTCTTGCGGAAGACGAGGAAGGTGGGAGCAGTACAAATCTCTGGAGGGAGCTGATTCCAGAGGGCTGGGGCCGCCACGAAGAAGGCTCTTCCCCTAAGCCTTGCCAAACGACACTGTCTGGTTGATGGGACCTGGAGAAGGCCAACTCTGTGGGACCTAACCAGCCGCTGGGAATTTCCCTTTATCAAGCCAATTAATATGTGGAACAGTTGTTGTTTTGGGTGCTCCATCACTGGAAGCTTTTTAAAAGAGTTTGGACAGCCATTTGTCTGGAATGGTATAGGGTCGTGATGGCGATCCTATGGCACTTGTACCACAGGTGGCACACGGAGCAATATCAGAGGGCACACAAGGCGTTGCCCTATGTCAGCTCCAATGCGCATGTGCACGCTGAGCAGCGGATTTTCATCTTTCCTTTCAGCCGTTTTCCCTCTTCGCAGGCTTGAGGGAAGCACCCTGAAGCCAGGGGATAGCAAAAAACAGCTTCAGGAGTCCGTAGGTTTTTCGCCAACCCCTGGCTTCAGGAGTCCATTGTGAGGCCTGTGCGCATGTGCAGTGGGCACTGAGAGGAATGTGCATGTGCGGGGGAGGGCATGAGTGTGGCCACCCACACACACTCGTGTGTACGTGCACACTCTTTTGACACGTGAACTAAAAACATTTCACCATCACTGATATAGGGTCTTCTACTTGAGCAGGGGGTTGGATTAGATCAGTGTTTCCCAACTTTGGCAACTTGAAGGTATTTGGACTTCAACTCCCAGAATTCCCCAGCCAGCGAATGCTGGCTGGGGAATTCTGGGAGTTGAAGTCCAAATATCTTCAAGTTGCCAAGGTTGGGAAACACTGGATTAGATGACTCCAAAGATGTTCCAACTCTGTAATTCTGCTTTCTCTAAATCTGCTCCCTTCTACATATGTCAAAAAAGAGTTTCAGCATAACCAACCAATAAGGACAATGACCATCTTACTGGGGATGATAGCAATTATAGTACCACCATTATCTGAAGGCATAAAATTACAATTTATCCCAAAAATTGTTAGATAACAATGTTAAAATTCATACCTTAGATTTTGTTCTAAATTGCCAGGAGATTAGGCAATGCACATACAGTATTTAAAATATCATCCTGCCTTTTTGTTCAGATAGTTTAGATTTTTTTAAATATCATAGAAATTATGATATATAGTTATATAATATAATATCTTTATATTAATTCTTTCTTTTTCTGGTTTTTTTCAGGGACTTTCTTATTTGCACATGAAAGGCAAAATGCATCGTGACATTAAGGTATGTGGCTTTAAAAAAGATCTTTAGCTTGTGGCCCAGTAGTGAGAGATCTATGATTCAAATGTTGGAGAACATGCCCAGTATCCTTCGTTATTGGTCCTGTAGATCGTTAGGAGTTGTGGTTGATTAACACATAGATAGCCACCGTTTCCCTATATTTACTCTGAAATAGTTTCTTCATAAGAACCTAAGAAGATCCATGCTGAATCAGGCCAAAGCCCATCGAGTCCAGCATTCTGTGTCACATAGTGGCCCACCAATTTTACATGGGGATCTTGAGCAGAAAGAAAAGGCAAAACCCTCCCTTTCCCTTGACCCCCAACAAATGGTTCTCAAGGGAATCCTGCCTGCCTCAACCAACATAGAGGCAGCTCATGGGATAATAAATAACCTACACTTTTGAATTATTTTTGTATTTTAGGGTGCAAATATTCTACTGACTGACCACGGGGACATCAAGCTAGGTAGGTGACTTAACTTTTCTCCCCCCCCCCCCTTCCATTCAGTCATGTCTGACTGCCTGGACAAGTTCCTATTGTTTTCTTGATAAGGTTTTTCAGAAGTGGTTTCTCATTGCCTCCTTCCTTGGGCTGGAAGAAAGAGACTGGCCCAAGGTCACTTTGCTCGTTTTGTGCCTAAGGTGAGAGTAGAATTCTTGGCCTCGTGATGTCTTAACCACTACACCAAAGTGGCTCCCCTATAGCTTTCCATAATATAATAATTATAATTCATAGTTCATGAAATATATAATATATTATGCATTGTTATGTATATATTATATATGCTTATACAATATATAAGCATATATAATATATACATAACAATGCATGATATAATTTCATAATGACTTCCATAATCTTTTATCATATACTACATATAGAGTTGAATTGCAACTCTGTATTTTTTACTGTTTCTTAAAACTCTAGACCATTGGCCACGTCGGCTTATAAGAGGTACCGGTATTTCTTTTTAAAAAAATAATTTTTATTGGAATATAAACATTAAAATAATAATAATACACAAATATATATACATGAATTTAACATACAGAGAAATATTAACACAAACACATCTACAAAACAAAGGGAAAAAAGACAAAAAACTAGAAAAAGTATATTAAAATTGCGATGTTTCAGTCCATTAAACACATTCTCTCTAAAAGAGAAAAAATTTCTTACAGCAATTACAGTCGGTATACAAAGATTTGCTCTGGGTATTAATTTTATATACACATTTGTTCTACTTTTTACCGCCTTATTTTAATCAATATTACAATATTTCAACCAATTCAGATCATCTATTTCAATATATACCTTCAACAAGTTACTAATTTAATAATATTATTTTTCTTTTATAAGTAATGGATTATTATACTGTAGTTTTATTTTTCTGTCCTTATTTCTAACCATTCATAAAATGAATTCCACGTTTTATAATATTCTGAGTCTTCTCTAGACTTGGGGTGGACTTATAAGAGATATTTCAAGTGTTTGGAGGACATCAATAATGCCTGTGGATATCTTCAAAATAACCCTTCTCTAGCCTTAAAATGGCAGTCCCACAATCTTATTAAATATTTCATTTGTTTAAAGAATTTAGTTAATTAGAGAAAAGGAGAAAAGTGAGTTGTGTAAGTCTCTCTTGCACAAGATAAGGAAGAGGAAAAAAAGCTACTGAAAAATCTGACCCTTTTTTGATAGGAGAATTAAGACTGTCTTGCAAACAGGAAAATCTTACGCTTCTAGAGTTTCTCTTGAAATATTATAATCTAGAGAAAAAATAATGTTTAATCAACAAAAATGGCACAGTTTAGAAATATAAAATATACAATACTTAAAGACAAATTTGGTAAACAAGTAGATCATTGCAATAAAAACAATGAAATATAATAAATTGAAGTCTTCAGGGCATAATAAAGACAACTTCAAATACAATAGCAGGAAGATTAAAAAAATTCATAAAAAGCAGTAATGGTTAAATCTAGCCAAATATAGAGCACAATAAAAACTCCTAATTGGCTTTAATCATTGGTTTAGTAGCGTTCTCCTTTACCTTAATGAGGAATGCATTTTAAAACTCTCTTATATAAGAGATAATGGGGTTTATACTGTTTTAAAGAAAATCTGATGTCTATTTGTGAGTCTGTAGAATTGTATTGCATCTGAATTTGGGAAACTATGGTTTCATTATAGTCCTTAATCTTAAGAATGTTTCTTTCCTTAAAAAGGAAGGTGCCAGATCTCCATTTCATGTATAGTGGTACCTCTACCTACGAACTTAATTCGTTCCATGACCAGGTTCTTAAGTGGAAAAGTTTGTAAGAAGCCATTTTTCCCATAGGAATCAATGTAAAAACAAATAATGTGTGCGATTGGGGAAACGGCAGGGAGGGTAGAGGCTTCTCCCTGCCTTTTATGTCCCTGTTTCCTCCCAGGAGATTCCTAGAGAGGCCCCATGGAGGCTTCGCTTTGCCTTTTCCAGTTACAGTTTTGGAGACTCGGGTTTGTAAGCGGAAAATGATTCTTGGAAAGAGGCAAAAAAAATCTTGAACACCCGGTTCTTATCTAGAAAAGTTCATAAGTCAAGGCATTCTTAGGTAGACGTACCAATGTATTAGCTAAACTGCCTGATGTTTACATCTCCTGGTTACAGATGCATAGGAGCAGTGTTTTTGTTATTTAGTAGTAAAAGAAAATGTATATATTTGAATATGTTCAGAATCACCCTTTTTATTACTTCATAGTTACTATGAATCTTGGTAATGAATGCTGGTCATAAAGGGGAATCCTAGAATATTGGTTCAGTTCTCCAATTTACAGTATATGTTCTTTTTTCCCATTTTACAAGACAGAACAAAATAACAGTGCTACCCACCAATTTACCCTTGGTGGAGGGTAAATTTAAATTTAAGACAAGATCTGCCACTCTGATTTATAATTGTGGTGGGCAAGGCTTTAATTAATGATTATGCTCCATTAACGTAATTAAATAATATTAACTCTCAGTAGCCACATAATCTTTTTTTCCATGCCAGAGCTTTCTCTCACAATAAGCTGGATTCAAGCTCCAAAATGCTTGTAGTGATAGTGGGAAACTGAATATGAGATGCTGTGCTGTTCTGGAAGCAAGAAAAAAGATGAGAAAAATGTATCTATATTCCATGTATAACTAAGGCTTAAGAAATTTAAAGGCATTGAGACTGATTCATTATTTTCCTTTGAGCTCACAATCTGTCCCTGGTGCAGCAAATAAACTAAATGCTTCTTTATCAGTCAGTGCACCAAGTTGTGGCAAAATAACCAGAAGGCACTGCAATGTCTTAGCAGAACTTGCTTCGACTCTGGTATGTCCTATAGAACTAAATATAAGTAACTCTATTTCTATTCATTTACTTACTAAGATTGATGTTTGTAGCAGAATCAGTAAAGTTCTTATTCTCAGCACTAGTTCTAGATGAAGTATGACCTACTTACCTGAAGGCTCTGGCACTTACATATCCCTGATATCTAAACATTATCTTGGGTATATGCATGAAATGGAAGGCAACTTCTAAAAATGTCTTCAATTTTTTTCCTTCTGCAGCTGACTTTGGCGTAGCAGCAAAAATAACAGCCACCATCGCAAAGAGGAAGTCATTTATTGGCACCCCTTACTGGTAATAAATTCCTTGGGATTATTTAAACTTGGGCCACTGACCTTGAACCAAGGTTTCCTGATTGTGCTATAAAAAAATCCGAAATAGAATTGTTCAGCTAAGGTTACACCATGTCGAAAACAGCAGCTTGTAGACTGTTATATCCTTCTACACCGTTGTTGGATAGACAGACTCTATGTAGAGTATCTTCTGCTAAATGCAGCTTTCAGTCCACCAAAAGTTTCTAGTTAAGTAAGGAGGGTAACGTGGAAACAGGAACATATGGGCTTTAGGTGCAATCATTTTCACAATCCAGGAAATACATTTTGGTATAGCGGATATGCATGAATTTCATTTCATACATAGCACTGTTCACATGCATAGAAAAGAAACGGCAAACAATGAGTTTTGGAATACAAACATTGATGTATAGGTTTAGAGTCAATCTAGCAAACAAGTTGTAATACTGTTCGCTGAAATGTGAGAATTCTACCTTACTATAAACAAGTACACATACAGTATATAAATCAGATAAATCTCCTAGTCTTCGTGATAACAGAAGTAGGTTTGAATTGCTTGCAGAAAGCCTTATTTATGGAAAAACTGATCTCATGTGCTTTTGAATGGGCCAGATTGTCATTTCTTGAAACTTGAGATTGTCTCCATAATGGTGCCTGTCATAACTTTCAGTACATTCCTCAAGTTCCATGAGTGTTGAATCAATATAAACAGCATTAAGTTCAGGCCCGCACAGCTTGTAACCCATGAAGGAGAAAATGCCTCACATCAGCGCACTGGGAACTTGAGAAACCTGCTTTTAGCTGGCTGGATTTAGGAAACCAGGGACACAACAATGGCAAGTCAAGAGGCAGGGCAGGTTCATTCGGCTTTGATAGTTTGTAAAAAAAAATGTAGGCTGTTTTATATGTATCAGACTGCATATACTCATAATGTGTTGCTCAGTGAATCTAGGTCAGTCAAACTCAAGGCGCGGGGCCCGAATCTTTCCCACGGGGGTACTTAGATCTGACCGGTGACGAGGCCACCCTGGAAACAGTGAAGAACCATCCCACCATGCTTCTGTCAGATAAAATGGAGCACCTGAGCTCCATTTTTGCTGGCAGAGGGTTGCAGGAGGCTATGGCAGCTGAAAACAGAACTCAGAAGTCCATTTTTGCACGAATCCCAGCGACTAGTTAGGTCCCACAGAGAGGGCCTTCTCCGGGTCCCGTCAACTAAACAATGTTGGTTGGCGGGGCCCAGGGGAAGAGCCTTCTCTGTGGCGGCCCCGACCCTCTGGAACCAACTCCCTCCAGAGATTAGAATAGCCCCCACCCTCCTTGCCTTTCGTAAGCTCCTCAAAACCCACCTCTGCCGTCAGGCATGGGGGAATTAAGATAATCTTTCCCCCTAGGCTTCTACAATTTATGCATGGTATGTTTGTATGTATGATTGGTTTTTAAAATAAGGGTTTTTAGCTGTTTTAGTATTGGATTTTTACATTCTGTTTTTTGTCACTGTTGTTAGCCGCCCCGAGTCCACGGAGAGGGGCGGCATACAAATCCAGTAAATAAATAAATAAATAAATAAATTTTCACTGGCAGAGCGCTCAGTCCACCACAAGTGCCCCACCCACCCTGACCTCCAAACCCAGCCCTGATATTGCCCTCAACGAAATCAAGTTTGACGCCCCTGATCTATGTTGTTAGAGAGGTTTTGACCTGTTCTTGCTTTCTAATATACAGTAGTATTTCTCTTGTTAAGGATGGCTCCGGAAGTGGCAGCTGTAGAAAAGAACGGCGGCTACAACCAACTCTGTGACATCTGGGCTGTGGGCATAACAGCAATTGAGCTTGGAGAGTTGCAACCACCCATGTTTGACCTTCATCCCATGAGGTCTGTAGTTAAGACAGGACAGTCCTCTCCATTGTTAACTGTGCGAGAGTTAAAGCGGGGAAGAGGGTTACTGTACCAGAAAAAAAAATGTTCTAAACATGCCTATTTCTTGTTTTCAGGGCTCTTTTTCTAATGTCCAAAAGTAACTTTCAACCTCCAAAGCTAAAAGAAAAAACAAAATGGTGAGTCTTGAGCAGTGTTCCTTTTTTGTGAGCTACCAGAAAATTGAGATAGGTTAAAATACCAAAGAAAAATCTTTTATCCTGAGGAATGAGACTTAACTGGAGCAAGAATATGAAATGGAATGCTGAAAATTGTCAACCAGTTGGGAAAGACCATACTTGTTACTTCCTTTTAGTTCATAATAATGGACTATTATTTAGCCCATTATATCAAGGGTCTCCAACCTTGGCAACTTTAAGACTTTCAGAAGTTAATTCCCACAATTCCTCAGCCAGCACAGCAAAGCTGGCTGAGGAATTCTGGGAGTTGAAGTCTGCAAGTCTTAAAATTGCCACGGTTGGAGATCCCTGCATTATACATTCGTTCCGTGTTAACTACCAATTTTACCAAAAATTGCACCTTTCATTTGCTTTACAGGTCCTCAACATTCCATAATTTTGTTAAAGTAGCACTTACAAAAAATCCAAAGAAGCGGCCAACTGCTGACAGACTTCTGACAGTAAGTTGGGTTTTTTTCCCTGGAGGGGTGGGGGTGGCGCTAACATGAAAGTCTCATCACAACTAATGGAGTAAACATTCAAGCTTTCAAAAGATCAAGAGGCCCTCTGTTTTTGAAAAGGCTGTTAAATGTAACTCTTAAAAAATGTCAGGCATGCTGTTTTTATAATAAATCCTTTTGAATTACTACTGGGTTATATGTCGAGCCTGCTAACTAAATTGTCCTTTTTACATGTAATGTTGATGAAATTAGATTTCTTTTGTAACAAAGAAAATTGCCTGGACATCGCAGAAAGGGGCAAGCTTCTTATACTGACATTATGTAAATTAGAATTATGCGAAGGTCACTCTTTTGAAGATAGCAAATTTTTGGAATGAGAGGACCGCTAGTTTGAAAGAGGGGTCGAAGAGGCCACATGCAGCAGTGGTGAGCTCCTGCCAATACGGCTAATTGTGCGCAGCTCCACAGCTCTGGTGCGCCAATCTCACAAGAGCGCACACATTTCAGTGAGACTTTTTGTTTCTCCGAAACGCACATCCATGCGTCCCACAATGCATCCATGCGTCCCACAATTTTGCAGGAAGCAAAATTACGCTCGATCCTACATTCGCGCACCAGAGCCACGGAGCTGCGTGCAATTAGCCTACATTCGCACACCAGAGCCACGGAGCTGCATGCAATTAGCCTACATTTGCACACCAGAGCCATGGAGCTGCATGCAATTAGCCTACATTCGCGCACCAGAGCCACGGAGCTGCGCGCAATTAGCTGTACCGGTAGGAGCCCACCACCGATCTGCAGTAAGATTGAACAGCCCTCTCTCAACAGAGGGGGAGGGATATGATTCCACCTATCTCCTGTTTAGTCTTTTCAGCATTTCCGCAGCCATTTTCAGTATTCTGGTGAACCTGAGGGCACAGATAAATCTCCAAGTGGCCTCAGCGACTCTCTGAAAAAATGCAAATGACCAGATGACTCCAAGGATTATAAACCATCCTCCACTTTTCAGTCAGAGCTGAAGAAGCAGCAAGCGACTTATACAGTGGTACCTCTTCTTAAGAACTTAATTTGTTCCGTGACCAGGTTCTTAAGTAGAAACATTCTTAAGTAGAAGCAATTTTTCCCATAGGAATCAATGTAACAGCAAATAATGCATGCAAACCCATTAGGAAAGAAATAAAAGCTCGGAATTTGGGTGGGAGGAGGAGGAGCCACCCCGAGTCTACGTAGAGGGGCGGCATAAAAATCTAATAAATAATAATATAAATATAATAATATAATAATAAAAAAATAAGGAGGAGGAAGAAGAGGAGGACAGTCGTTTCCAAAGGAAGAAGGTGAGGTGAGGGGAATAAAAAAATTCAAAACTTTAAGGCTTAAAAAAAAAAGAGGGACTCTGAGGCAGCGAGGAGGAGCAGATGCCTCCCTCCATTCGCTCTGGGCTGCCAAAGCCTCATTAAGCACCACCAAAAGGCTCCTCTGGCAGCCCAGAAAAGCCCAAGATGGTTGGGATTAAAGGGGGAATGGAAGGAAACTGGCTGGGCCTTCGTGCCACTCTCAAAATTCCTGAGAAATTTTTCCAGGCTCGGGTTCTTAAGTAGAAAATGGTTCTTAAGTAGAGACAAAAAAAATCTTGAACACCTAGTTCTTATCTAGAAAAGTTCTTAAGTAGAGGCATTCTTAAGTAGAGGTACCACTGTATATGTATGCTTAAAGGAAAAACACTATACAAACAATTGCTAGTGGGTTTCTGGTTCAGACTGAATGGTTTGTTAGTTGTATTGAGCATGAAATGTTCTCTCCAGGAGTTTTTGTTGCTAATTTTTTTTAAGAAAAGAGGTTTTAAAGAAAAAAAAGATTGATTGATTGTATTTATATGCCGCTCATTCCAAAATGGACTCAGAGCAGCTAAAAAAAGACATAAATTCAACAATAATGAAGTGCAATCAAAATACAACAATAAAATCAATAATATAGTAATAACATCATAAAAAGAACCATACATACATTACAGTCAATCTAATTCCAGGCCTGCCGGAAAAGCCAGGTCTTAACGGCTTTCCGGAAGACTGGTAGGGAGGAGATAGTCCAAATCTCTGGGGACAGTTGATTCCATAGGGTCAGAGCCGCCACAGAGAAGGCTCTTCCCTGAGTTCCCGCCAATCAATATTGGACGGGATCTGGAGAAGGACGACTCTGTGGGCCCTTCCTGGGTGCAACGAGATATGAGGGCGGAGGCGATCCCATAATTGTAATGCTTTAACTTGCATTACAAATATTTTAGATCTGTTCTCTGATGCTAATGTATTTTTTTTTTTAGCATAGCTTTGTTGGGCAGCCTGGACTTTCTCGTTCTCTGGCTGTTGAGCTCTTGGACAAAGTGAACAATCCTGATAACCACCCCCACTACACCGAGACAGATGATGATGATTTTGAGGTGAGTTCTTCTTCCTCCAATTCCCCTTGTCTTATTTCGGATGAAATGGAAAAGCTGTGTGTCAGCTAGGCCAGAATTCCCCAACCTTTCTCCGGTTGGCAGCTGGAGGCAGGGGGAGAGGTACCTTCAATTACTTATGCACAAGAACAAGGTTGCATGCGCAGTGCAAACTGGGCATGTGCAACACAAAGCAGGCCATGACTGCCGTGTAACACTTGGCAATGCTAGCATCCCCGCGTCACTCGCAACGATGCTGGCATGACTGGAGGGGTCACACTGGCCAGCCACTCACGCGGCCTGGTAGCCCACAGATTGGGGACCCCTGAGCTAGGCAGTTTCATGCTCAGAGGCTGATGGGGACACCCAGACAAAGAATGCTCTCTTGGCTATAAAGATGAGCTCTTTGTGGGTCTGTCCCTGAAAATGATTTGAAGATGTGCATAGAAAGCTACTGTTTATAAGTGGGCTTCAACTTACAACCACAATTGGAACTGGAATCTTGGTGGTTGAATTAAGTGGTCATTAAATGAAACATCATCAGTTACTTATAACCCTGTGGTTATAAGTTATAACCCTGTGGTTATAAGAGGGGCTCCATACAAATCTAATATATTATTATTATTATTATTATTATTAGTAGTAGTAGTAGTAGTAGTAGTAGTAGTATTAGTGTGGACAGGCTGCTCTAATGTCAGGCACAATCCAAGTCCCTTCAGCCCTGTTTTAATTTCAGATGGTCACTGAATGAATAGTAGTTAAGTCAAAGGCTACCTCTAGTTACTTAGAAGAGTACATAAATTATAGATTCTTCAATATTCTGCAATGTAATATTAATATCAGATTATTAAAAATCTCTGATATGAAATTACCCAATTCTAAGGTTTCTCTGGCTTTTTTTGTTTATCTTATTTATGTCCTGTCCCTTGTCCTATTTTTTAATCCCTGATCAATCTGCCAATTTGTGTAGTTGGCAGATTGACATTTAAAAATATAAATGTTGCTTTACATCCCTTATATAAATTGGCATCAGACTATTACAGACAGTGAAATGTTTTAGATCGAAAATCTTTTTAAAAAGTCTTTATTTTAAAAATATTTAGTTAGGGCTTTTTAATTTTTTAAAAAAATATTATGCGAAGGTTCATAAAGCCAGGAACTTAAATGAACTCTTGGAAACTTGATATACAAACCACTGGTATAAAAAAAAAATCCCAGCTGCAAAAACATGTGAGAATTGCAATTGTGGGGGAAGGTCTTTCTAAGTTCAGGAGGTTCTCTGAATGTCTACTTTTCTGAATCCTCTAGCCACACCCTATTATTCGCCACACAATTCGCTCTACCAACAGAAATGTCAGAGCCGAAAGGACAGCATCTGAAATAAATTGTGAGTTTCCAATACATTTAAAAAGTAAAGTAGTATTCACCCTGTCATGTACTAAATCAAATACAAGGGTTTATCTTTGAAGTAGTCCTTGGATGGTCTAACAACTCTCAGTATCCTTGGAGAAGAGCATTTTGAGGAATGAAATAAAATATTCTAAACTTATACACTGAATAGAGGGTATCTTCTTGGGCTATTATCTAAGATCTCCAAGGGAAAAAAAAGGGGAAAATATTCTGCCATCCAATCGGTGCTGAACTTCCTTAATCATTCTGGCTTTCCGTTGAGCAAAAATTTGGAAAAATAGCCCAAGCAACATTTGTTCACAGTAAATTCATTTATGTTTGGTTTGTCATAGCAGAACGAGGAAGCAGGCCCACTGAAAAAGCTTCATGCAACAGGAACAACCCCTTGCTCTGTGTTATGACCAAATATTTACCATAATATCACTATTCGCTCAGAAAATTGGTATTTTCACATTTGCCAAAAACAAAACAAAACCCCTGTTATTAAAATCCACATCATTTAACCATCCACATGTACATAAGTATTCTTTGTGGGTGTGTGCACAGAGATGTGCTTTTAAGTCTTGATGTCTAGTGGCTGCCTGGATAATTCCATGCCATTTGCTTGGCAATATTTCCAGTAGTGTTTTGCCACTGCTTCTTTTAGGGCTGAAAGAATCTGACCAGCCTCAAATCATCTGGTAGCTTCATGCCTAAGAGAGGACTGGAACTCACAGTCCACCAAATCGGTTTACTCTTCTGCAACATACTGTTCCATATTTAAAAAGAAAGAAAAAAGGAGAAGAAAAAATATCCTGGGGGAAGCCAACGAGTCAATTAATATAAAATGATTTATATTTTAACGTGGAACAATATATTCTAATTTTCTTAGTTTTATCATATAAGAAGATGTACATCCTATTTTAATTATTATTTTAAAGGAGAGAGCTTCCCTTGGCAATGCTGATGTGCATGAGCTTTTGATAGATTGGGTTCTGTTATAATTCTGTGTTTGTGTGTGTAATGTGTGTACACAAGCGTTTGAACTTTTTAAAAAACAACAACAGGAAAATGTTATGTTTAAAATTGCAAATATCCAATGTTTTGTAGTTGACAAGTTGCAGTTTGAACCACCTTTAAGGAAAGAGACAGAAGCCCGGGATGAAATGGTATGAATTGACTAATTTTTCCTCCTTCTGCCCTCTCTGTAATTTTAATTTGCAGTAACTCATTTCATATAATCTTGATTCTAGTAAGTAGTGTATTCTACTAAATTTAATCAGGAAAGAAAGAAGAATTAGTGGAATTTATCAGATTAAAGATACATAATATTCTTTTTTTTTATTTGGGTTATTTTATTTTGTTTATTTCACAACAATCCTGGTTAGGAAATTCTAGGAGTTGAGCCAAATATTTTAAAGATGCTGAGGTTAAGAAAGGCTGATCTAAAATGCATTCCATAATTGTGGTTGGACTCCCAATTGTGCGTCTCATTGCTACTCTGTTAAGGCATCCAGAATTTGAAAGCATTAATGGGGTTATCGGTTTCCCCTTCCCTTGTATCTCATTCAGAATGAGAAAGAAGGGACCTCGGAAGTCTTCTAGACTAGCACCCTGCTCATGCAGGAGACCATATACCCAGGATGGCGATCTTATGGCAAGTGTGTCACACAGAGCCATATCGGAGGGCACGCAAGGCATTGCCCTATGTCAGCTCCAGTGAGCATACGCACTCCGGCCAGCTGATTTTAAGCTTTGGGAAATGCTGTTTTTGCCCTCCAGAGGCTTCAGGAGGCTTCCCTGATGCCTCTTGGGTGCAAAAAATGGCCCAATAGCCCAACTGGAAGTTTCAAAAAGCAGACTTCCAGTTGGCCCGTTGGGCTGTTTTTTGCACTTTGGAGACTTCAAGAAAGCCTCCTGAAGCCTGGAGACGGTGAAAAGCAGGCCGACGAGTCAACCGGAAGTTAATTTCCAAACTTCTGTTTAGCCCATTTGTCTGTTTTCACCATCCCCAGATTTCAGGAGTCTGGAGGCTTCAGTGAGACCTGTGTACATGCGCGGGGGAGGGGGGGCAGCGGGGAAGTTGTGCGCATGTGCGGGGGAGGGCTAGCACGGGGGAGGAATAGCTTGGGGGAGGGCTAGCACGGGGGAGGAATAGCTTGGGTTAAGTGAGGACTGAAACTATTAGTCTCTACCATTAAGGCACCTGCTTTTGGCTATGTGAGGTCGAAGCCTGGCTTCTCCTCCAAATACCTACTATACTGTACTGTGCCTTGTCTTGCTTGAATTTTGCAGACCAGAACTAAACCAGTCTTGTGTCTAATTTCCCTAAGCTGTAACTGTATCCATAAAGCTTCCATTTTAATTGCAGCAGTGCTAATCATTGTTTTGGAGGATTGAGTCCTCTTGGGAAGTTTATTCATCTGCAGTTTTATGTATTGGCAGAGAATACCAGCCGGAGCGCCCTTTGCTTCACATTGGAGCCCTTTCACTGATGGTGCCAAGTAAGTTTTGCATGGCTTTGTCCTGAATAAATAGTGGGGATTTTCATGCTAATTGAGAGCAAAGTTAGGGGAGCAGATATTGGAGATTGTAAATGTTGTTCAATATGAGTTTGAGAGAAAAACTCATCTATCCCCACCTTCAGCATTATTTATTTACTTAATTTGGTTTTGGTGCTATTCAGAGTTGTTCTGCAGTATGGTTGGCACCAAAATTAAAATAAAGGAATAAGCCCATTTATTTTCTGTATTACGGATGGATGGATGGATGGAAGGAATGAATAAGCCCATTTATTTTCTGTATTACGGATGGACGGATGATGGATGGGCAAGGGAGGGGGGGTTAAAACCTGTCTGTTCTGTGTCCATCACAAGGGTGGGAGGCTCAGTTGTGGTCCATCATCCTACAGATGTGGTCCATCTGTGATCCAATCATTTAAGCAGCAGGATGCTCCTATCCTTCCATTCAGCATGGCCAATCTGTTGGATATTTGCTTCAACTTGTATTTCTCTGCTCTGAGGTTATGGAAATTTGCAGGAAGCACTTTGCTCGCTACGGCTGTTGGTGCAGTTTGCCCGATCAGGGGGTTCTAAAGGATAAGAACTCCAGAAGTATGAATAGTTTTAAAACATATTCTCATTGCCTAGTGCTGCTTCTCATAGCATGGAATGAGAGACAAGGGCATTGTGTTACAGGTGATTGTAGAAACCTCATTGGATACACAGGATGGAATCTATTGGGAGAGTATATAATTTGTTTCTCAGTCTGGACTGCATTTTCAACCTCAGGCATGTTTAATACAGCTGCTGCTGTCTCTTTAGTTCACAGCCAAGGTATATTAGCCCTATAGGCAACTTCTTTACAAGAGAGCAATTCTCTTTACACTTAGCCCTGAGGGAATGAGAAATAATTTTGAATTCTTCATAACGTTCTGAGCAATTGATAAGGGATGTTTAGATACTCACTGCCATTCTCCTGGGTAAACTCAGCTTAGTGAGAGAAAGTCCAACACTTCTAGATCACACCAAATTGTGGGAGACTGATATCAGTATTATTAAATGTCTGTATTTTCCTGCAACCAGGAAACGTTGTTCTTTAGAATAGATCCTAGTCAGATCATCTGAGATCCCATAGGTTAAAGGAAGAGTTTTGAGGTTTCTCATATCACCATGCAGATAGAAAACTACTAGTTCTATGGCAGAAGCAGCCCATCATAGTAAAATAATTTTGCCTTAAAAAGCCTTGAATTGGGCCTTACAGCATAACCTCTATTTATGTGGTCATTCTTTCCTTAAGTACATTCCTCTTTTGGCCAGTCCATTACATTATAGTTTTACTATTTTTTTTCATAACTCTTTACTAATTATAAAATCACAGTGGATTCTATCACAAAGAATGAAGAGAAATGCCTTTGGAATTTACTATTTTTGACGGGGTTTTATACCAAAGAAAATACAGGGAAAGCTGATGTAAGGAGGAATACATCATAAATGTATTCCTTTATAGTGTAGCGGGTTTATTTTCCACTGAAGGAAAGGGGCTTTGTAATGCTAGTGGTTTTGAATTTCCCTTTTGGTTTGTTAATATTCATAATATTTTTGTGGCGCCTGATGGCTTTCTCTGATTGTGTAAGAGTATTTTTACCTTTTCAGTTGCTTTGGGCTGCCGTGTCCTGCAGTAACTTCCAGGATCATACAACTGATAAGGAAAGCATTTGCAGTAAATAGAAGCTTCTGGGCTCATGTCTAGCGTTCATTGCTGCTTTGGATGGAATGAATTCTTCAAATAAATCAAAAAGGCCAGGTGTTAACACATTCATCAGCTGCAGTGATAAAGTAGAATACAAGAGTGCCCCTAATGTCCAGTCAGGCAAATGTGATTTCCACTCCCTTGGAGATCATGTTCTGCCCAGCAGCATAAACAGGAAATGCTTGGGGTTTTGGAAGCCTGAAATCCTGGATATTGTCACCAACATGCAATAAAAAATGAGCCTTTTTAATTTTGGCTTCAGAGCAGCTTTTTTTGCACTCTTGGACTTCACTAAAAAGCACACAGCTTTGATTTATGACTTTATTAGGCTACGGCTCTATGTGAAAGGATCATTTCACTAGCTAGAATTCCAATGAAAACAGAGTTTACTTTAAATCTGAGTTTCACTGAATACAATTTCCAGCTAGCATGTTGCTTCTCTTCTGAATTAGTTGTTAAGCTATCTCCGAAGGAGGATTAACCATAGCAAACTCTTATTAATATTTTCCCCTTAAATTCTTCTGTCCGCAGATATTCTGAGCAAAACTTTGGTCAATAATGTTTTTTGCTGGAGGTGTAGTGCCGGCTATTAATTGAGCCAAGTTTATGATGGCCAAAGAAATCGTGAACTTGTAAGAATGGTGAAGGAAGCTTATAATACAAGTGCTAAGTTGAGAAAATTCAAAGTTTTGAAAACTAGTTTGCTCCAGCCAGATACAGCAATACTCCAAATGCAATTCCTGCCTACGCAGCAGCGAGAGTCAGTCCCAGGGAAGGTTGTCATAGATCATTGTTTCTCAGCCTTTGAAGCTTGAAGATAAATCCTGAGCAAAACTTCCTTTCAGATATAATTGTTACATGGATCCTGGATGACACAGAGATTCTATACCCCTTCCAGGTTTCCTTTATGCGTTATCTTTTTCTATAGAGCAAATTTCAGCCAACTTGGCCACGACCTTCTCAACTGTCACAGGAATAGATGCCATTCAGCTGCACTCGCTCAAGCTGAACTTTGATTTACAATGTTTTTCTTCCTTTTTAATTTTGTAAACATTTCTTTTAGGGGACATCTTACCAAATTTGGTGATGGCCATGAAGATGCTGAGGAGTAAGTGCTTTCTGACTGACCTTTTTATCTTTACGGCCTGATGTTGTAATCGTTGTCCCAAAAAGGGCTTTTGTTCGTTCCACACTGAGAAAAGCTACATCATGTTGGATCTTTCGCTTCTTGCACCAAGGATTTATAACACAAAGATACTCAGAAGAACAGATGGTCCTGGAAGGGGCTTCTACCTGCATTGCAGACTTGCTGCAATGACAATTAAGGAATTAGCTGTTCTCTAAGACCACAACTTCTCAGTGTGCTTAGCCACTTCTGAGAAACCCAGAGGTGCTTTTTCAACAGGCAATGGGACTTTCTTTGTTTTTCCTTGAAGATGTTTTGCTTCTCATCCAAGAAACTTATTTACTCCTCTTTGTTTCTTGGATGAGGAAGGAAGGAAAAACAAAGAGTCCAGTGGCCTCTTGAAAAATCACCTTTGGGACAGCCATAACCTAATTGACTGAGAATCTCCATAGACATGTTTGAGAAAGCATGCAGTGGCGGGGTTTTTCCCCCTCCTACAGTGATCTCTATCATTTTGCAACTTTACATTGCACTGTCTATCAAGATGCAAACAAAACATCCCAAATCGCATGTGGGCTTCAAGAGGCTCTTAATTTTTAATTACTAATTGCTGGGGGGGGGGGGAGCTGACAAAGAGACGGGGTGGCACAGCAGGTAGAGTGCTGTACTGCAGACCACTGAAGCTGACTGTAAATCTGTAGGTCAGTGGATCAAATCTCATCACCGGCTCAAGGTTGACTCAGCCTTCCATCCTTCCAAGGTGGGTAAAATGAGGACCCGGATTGTGGGGGCAATATGCTGGCTCTGTTAAAAAGTGCTATTGCTAACATGTTGTAAGTCACCCTGAGTCTAAGGAGAAGGGTGGCACAACAATTGAATAAATAAATAAATAAATTCAGAGCTATTACTAGTGCATTATTTTTTAAATCAATGAAACATTTGACTAAATTAATCTTAGTTCAGCCTAGGCTGGTATTGGTGTAAGGATTAAAGTAGTGTAAAACCATTTTTTTTTCATTTTCCACATAGTCCTGTGAGAAATATATTTGGTACCAGCTCATATTGGACTTGATGGACTGACCTTGGAACTCCTCCTTTGTAGTTTCTTAATGAGAAGCCACTTCTCAGGGATATTGTAGCTATAGATTGCACTCATAGATGCTGAACTAGACGACTTTTAAAGGTCTTTTATTCGTATCTCTAAGAGTAGAACAACACATGTATAGTAGGATGTAGGTTTGAGGAACACCAGAGAAATTTGAGATAATTTTTTTGTCTGCGGATTTTGTGCAGGAGGGGGTAGAATTAAAGTATTCTCAGCTATATGATGTACCCCCCATTTATGTAGGGGAAAGAAATCTCAGAGGGATAATCTTTGTGTACTTTTATTTTACTAATCATCAGTACTGTTTGCTTCTTTACTTAACAAATAATTCCATTTGAAAGAAAGAAGCCACTATTGCAAAATTAACTATGCTGGGCAACTAATCAGTTTTTTTAACATTGCAAGCAATAATGATTTCTTGATGCCTGCAATAATGTTGCTTGCTACCTTACTAGAGGGGAATAAACACTTTTTAAAAAATCTTTATTTAGGTTTTCAAATACAATAAAAGAGAAAATATTTTCACATGCAGACCACAACCCATTTCTGAATCAGTATGCAACAGTTTCACATTTGGTTAGTTACTTTCATCAATGAAAAAGTAAAATGAATTTATCTTATTAAACATTAGTACATCTGTTGTCATGTTTTAATCTCTCGTCATCTCTTTGAATTATTCTGTTCTCAATCCAGTTGTACCATTTATCCCAAGGTTTGTTTGTTTCATAATAAACAATTTTGTTGGATTTTTTTTAGATCAACATTGAAAAGAGCTGGACCCCCTCCTCTGCCTCCAAAGGTAATTGCATATCCCTAAGCATGAATCAATAGTTGCATACTGAGGAACTTTTTTAGGAACAAGATTTTCTAAAAAGTTAGTAAGGTTTTATGTACCATCCATTGTTCACTTTATTGCAATTGGTCATACATTACCAGGGACTGTTCCTCTAGTTTTTATTCTCAACCTAGACATCTAGTTTTCACACTGTTTAAAAATTACTTATTCTTTTTCCGGGTAAAATGCTAAAAATTGTGCTGTTGAAGAGTAACTTAAAGATGAGGTATAGAGGTTCTGTTCACTTAATGAACTCAATCTGTATAGTCTGGAGGACAGAAGGAAAAGGGGGGACATGATTGAAACATTTAAATATGTTAAAGGGTTAAATAAGGTCCAGGAGGGAAGTGTTTTTAATAGGAAAGTGAACACAAGAACAAGGGGACACAATCTCAAGTTAGTTGGGGGAAAGATCAAAAGCAACGTGAGAAAATATTATTTTACTGAAAGAGTAGTAGATCCTTGGAACAAACTTCCAGCAGACGTGGTAGATAAATCCACAGTAACTGAATTTAAACATGCCTGGGATAAACATATATCCATCCTAAGATAAAATACAGAAAATAGTATAAGGGCAGACTAGATGGACCATGAGGTCTTTTTCTGCCGTCAGACTTCTATGTTTCTATGTTTCTATGTTTCATATGCCAGGAAGGCTATTTTGGAGAAACATCGGGCATAAAGGGAAGCTCAGGAATGGGAAAGAGGGAACAGGTTAAGCCTGATCACATCTTCAGGAATAGAAAATGTCCAGGGGAAAAGCAACATTCATGTTTTATGTTTCTGCTTTAGCCTCGATTAGAAGAAATTTTCATGGATAATGAGAAGTCCCAGACGATCAAGTATTGTCCCGATCTCCAAAGTCAAGCCTCACCAGGTCACCGGAGACAAAGCATACCTGTTTGTGGACCTCAGATAGAACCACCTGTATTTGCCATGAGCAGCAGTGTCAGCAGCCCTGGTCTACTCACAGCCAGATACACTGATTTGGGTAACTAACATTGTTCCTTGAATGAGGATTACTTCTGCCGTGCTCAACAGTATATGCAAAGTTTTCTTAGCTTCATGGTTCATTCATTTTCATCAGGACCTCCCGAAATATGTAAGATGAAACAAATACTAAAGGAGATATTTGCAGAAAGTTTCCAAATTGAACCACTGAATGCTCAGATACTGGCTACAACTACCCTGAAAATATTCAGAATGAAAAGAGAGGGAAGATGATAGTATAAAATTGTCCATGGTACTTGTGGGTGGATATCTCAGTGCATTATTCCCCAATAGGAATATTTTTGACTTTGCCATATAGCAGTGATGGAGAACCTATGGCACGTACAGGTGTATGCCGCAGGTGGCACGTGGAGCCATATCTGCTGGCACACAAGCCTTTGTCCTAGCTCAGCTCCAGTGCACATGTGCATGTTGGCCAGCTGATTTATGGCTCACGTAGAGGCTCTGGGAGGGCATTTTCTGCCTCCGGAGGGCGGGAGGCATTTTCATCCTCCCCAGGCTCGAAGAAAGCCTCTTGAGCCTGGGGAGGGCGAAAAAAGGGGCTTACCGGGCCCATCAGAAGTTAGGAAACGGTCTCTTCCCGGTCTCTGGAGGGCCTCTAGGGGGTGGGGGAGGCCGTTTTCGCCCTACCCAGGCTGCAGGGAAGCCTCTGGAGCCCGGTAAGGGCGAAAAATGTACCTACTGGGCCCATTGGAAGTTGGGAAATGGGGGAGCGGGGGTGTACGCACATACATGGGGGGCAGAGCAGCATGGGTGGGTCACATGCGCAGGAGCTGGGGCATTGAATTATGGGTGTGGGCACTTATTCGTGCACGATAGCATGCATGTGCACACTTTTGGCACCCAAGGAAAAAAAGGTTCACCATCATTCCCATATAGTATGACTTCTTTAACTTGTAATGCCCAAAACAATTCTGCATAAGAATGCAGAAGAACTTAAATTTTAAGTCAGTTTTTTAAAAATGTGATAGACAGTTCATAGTATTACTAAAAATAAAAACACTTCATTTAATCATAATCATGTGCTCTTGTAGACTTTACGAGAGTAGCAAGTGGAAATGTTGTCTTCTATGCTTATTCATTTCCTGGGAGTATCAATAGTATAATATCCAGCAGACTATCAAAAATTACTTTTCCTGCAGGCAGAAGCCTCAAAACCCCTCTTTGGTGCCCCTAGAATCCTTTTCATTCATGATACCAATGATTGGCAGCATAATTACTTGCCATTAACAAGCAGGGCACTCACAAAAACTACAGCATAAGCCAGGGGTGTCTAACTGAATGTCTTGGAGGACTGGATCAGCATTATAGTTCTCCACTAGCCAGGTGGGGGGGAGGCCAGGAGCCGGGCGCAGAGCCCCCACAAGGCCCATTGTCAGCCTCCACAGCCTCATACAACAGTGCTGGTCAAAAACAGATCATGCGGAGGCCCCTGTGTGGCCATTTTTGGCCATCAGAGTGCTGCAGGTGGACATGGAGGCTTAAAATGGACTGTGGGAGGGCTGCACGCACCCACCCTCGTGACTCATTTTGGCTGGCAGAGGTACCACGGGCCAAATTTAAGCACTCCACAGGCCAGATCCAGCCTGGGCCTTGACTTTGACACCTTGGCATAAGCCATAAAATAGGAATAATGTATAAAAAATGGAGGAAGATCTTAGGAAAAAGGGGAAAAAAACTGGTTCTTCCCTCTTTTTCCTCGTATTTCTTGGTCCCAGCAGAGCAGTGGACTATCAGGGAGGAAAAATGTAGCTTTGCAGAGCAGTAGCTGCCACCTCTGGAGCTCATGACTAACATTGGGTTCGTCTCCCCATTGACATGAAAATCTTCCTGGGTGAAGGGATGCAGATTCCCAGTGGCTCTTAATCCCCTGGAACACCAGCGAATTTTTCACTCTAACGCTACGGTGCCGGGACAAGGTGGAGGGTATAATTGTCCTCTTTACGTTACCCGATTCAGATTATTTTTTTCTGTTTTTCTTCATGTGGGGCTTACTCCTATCTACAATTCTTGCTGTTTAGGCAACGGGGACACTGTGACGAAGCATCTTGAGGAAAATGCCGAGGGATTGGGCCATATGCCTCAGCTGCCACGGAAAAAGGAGAAGCGGGAATTCATGGTGGGCATTTGTATCTTTTCTTCTGGA
Organism: Erythrolamprus reginae; assembly: GCF_031021105.1. Taxonomy (NCBI): domain Eukaryota; kingdom Metazoa; phylum Chordata; class Lepidosauria; order Squamata; family Dipsadidae; genus Erythrolamprus; species Erythrolamprus reginae. The sequence goes on along the minus strand of NC_091950.1, from coordinate 34,619,446 downwards.
ACATGTGGACACTTAAGTTGCTGTTTGATAGGTCCAAAAAAAATAATTGGTTGGTTCACTCTGTCCTTTGTTGTTCATCAGTGCTTACAGAGGGACAGGCAAGAAAAAGGAGACAGCTTGGCTTGGTTAGAAACATAGAAGATTGACGGCAGAAAAAGACCTCACGGTCCATCTAGTCTGCCCTTGTACTATTTCTTGTGCACCAAGCTAGAAATCTGGAAGCTCTTTTGAGTTCTAGGCCTGCGTTAAGCATGAAAGTCGACTGGGTGACTTTAGGCCAGTCCCTCTTTCTCACCCCAATTCTCCACATAGGGTTGTTGTGACGAAAATAGAAGGAGACAGGAGTACTAAATATGTTTACCAGTTGAATTACATATAAAAGTAATAATGGTGGGGAGATCAATATCTAAAGGGGGGGCGCACTCAAATGAGGGAAGAGTTGGCTGAAATGTAAGCAAAGGAAAGAATTATTTTTTCCATCCTTGAAACTCTCTATTTGCTGTGGCATTGTTCCATCTGTAAGTACACACACACATAGTCACAGAGAGAGAGAGAGAGAGTTCCGAATAGTGTGAGATTTGAGATCTCTCTGGAAAGTTCTGGGTTGAGAAGATGGTCCAAGTCAACGAGCGAGCCCTTCTTTAGAGCTAGCTACAAATCTGAAGGCCTAGAAAGAATAGAATAGAATGGCCAAGTGTGGTTGGACACACAAGGGATTTGTCTTGGTGCATATGCTCTCAGTGTACATAAAAGAAAAAGATATACAGTGATCCCTCGATTAGCGCGGGGGTTACGTTCCAAGACCTCCCGCGCTAATCGATTTTCCGTGTTATAGTGGTGCGGAAGTAAAAACACCATCTGCGCATGCGCGCCCTTTTTTTTCCATGGCCGCACATGCGCAGATGGTGGAGTTTGCGTGTGGGCAGCGGGGAAGACACAGGGAAGGTTCCTTTGGCCGCCCAACAGCTGATCTGCTCCGCAGCGCGGAAGCAGCGAGGAGCCGAAGATGGAGTTTCCCCGTTGCCCAGGCAAAGGGGAAACCCCATCTTCGGCTCCTCGCTGCTGCCGCGCTGCGGAGCAGATCAGCTGTTGGGCGGCCAAAGGAACCTTCCCTGGGTCTTCCTGCTGCCCAGGCAAAGGGGAAACCCCAAGAGAGCCAAAAGAGCACCGGGCCGGTTGGTTCCCAACCAAAAGAGTTTACCCCGATTGTCCTCGGTGGGGGAAAACAGCGCGTCGCCAGGCTCCCCATCTTCAAGAGAGGCGCGACGGCTAGCCAGGATCCACGCAGGGGAGAAAAGGCGCGCGCTCCCAGCCGCTGCGCCCCGCTTGGAGAGCAGCGGCGAGCAGAGCACAGAAGACGAGGCTTTCGAGGGCTCCAAGGCGGGCGGCGGCGCGTCCTTCGAGCACGCCGGCGGCGACCCCAAGCTGAAGGCGGCCACCACACACACACACGCCACCGCCGCCATCCACCCCGCCGGGTTCCCCGCTTGCTACCTCTTCGCCTTCTCCCGCCTCCGAGGCCGACCAGCCCAAGCCGCAACAGACACACACACACATACACGCACTCCCTCTCTCGCGCTCACACAGACGCACTCAGACAGAAAAGAAAAAAAAATCCCCAAAAGAGAGGGACAAGAGGCAGGCACAAAGCGGGGGCACAAGGGGAGCTGCCCGGCAGAGGTTGCTTTTTTTCTTCTCATGGGCAAGTGGAGGGGGGGAGAGGGAAGGAAAGAGAGAGAAGGAAAGAAAGAGATGAGAGAGGGAGGAAGAGAGTGTGAGAGAGGAAGAAAGAGAGAGAGAAATGATAGAAAAAAGGGGAGAAAAAAAGAGAAATGAGAAAATGATTGAAGCAGAGAATGACAGGAAAGAAAGAGAAAGAGACAGAGAAGTGACTCTTGGTGATGACGTATGACGTCATCGGGTGGGAAAAACCGTGGTATAGCAAAAAAACCGTGGAGTATTTTTTAATTAATATTTTTTGAAAAACCGTGTTGTAGCGTTTCGCACTAATCGAGACCGTGCTAATCGAGGGATCACTGTATTTGTCAAGATTCATGGGGTACAACACTTAATGATTGTCATAGGGGTCAAATAAGCAATGAAGAAACAATCAATATTAATAAAAATCTTAGGATACAAGCAATAAGTTACAGTCATAAGGTCCTAAGTGGGAGGAAAAGGATGATAGGAACGATGAGTAAAACTAGTAGAAATAGAAGTGCAGATTTAGAAAAAAGTCTGACAGTGTTGAAGGAATTATTTGTTTAGTAGAGTGATGGCGTTGGGGAAAAAACTGTTCTTGTGTCTAGTTGTCTTGGTGTGCAGTGCTCTGTAGCATTGGCACTCCTCCTCTTTCACTAATGCCTCCCACTCATTCGAGGCTTCAATAGTATCTCTTACCTTTCTTCAACCTATCTTCCTCCAATCATTGAAGCAGCTTATGTAGGGCTCCCCTTCATTTTATCCCCACAATGACAGTTCTGTAAAGTAAGTGATTGGGGCCGAGAGTGATTGACCCAAAGCCACCCACTGAGGCTTTGGAATGAAGGGGGACTTGAACCCTCCTCTGCTTACATAACCTCTTCATACCTCTTTCTCCAATTGTTGCAACTCAACATTCCAGCAATCCTGGAAATCATTGTTTTTTAAATCCATTTACTAACATATATTTACTTCATTTTAAATATTTTAAATAAACGCTTCAAGGGCTATTTCTTTAGCAAGCTCTCGCAAGCAGCAGTTCACTAAGGCTCAAATTAAACACTTCAAAAACATGCACAGATGATACTTTTCCGGAGGATAAAAGCAATTTGCCTGGCACAAGAATCTCTTTGTAAGGAGGAATTCTGCCAAGAAAACACATTCATTGTTGACATATAGCAAACATAAAAGCACCCTGAGTGCCTAGCTTGGCAGAATATCCTAATACACATGTAAATTTAACTATTAAGCAATCCCATAAATAACAAGAACAGAACATTTTGATTCATTCTTGACAGTATTTCTTCCCCCTCCCCTACTAAAGTATGCTAGAAATATTTCAGATTGAATTAAAATTTGGCATTTTGCTATTATTGTTGACAGAAGCCAGCGATCAATGGCCTTCCACCAACGCCAAAAGTGCTGGTAAGTTCTTTCAATTAAAATGAAGGTGTGTTGATATTGTTCTGCCGTTAAATTTTTAACTTTCTTTTATCTACACCCTTTCTCCTCTCCCCAATACAAATTGTTTTCTTCCCCTCCTCTGGCTCCTAGCCACCATCCTTCTCTTTAACTAGCATGGAGTCTTTCAAAGAGATGTATGCCCTCAACCTTTCTCACTTTTATGATTGGGAAACATGCATAAGAGTGAAGATTGTGAGTCTTTGGCCTCACCATGAGATCTTACTGGCTAATAGAACAGACCCACCTCTGAAACTAGAAGTAATATAGATAAATATTTTGTGTGGGTCCACTGAAACAAGTATTTAAAAATAGTAGATAACTAACCCTCATCATTGTCCTGTGCATTCTCAAATTATAGACTTTTTTGGGGGGGGGGAGGAATAGATAGAAACAGACACCCTCCCATTACAAAGGAATTGTTAGATATAAAATCTTTTTATGGTGTGGAAGTTCCACATAGTAGTTCAGGATTCATTCCATTTTATAATTCTCTCTCATCCCAGAGATTCATTAGTCTTTGTTTGTACCAGTCAAAGGTAGTAATAATGGTCAGAATAACAGAGTTGGAAGGGACCTTGGAGATCTTCAAATCCAACCTCATGTTCAAGCAGGAAACCCTACAGCAATCTAGACAAATGGTTGTCCAGAAGAAATAGGAACTTGTCATTTGTTAAATTGGGATGTATTTTTTTTACTAATGCTATTCTAGATGGGAGCATGTTTTTCAAAAGTGTTTGATGGCTGCCCTTTGAAGATCAATTGTGCTACATCATGGATACACCCAGACACCAAAGGTAAAAAAATTGCTTTATATTTGAGATCCTTTGTTAATTTTATTTTTTTTCAAATTGTGTAGCTAAGCCAATTTGTCTTTCCACTGTATTACAGATCAGTATATTATCTTTGGGACTGAAGAGGGCATTTACACGCTGAATCTCAATGAGCTGCATGAAGCTACCATGGAACAGGTAAGTGAGAATGTTTTCTGAGTCTCAGATGGAGGTGGTCATTCTCTGGGGAGGGAGAGACTCAGGTAAAAAGTGATGCTTGTTTCTCAGGAGGGAAATTAAGAATGTCATGGATGTGGGCAAGAAAGCTGGGTAGTACTTTGTATTTATTTATTCGATTTCTATGCCGCCCAATCCCGAAGGACTCTGGGGTAGTTTGAGATTCGTTTTGGATTTTCTAGTCTCTAGACCAAGGGTGTCAAATTCAATTTCATTGAGGGCCACATCAGGGTTGTGTTTGACCTGGAGGACTGAGGGACTATGGCCATCTTGATATCACTCGTGTTGGGGGTGCCTGTGGCGTCCCAAGTGCTCTGCCAGCGAAAACAGGCTCCCAAGATCCATTTTTGGCTGCGCCGGCCTCCTGCCACCTTCTGTCAGCGAAAACAGAGCTTGGGAGGGCTGCACACTCCATTTTCGCTGGCACAGGCACTGCAGGCCGGCCCTTCACTGTTTCCATAACATCCCCACTGGCCAGATCTAAGCACCCCGAAGGCTGGATCTAGGCCCCGAGCCGTGCTCTAGAACTGTTGTGGAATCAGCAAAGTGAAAGGGACACTTTTTCAGCTTTGCAGCCTTGTCTTTAGGCAAGGATAATTCAGAAGTTCCCATCATTTCGGGCATGTCTACAGGGTGGAAACCCAAAAAGTCAAGAGAACACATGATGGAAGCTGCGCCCCATATTTATATGTGTTTCATATACACACCAAGCCACAGAATTTAGCAGGCTCGTCCCAGGTGATTGGTGGACCTTGTGGGTGCTTAGAATTTTTCCAGAGGACCTGTCGGGCACTTTGGCGGAGGCCTTGGCTGTATAGGCATGTAAATATGTTCACAGCCCTGTTTTTGACTTATGCAGTATACAGGTGCTCAGCGGGAGGTAGGTTGATAATAATTGTGTTTTCTGCCGTTCTGATTATACTCTGAAGTCTGTGTCGGTTTTGTTGGGTTGCAGCACCAAACCAGACAGTTATAGAGGTGCGAATGATAGACTCAATGATTCCTCTGTAGAACAGTATCAGCTGCTCCTTGGACAATTTGAGCTTCCTAGTTTGGTGCAGAAAAATGTTCTTGTGTTCTTTTGATGACATTTTTGATGTTTGGTGACCATTTTAGAACCTAGAAATTTGAAGGTTTCTACTGTTGATATTGTGTTGTATTGTTGTATTGAACATATGATTTTGAGTATGTTCAGTTCCAGATTGTTCCGGTCACACCATGAGGCTACCTCCCGTCTGTATGCGGTTTCATCATTGTCTCAAGTGATGTCAATCACTGTTGTATTAGCTTAATAGTTATTAGCTTAATAGTTGGATCATTTGAGATGCAACCATTGGTACATAGAGAGAAGAGAAATGGTGAAAGCACTACAGCCAGGGGGTGGAGGCAGTGCTAATTGTACAGGTATCTGAAGTGATTTTGCCTAGCTTCACCTGCCGCTTCCTGTCTGTTAGGAAGCTTGTAATCTCCTTACAAGTCCCTTCACATACCACTAGCTGATTTAGTTCAGTTAGAAGAATGTCCGATGTGATGGTATTGAATGCTGAACTAAAGTCTATAAAGAGGACCCCTGCAAAAGTTTTTGGAGATTCAATATGTTATAGGGTGTAGTGCAGAGCCATATTAACAGCACTATCTGTTAATCTGTTTGCTCAGTAAGCAAATTGCAGGGGGTCTAACAGTGGATCTGTGATGGTTTTCAAATGGGACAGCACTAGCCTTTCAAAGCTTTTCATGACTACAGATGTTAGAGGAACTGGTCTGTAGTCATTTAGTTCCTTAATGGAAGGATTCTTTGGCACTGGGATAATAGTGGCGCATTTGATGCAAGAAGGAACATGGCATATCTCTAGCGATTTGTTGAAGATTTGGGTGAAGATGGGGGCCAATTGGTCAGCACAGACTTTTAAGCAAGAAGGAGTTATCTGGGCCTTGTGCTTTTTCTGGCTTCTGTCTGTGAAATAGATCGCTTTGTCTATTGTTTTTGTTCTTTATTTTCTTGTATTGCTTTTAAATGTATACACATTCAATAAAAAATTGGGTTTTTTTTTTAAAAAAGAAAAGTATTAAAATGTGAGGGGCATGGAATTCTGAAAAGCTTGATAATGGTATTGACAGAGCAAATATTTGCTAAGTACTTTTATTTACCTAGCAATAAATGTTGTTGAATACAAAGGGATTACTTCCACGTTATACTGCTTCAAATTATCCTGTTAGTGATATTGATATTAGATCAGGTTAAAGAGAGTTGAAGGTCTTCTTGTGTGTTTGCATTCTGATTAACCATAAAGGATAATTTTGTTTGCCCAAGAATTGTATTTCCTGGAATTCACGGAGCTCTAGAATCAAATTGTCTTTTTCCCCAATTTCACCACTGAAACTTTTTCTGCTCCTTTTTCCTAGTTGTTCCCACGGCGGTGCACATGGCTGTATGTGATCAACAACACTTTAATGTCACTCTCAGGTATGTATATTGGTGAAGAAATGTCTCACAAAGTTTAAAAGATGGGGGTGGAAAATTTCAGTGTACTGAATTTAACTTTTGGTAAATCTATGAAAATCACCTCTCTTTAATTTTTCCCCTTTTGTTCTGCAATTTGCTTGGACCTATGGATACTTGGGGGCTATCCTTTTAGAAGGTAATCTTTTCTGCTCTACATGTTTCCTTCTCTTTTTACTTATTTATTTTTGCAATGTCAGCTTGATATGTAAGAATCTGACACCAATCAAATATCTTGTGTTATAGGGAAAACATTCCAGCTCTACTCCCATAACCTAATAGCTTTGTTTGAACAAGCCAAAAAAACAGGAATAGCTGCTCATATTCAGACCCACCGATTTCCTGATAAAATACTACCGAGGTATGGTAATCATGAGATATAAGTTTTTGTAATTTAATTGCTATTGCTGATCATGACAATATTTTCCACAAACGGTTGCCTCTTCTTGTGAATGTTCATAGAAAATTGTTTTGCAAATACAGAAGGGTATATGTGACATTCTGTAATATACCATTAAAGGGCGAGTTTGGTCTAGTGCAGGGGCCGGCAACCTTAAACACTCAAAGAGCCACAAAGGTCCTAACCAGAAACCCCCCGTTCAATTCTGGAGCCAACCAGAAGTCCTGCTCCCCAACCTCCCTCTACCTGTCCTAACCAAAAGCCCTATAGTTTTAGAGCCGACATGTGATGGGGAGCTGCAGCAGAGGGATCAAAGAGCCACATGCAGCTCCAGAGCTGTAGGTTGCCGACACTTACTCTAGTGGTTAAAATGCTAGGCTAGAAAGCAGGACTCTGTGACTTCAAGTTCTGCCTTAGCCATGAAAGCCGTCTGGGTAACTTAGGGCCAGTCACTCTCTCTCAGCTCAACCCACCTCATAGGGTTGTTGTTACAGGGAAAATTGGAGGAAGAAGATGTGTTTTATATGAAGGAGGGCGAGGTCTGGGGCCAGCCAGTGATAGGACAGGGAGCTGCAGCAGAGGACCTAAAGAGCCACATGCAGCTCAGGAGCTGCAGGTTGCCGACACCTCGGCCAGAGTCAGAGTCTGGACCAGCAGCTAAACTGCTATGCCACACTGGCTCCCTGTTGTCAAATTACTTTAGGAAAATAATTATACAATTCTTTAAATAAAGTATGGGACTTTACTGTGTTGATGCTGTAAGAGATAACAGAATAAATGGTATTCACAGATGATAAAGCATTGTGGAAAGTCAAATATTATGGCAAACAGTCATTAAAACAGTTAAAAGATATTACAGAATATGATTAAAACTATTAAGATCTTTGTTGGGTTACACAAAGGATATTGTTAAGATAAAGGAAAAGGAAATTGGTTTTATGTTCTTAATGACTGCTAGAATTGAATTACCACTGGGTGAAAGTTAGTAAGAAGGATATAATAGTGGGCAATTGAATGGATGCAAAAAAGATGGAATTGTTTATTATGACTGAATTTAAATCAAAAATAGCTTAAACAAAACTCTTGCAAATTATTTTTCCATGAGGCTTCTAACCTGTTCTTAACACTTGGCTCTGGGATTTTCCCCCCCAGAAAATTTGCCTTAACAACAAAGATCCCAGATACAAAAGGATGCCATAAATGTTGCATAGGTGAGTCTTCATCTTGAGTTGATACCCTCGGTTCAGTTTACAAGGAATCTTCCAGCTTTACTGCCCTTCTTAGAGTAATAATTTCACATGTTTGACTATAATTGCCTTAATTCCATCCTGTGTGACTGTCCTGACTAGAAATACGAGAATGATAATCCAATATATCTCAAAGGCACTATAACCGGGGTGTCAAACTGCCACCTGCAGGCCAGGTGCATCGTGCACTGGCCACGCCCACACCCGGTTTAGCGAAGAAAAAAAGTCACAATATGTCACATGACAATGCGAGTTTGACACCGCTGCATTATAATGTGGAAGGTTGCCTAAAAGCCTGGTCTTGTTTTCACTCACCTCTTGCTCTTTCTCTAAGCGCATAGTGTTAAGACTTTGCTAAAATAGAGCAGGTGCTCTTCAAATGTTTTCCTGACTATTGCATAGAGTGTTCCTTCTCTCTAAGGAAGACTACATAGATAGTTCTGTAATTGATGAGAACAGCAGGTTGGGATTCAATGCAAGTATGAGGGTTATCTGGAAAGTAAGATTACAAGGCACGTAGCTCCCATAGGGAATGTTCGCGGGGGAATCTTGGGCACCCATCGTAGCAGCGTTCATGCTCTTAGCAATCAGGTAGCTTATTACAGCACGCACTTCACACTTGGAGGGAAATGGAATGAGGACGCTCATCTCTTAACCTTCAGTACAACGCCAATTGATGATCTACTGACCACTGGTACTGCTCGTTTTCTTCTGCTGGCTTCCCACTACACGATAATAATACCAAGTTCTTGTTATTGTCTTGTTTTTTAAAATTTATATAATCAATAAAAAACATTTTAAAAAGTAATACCAACTTCCCCCACAAACATTCCCCACAAGAGCTATGTGCCTTGTAATCTTACTTTCCGGATAACCCTCGTACTGTATAAATCGCTCAGGCTTAATTTCTCAAATTCACAACATGAAACATCATGTATCAACAAAGTAAATTATGCCATGCACATAGTAGAGGGAAGTTGCTCAGGCTGTATATGGGTAGAATAATGTGGACTGATCTCTTACTAGACATTCAGATATTTCAGATTTAGTATTGCTTCTTAAAAACACTTAGTTGTTGCTTTTCCATTGTAGTCCAACACATGCATAAAAGTTTTGATTTCCATGATTTAATATAGCAGTTGTTGGTGACAGTGGAAATTATAATTCTGACACAATTCAGAATGCTAGTTTAGCTGTTCTGATTGTTATTAACTTCTACTCTTGTCCTGCAGCAGTGGACTAACAGTAGAATGTCATAAATGTCTTTCCTGATTTCCCAGAAAAAATATGAATGCTGAATTTAATTCTTCAGCATCAGGTGGCAGAATCATATTTACTTTCAGTGTACCAATGAAGGAGAATATTTGTAGTTCAAGGTTGAAATGAAGAGTCCTTGGGGCTCTCTAAGCTTGGTTGTTATGCTGCAGACATTTCATTACCCTAACTAGGTAACAGCATGATGATGCTGATGATGTTACCTAGTTTAGGTAATGAAATGTCTGCAGGAAAACAACCAAGCTTAGAAAACACCCAATACATCTCACCACCGGTGTGCGTGACATTTACCAGATTGAATGAAAAAGGGCTGGTCAGTTCAGCTGTACAGTGGTACCTCTACTTAAGAACTTAATTCGTTCCGTGACCAGGTTCTTAAGTAGAAATGTTCTTAAGTAGAAGCAATTTTTCCCATAGGAATCAATGTAAAAGCAAATAATGCATGCAAACCCATTAGGAAAAAAATAAAAGCTCGGAATTTGGGTAGGAGAAGGAGGAGGAAGAAGAAGAGGAGGAGGACAGTCACTGCTGAAGGAAGAAGGTGAAGTGAGGGGGAATCAAAAAATCCAAAACTTTAAGGCGTAAAAAAAAAACACCAGGGACTCTGACGTGACGAGGAGGAGCACGCGCCTCAATACACCCGGTGCAAGGCTGCCTCCCATACACTGACGGCTGCTGCTGCTATCTGCTGCCTCTTCCTTCCCATGCTGAAGGGCTCCCCTCTGCTCTCGCACGCTCGCTTTGTAGCCAGCACCTTTCCTTCGCTCTGGTGACTCCTTGGCTTCCCAGAGCGAAGGGAGCGTTTCTTTTTTTCTGGGCGCTGGCAGAGGTTTATTCCCTGTCCAAGCACCCAGAGAAATGAAAAGGCTCTTCTGGCAGCCCATGTGGCCAGGATTAAAGGGGGAATAGCAGGAAACTGGTCAGGCCTTCGTGCCGCTCTCAAATTTCCTGAGAAGTTTTTCCGGGCTCGGGTTCTTAAGTGGAAAATGGTTCTTGAGAAGAGGCAAAAAAATCTTGAACACCGGGTTCTTATCTAGAAAAGTTCTTAAGTAGAGGCATTCTTAGGTAGAGGTACCACTGTATATGCTTAGTTTATTTTTCAATAAGGCAGGAAAGGGAAATTTCAGGTGTAACTGAATTACAATGCCCATCCCTATCCTTCCCAATTGGCCATGTTGAGCGTGGTGGTTCTGCAATCTTCGGAGTACATAGGGTCTTCAGTAGATGTAGACTGGGGGATCTTGATTGATGTTAACATAATTTTAACAAAAAATATATCTCTGTGGAGATGCAATACCATGTGACTCTTCTAGGATGGTGCTCCTGGCATAGAAGAATAAATGATTCATTTGTGATAAAGCGTACCATGAATTAAAATGAAAGAAAATTAAAATTAAAATAATCTATTATGATCACTTTACAATCATTTTCTTTTTTCTCCATTAGTAAGAAACCCATATACAGGCCATAAATATCTCTGTGGAGCTTTGCAGCTGGGAATTGTTTTGCTTCAGTGGTATGAACCAATGCAGAAATTCATGTTAATAAAGGTAAGCATTTACCCCTATCACTTTCTTGTACTTTTGTAACTTTAAAGTTTTTTAAGGAATCTGCCAAAAGTAGAATGTCACTGTTAGAATTTTGAAGTAATTTGAGATTTTAAATGTCTTTGGATCTAAGGCAGTGTTTGAGCTTAAACTGGTCTATGTTTAAATTTTAAAAACCATGAAGGATAAATTGGCAATTTGTTTTTTGGATACAAAAAACCTATGAAATAAAAATCCTTGGGAAGCTGATCTATAAAAGTTCATTTGAGAGCATTTTCAGAGAAAGGTTTTGAAAGTGCATGGAGTTTGTATACCCCTCTATATTTGTTGTAATATTGTATATAGATTTAAACTGAATACTAAATGTAGGTTACTTTTTAGATATAAAATATACTTTTTAGATATAAAATATAAGATATAGTGCAGTCAGGCGGTAGAGTGCAGTCAGGCGGTAGGGAAAGCAAATAGGATGCTTGGCTGCATAGCTAGAGGTATAACAAGCAGGAAGATGGAGATTATGATCCCGCTATATAGAATGCTGGTGAGACCACATTTGGAATACTGTGTTCAGTTCTGGAGACCTCACCTAGAAAAAGATATTGACAAAATTGAACGGGTCCAAAGACGGGCTACAAGAATGGTGGAAGATCTTAAGCATAAAAGGTATCAGGAAAGACATAATGAACTCAATCTGTATAGTCTGGAGGACAGAAGGAAAAGGGGGGACATGATCCAAACATTTAAATATATTAAAGGGTTAAATAAGGTCCAGGAGGGAAGTGTTTTTAATAGGAAAGTGAACACAAGAACAAGGGGACACAATCTGAAGTTAGTTGGGGGAAAGATCAAAAGCAACAGGAGAAAATATTATTTTACTGAAAGCGTAGTAGATCCTTGGAACAAACTTCCAGCAGACGTGGTAGATAAATCCAGAGTAACTGAAATTAAACATGCCTGGGATAAACATATATCCATCCTAAGATAAAATACAGAAAATAGTATAAGGGCAGACTAGATGGACCATGAGGTCTTTTTCTGCCGTCAGACTTCTATGTTTCTATGTTAAAATAAATGAAATAATGCTGGAGTGAATAGATATATTCCAAATATGCATAGCTTACAAGTTGTTCTTTAGTTAGATTTTTAAATATATATATATATATCTTCATCCTTCAGCACTTTGATTTCCCTCTGCCAACCCCTCTGAAAGTATTTGAAATGCTGGTGATCCCTGAACAGGAATACCCGATGGTATGTGTTGCAATCAGCAAAGGGGCTGAATCATATCAGGTTGTACAGTTTGAGACAATCAACTTGAACTCCGCTTCTTCGTGGTTTACAGAAATTGGTACAGGTGAGTCTCTGACCTTGTTTAATTTAATTTTGTCTACTGTCTGTATTCAGTATGTGCAAAATATTATGTTTTCGGATGTGGAATGTTTTCGGGAACATTTTATAGTTGTTTTGGAGCCAAACCACCACAAAACACTTCCTGTCCCAGAAGATTTTTCACTGCTGGATAACTTTCAGAATGACAGGTCAGCATGGTGCAGAAGAAAACTGCTTCAGAACTTTGCATTTTCCAAGAGATACAGTACAACATTTTGTGCATACCTACTTTACCTGACTTTCTTTTTGCTAAAATCCCATTTGTCCAAGGCAACAATGGGATAAAAATAGGATAAAACATGAAAACAGTAAAACCCACAATTCAATAAACAATAATCCTATATTGGTAATTAATCAGCAGGTGTACTGTATATTTAGAACAGCAGTTACATAAGAGTGGTTAGTTGTTAGAATGTAGTACTGTAGGCAACTTCTGCTAACTGCCAGCTGCCTGTAATTTGGCAGTTTGGGTCTCACCATCTCAAGATTGACTCATCCTTCCATCCTTCCGTGGTCGGTAAACAAGGATCCAGATTGTTGGGGGCAATATGCTGACTCTATAAACTGCTTAGAGAGAGCTGTAAAGCACTTTGAAGCGGTATATAAGTCTTAAGTGCTATTGCTATATGGATTACAACCCATCACTCTAGCCTACATTTAGAAGGTACTTAATTGGAGAGGGCTGATATGAACAGCTGGACAATTTGACTCCTTTATGTATAGACGTTCTATTTTACTGGTGTTCCAGATTTCAACTTGAATTAACAACAGTAAAGGACTGATGGAAGCCTACTTGTTCAAATTATTCTGAAAAATAAGATACTCTTGCATAGACATCTGTTACAAGTCATGATCATATCAAAATTAATGACCCATGCAATACGAGATCATTGTGTAAATGTCACCACTCTTTAATTATAAGCAACTAGGTGTCATTTGCATGATGACATCAAGATGCATGTTCTTTCCCCTCCTGCAGAAGACCATGTATTTATATTTGGAACCCTTCACAAGCAGAAGGCAGATCTGTGCAGAAGTCATGTGTTGATAGCCACCTGCAGAAGCCTTTCCTTCTAAGATGAATCCTTAGTGTTCTACAGTGAAGAGGACAGTAGGGTGGTGGTTTTGTTTGTTTGTTTGTCTTTTGGACAAATGTTGGGTTCCAGCAATGACCCTTAATCAAAGAAACTTCGTAATAGAAGCAGGATGCATCTAGTGAACTGAGATGCAGTTCCAGAAACCTTAGTCAGAAAAGCTGCTTCCAATCCCCTCTGTTGTTGGGTGGGTTGTTGTGGATTTTTTTGGATCCTTATAGGACAATGATGGGTAACCTATGACATGGGTGCCACAGGTGGCACGCAGAGCCCTATCTGCTGGCACGTGAGCCGTTACCCTATCTCAGCTCCAATGTGCAAGTGCGTACCAGCCAGGGGATTTTCAGCTTGCCCAGAAGTTCTGGGAGGGCATTTTCAGCTTCCAGAGAGTCTCCAAAGGGAGGGCATTTTTGCCTCTGGAGCCTGAGGGAGGCGAACAAGGGGCCTACTGGGCCCACCAGAGTTTGGGAGATGGGCTGTTTCAGGCCTCCATAGCACCTCTCAGAGGGGCAGGGGAGGCCAATTTGGCCATCTCCAGGCATTGAATTATGGGTGTGTGCATTTGTGCATGTGCAATAGCAACACGCCCATGCGCTTTCGGCACCCGAGGAAAAAAAAAGGTTTGCCATCATTGTTATAGGAAGTTCACTCCCTACAATGCTCTATGAATGTTTAACAGTTCTGTGGCTTAGGATTGATGAGGGGACAAATTTCTAGGACAATAAAGGCACATTGTTTTAATGGTAGAAGGAAATGCTGGGGAAATGAAAGGTCACAGATGGCCTTTGTACCATTATTTATTTATTAAATACATATGTTGCTTATCAAGTGACATATTCCTATGCTATCTTAGTGTCCAAAAGTGACAGCCTAATAAAGGAAGCCTTTCCTTTCTTTCCCTTTTCTTCAGAACAATGTTTCTTCTTACAATGTTTCCCTTTTAATTTCTTGCTTCTCTCCTCGCATCCTCAGTGAATGACTGGAAAGTATGTTATTACCTGCGACAACCTTTTAAGGTTTCTCTTGTAATCCAAGATCAAGGGTTCTTGGCCTGCCACATGTTACCTACATAATACACAATTGGTTGCCTCTAAAATACTCATAGCATGCATAATTCCTGCTTGCAGTATCAGGTATTGGTAATGCTTCTAAACTGTAATTCCCATCAACTCTCCCTACTTGGCATTACAATCCAACAACATTTATACAATTTATAATTCCTTACCCCTGTCCTAAACACCAGTAAGAAGATTGCAGTAATTAAAACATTGCTCTAAAAATAATCAGAGTGGAAGATTCCATGAAATTGAATTTCTTTTTTTTTTGTCTTTACTGCTTTTTTATTTCAAAACAACTTTAATGGCTACTGTTGTAGTAAGCTGAATGTGTATTAGGTTTTTGGTGCCTTGAGGTTTTGTATACAGACTAATCTCTCCTTTCCTTTAAAGGTTGTCAACAACTTGATGCCATCCACGTCACTCAGCTGGAAAGAGATACAGTTCTTGTGTGCTTGGACAGTAAGTGAATGGGATTCATACCCTGTCTGAAAGAAAATAAGAGATGGGGCATAATATATGGCAAGAGAAATAAATACCTCAAAGGAAGATAAGATGTTATTAAGAATGCATTCAGTTTTACCTGATGCAGAAAAAATATCACAGTAGACCAGACATGTGGCATTTTGGCACTGTCATTGAAAAGGCCTTTCTTTTAGTGTTTTGTCATCCTAGAAATGGAGGCCTCCAGAGAAAATCTCTTTCTAATTGAATAGCATCTTCAGATTGGGAAGGTTCACTCTCAGGAAAAAACTGGAAGCTTCACTTCTCCAACGCTGCTAGCATTAGAAGCCTTTCTGTGTAAATTAGACTAACAAAAGGATAGCTTCACGCTCAAAGAAAGCCCTCACGAGGCTTCTGAATTTATTTATGTGGATTTATTTATTTATGTTATAGCTTTTATAGAATATCCCAGTCTGTTCATTCTGGCCAAATTTTCAAATTGCTGAAATAAAATTCGTGCGATTCTCTGCTTTTAGCCTCAATACCCCTCCTTCCAGCCTCAGAAATTTGAGGCAATGTTTGTGACACCTTGGAATGACAGCACAAACCACTAAGTCTTCGGAGAGGGGCGACATATGTTTTATGTTGTGTGAGTCTTATATTGTAATTAAAAATAATTTTAAAAATAATTTTTAAAAAGGAGAGGGCCGGCATACAAATCTAATAAATTATTATTATTAATATTAATAATAATAATAATAATAATAATAATAATAATAATAATAATAATTTTTGACAGTCTCTGTTGTCTCTGTAGTAACACATGGGAACAGGGTGTACCTTTCATTATTTGATGTCCTGCAGAATGGATGCTAACTAGGCCCAGTGCCCACATTTGCTATTTGATGTAATAAAGTCACAGACATGTACTAAAGCCTGACATATTGCTTGACACTTCCATTATGGTGAATATTTCTTCAGCAAAAGCCCCCAAGTGGTGAGAAGCAGGAGTGACTCCTAAATCATTGTTACAGCAAAAGTTAGCATTTTCCAAGATTTGATCACTCTTTTCTAACCCCTAACAGAAAGCAATACAGTATTGTAACTGTTATAATTTTAATGAATAGAAAGCAAGTAGAGAAAGGAGAGAGAAAAGATTGTGACAAGGTGAACTGCTGATTAACTCCATCTGCTCTGGAACTATTAATCTGAAGAGATCTTAATCTCCATCATTCTCAGTTGTGCCTTTAGCATCATTTTGTCAAAATTAAAGCAGAGCTAAACAATCCACTACTTACCAAGAAGCTCCCAAAGGTTTTTTTTTAACATAACACATGGTAATTAATTGTGTTATCTCTGTTTGATCAGTGCAGTTTACTTTTAATTACACAATCAAATTTAAATTTTCTCCTGGCCTTGCTTCAGGCCCCAGCTTACTTTAACATCTGTGCTGGCTCTCATGAGCCCATGGTCTCCCTTGGTTCAAGAAAGATTAAATATTTTCATAACAGTGAATGAAAAATTACTAGTGCAGATAGAGAGAAGATAGATAAATGTATTGATCCGGGGATAGATGAGGTTATCTTTATGGAAAACATTCTGAATATTTGGAGGGGGAAATAACATTTTATTTTAAAATTAGTTGAAAAAGTCTAAAGAATTTCTATAAATAATCTCCACTGAATTCAACAGTCTTAAAACGGTGAACTTAAATATTTTATAATATCAGCAAAATTCTAACATGTCTCTTGGAAAATCTGTCCAGTTGATTTGATCTTAAACAGAGTGAGGCTGACTGAATCCTAGAAAGTAAAATAAAATTCTACATTATTCTCCTTTGTTTTTGAAGGCAGGCTTTGAGCCTATCTGGCACTGAGATTCTCTTATTACTATTATATTGTTTGTTTTTTCAATCAAGGATTTGTGAAGATTGTGAATTTGCATGGTAAGCTGAAATCAAGCAAGAAGTTGGCATCAGAATTAAGTTTTGATTTCTGCATTGAATCTGTAGGTAAGTAAATGCTATTCCTGTGATTTGTTGTGTCTGACGTGACTATATCATATGTGAGAGGGTTGTACTGAAAACATTTTTAAAGACTGAAATGAGATTTCCTATTGTTAGCCAAATTTGTCAGATTTCAGCATTCCTAAATGAAATCTCATAAGATCTCAGTCCAGAATTCTAAAATTATATATGATATAGAGATCATCTCGCTAAATTTTTAAATAATGAAAGTTATTTAATGCGGGGCAGTCTGTAGCTGTTATTCAGAGAATTGTCCTTTAGCAGGGACAAATGAAAAAAGAGTCTCAACAATAAAATGGGGTGTTTGCTCTACGTTGATTAATCGTCAGCCAGTAGAAATTTAACAGAGTTTGATCTTAATAATAATAATAATAATAATAATAATAATAATAATAATAATAATAATAATACTTTATTAGATTTGTATGCCGCCCCTCTCTGACGACTCGGGGCGGCTCACAACAAACGATAAAACAATATATACAGGCACAAATCTAATATTAAGAAAAAAAACTAAAAACCCTATCATAATTAAAAACCAAACAGCATATACATACCAAACATAAATTATAATAAGCCTGGGGAAAGGTGTCTCAAATTCCCCATGCCTGGCGGTATAAGTGGGTCTTAAGTAGTTTACGGAAGACAAGGAGGGTGGGAGCAGTTCTAATCTCCGGGGGGAGTTGATTCCAGAGGGCCGGGGCCGCCACAGAGAAGGCTCTTCCCCTGGGACCCGCCAGACGACATTGTTTAGTCGACGGGACCCGGAGAAGGCCAACTCTGTGGGACCTTATCGGCCGCTGGGATTCGTGCGGTAGCAGGCGGTTCCAGAGGTATTCTGGTCCAATGCCATGTAGGGCTTTAAAGGTCATGACCAATACTTTGAATTGTGACCGGAAACTGATCGGCAGCCAATGCAGGCCACGGAGTGTTGTAGATAAGTGGGCGAATCTGGGAAGCCCCACGATGGCTCTCGCGGCTGCGTTCTGCACGATCTGAAGTTTCCGAGCCTTGGAAATGTTACCCAAGGTTCACTCATTCCACAGATATGTTTCCATACTTCTACCTTTCATTTGGATCTCTCACATATGATAGGACCACAACGAAAACAAAGTCTGTGTAATAAAATGGTATCCCTTTGATTCCTTCCCTTTCCCTCAGAAAGCATATCCCCAAACATTCCTAATCAGTCAGTCTTACATTGTGTCTCTTCTTGCAGTGTGCCTCCAGGATAGTGTGTTGGCCTTCTGGAAACATGGGATGCAAGGCAAAAGTTTTAAGTCTGATGAAGTAAGTTTGGACAAGAGTGTTGTTGATCATTGCTTTGCTATCCTCCTTACCCTTCAGTTAGCAAAGGTGACAGTCACAGACAAAGGAATCCTGAACAACATAATCTCCTTGTTGCTTCTAATCTGCACCTGAATAATTTTATTGGCTTAGTCAGATCTTAGACAGAGTGTGTTCTGTTGTGATGTAAAAAAAGAACAAGAATAGCTTACTGGGTAGTGATAAGGAGGCATTGTTTCCTCTTGCTCATGGGAATACCCAACATTGAATTTCATGGACCTGATTTAATACAGCTTGCTTTGCACTTAGTACTATGTTGAACATGCATATCAGGGCTCAGCCATTTTTTAATTAACCAACTGATAGTTTTTTGACACTTTCTCCCAATTTGTGGCATGGAAATACTACTGATCTATGTTATAATATTTTTGTTGGGGTTATAGAGATATTTGGTATAATGCTATTAAAATGTCAAATGTTTGTATTGTGTCCCCAACTGGTTGAACCTGGGTAGAATCTGCTGTTGGATTAAAAACATAGGCGTATTTCCTTGGATCAGTTTTGAGTGAGATGCCCTATTTCTTGTCATAGAATCTAGCTTTAATCCCTGTCAATTTCCTTTTGAAAAAACATTAAAAGAGAGATCTTTTTCCTTTTGGTCTAACTTAAGTTAGTTAGAGGTCCATCTGGTTTAGGCATTGGCAATCTGCGGCCCTCTGCTGTGGCTCCCTGTCCCATCACTGGCTGGCCTCACCCCTCGTCCTCCCCTCCCTCACCTGGCCTGAGAAGGTAAGGGCGACGATGGGAATGGAGAAGCAGCTGAGGCTGCTTCTCCAGCACTGGTTGAAGAATGATCACCACCACAACCACAGTGGAGGCTTCCTTTCAGGTGACCTTCTTCCCCCTCTCGCAACTCCCTGGCTGGCTGTGGTGGGGCTAGGAGGGTGTACATATGCAGGCCGTTCGCTTAAGAAGGGTCTTTGGATGCGGTGCCTCTCCTGTCCTTAGGATCTGGCCATCGCATTGCCAGGTCCACACATGCAGCTCTTCAGCTGAGCTGGGAGGGCATAAGCTCCAGTCCAAAGTGGCAGGAAACAAAGGCTGCCTTTGCTGCTATACTAAGGCTCCGGCTACCCCTCTCTCTCCTCCTCTCATTGGGGGGGCACAGCAAGGCAATGGCCAAATCTTTAGGGCAGGAGAGAAGCTACCTTGTAGCTGCCTTCATGCCACATTTGCCTATAAGGCTGCCTTAGCTTCCTGCCACTTTGGGCTGGAACTTACACCCTCTTCACTTGACCAAAGAGCTTGGTGGAGAAGACACAGCAGGGCAATGGCTGGATCCTTAGGGCAGGAGAGAAGCCACGTCCATTTGTGTCCCGTTAAGACCCACCTTAAGTGAGCGGCCAGTCACTCTGCGCATGCCTTTGCTGCGCTTTGGCACTCACTTGAGGCACTCTCCTGGCCCCGCCACAGCCAGCTAGGGAGTTGCGAGAGGGGAAGGAGGGCCGCCCAAAGGGAAAACTCTGCTGGGGTGGCAATAGTTCCTTAGCAGATAGAGAGAGAAGAGGAGAAGGATGAGAGAAAAACAGATGAGGGAGGGAGAGAGAAAGAGAGCAATGAGAGAGGGAGGGAGAAAGAGAAATGGGAGACAGAGAGATGAGAGGGGAGAGAAAGAGAGAGAGATAGGGATGGGGAGAGGGAGAGAGAGAGAGAGAGAGGTGAGAGGGAGAGAGAAAGGTGGGAGTGGGAGAGAGGGGAAAGATATATATATGGTATATTGAAAGAGCATCACAGCTTCCTTTTTGCCTCTCGGACCAGCCCAGAGCCATTTCCAACGCAGTTAATTTGTTCATAGCCGACAAACTATATTCTGTATGCATCACATGTTTTTTGCTATATATGTATCTAGGGGGGTCATGTGACTCGGTGTGAGTGGCATCGATTTGGCCACACCCACCCAGGTTTTGTGGTTCCAGGTGTTTTGTTTTCTCTGGGAAATGGGTCCAAATGGTTCTTTGAGTGTTTAATGTTGCCGACCCCTGATCTAATTGAATGGCAGCTTCCAAGATTGAATGGAAACTCTCAAAAGGTTGATTTTCTGCTGAATACAGTTGTGCTCCTTATCTACAACACTATATATAAAAATCTCTCCTCCTGTATAAACAAATTGACATACTTTTCTTTTATGTTCACTGAGAGCATATGCACCAAGACAAATTCCTTAGCCAATAAAATTCTATTCTATTCTAAATGTGACTTTTCTGAACTGAGGAAGAATTGCATTACTAGAGTTTTTCATACATAATGTAAAAATGCCTTGGTGCATATATTATTAAAAGTTGATGGCCCTTTTGAAACAATTTTCATTTACCCTCTGAATTAGGTTTGTTCTTTTCGAAATGTGCAAAGATGCTCTTCCGCCAGTTATTCACACTGTGTCCTTCCTTCCTTCCTTCCTTCCTTCCTTCCTTCCTTCCTTCCTTCCTTCCTTCCTTCCTTTTTTGGTATTTTGCAGGTTACCCAGGAGATCTCTGATGAAACAAGGGTGTTCCGTTTACTGGGCTCTGACAGGTGAGCTGAGAAGAGCAGCCTGCACTCTTTTCTCCTTTAAAAAGAAAATACTATATTGAGAGAATAATCATTGTTTCCCTGTGTTCTTTTTAAGGGGATTCTTCTTCCACTGCCTTCCCCCACTTTTATACCAATGTGTGATGGCCAAGCAATTGCAGTTCCATGGCATAGAGATGCTAAAACCACATCCATTCACCCAAATAAATGTATAGATATGTAAAATGTAGGATCACCAAACACTGTGTAGGAGTATGATGTTCAAACATCTTGAGTATCAGACTCCTTGATACTCTCAAGGACTATAACGTTGGCTTCTTGTTTAAAAAATCCTAGATGCTGAGAGGATCCTGTAGGCTTCAATTCCATTTACCCTGTTCTGAAAGTACTTAGAGGGTTATATTATTGAGAAAAAGCATAAGTTAAAAGTCTTGTAGTTTCAGGGGCTACCACCCACATTTCTAAAGCAGGGGTGTGCAATTCATTTTCCCAAGGAGACTCATGAAAAAACTGGGACTGCTGTGGAGGTCTGAATCAATAGGGTTGTGAAGGCTCGTAGGCATTTACGCACGCAGATAAATACATTTTTTTAAAATGGTGGTTGCCTTCAAAATGAAAGCAACACAGTTGTATGGCCTGCATGGCCTAGGAGGGACCAGCCTACTGCACCTTCAGCAGTCTTAGGAGGAACCAATCTATCACTTCTCCAACAGCCTGCAGAAGGCTACTTGTCTTCCAAAGAGGGAGAACGGGCCGACCTGCCAGATTCACCAAGACCATTATTTATTTTTATTTATTTATTACTTAGATTTGTATGCCGCCCCTCTCCGAAGACTCGGGGCGGCTCACAACATGTAAAAAACAAATCATAAGCAATCAGACAATTTAAAATATTTAAATATTTAAAAAAACCCATATGCTAACAGTCACACACACAGACATACCATGCATAAATTAAACGTGCCCAGGGGAGATGTTTCATTAACTTCCCCCTAATTGGTACTTCTGGTGGTAAAGCCCTATTTCATTTCCGGTTAACCTCTCGCGAGTCAGACCGGGACGACCAAAGGGGCGAATGTAGCTTGCGGGCTGTAAAATGCCCAGCTCTGTCTTAAGGGAACATTTCTGCATCTTATCCGTATATTTTCTGTGCATGAATGACTGTGAAAGAAGAGTGGGGAAGAGCATTCTGCTGATTTATCCCTTCTGTGCTTGCCCCATAGGGTGGTGGTGCTGGAAAGCAGGCCGACGGATAATCCTACAGCACACAGCAATCTCTACATTTTGGCAGGCCACGAGAACAGTTACTAAGCAACCGTGAATCGACTTGAACTGTGAGCCAGCAATACGTTGCCTAAGGAAGCCGCTCTTCGTGGATCTCCTGTTCAAGACACATTATGTGGCACCTTTTCCCCCCCTCTTCTTCCTCTGCCTTCACATTCTCCAATTTGATGTCTGAACGAACCCTGTTTTTAGGAGCAAGAGCCAAACGTCGCACGTGTCTTGCAGCTGGGAAGCAGCTGTTCTCTCCCCTTGCCACTGTGTGGTTGGTTATGTTGTTGGCTTAATAAAAGCTGTGAGATCATCAGTCCCTTCTATTTGTTAGGCCTACAGAAGCCTGGATGTTGGAAAATCTCAAAACGCAGTCCAAACGATTTGGGACAGGATTCCTTCATGCTCAGGTTCACGGCTTGGGCTGCTGATTTCATCGTCTTTTGACTATGCCTACTTTTGCATACTGGGAGTTAAAGTCAATAGCAAAATAAGGAAAGAGGGGAAATGCCTGTGGGGCAGGACCCAGTGGAAATGAATTTCTCCTCTGTGAGGCCTTTGTGGGTTTTCTCTCATATGCCACCAAAACATCCCCGTGTCAGGGAAATCCTCAGCAGAGTTTCCCAGGAAGTTGTGTTTTGTGTCTTTATTTTTTAACGCAGCCATTCTCTTATGGATTTGTAAAGAAACACTATTTAATCTTTATTTATTAATCTGCTGCTAGGGTGATGTGATGCATTTTAACTTCCAGCACACGAAGGTTGCAGCGCAGCTTTTGGTTGGTGGGTGGGTGGGTGGATTGTTTTGGGGGGGGTTGGGGTTTTTTTTTAACAAGTGTAAAAAAAAACAACCCCACAGCATTCTTCTTGACCTTTTCTTAGATATAGGACATTGTTGAAGGGAGGCGTTTTTATAGAGAGGATTTTGAAATTTTAAAAAGCCTTTTTCGCTATATAAAAGCAGTTTTTGTACAAGACTTATTTCGTATGGGTTTGGCTTGTGGAATTGGTCATCGAAGATTATTTGGTATCGATTGAAATTATGTATGAAGTGCAAGTTTTAGAGAGGATCAATAACAGTCTGGAAAATTGGCAAGAACTAAAAAATAGAGATAGGGTGAGTTATGCAGTATACGTGTGTGTGTGTGTGTGTGCGAGTGTACATTTGAGGAGGGAAGCCACATTCCATAGATCAGTTCTCTTAAGCGTGTTGGAGGAATAGAGGTTTATCTGGATCTACAAGCATTCGTGCTCCTGACTCAGCTGTCAAAATGTGACACAGGTTTGTCCTGCATTGATCACCAATGGCTGACAGAAACTGGGGTCCCTCTAGGTATTGACTAGGCCATTTGCGAGGGGTGCCTGTGCTTTGACCCCCAAAGTGTGTCTTATTGGAAAAAGGTAACAGCTTTTTTCCACAGCAACCCTCCTAATGTGCCCCAATGTCAAACTAGATGTTCAGAATGCCCTGGATTGGATAAACCTTTCTAAACCTAATGTCCCTGCATGTTTCAAGGAGTTTTTAAATGCTTTAATTTGTTGGTGGACACATATTTTATTTATACTATGCCAGAATGAAGTTGGATAAAATGCAGTGCCTAGGAAAAACTGAAACATTTCTTTCAACATGGGCACATTTGAGTGACAGGTTTATTTCTTGGTGGTATGGTATAAATATATATATAAGAAGCAGTATTGTCTAATAAATCTTGGGAAATCTTATTTTTCTCCATTATCCTTTGTTCAAGGTTGTCATCCATGTTGTTTCCTTTTATGTTTTCTGAATTAAAATATCCCCATTAAACTATGTCTGTGTTTATTAAAAGGACAAACATGGATTTGTGCGTATGAAGGAGTTTGAAGGGACAGTTAAGCTTCCCATTTTTCCCACTACCAAAAAAATCCTTTCCTTTATATCACAAAACAGACTGAAATTGTTTCCCAACTAGCAGAAGCCCTCACAGTTTGAAACAGTGTCCATCTTGTGGGGACAATGTATCTCAGGCCTAAGACATTTTCTATTTGAATAGTAGCAGACAATGCTATTTAAATCAGTGTTTCCCAACCTTGGCAACTTGGAGATATTTGGACTTCAACTCCCAGAATCCCCCAGCCAGCGAATGCTGGCTGGGGAATTCTGGGAGTTGAAGTCCAAATATCTTCAACTTGCCAAGGTTGGGAAACACTGATTTAAAGCATCTACTCTTATTAAGGAGTGCATGTGTGCCCCTGCCTTTCCCGATAGATAAAATTCTCAATTTTGGATACAACACGTTCTGAATTCGCATTTCAGGAAGAGCCCAGGAGATCCATTTTATTACAGGATGAGTAGCATGTATTGGCTTATATTTGAATCTCTGCTTTGTTGAGAATCTCAGGAATCTAACCTCAGGCCAAGCTCTTTCAATCTTTAATATTCTACGTAATATTTTACGTAAACATAAAATCATATATGCTTCCTGAATCATCAGAACGGAGAATGGGATTCAGATGGATTGTTCAATAACTATCATATTAAAATTGGCAAGAGTCATTTCTATTCTACTTTGTAACTAATTGTACACTGTGGAAAGTAAATATGATGGGTGAATAAATGCATCATGGATGATGATATTCATTAATGGTTGCGACAGCCATTACGTGGGACATACTGTCAGAGTGCATCCATGAGCACAACTAGTGGCTGGAAGACCTAATTCCACAACAGATGGACAGGCTTAACCATGGTTTCAGTTCGGAAATTGACCATCTTAGACCAAGCCAAGTCCAAAAGGAATTTCTAAAAGCCCAGCACTCTTACCATATTAGCTACCAGTAGACAAATAGACATAAACAATACATACGATGCAAAAGAGACAATCTACAAACTAAAAAGAGAACAAAAAGATGAAATACCTCCCCACTAGCAATCGGCATCCAGATGAACATAAACTCGAAGACTGACATCAGACCAACAATCAAACAAACAATACCCCAATTTAAAAAAGCAGTAAACAGGCCAAAGAACTTCTAAGACCATCCCCTAAGACTAGAATATAAACCCCACTCCTTACTAGCATTTGTAGTGCTACCTAGTTTGGATAATGAACTTGCAAGAAAGCAACCAAGCTCGAAGAACACCAAGGACCCCTCAAATGTAAATAAGGTTTGCAGCAAGAATTAAGTTTATAAACTGCCATTTTGAGGGGTAATAAGTGATCCCTGGAGAGAAGGTGGGTTGTAAAGGGGAGGGAAGCAAAAGAGAGGGGGTCTACTTTCAATTAATATATGAAAGGTTCTCAACAGAACTGAAATTGGGGCTGTTGTTTTTACCAAGACTGCAAGGCTAGAAGGATCAATGGTTACCATGTTGATCGGGGTAGTTCAGCTAAATTCCAGAAGTACTGTATCTGCATTGCTCCAAAGACTTGCATGCAAAAAAGAATTGCTTTCATGGGCATAAAGGGGCTAGAGGGGACATAACTTCATAACACAGGGGACACCATTTGCATAACAGTGTTAGGTGATTTCATCATGGCTTTTCATGGATACAGTAACATTTTCATAAATTAGCCTCTGTTTTGTCTCAGCTGCCCAGCGTCATTGTGGAATTGGGCAACCTAGAAAATTGGAATATTAAAACTTGGCTTTGGGGATATACCAGTACTTGAAACAAGAAGCTTCTAGGCTGCAAGTTGAGGGCTTTAAAAGGTCAGAGGAGTACCCAGTAAAATGGTCAAGCATCTTTTCCATAAAGAATTTGGATTGCTGACATTTGCTGGGTTCACAGAAGTCAGTCACTTTCTCAGGACAATCCACCTTACAGGGTGGTGGATTCTCCATTGCATCTGGAAGGAGAGTCCAATATGGGTTATTCTCAATCCTATTGGTCGAGACTGAGTTTAAAATTAGCATAATATTAGGCACCGCCCCTTGCCTGCCCCCAGTGAGCTCAGTTTTAAAAACTCAGTCAATGTAACGAGACGTATGAGTTTGTTATAATAAAGAAATGTTTTATTTTAAATTGTTTTTTAACTGTTTTAACTATTTCTCTTCTTGTTTTTTCTGTTTCTTCAGGTACTACTGAAGTTGGAAGGGGTCTCTACCCTCCGTGGGCAGATTCCCCCATCGAATTTCCCCAGGAGACCTCTTCCCTCATAGAGGGTACCGTCCCACAAGGGGATCAGCCTGGTGTCACTGGCCTCCGTGGCCAAACTCGGCTGGGAGCCGAAGGTGGGGGGGTCCGCCCCCCCACTGGGAGGCTCGGGGACACGGAGTTCCCCTGAAGAAAAGAGGATTCCCCCGTCAAAAGGCTTACAGGAGCTAAAGTAAATACGGAGAGGCAAACGGAGCCCAGCGCCACAGCCGCTGCCTTTAGAACAACGCGGCAGACTTCAAAGGGCTAATTGCCGCCGACCATATGTTCGGCGGCCGAGCGCGCGCGCGCGCGCAATTCAAGGCCGGGTAACAGGAAAGGCAGGAGAGCGAACGCCAGGGGAAGGTCATACCTTAATACCTGTTTGGCGGTCACCCGAGCCAGGGGGAATGCGAGGGCATGATCCCCCCCCCACGTTTAAGGCGGCAGTAGAGGCTGGAGGGTAAGCAGCCCTTTTCGCGCCTCTTCTAATAAACGGCAACCCGCGCCCGCCATTTTGGACGGCTGGCGGGAATGTCTTGCTCCCCCTCCCAACCTGTTTTCCTCCAACGGCCTCATTTAGGCGCGAGGAGCAGTTGGGACGGCTGGGTCGCGCATGCGCCCTTCAGGGCAGGCACCGGAGGCCATTTTGAGGTGTTTTTGCAAGTGGTAAAAAGCAGCAGTAATAAAAGCTCCGTGCTTTCCTTGCCTTTCGTTACCATCTTCTCTTGCCTCACCGTGAGTACAATGGATGTCTGTGGCAATACAGATCCAGCCCCAGCCTCGGGTTCTGCCATTTCTGTTTCGGTACCCAAGCCCAAGGAAAAGGGGAAGGTCAAAGCAAAATCCTCCCAATCATCTTCCTCAGCCATCAAGGAGGCCGAGAGGCGAATTCAGGCCCTTGAGCAAAAGTTGGAGGCAGCTCTCAATAGTGCTCCTTTGGCCAAACCAGGACCACCACTGGGCTTTGATGTAGCTGCTGACCCACATACCCCAAGGGAGAGGGTGGATAGAGACTGGTCCCCTGATCATACAACCCCTGCTCAGCTGCAGGCACCCAGAAGCAGGCCCGGATCAGTGTGCCAAGAGAGACCAGTGTGGGGTTTCTCTCCTCAGGCCAAAGCGGTCCCAGCAGCTACCTTCACACCTACAGCTGCCGGGCTCAGGGATCAACCTGATATGTGGCAGGATATGCCACCGGCCTTTCAGGAGCTACTAACTAATGTCTATACAAAGGGCATAGCGGTTGGAGCTCAACAAGGGCCTCAACAACCAAGGCAAGCACCAACCCGGGACCTCTGGTCTGCACCGCCCCTTTCAGGTTTAGGATCAGTGACTGAGGAGCCTGTGTTAATGGAGGATAGTGACAAAGACTACGATATGTCTGATGATGAGGCACCTCCAGAACAGCCACCGGTAGCTGGACTGTTCAAACAATCCTCATTCAGAACTCTGTTATATAAGGCAAAACAGACAATGGAGTTGAAGGATCCGGCCCAACCATCTCAGGCCGTACCATCAAGATCCTCTACTCTATTAAAAGAACCTAAGCCTGAAACAGACCATGTTCCGGCATCTGAAATTTTTGTGCAAAGTATCAAGAGACCGTGGCAATATCCAGCCGCGGCCCAGGGACCATCAGTGATAGAGAGGAAGTTCTACACGTTTGACGACGAAGTAGAGGCCCTCTTACAGTTCCCTCCCATAGATTCACCAGTAGTGACACTGGTTTCCAATGCGCTGGTCCCTGCCGAGATGGGGGACAATTTGAAGCCAGAAGACAAGAAGGCTGAGGTTCTCCTCAGGAAGATCCATATGATGGCCGGATGGGGGTTTCGGGCAGCGGCGGCTGCTTCCTTCTTTAACAGAGCCTCCATCGTCTGGATCGAGGATATGATGTCTCGCTTAGGGCCAGAGGACGGTCGGATGCGCCAGGATCTCAGTAAGTTGTTGGCTGCAGCAGAATTCTCAGCTGATGCCACCTTACATGCTGCAAAGTTCGCGGGTAGAGGGATGTCCGCCACCCTCGCATCACGCCGACTTCTATGGCTACACAGTTGGCAAGCCGACACGAAATCTAAATGGCGCCTGGCATCATCGCCAGTTCAGGGGTCTCAACTCTTTGGGGACATATTGGAAAAAGTCCTCATAGAGGACAAGGACAAACGGAAAATACTTCCAAGGTCCAAGAGGGGTCAGGATCGTCGTCAGACTCCGTACAATAGACGTCAGTCCTTTCGTTGGGACACATCACGGTCAAACCAGCAATTTAGATCCTTTTCACAGGGCAATTACAACCAAAATGCCTACAGGAATGACCGTACCTCCTTTCCAGACAGGACCAGAGGTTATCAGTCCAACAGACGCCCCTTTCGAGGCTCCAGCCAACGTGGGTTTAAACGACCCAAATGACTTTTCATTAACACAGCCAGTAGGAGGGAAATTACACCTTTTCAGCGCCTCCTGGCTAAACACCTCCTCAGACAAATGGGCTCTGTCGACAGTAACACAGGGACTGCGGTTGGAATTCATTCAGCCCCCGCCCAACCGATTCCTACACTGCCCAACACCAAGGACCCCCTCCAAACGGAAGGAGCTACTTCAGGAAATAGGTCACCTCTTACAGATTCAAGCCATAGAGCCTGTGCCAAAACACACAGAGGGCATGGGATTTTACTCTATGGTGTTCGTAGTCCCCAAATCATCCGGGGGCTGTCGATTAATTCTGAATCTGAAACAGTTAAATCAATTCATCCTTTACCGGAGATTCAGGATGCACACCCTGCACACCATTCTAGCAGCTGTGCGACCTCAAGACTTTCTCACTTCCTTGGACCTGAAGGAAGCTTACTTGCACGTACCAATATTTCCACCACATCGCAAGTATCTACGATTTTGTGTGGAAGGGACGCATTATCAATACCGGGCCATGCCATTCGGCCTATCATCGGCTCCTCGTACCTTCACAAAATTGCTCGACGTGCTCACAGCTCATCTCCGTGCACGGTCCGTCCGCCTGATGGCATACTTGGACGACATTATCGTGTTGTCCAAGTCCCAGGCAGGGGCACTCCGAGACCTCCATCTGACAATGACCTTTTTAGAAGAGCACGGCTTTACCATCAATATTCCCAAGAGCCAATTGATCCCCTCTACAAGGCTCCTACATTTGGGATCGGTGATAGACACCGCTACGTGCAGGGTGTCACTTTCACCAGACAGACTGGACAGTATCTTGGCCTTGATAGCTTCTATCCGGAGACAACCAAAGGTGTCTCTAGCCCTGCTGTCCAGGGTACTGGGAACCATGGTTTCCTGTATAGGGATTGTGCCATGGGCCAGGCACCACATTCGCCCATTACAAGGGTTTCTGCTACCGGCACAGAAGGCGAAATTCAGCCAGTCAAACCGGCCGGTCAGATTGCCACACAGTGTCAAGGCCTCATTGGATTGGTGGACTTCACCAGCACTGTTCCAGGGTTGCTCGTTCCAGGCTCCCGACCAGCTGGTCATGGCCACAGATGCAAGCTTGTCGGGTTGGGGCGCTCACATCGGTCCCCAGGTGACTCAGGGACTCTGGACCAGGGAGGACCTCGACCCTGTAAACATCAATCTCCTAGAGCTCAGGGCTGTGTTTTTGGCACTCCAACATTTCGTGGCCTTGGTTCGGGGACGTCATGTCTTAGTCCTGACGGACAATATAGCAACAAAGGCTTACCTCAACCATCAGGGAGGCACGAGATCACCTCGCCTCATGAGGGAGACCTTGGCCCTCTTCGATTGGGCCGAGTGCAACCTGGCTTCTCTAGCTGCGGAGCACATTGCGGGAGTCAACAACGTCCAGGCCGACTGGCTCAGCCGAACAACCTTGGACCCTACAGAGTGGAGGCTGGACCCGCAACTGTTCCGCAAGATCACACAGCGATTCGGGACACCACTGTTGGACTTGTTCGCCACTCACAGCAATACGCAGCTCCCCAGGTTTTACGCACGGTTCCACTCTCATATGGCAGAGAAGATCGACGCCTTACGGTCGAGCTGGCCGCGCGGTCTGTTGTACGCTTTTCCTCCGACAAATCTGGTACAGAGGGTGATAGACAAGATTATAATGGAGGAAGCGGAGGTACTACTTGTTGCCCCACATTGGCCACGTCGCCCATGGTTCTCGGACTTGGTAGCGTTATCGATCTCCCCACCTTGGCGGATACCGGACAAAATAATCTCCCTCAGTCAAGGGTCAGTCCTTCACCCGGACCCTCAATGGCTCCAGTTAGCCGTTTGGCATTTGAAAGGAACAAACTGAGGGAGCATTGTCTACCGGACAACATCATTGCCACAATGCAGGCCGCCCGCCGACCATCCACGTCCAGAATTTACCAGGCCACATGGGCAGCCTTTTGTAAGTTCTGCGACGGTAAAGGCGTACAACCTGGACAAGCTCATATTCTGACTGTCTTAGAATTTTTACAATCAGGCCTCGAAAAGGGACTGTCTCCAAACACCCTTAGGAGACAAGTGGCTGCATTGGCAACCGTCATCCGACTACCGGAATTCCGCTCCTTGGCAATTCACCCTTGGATACGGGATTTTCTTAAAGGAGCTTCTAACAGTCATCCGCCACCTCTTCACAGGTTTCCATCGTGGGACTTATCCCTGGTGTTGAAGGCCCTTACTGGGCCTCCCTTTGAACCTCTGAGAACTGTTCAACTTAACTTCCTTTCCATCAAGACGGCCTTTTTGGTGGCAATTACTTCGGCCAGACGGGTATCGGACTTGGCTGCATTATCCATCAGACCAGACCTTTGTATATTTTATCCGGACAGGGTGGTTTTACGTTTAGACCCATCATTCCTTCCTAAGGTTAACTCGATTTTCCACAGGAAGCAAGAACTGATTTTACCGGACTTTTGCTCGCACGGTAGTCACCCTACAGAACTTAGGTGGCACAAGCTAGATGTTAGGCGAGCAGTTAAGATCTACATTAGAAGGACCGAGACCTTTAGAAGGTCCGAGTCATTGTTTGTTTCATTTGCAGAACCAAAGAAGGGTCTGGGCGTCTCTCCCAGTTCAATTAGCAGATGGATCCGGGACTGCATAGGGGAGGCGTATAAGGCTAGAGCTCAGAATCCACCTCAAGGGGTCACGGCACACTCTACTCGCAGTGCAGCCACGTCTGTAGCTTGGAGGACTCAAGCCTCTATCGAGGACATTTGTCGGGCTGCGACGTGGAAGACTCCATCTACTTTCACTAAACATTACAGACTGGATGCCTATGCTTCAGCTGAGGCATCTTTTGGGAGAAGGGTATTACAGAGGGTGTGTACCTCTCCAGCTGCCCTGACTTAACAATCTCCCTCCCACTTAATTGGAACTTGGGTATATCCCATATTGGACTCTCCTTCCAGATGCAATGGAGAAGAACCGTTGTACCTACCTGAACGGTCTTCTCAGTGCACTGGAAGGAGAGTCCAAACCCACCCAGTACTGGATTGTTTCAGGGAAGCTGGGTTCGTTGAGTTGGTGGATGTTATATATATATTAGTTCAATAAAATAGTGTTGGATTATATTACCTGTCGTTTTTAAAACTGAGCTCACTGGGGGCAGGCAAGGGGCGGTGCCTAATATTATGCTAATTTTAAACTCAGTCTCGACCAATAGGATTGAGAATAACCCATATTGGACTCTCCTTCCAGTGCACTGAGAAGACCGTTCAGGTAGGTACAACGGTTCTTCTAGGCTGCAAGTTGAGGGCTTTAAAAGGTCAGAGGAGTACCCAGTAAAATGGTCAAGCATCTTTTCCATAAAGAATTTGGATTGCTGACATTTGCTGGGTTCACAGAAGTCAGTCACTTTCTCAGGACAATCCACCTTACAGGGTGGTGGCTGTGAGGGGAAATAAGAGAAAGGGGCATTAGGTATATTTGCTGCCTTATGAAATAATAAAGCTGTATAAAGACTTTTAAAAGCCTGTGTTAAGAGACAAATAAGTGTGCTGAGGTTAGTTGGGGGAAAGATCAGAAGCAAAGTAAGAAAATATTATTTTACTGAAAGAGTAGTAGATGCAACAAACTTCCAGCAGACGTGGTTGGTAAATCCACAGTAACTGAATTTAAACATGCCTGGGCTAAACATATATCCATCCTAAGATAAAATACAGGAAATAGTATAAAGGGAGACTAGATGGACCATGAGGTCTTTTTCCGCCGTCAATCTTCTATATTTTCTATGCCCCAATAAAACACATTCCATTATGGCTGACTATAGTAGCCTGACGATTCAATAAGATGAACTACAAATTACTTATTCCTATTTTAAGCAGGATTAAAATGACTAAACCCAGCCACTGATGTTCAAAGTCCTATTCTATTAGTAAATTTGGTGGAAGATCCAACTTGTTAGCAGGGATTCAGACATTCATGCATGCTATTATGTAACACAATGCAAGCAAGACCTGGGCAGTTTCCTGGTTTTATGGGTCCACATGGTACTGGCTGATAAACTACATGGGCTGGGTTCGCACTGGAAGCAACGTTAAGCCATGATCGGCTTGTTTCTTGATAAGTGGATGGTAAAAGTCAATATACTACCGTCTCACGTCTTCCAAAGCAAAACTCTTTATTCATAGATTTGAAGCGATCAATCAAAAATCCTAATCTCACTTTGCTTTCAAGATACTTGAAACCACAGCAAAAATATGTGATATACAGTATACAGAATATAGTTTGTCAGCTATGAATAAATTAACTGCCTTGAAATGGCAGTTAACTATATAATTTTCAAATTCAGCAAAAATGTGACACACACACACATTTGATTTCGTAGATTTTCACGGGTATATGTATGTCGATTGTTGTGAGTTTGGCTTTTTCCACATGTAATATTTTGACTCAAAATATTACACAGGGGAGGGGGGGGACCAAACTCACAACAATCTATAATCAGAGGTCTTCAAACTTGGCAACTTTAAGACTTGTGGACTTCAATTTCCAGAATTCTCCAGCCAGCTATTCTGGGAGTTGAAGTCCACAAGTCTTAAAGTTGCCAAGTTTGAGGACCCCTAATCTATATATATGTATACATACATACATACATACATACATACATACATACATACATACATAATGAAGCATGTAGGTTAGCGTGATACCATTGTTTTGAGACTGAAGGATGCCAATGCAAATATATACTGCTCAAAAAAAATAAAGGGGACACTTAAACAACCCAATATAACCCCAAGCACAGTACAGTATATCAAACTTCTGTGAAAACAAACTGTCCACTTAGGAAGCAACACTGATAATCAATTTCATTATGTTGTCAGCACATTCAACTTTGTACAGAACAAAGTATTCAATGAGAATATTTCATTCAGATCCAGGATGTGTTATTTGAGTGTCCCCTTTATTTTTTTGAGCGGTGTATATCTCCACACCGTATTTTAGCCTTCTCTGGATAACAAAGAGAAAAAGTTCAGCACGGTCACTGCGCAGCAAAATATATCGGACGTTGCAGGCTTAGAAAACGGAGCGAATCCCTGTTCCTGCGTGGACCTCTAAGCGCCTCCACGAAGCAATGCCGCCCTTCTGCGTTGTTTTCTCTCCTGACAGACGGGCCGCCCAGCTTGCTGTCTCGGATGGCTGGGCTGTCACCTTCGGTCGCCTTCAGCCTCCTCCTGCCTACGGTCCACCTCCAAGGGGCGGGCAGTGGCGGGAGGCTTTTGCCTCCCCGCGCCGCCTCCCTCCGGTCCGGGGGCTGCTTTGACTGGCAGGCCCTTCACAGCGTCTGCGGCCGACGGCCCGGAGTGGCGCGTGAAGGAGTCGCGTCTTGCGGCCGCATTTGGGCCGCCCGCGCAGCAGGGCGAGAAGAAGCGGGGAAAGCAGCTGCCGGGGAGCTACCGCCGGGCGGTATGAAAGCGAAGCTTCGCGCCGAGGGTGAGAACCGCCGGCGGGAATCCTTATCCACCCCCGGCGCAGGCTGAGGGTCTCTGGGGACAGGGCGAAGTAGCAAGGACTGCGCCGCGGTGGAGGAGTTCCTCCTGGGCTGCGAGTTGCGAGGAGCGCGCGCTTTTCTGTGGAGAATGCGATGAGTCCCTGCAGGATTATGGAAGAGAGGGGGACTTCTGAGGATATGCAGGGGGCGCTTTACGTTGCGGGGGAGGGGAGGGGACAAACTAGGTCCTTCAAGTGGGCTTTTTTTCCCCCGCTGTGAAAAGAAAAATGTCTGAATTGCCCCCCCCCCCCGAGTCAGAGGGAACTTCTGAGGATATGCAGAGGGCATTTTACGTACGAGGGGTGGGACATACTCGGTCCCTCAAGCTGGCTGTTTCCTCCCCCGCTGTGAAAAGAAAAATGTCTGAATTGCCCCCCTCCTCAGAGGGGACTTCTGAGGATATGCAGAGGGCATTTTACGTTGGAGTGGGGACATACTCGGTCCCTCAAGCGGGCTTTCCGCCCCCCCGCTGTGAAAAGAAAAAATGTCCGAATTGCCCCTTGAGACGCAACATTCACCTGTGCAGCTGCCCCTGCAGCCTCTCTCACCCCTTCTTCTATCCCAATGGGGCTGCTTGCAGGCCTGAGGGAAATGCTACCAAGAGACTATTGGGCAGGTGAGGGTGGAAGGGGCATCCTGAAGTCCTTTTTAGGACCCTCCCCACTGTGCCCTTCTCACCCACCTGCTGGGAGGTGGGAGTTTTCTTTTGCAGGCAGGGCAGAGAGGAGGAAGCTGGGGAGAGCCTAAGCTGGGCCTTGTCCCTTGCCTTCCCTCCTGTCCCTTCCTTCCTCAGGCAGAGAAGGCAGGGGTGTGTTTGGCCCGCTGATGGGTTTGCCCAGCCGGCTGCACCTCCCTGGCAACCTGCCTTTGCCTAAAGGTGCCGAATTAAAATTTAATTTACAGATGGGCCTTTGGCTTGGGGAAAGTGGTCTGAAGGCGCAGAGGCCCCAGCAGTCGGGTTTCAGATTGCACTCGGAGGCGCTAGTATCCATCGCTTTGGTGCGGAGAGCGCCTCGCAATCCTTGCCCTCCTTTTTTCCTGCTGTGTGTTTCTAAATTCACGGAGTAATGCTACCGCTCACACTTTGCAGATTGTGCTCTTTTTTTTTTAGACAAGGTCCTTTCGGTGTAGGGCATTCGTACAATTTGTTGTTAGGAGGATTTGCATGCTTGTAATACTGTAGTGGTGTTGGAATCATCACAAAATGTCAGTTTACCATGGACTAAGCTGAGGAGCTTGGTCCCGCTTTTTTTTTTTTTTTTTTTCTTCTTCTTCTTCTTCTTCTTCTTCTTCTTCTCCTTCTTCTTCTTCTTCTTCTTCTTGTTCTTCTTCTTCTTCTTCTTCTTCTTCTTGTTGTTGTTCTTCTTCTTGTTCTTGTTCTTCTTGTTCTTGTTCTTCTTGTTCTTGTTCTTCTTGTTCTTCTTCTTTTTCTCCTTCTTCTTGTTCTTGTTCTTCTTCTTGTTGTTGTTCTTCTTGTTCTTTTTCTTCTTCTTCCTTCTTCTTGTTCTTCTTCTTCTTGTGCTTTGCTTTGCAACACGCTCACATCTCTGTTTGAGTTAAAGGACTTTACAATAAAAATTGTTTGGTAGGGCAGGGAGCCTGGCAGGCATCCAGGGGCACCTGAGAACCCTCAGGCATCACTTTGGAGACCCAGAAGCCTTAAAAAAATAACATAAACTTGAAAATAAGGGGTTTTTTGTTCTATGGAGCTTAAAGTCTAAATTCGACTGAATGAAGATGTGATCAGATTTGAATAGAGGAGTGGAGGTGAAGAGATCATAGGGGGAAGAAGGAAATAGGATGGGCATAAATACAACCAGATAGCTTTATATGGTTGCTATGACAAGTTTAAGTGATAGATTTTTTTAAAAGAAAGCTGAAAAACCCTGGCTTTTGACATGAAATATGATTAAGGGGAAAGAAAGGGGCTGAGCAGAAATTCCAGGAGTTCTGGATCTTGAGGACAGTGTGAAAGAACAAAGGTTGCCGGAATTACAAACAGAAATGTACCGTGTTAAGAAAGATAGTCATGACTTTCCCAATGCTACAGCTGCTCCTTGATTTATGACCACAACTGGTCCTTGACTTATGGCCACAATTGAAATTTCTGCAGCTAAGCAGGGCAGAAAGTCATTGTTTTCAGCACCATTGTAACTTCAAATTGTCACTAAATTTAAGGTTGTAAGTCAAGGACTATCTGTATTGGTTACATTTTGTGGCGGATCTAGAAATCTTTATCCCCACATTTATGCTCGTATTTCCATCCCACACTTTCATTATTAAAAATAATCTCAAAATGGGTTATAAGTCATTGCAAACAATTAAATTTGAATTAGCATTTTCTTTAAAAAAATTAATGAAACTAACTTTTAATCACTATTCCATATGGAATAGAAATATACTGTGGTTCCAATTTAATTGAAAGTTTGAAAATGTGCATCTTTGAAAGAAGTTCAGTTTCAATTGTTACAGAAATAGATTCTGCAATGAAGGTGTTTGGTTTTTTTTACTGGAAATGCCTTCGTTCAGGTCATTGTATTATGAATTGAGCAACTTCAAGGAAGCATCGTGTGTAGATCTTTTGTAGCTGATGGACACCTACAAAAGGAGGTATCCAGGTCCCACATTTATCAGATGCTGATGTGAGATTGCAAGTAGAGATAAATCTAATTAACAGAAAATTAAAGGCTTCCTCGACTCATGCTTGGCCCATGGGATCTACATTAATATCTCCAGGTCTTCTGCAGCATCCACAGAAATAGTTTGCCACTGACTTCTCTTGGGTGTTGTCTTCAGTTTGCCAGTGCAGCTTGCTTCCCAAGATTTTTCTGCAGGCCTTCTATCCAGACCTGACTGCTTTGTTTTTTTCCAAGGTCATCCAAGATTGAACAGGTCCTATCAAGGCAATGACTAATTAGCTGAGCAAAAAAAATAAAGGTGAAGGGTCAATTTATACATCACATTAATTCATAATATGTTTGCTGGTTTTATAAGCCCAATGAAATGTGGGCACTGCCATGTTAAATAGAAACTTTTCCACAACAAACCACACTGTAATTTCAATCATTCCAGTTCATTTCAGTGGAACTGGTGGAGAAAAACTTAATTAAGTTCCATTTAACTTTTTCTAGAAAGAGGTTTTGGGAGCTTGCCCAGTGCTGTAGGGTAAATAGAAAGGTATTTCAAACAACAGTGATGAAGGCACTTAATAATAGATCTTATTTTTCTTTTCTTTTTAAAAAAACCCTCAAATCTCTCCTCCCCACCTGCTGGATTATCAAGGGTGGGGGTTACTAAAGACTTGTGCATTCTTTAAAACAAAGTAAATATAGGCTTGGATTGCTTGGTCCATTAATGAATCAGTATGGTGTGGTTATGTTCCATGGGTTCTATCCACTTCAGAAGAAAAGGATTTAGAGGTAGTGATTTCTGACAGTCTCAAAATGGGTGAACAGTGCAGTCAGGCGGTAGGGAAAGCAAGTAGGATGCTTGGCTGCATAGCTAGAGGTACAACAAGCAGGAAGAGGGAGATTATGATCCCGTTATATAGAGTGCTGGTGAGACCACATTTGGAATACTGTGTTCAGTTCTGGAGACCTCACCTACAAAAAGATATTGACAAAATTGAACGGGTCCAAAGACGGGCTACAAGAATGGTGGAAGGTCTTAAGCATAAAAGGTATCAGGAAAGACTTCATGAACTCAATCTGTATAGTCTGGAGGACAGAAGGAAAAGGGGGGACATGATCGAAAAATTTAAATATCTTAAAGGGTTAAATAAGGTTCAGGAGGGAAGTGTTTTTAATAGGAAAGTGAACACAAGAACAAGGGGACACAATCTGAAGTTAGTTGGGCGAAAGATCAAAAGCAACATGAGAAAATATTATTTTACTGAAAGAGTAGTAGATCCTTGGAACAAACTTCCAGCAGACGTGGTAGATAAATCCACAGTAACTGAATTTAAACATGGCTGGGATAAACATATATCCATCCTAAGATAAAATACAGAAAATAATATAAGGGCAGACTAGATGGACCATGAGGTCTTTTTCTGCCGTCAGTCTTCTTTGTTTCTATGTGTGGCTGCAACCATATTTTTACATTTGTCTTACAGGTGATTGTGGTCTTTTGCAACTTTTGAATTATTCAGATCCTCAAGAGAGCATCTTACTCACCAGTTCTCGCTGACAGTGGATAACACCTTCAGATATCCTTTTTTCTATTAGCAATGGAGAGATATGAAAAAATCAGTAAGATTGGGGAAGGCTCCTATGGGGTTGTTTTCAAATGCCGGAATAAAGACACGGGGCAAATTGTTGCTATCAAAAAGTTCCTGGAATCTGAGGATGACCCTGTTATTAAAAAAATTGCACTTCGAGAGATTCGGATGTTAAAGGTAATGAACTGGCATCTGCTTATTGGAAACTTATTTATATGCTTTTCTATATGCTTATTTTTTCTTTCTTTCTTCTAACTAATCCAATGGCCCATTTTATCTGAACATCACTGTGCCTTTTATATGGCAAATATATTGTTGGATGCCTGCCCAAGAGTCATCCAGCTTTTGGAAACTTATCTTTAAAATATATTTCATGGATCATTAACTATACATAAAGAACACAGGCTATGCATTTGATAGCTATGATAGATAGCTCTGATAAAAAGCCATGAGAAGCAGTGGAAAGAGTGGATTTAAATAAGATTATTTATTTCCTCAATTTAACATGTGAACTGTAGACTTAGAATAAACATATTTTAACAATAGTGATTTTCATTGTTGTATTCCATTCTGTTTGAGAACTTTTAATCCTATAAGAAGATTGATAAATCTCTAATGTAGACATCGGGGGATTTCATTGCCGGTTCGCTCCTTGACGCCACATGTGGGCATTGTGTGCTCCCTGGGCGCTTTGCATGGACACATATGTATGCACAGTGTTAAAAACCCAGTTTATGTGCTTAAACAGAAGCAAAAAAACAGTTCCCGTGCATGCGCAGAAGCAAAAAACAAGATGGCGCCTCCTATGACATTGCTGAGAGAGCCGGTTTGGAGGCGGGGTAGACCTGAGGCATTGCCGGTTCCAGCGACCCAGGAAGTAATGGGCTGCTGCCCCCACAGGGAGGCGCAGTGGGGGTAGTAAGTTTGTGCACTATTTATTGAGTACCTAATAGTATTTTTATTGTCTTCCTTCTCTAGTACCTTAGTATGATCCTTAATTACTTTTAAAATAGGAAATAATTAAATAGTATGTTTTTACCCATAAACGCTTTAATCATTTTAATCATTAAATAGAACGGAACTTTTATAGCAATTAAAGAAAATTGAGCTACTTGCCTAATCTGTTATTATACTGAACCTCGTGGGTTCAGTACAAAACCTTAAAATGTTACTGTGCTCCTCAACAAATAATGCTGTCTATCATTTGTCCTTTTGGTGTCTATTCAAATAATGTGGCTTAATCAACTGAAAAAGAGTCCAAGCACCTATTTGAAAACTTATCTCGGTCAGTAAGCCACTCCCACCCAGTCATATGACCTTTAAGCCACCCACGGCCACATGATTGTCAAGCCACTCCTACCCGGTCACATGACCATCAAGCTACACCCACAAAATAAGCCACACCCACAGTGTGACAGTAAAAATCCTGGCAACCCGTCACTGGACCCAGTTACTACCGGTTCCATAGAACCAGTCTGAACCAGGAGGAACCCACCTCTGGTCGATATGATTAATTGTGATTAGGATAGTAGAAAACTGTTTTATTCCTTTCTTTCAGCTTCTTGTGCTATTTAGATTCGGGTCTCCTAAATCAATTCATGTAAATTATTTACCTCATATACTCTCCCATAGGGTTCCGATCAGTTTACAATGAATTTTTATCATATCTGTCTCTGAAAGATTCTATAATCCAAATTCTGTAAGAGGAAAAAAACCTGCATTTTGTAAATTGAGGTAAATCATTGTGGACAATTGATTGAGGTATTTTCTTGGGTTTATTCTGCTAGTTATATGTGATTTGTGGGCAAATTGTAGCGCCAATGGGCCACAGTTCAATCCTCCTGCTGTTCCTACTATTAACATAATTTATGTTTACAGGTTGGTTTATTCAATTTATTTACAACAACAACAACAACTCTGGGCAACTAACACAACTTAAAGCACTAAATATAAATGATTACAAATTTACAATTAAAACATAAAAGAAAACCTTCAACTGTTCCCCATTAGTATTCATTACCATAATCAATGGCATCGTAGCTTGTATTATTATTTTTAGCACAGAAAGGATATACAAGGAACAAGGCATTGTAAAAATACCAGGGACACAATTCCTGCAGTAGATTTCCTGCTGTTATTTGGATGCATCCCCCCCCCCCAATAGATAGTGGACAAACTCTCCTCTGTTCTCTAGCAATTTATCCTCGACTTTTGGTAGGGCAGTTCATGGGTGCAAAGAGGGGCTTGGAAGCAGTAGTGAGATCCTAATTCTTTTACTACTGGTTCTGTGGGCATGGCTTAGTGGGCGTGGTGTGGCTTGCTGGGCGTGGCTTGCTGGGTGTGGCAGGGGAAGGATAATGCAAAATGTCCATTCTCACCCAACTTCTGGGGGAAGGAGACTGTAAAATCCCCATTCCCTTCCCATTCGTTGGGGAGAAGGATATTGCAAAATCCCCATTCCCACCCCACTCTGGGGCTAGCCAGAAGTGGTATTTGTCGGTTCTTTGAACTACTCAAAATTTCCGCACCGGTTCTCCAGAACCTGCTGAAGATAGATTTGTGGATTGTCTGTTGTTAGCTTTGCTTGTTACCTCTAGCTTCTCTGCATTGTGGTATCTCAACAGCCATTTTCCTTATTAATTAAATTATTTTTCAAAGAAGTGGAAGAAAAATTTAAATGAAAACCGATATTCTTATTGGAACTTATGAAGCATCTTTTTTCTAGTTTGTATTTACACAAAATAATAAGAGTTTCTAGGAATTAATGGGCATGAATCATCCTTCTTAGCTGAAAAGAATTATTTTACACAATGTAAAATTTTCCAGGCTGAGTCATTTGATATACTCTATGTATATTAAGAATATAATGATTACGTTGGTTGAGGATGGTGGGAGTTGTAGTCTGCCACAACTACAGAGTTCTGGCTTGGCAAAGGTTGCTCTAGAACTAATCACACAATCTTTTAGGGCCAATGCATACATTTAGTATTTTGATAACATTTTTCAGGCATCCTTATAAAATACTGTTGTTATTCTAAATCAGAAATACTGATTTAGGAGAAAGTAATTTTAATCTTATGCCATCAACACCATTGACCTTTCAGGATTATTGAATTATTGGATTGGAATGGGGCTTGGAGGTCTTCTAGTTCAACCCCATACCCAAAGCAAAAATCTTCAGACTGCCCCAAACAAATTGGCTGAACATTGCTTGAAACTTCCAGTGTTGGAGCACCTACAAATTTAAGGAGGCTGGTTCTTCTACTGCTTTATAACTCACAGTCAGGAAAGTCCTCCTAATTTTCAGTTTGAATATTCTTCTGTAAAGCTTCTGTAAAGCTTGTGCTTGTCTGCTCATAGGCACTACAGACAGTAAACCAGGGATCCCCAAACTTTTTACACAGGGGGCCAGTTCACTGTCCCTCGGACTGTTGGAGGGCCGGACTATAAAAAAAAAACTATGAACAGCTTTAAGACTTGTGGGCTTCGGCGGCCAGGAGGGGGAAGGAAAGGTGGGCGCTCTCGATCACTACACGAGAGACAAACTTACCAAGGGAGAGAGGGGGCGGGATGTCCCCAAGGCTGCCCGCCAGCAAATCAGCTGTCGGGCGGGAGAAACGGCGTCGGTTCTACCCTGCGGGTTTTGAAAAACCTGCACGGAGTTTGTTGAACAGTGGCCAGGAGCACAGGACATGGACGCATCCTGTGCTCCTGTCACTCACCCACGGGCCGGATAAATGGCCTCAGCGGGCCACGTTCGGCCCACAGGCCATAGTTTGACGAATGCTGCAGTAAACCCATATCCTCTTCTCCTGCAATATATTGCAAGATTACTATGCCCATCCTGGACCCAGCCTTCCTTAGGCTAAACACTCCCAGGTTTTTAACCATGCATAAATTTGTACACCTCAATTACTTTCCCTTATTTGCTTCTTTTCTAGACTAAAACACTCCAAATGTTGCAATCTTTCATTGTAGAAAAGCTTCTCCAGCCCTTTGATTATCTTGGTTGTCTTCTTCCAGTTCCATTAAATCCTTTTGAAGTGCAGTGATCAACGCTGAATACAGCATTCAGCTTGCTATATCCTGCTTGAGGAATATTGAGCACAATAATGAGTTCCCCAGATTTCAACCTTATGCATCTCTGTTGAAGCAGCCAAAGATTGCATTGGTTCTTTTAATAACTGTAATATACAACTACATGCTTGATCTATGTTCTATCAGGACACCTAGATCTTTTTTCACGAGTATGGCTGCTGAAGCAGATAGCATCTATCTTGGCTCTCTACATCTGATTATCAAGTCCATTTCTGTGTATTTTTAACCTTCCTTTTCTTGATAGATACACAGTACTTCCAAAAAACAGCATTTGATGGTAATCTGCTATTATTTTCATTTATTTGCCTCTGGACTAAATGTGTATGGAAGCCTTCCTAAAAATAAAGGGCAGTATCCTATTTTTTTTTTCTTAGAAGCCAAAATAATCTTTAAAAATAGTTGAATAAATTCAGATGACACATGGTTCAATAATTTTGCAGTTGATATTAATTTGGTTTTCAATTCATAAACTACATCAAATTATGTACAAATAGTTTAAAGTTGGAGTAGCATTGACTAGCTGTTTTCCAAGATAAGTCCCTTAAAAGAACCATGATGTCTTGGCTTTTGTTCCATACCTGGCCATTTGTCTTGCAGGTGAAAAAAGAGATGTAGAAAATAGTGTTTATCAATTAAACATTTATCCCCTGCATAATGCACTCAGCAATATGGAAAAGTAAAACGAAGTAGCAGCTGGATATCGGGTCAATTGGAGACAGTATTGTTAGATTAATATTGAGGAGACTCAAATGGATTTGATTTTATCAGCGTTTCACTAAATGCTGAAAAGATGGTTGAATCTTAAAATAGGATGTAGAGTGAGCTCATTTTGATGTTCTGTTAATATATGTGGTGAATTCAGAGGCATTGGGGTATTTCAATTGTTTTCAATTTTTTAAATTATTAATATTATTGGTTATACTGTACTACTATTTGTTAGTGTGTTGTGTGTTGAGTTGGCAGCCATTTATATTTAAATAACAAGTAAACCCAGTTTATTCCTCCTAAGCCAGGAAATTGCACTGAATTATTTTGGATAAGGACATAGTTGCTGTGAAGATAAAATTGGAGAAAGATGTGTTATGTACTCAATGATATTGAACAGGAGAGGCAAAATGAAAATCTAATAAATACATAAGTAAATAATGGCAATCTCTATGCATTCTCTGTGTTTTGAGATCAGCAGAAAGTTAGATGGTGATAAGCCTATTTTAAATACAGTTTGTTTGGAAATGCCTTGATATCCTTTACTGGACTTTTTCATTTCCTGACTGGGAAAAGATATTTCTAATGATTTGGAGTGACGTTTCTTGAAATTTCATTCATTTCTTGCCCTTCATACTGGGAAAAGCAAAGGACAAACAAATTCTCCTCAGTATTTATTTATGTTATTTATTTGTCAAGTACATATTGGTAGTATACATAGATATATAACTTTGCTTATATGCATGATTTGGTATGGGTACCAATAAGAAGGCAGCATTAGGACAGGGACGGT
This sequence comes from Erythrolamprus reginae, assembly GCF_031021105.1. Classification (NCBI taxonomy): domain Eukaryota; kingdom Metazoa; phylum Chordata; class Lepidosauria; order Squamata; family Dipsadidae; genus Erythrolamprus; species Erythrolamprus reginae. Next base: position 34,575,252 of record NC_091950.1, on the reverse strand, counting down.
AGGCACGCTGGTGTACTTATATACACCCCTTACTATATTTAATAATTATAATAATAATTATAATAATAATTTATTAGATTTGTATGCCGCCCCTCTCCAAAGACTATCTATTTATTTATTTATTTATTTATTTATTTATTTATTTATTTATTTATTTATTTATTGGATTTATATGCCGCCCTCTCTGAGGACTCGGAGAAGCTTACAACATATTGAGAAACACAATATACAATGCAGATATCTAAAATCCAATTAATTTAGCTAATTAAATTTAAAAACCCTAATAACATTTAATATCACTCATTCCCATTCCACAGCAGACACACCTGCATTCGTCGGCCAGGGGACTAAAGTCTAACGGCCCCAAGCCTGGCGACACAGATGAGTCTTGAGATTCTTACGGAAGGTGAGGAGGGGGGGGGCAGTGCGAATCTCTGGGGGGAATTGATTCCAGAGGGCCGGGGTCCCCAAAGAGAAGGCTTTTCCCCTAGGTCCCGCCGGACAACATTGTCTTGTTGGCGGGACCTGGAGAAGGCCGGTAAAGCAGCTATTTATTTTATTTTATTTTATTTATTCGATTTTTATGCCGCCCTTCTCCTTAGACTCAGGGCGGCTTACAACATGTTAGCAATAGCACTTTTTAACAGAGCCAGCCTATTGCCCCCACAATCCAGGTCCTCATTTTACCCACCTCAGAGGGATGGAAGGCTGAGTCAACCTTGAGCCGGTGATGAGATTTGAACCGCTGACCTGCAGATCTACAGTCAGCTTCAGTGGCCTGCAGTACAGCACTCTACCTGCTGCGCCACCCCAGCTTATGTGAAGGAATTATCTCTCCTCATGTAAAAATGGGGTTGGATGATCTGAATATTGATACTTGGCCTGTTGATAGCCCCACTCTCCCCATAGATATATTTCATCTTTTAAAAAATATCCATTCATCCATGTTATTAGCAACGCACTCTTGAAATAAAATGGGCTTTATCCTGTGAAGAAAACGTCTTCTGGTCAATTCTGAAGGATTACACCCAGTTCTAACTCTCCATTCAGATGATATTGCCTTAAGGCTTAAGCCTTTAGGCCCAGAGGAGGTAACCATGGGTCCTGGGTGGACATTGTACGTTACAATTCCTCAATTCCAAAACTTTGACTATGTTTCTCTCATGCCCTCATCACCTCGAGGCTCGACTACTGTAACACTCTCTACATGGGGCTACCTTTGAAAAGTGTTCGGAAACTTCAGATCGTGCAGAATGCAGCTGCGAGAGCAATCATGGGCTTCCCTAAATATGCCCATGTTACACCAACACTCCGCAGTCTGCATTGGCTGCCGATCAGTTTTCCCAGGTTATCTCCGGGACCGCCTTCTGCCGCACGAATCCCAGCGACCAATTAGGTCCCACAGAGTTGGCCTTCTACGGGTCCCGTCAACTAAACAATGTCGTTTAGTGGGACCCAGGGGAAAGGCCTTCTCTGTGGCGGCCCCGGCCCTCTGGAACCAACTCCCCCCAGAGATTAGAATAGCCCCCACCCTTCTTGCCTTTCGCAAGCTTCTTAAAACCCACCTCTGTTGTCAGGCATGGGGGAATTAAGATATTCTTTCCCCCTAGGCTTCCACAATTTTTGTATGGTACGTTTGTATGTATGATTGGTTTTAAAATAAGGGTTTTTAGCTTCTTTAGTATTGGATTGCTGCATGTTCTTTTTACCACTGTTGTTAGCCGCCCCAAGTCTACAGAGAGGGGCGGCATACAAATCCAATAAAATGAAATGAAATGAAATGAAAGTTTCTGGCACAAGTGGATATTGTACCCCAAAGCCAATGAAGATATAAAAGTTGCTTACTTCTCCTTCTGCGTGCTTTAAACCCATGGTAGCATTCAAATCTACCCTAGCTATCTGAAGAGATCCAGAAGTCTGATAAGCAGTTGTGGAAAGATTAATAGTTATTTCTAAAGCCCAGGAAGAAATTCAATAGTAGGGGAAGCAGCTTATGTCAGGAAAGCAGTGATAAATGGCAGTTGAAGGAACCAAGAGAGAGAGAACTGGGGAAGCAAAGCATTTCAACAATTTGCACCGTTCTTTGCCAATGGATCTGTGTGCTGAATTGTGTTGATTGAACAAGTGCGGGCCTGCTCTGACGCCCGTTCTGAAAAACACTTTCTCGGTCAATAGTAACAGATTGTTTGTTTGCTAATTGGAGAACAGTGTGGGTTGAGATCTAATCCATCAGGTATGGGGAGACAGGATTCTTAATCCATCATTTTTCTGTGTTGTGTAAACAAAGGAAGAACAAAGGCTTCAACAACGCCATGGTCATTCAGATTTAAGAGATTAAATGAGCAGCGCCATTTACCTTGTCTGCCTTTTAGGGTACAAGTGTTGGGTTTGAAGTATATGTGAACAGAACGTTATCAATGGGGAAAAATGGCTACTTGTGGTTATATATCAACTTTTCTGCCAGGGTGCATCTGGATCCTAGTTGCTGGGATACATGTATTGCTTGTGAGTTTCCTTCTGTGAGAAACTTGGTGGTTTTTCATCCAATCCAGCACATCTTTATATAAACTCTTAGGAACACCAAATCCAGGAGACCCCCCAAGGTGATATCTTGGTATCTTGGTGATATCTTCTGCTGCACGAATCCCAGCCACCGATTAGGTCCCACAGAGTTGGCTTTCTCCAGGTTCCGTCGATGAAACAATGTCGTTTGGCGGGACCCAGGGGAAGAGCCTTCTCTGTGGTGGCCCCAACCCTCTGGAATCAACTCCCCCCAGAGATCAGAATTGCCCCCACCCTCCTTGCCTTTCACAAACTCCTTAAAATCCATCTCTGCCATCAGGCATGGGGAAGTTGATTCCCCATACATGCATGTATGATTGATTTTATATTATATTTATATTAAGGGTTTTAAATTGCTTTTAATAATTGGATTTGTGCTGTGCTTTATTGTTGTGAGCCGCTCCGAGTCTTTGGAGAGGAGAGGCATACAAATCTAATTAATAATCATAACAACAACAACAACAACAACAACAACAACAATAATAATAGTGACATCGCAATCCCAGGGGACAGCAGAATTGAGGAGAAGCAGATAGAGAAATTAGTGAAATACGAAGATCTAAAAATCGAGATGCAACGACTCTGGCATAAGCCAGTGAAAGTGGTCCCAGTGGTACTTGGCACTCTGGGCGCAGTGCCAAAGGGTCTCAGCAGACATTTGAAAACCATCTGAATTGACAAAATCTCCATCTGTCAATTGCAGAAAGCCGCTTTACTGGGATCGGCAAACATAATTCGCCGCTACATCACTCAGTCTTAGGTGCTTGGGAAGCGCCCGACTGGTGATGAAATACGAAATCCAGCATAGTGATCTCGTTTGTTGTGTTATATTGAAATAATAATAGTATTTTAAAAATCTGAAATCACCTTTTTGTTGCTGTATTGCTGTTAAATCACTCTGTGTTTAATTAGAATGACCTCTGAAACAGACCTGAGCCATCCATGACCTCATACTGCTTCCATTAACTCATTTGTTAAAAACATATTTGCCAAATCTCTAAAACTGGCCAATTTCATATTGTGGTATATAATACTAAAAGCAATTAAATATAATTGTATTTTTTAAATGGAGCATACACTCCTTATTTGGAGGCTTTTTATGGAAGGGAAAAATTTGTAGAAGTTAATTAAAAAATTGAATAATAATAATAATTGCAACCAGCAAAAAAAAAGATAATGTCTATGGAGAAAAGAATTGTAATCCTCAACTTTGATCCCAAAGAATCCTACCATATTCCCTAATCCAGTGTTTCCCAACGTTGGCAACTTGAAGATATTTGGACTTCAACTCCCAGAATTCCCCAGCCAGCATGGTAATAAAGCATGGTAATAAAGCAAAGCTGAATTAGAAATGAAATTCTGAGCAATGACTCTCCAACCTTTTTGCTTAATATGGTGACTATGTTTTACAATTAGACCACATTTTAGAATGTTGACTTATTATCTTTATTTTCTTCAACTGAACTTGCTTTGCAAATGTTATGTTTTTATAGCAACTGAAGCATCCCAACTTGGTCAATCTTCTGGAGGTCTTCCGGAGGAAACGAAAGCTTCACTTGGTCTTTGAATATTGTGACCATACCGTCCTTCATGAGCTTGACAAGAATCCACGTGGGTAAGTTGCCGACTCATGAAATTCATAGAAACTGCAGTTATAATGTCCATACCTCTCTGCAGACTTTTCTTGCTAGATGTAACAGATCTGCAACCATCAATCTTGAAGGTTAGAAAAAGGCCACTGTGTGGTTGCCATGGATTAAGGCATGCTTGCAAAAGAATGGTTTGAGAGCTTGCTGTGGACGCTTGCAAAAGAGATAATGAGCTGAGTCGGGATCATGTATACTAAGGAAGGGAAATAACTCTTCTTTAGACCTTTAAATTGATCACTGCTGAAAAGATTTCTTCCACCTCAGTGGCATTTTTTGAGAAAGCCAATCCTTGTCAATTTATTTTTAAAAGCCTGAAGTTTGATATTTGTATTTTTAGGGGTTTTAGTTGTTTTATTATTGGATTGTCACATGCTGTTTTTATCATTGTTATTAGCTGCCCTGAGCCTACGGAGAGGGGCGGCATACAAATCCAATAAATTATTATTATTATTATTACTATTATTATTATTTTATTTATTTATTTATTTATTATTTAGATTTGTATGCCGCCCCTCTCCGCGAACTCGGGGCGGCTCACAACAAAAAATATAAACAATCGTACAAATCCAAATAAATTCAATAAATTTAAGTATTTAAAATAGTTTTAAAAAGAACCCCACTATATTAACAAGCACACACACAAACATACCATACATAAATTGTACGTGGCCGGGGGAGGTGTTTCAGTTCCCCCATGCCTGACGACAAAGGTGGGTTTTGAGAGCTTTACGGAAGGCAGGGAGAGTAGGGGCAGTTCTAATCTCCGGGGGGAGTTGGTTCCGGAGGGCCGGGGCCGCCACAGAGAAGGCCCGCCAACCGACATTGTTTAGTTGATGGGACCCGGAGAAGGCCCACTCTATATTATTATTATTATTATTATTATTATTATTATTATTATTATTATTATTGTATGAAACCTAATACAATAGATACAGATACTAAAGTTTTAAATGAATGATCAGACCTTGGAAAAATTGTCATTTTTCATGCCATGGAAATTGATTTATTTGGAAAATTGTTGCTGGCAGCTTTGTAACAGCTCTTGAAAACGCTGGTCAGTTCTTAAGAATCATAGAAGACATAGCATTAGGGCACTTCTACATGTGGTCTCTGTGCCAGTTTGAAAGCAGCTCGAGATCACTTGAATCTCATCAACTACAGTATGTTTGAAAGCTGCTTTACTATATTTCTGGCTCTGCTGCAGTGGCTTTGAAATGCCAACAAATGTATTAATTTAGAAGGTCACCATATCCCAAAATTTCTTTGGTTAGTTTAAATAATTAAAAGAGAAGAGAAAAACACTTTAAAAAGTGAGATTAAAAAAGATACTCAGATAAAAATCACTCAGGATCTAAAATATTGCATAAAACCTGCCAGGACTCACAAACAGCCTAACGCCAAGCTTGTTCATAAGAGCAAGTTTCCAGGTTGCCACTAGGTGGCACTGTTTAATGGTGGGGACCCCGGGGAGTCTCACTTTGCCCAGTTCACCGATTGGTCAAAGCTACTGGCGACAGATAACCAGGATCTATGAAGGATTTTATAACTGACAAGTGTGGACCCAGAAACAAACTGGCAACCAATGCACTGGTGAGAAACCGTAAGCTACACACTGATCTCAAATGGAGAGCATCACCCCGTCCATAGCAAAAGGTGAAAAATTCTAGATCCAGAGGCTCATAACAGCTACAGCGAATCAATCTGAAAATAGCCTCCAGGCACTACTACGGTAGGCTTATTGTCGCAATGCATTCACTCTGTGCATTAGTTCTTATAAATACTCTATTTCTTAAATACCAATCAGTAACTGTATAGTTTTCATTTTACTTCATGCTGGAATGGCATATTAATGCTGTTCTCTTAGATAATTGAGAGCCACCCAGATAGAAACATAGAAACATAGAAGTCTGACGGCAGAAAAAGACTTCATGGTCCATCTAGTCTGCCCTTATACTATTTTCTGTATTTTATCTTAGGATGGATATATGTTTATCCCAGGCATGTTTAAATTCAGTTACTGTGGATTTATCTACCACATCTGCTGGAAGTTTGTTCCAAGGATCTACTACTCTTTCAGTAAAATAATATTTTCTCATGTTGCTTTTGATCTTTCCCCCAACTAACTTCAGATTGTGTCCCCTTGTTCTTGTGTTCACTTTCCTATTAAAAACACTTCCCTCCTGGACCTTATTTAACCCTTTAATATATTTAAAGATGCATCTGGGAATTGTTTTCCTTATTTTTTTTATTTGTGCTTGCTTCTTGCTTGCTCCCATTTTAATCCACAGCTGCTGTGACCTAGCGGTGGAACTCTTTCCTCACAATCAGGAGGTTGTGAGTTCGATCCTAGATAGAGGCAGATATAAGGGTCTCCTGCTTGGGGAGGGAGTTGGACTAGTCCAGGGGTCCCCAAACTTGGCAACTTGAAGATATGTGGGCTTCAATTCCAGAATTCTGGGAGTGAGTTTATTTATTTATTTATTTATTTATTTATTTTATTTGTCAAACAATTATAGGGTGATAATTTGTACAAATTAAACATTAGATAAGTAATGATAAAAAGTAACAAAAGAAGACAATAGGACAGGGATGGTAGGAACAGTGGTGCGCTTATGCACGCCCCTTACAGACCTCTTAGAAAGGGGGAGAGGTCAATTGTAGATAGTCTAAGGTTAAAGGTTTTTGGGTTAGGAGTAGAAACCACAGAATCAGGTAGTGCATTCCAGGCGTTGATTACTCTGTTGCTGAAGTCGTTGAAGTTGAAGTCCACAAGTCTTAAAGTTGCCAAGTTTGGGGACCCCTGGACTAGATGACCTGCAAGGTCCCTTCCAACTATGTTAATCTGTTACTTGACTTCTTGACTAATTCATTTTAAAAAACTACATTGAATATTCTAAATAGTTTGTCCTCAATTTTAAAATAAAAATACTGCAGCATGGGTTGTGTATATGTAGGAATCATCTAGGAAAGATGTTGAATTCTACACACCCTATTTTTGCTGCCTTTTCCATTTTTTTTTCCTTCCAGGGTCCCAGAACATCTTGTGAAAAGCATAACTTGGCAGACTCTCCAAGCAGTGAATTTTTGTCACAAACACAATGTAAGTCATTCCATCCCAGCATTGCCACTTTCTGTTCTGCACTTACTGTACCAGTTTGTTTTTGCAGAGCTAAGGACTTTGAGCTTACTAAATTTGTATTCCCGTGTGGTATGCTGTATTACCTTCTATCTCCATGTTGCAGAACAAGATCTAAACCTTCACCTCTTATGTATAATTGCTAAAATTATCTCAAGAGTGGATCAGATATAAAGCTGTTTTCCACATTTAAATGGTTTTTACAGAAATGTTTTCATGGGGGAAAGGCTAATTTGTCTCCAATTTTGACATTTTGCCAAAAGAAATAAAAATGACCTGATTCCGTGATAAATTTCTTATCCCTTAAAAGAGTGGTTGGCAATTTTTTAAAAATGTATTTTAATGCCAAAGGATAGGTTTTGGTGATTCCTAGTATTTTGATTATTTTAATTTTGAACATATAGTAATTTTGATTGGATTGAATCTTTTGGGGAAGTAATAGCTACCATTTTTGCTTCCTCTTAAGCAGCGATGGTGAACCTTTTTTCCCTTGGGTGCCAAAACAGCATGCAAGTGCACTATCACACATGCGCAAGTGCCCATACCCATAATTCAATGCCTGAAGAGGGCAAAAACAGCTTCCCCAGCCCTCCCAGAGGCCCTCTGGAGGCCGAAAATGGCCTGTTTCCCAACATCTGGTGGGCCCAGTAGGCTTGTGTTCAGACTCCAAAAGCTTCCCTGGAGCCGGGGAGGGTAAAAATACCCTCCCCCATCCCCCAGAGGCTTTCTGGAAGCCAAAAGTGCCCTCCCATCAGCTGGCCAGCACACACATGCACATTGGAGCTGAGCTAGGGCAATGGCTCACGTGCCAGCAGATATGGCTCCGTGTGCCACCTGTAGCACCCGTGCCATAGGGTCGCCAACACTACCCTAAAATAACTTCCCCAAGTTAGTAATTCTGGATTGCTGTTCCAGAATTCCCAACTTCCAACCATGCTGATTAAGAATTTTATAATTGCAGGTTGGGAAAAGACTTTCCAACAGAATCAAGAATTTCCAGATTATGGAGAACATGCGTAGCAATTAATATATAAATATGTTTCTTAACGCTTTGTTATATACCAAAACTTCAAAGGAAGATTAGATTAGATTAGATTTATTGGATTTATATGCCGCCCCTCTCCGCAAACTCGGCAAATGTCACTGGCGTGTATATCTTATATGTCTTTATTTTCTCTACAAATGAAACAGGGTTGCAGATGTTTATTTATCAATCATAAAAAAGTGAGAGGACCTCATTGTCTCAAGTATTAGATCTCAAGACTAGACCGCCTGAGATGAATAAAAGAAAGTATTGTGTTTTCTGCTCAAACATATATCATTATGTCTCTCTTTCTATGTCTAGTGCATACACAGAGATGTAAAACCGGAGAACATTCTCATAACGAAGCATTTTGTCATTAAGCTCTGTGATTTTGGATTTGCTCGCATATTAAGTAAGTTTATTATATGAAGTTCAGTCCTCTTTCACTAGGCAGAGATCCTGCAACAATACATGAATGTATGATTTTTTTCCTGTTTAATCCTGTTACTAATGTTCCTGTCCTATCCTCCATACTGACCTACCCAGGCTTCATGCTCAGGGGAATCCAGAGTATGAGACCATGGTCTTTCGAGATTGAAGGATGCCAATGCAATGCAATGTTCCTGTTAATGGATAAAAACCACAAGTTTTCTGTTTAAAGTTTGTTAAGCAGTTAATTAATTTAAAGCAGTTACCCTTTTATTTATCCTTTGATACTCATTTCAGAAAGAGTAAAAAAGCATACAGAAGTGAAAAATCAAATGCAGCTTTGATCTCTATGTCAGAGACAGGACAGATTTTTGTTCTTAGTTCTACAGATTACAGTTCCAAATTACATTTCTCAGCTAAGTGCATGTAAACAAAAAAGCAACCCAACTCAATTACTCCAATATTCATGTAAAGACAAAATGAGACGTTCAAAACAAGACATGTTACTTTCACTCTTTCTTAAAATGAGTACCAGAGTTAGTAAACAAGAGCAGGTTTGCTTCTTTGGAGGCAACTGAGAATGACCCTTACCATATAGAGTTTGTAATTCATTTATTATTTATAAATATTTTTTTTTAAATTTCCTTTACCCTTGAAGGGAAAGTCTAGAGAGTGAGTGTGTCTTTAGTCCCTTACTCTAAATCAGTTGTTCTCAACCTTTCTAATGCTGTGACACCTTAATACAGTTCCTCATATTGTGGTGACCCCCAACCATAGGTCTAGTGCCAGTTCTCCCAACAGAGGTTTAAGCTGATTGGCAGGAAGGTCAGAGGGACACTCCCACTGACCAACACCTGATTGGTCCAATTGTAAAAAATATGTTCCAAGGCACAAGAATAGAAGCTTTAGTGCCTAACACCTTGGGAAATTTGTCTTTTCCCATTGTTTTAGGCATGCCCTGTGAAATGGTCATTTGACCCCCCAAAGAGATCCTGACCCCCAGGTTGAGAACCACTACTCTAAATGGTACTTCTTTTTCTGCAATCCTTTCTTCTACTCCTTTCAGCTGGGCCCTGTGACTACTATACGGATTATGTGGCTACCAGGTGGTATCGTTCTCCTGAGCTCCTTGTAGGTGATACTCAATATGGCCCTCCTGTAGATGTCTGGGCTATAGGCTGCGTCTTTGCTGAACTTCTTTCTGGCATCCCTCTCTGGCCTGGAAAATCTGATGTGGATCAACTGTACTTAATCAGGAGGACATTAGGTAAGCGGAGGTTACTGAGAAACAGATACCTCTAAGTCAGGGGTCCCCAAACTTGGCAACTTTGAGACTTGTGGATTTCAACTCCCAGAATTTTCCAGCCAGCTAGGAGTTTGTTGTGGTTAGCTCTGGCCCAGCTCCTGCCCCAAGGAATGTGCAGGTGAATGTGGGGGAAACATCCACATGCTTCAGGCCTGTTTTGCTCCTGATGGAATCTGCCGACGAAGCCTCCTCTGACCAAGGAAGCGTGAGTGACAGGGAAGAGGGGAGTTTGGCAGACAGCCCAGGAGGAGATCAATCATCTGTATCATCCCTGGAGTCTGAACAAGAATTAATGACACATCCACGCGTGCGTAGAGTGATGCATAGGAGACAACAACTGAAGGATTATTACAAGAGAAAATGAGGCCACCTGTGGTTGGGTGGGGCTGTTGTAATTAGTGCTACAGATAAAAGTGCAGCCTGGTGTTTTAGCCTCATGGCAGTTTATCTGATTCATTGTTTTGTCAAGATCATGGTTTTTGTGCTGTTCAAGATTGTGTGTGGACTCTCTGGACTTTAGAATTGGACTCAATTTTCCAGTTATTGGGTGAGCAATTGGATCGCATTTAACCTGTGCCTTGTGTGTACCAGAAAATCCCTTTGACACTTAAAAAGGGAGCTGTTTCTGTTTTTCTGTTTATAAAAACTTTTGGGTTTTCCTTTTATCGTGTGGTGTGTGTCTTCCTGGACTAATTACCCTGTAATTATGGGCGGTTGAAACACACCGGCAGAACAGAGTTAAAGTTCACAAATCTGAAAGTTGCCAAGTTTGAAGACGGCTGTTCTAAGTTGTCTGTTGTTTCTTTCCTCCTCACCCCCTTCCCACCTCTGGAGTGTCCATGTGAAGTTTGTCTGTCTCCTGTGTAAACACCCTGGAAAAGCATGACATGTGTTGCATTGAGTCATGGGACTATTTTGTTAATTGAAGTCCATTTTTGTATATGTTCGTCAACTTTCTTCATCATGATATTTGCGAGAGAGGGAAGAAGAAAGACTATTTAAGGCATCCTTATTCCTTAAGGATTCCTACTTAATAGGTAATAGTACCCATTACTATTCCTAATTCCTACTCCCCCTCCCCAGTCAAGGATTGTTTACATTTAAGTAACCTTTAGCAACCTGAGGCCTTTAAAGGCAAGAAAAGTAAAGCCAAAATCCAGCCCATTTTAAAAGAGGGGAGGGAGCTCAGCAAATTTGAAAAGACCTTTTTTGGCCAGTCCTAGGGACGAGTGTTTGGCTGGTTACCTAGGCACCCATGTTTCTGAGTCAAGCCATTCTTCTCTCCCATCTGCTTCTATTACAAACCTTACACAGGATGAAGTCTTGGTGATGCAAATGTTTAAAACTGACTGCACTGTTTGATTCTTGTTCAAAGGTGATCTCATTCCCAGGCATCAGCAAGTCTTCAGCACAAACCAGTTCTTCAGTGGGGTGAGGATACCCGATCCAGAAAGCATGGTGAGAACTGCCCTCCTCAGTGGTCTTACACAAGGATAGCACCACTGGACCTGACAGCAATCAGGATGGCAAAAATGTGGACAACCAACAATTGCCCATAAGAAAGAGGGGGGGGGGAAAAACAAATCTGTAACTGACAGCCCTAGACACAGTAGCCTGAGAAAACAGAGCTAGCTTGCAAGTGTTTTCTCCTCTCTTCAATGCAAAGAGCAGATTTTTTGAAAAAATACTGCTTTTACAGATTAGCTATTTCGGGACCCAGGACATTGCTTGGTTACCAATTGTTGCCTAAAAAGAATGGTTCACTTTTGGATATGGCTCTAGAGAGACATGTAACTAGGTGCAGTCTGGAGATCAACACCCAAATTGGTTTCTAGGAGGGGGGGGAAGGATTGTTATTGGAAACAGAAAAGAAAGCTGCAGACTGCAGGACTTGTGATTAAAAAAACCCCTGCAAAGCCAAAGAGCCAATTTATCTAATTCTCTCATCTATCCTGGGAAACATTCCCTTAAAAGAAAAATGCATTTTTGTTTTATTTTGTTTTTCTTTGTTGTTATAGGAATACAATGGGTTTGGGTGAAATCCTTAATAACTATTTATTTATTTATTTATTTGTTTGTTTGTTTGTTTGTTTTGTCCAATACATAATACACATTGAAGGGAAAGATATGTAATAATATAAGTAAAGAAAAGAATAGAAGATAAGATATAAAAGTATAGGTGAACATATTTGAAAGGAAGAAAAGATAAATGAGATAAGGAGAGACAATTGGACAGGGGACGGAAGGCACACTGGTGCACTTATGCGCGCCCCTTACTACGGAGAAGAATCTGCTAATCTTTATTTTCCTTTTTTTTTAAAAACCTAGGAACCACTAGAAATGAAGTTCCCCACTATTTCTTATGCTGCTCTGGCACTAATGAAGGTGAGGAAGACATCTTGATGTTTGTGGTCATTTATTGGGGGCTCATAAATACAGTACCTTCTGGTATAAGCCATCATCCAGTCCAGAGTGATCTTCAAATTTACTGCAAATTACTCCCCCAAAATCCTTTAGATTGGTTAATAAGGAAGATGGTAAGAAAAAGTGCAAGGATCAAAAAGCAAGTTTTCAAATGAATGTTTAGATGTGATGCACTTTTGGTCTGAGAAAAACACTGAAACTGGTTGTGAGTTCCAATTGTTGCTGAAATGCAACTCATCCGTTTGTGCTGAATGGGGTTTTGGTAGTTTGTACTTCAGCAACAAGTACAATTAGACTTGGAGAAGCAAGACAAATCTAAACCAGCACCCGTTTCCGAAGCACCTAGAAAAAAGCTGGTCAGCTGTAGGTAGGTAGGAGCATGACACAAAGAAATGTGCCTTTTACATTTTCAAACGGGGTGTGTGAGACCTTCAGAATGGAAATCTCATATTTATTTATTTATTTATTTATTTATTTATTTTATTTATTTTGTCCAATACACAATGAGGGTTTTAGTGGGTATATATCTATATACACATAGTAAAATACATGATGAAGGTTATAGAGGAGATACTCATTAAAAATATATCTAAGAAAGAATAGAAAAGAAGATATAGTAATAGAACATATCAATGAAAGAATAGAAGAAGAGATATAGGAATAGAAGAAAGGTATAGGAGATATAGGAAAGCAATAGGACAGGGGACAGAAGGCACTCTAGTGCACTTGTACTCGCTCCTTACTGACCTCTTAGGAATCTGGATAGGTCAACCATAGATAATCTAAGGGTAAAGTGTTGGGGGTTTGGGGATGACACTATGGAGTCCGGTAATGAGTTCCACGCTTTGACAACTCGGTTGCTGAAGTCATATTTTTTACAGTCAAGTTTGGAGCGGTTAATATTAAGTTTAAATCTGTTGTGTGCTCTTGTGTTGTTGTGGTTGAAGCTGAAATAGTCGCCGACAGGCAGGACGTTGCAGCATATGATCTTGTGGGCAATACTTAGATCTTGTTTAAGGCATCTTTCTAGGCCCAGGATTGAAAGTCTAGCCTCATAGGGTATTCTATTTCGAGTGGAGGAGTGAAGGGCTCTTCTGGTGAAGTATCTTTGGACATTTTCAAGGGTGTTAATGTCTGAGATGCGATATGTGACATTGCCCTGAAAATATTTTTTTCTAACATGGGTAAAAATGTGAAAATAATGTTTGTTGGAACGTGTTCCTCTTTGGAAACAAATTGCCTGCTTGTTTTTTTTTTTTTAATTGATAGCATTATTTATAACATGGGTTCTGTTGATGCTTGCATCTGAAATGTAATCATTGTTTTACTCTCTGCAGAGAGAAATGCATTTCATTTTCCTGAATCCTTTTTTGAAGCCGTAATTACATGTTAGTCGGTATGCATTTCAGTCTCCTGCTTGTGTTGTCTCAGGGCTGTCTTCACATGGATCCCACTGAAAGGTTGACCTGCGAACAGCTCCTTCAGCATCCTTATTTTGATAGCATTCGGGAGGTAGAACTTGGGAGGGAACGAGAAAGATCTATTACACGGAAACCAAACCGGCCGCCTCGAAGGCATGTGCCTGGGGTAAGTAAGACTCACTAGGCAATGCAAACTACAGGAAATGATTGATTTGATTTTTTGATTTTACTAGATTTGTATGCCACCCCTCTCCGTAGACTCTGTAGAACTCCCACCCCACTGTTTGCGACTGTTACCTCACCTATTTATTCCAATGTTCAAAACAATTTGACATCTTTAAAAAAATCAAAACCAAAATAGAAATTTGTATTTGGAATAATTAGCGCTAGTAAAAACTTTTCAGAAGCCATCTGCTTTTACCATTTTCTTGAATACGATACTAGGGAGCCTCAGGACTCCAGTGCTGAACTTTTCTAAGAACTTTTCTTTGTCGGCAAGTATAAAATTTAACACAAAAATAGTTTTGTCGCGAAAGCAACTGCCTGTGAAGGCTCCTGGATTGGAGCTGAAAGGCAAAAGTGGGAGTAGTATGTTCTGTCTCATATTTGGGTAGACAAGGTTGCCCTGATTTTTTTAAAAAAACAACACTTTTTCCGAGAACCTTGCATTGAAATAGGCTAAAATGAAAGGCATATACATGTCTTCCAGTGAATTATAATTTATACTTTATCTTTCAGCTACAGTATCTGCCCCAATTAACCAGCAGCAACATTTTACCTGCTTTGGATAACAAGAAGTATTTCTGTGGAACAAGGAAACTCAACTACCGTTTCCCAAACATCTAAAAAACAAAAGCAGTTATCACAGCTAGTCCATTCTGTCTTGTGTTCCTAACTATGGAGGGGAAAAAAAACCTTGGAATACACAGTATCTATACTGGCATCAGCTGCAGCAAACCACAATGTTCTGGCTGAAAAGTAACAAACCTTGGAAAGGAAATAGCTGTTGAATGTGTGCGCGCTCACACACACACGGTGTCAACAAAAGATTTGAAATAATTTATCAAAGTTCATCAGGAAAATGGTTATTTGGGCCTCTTGGAAAATTGTATCTCCAATTATCAAGCACTTGTAATTTGTACTTTGTGGGACAAGAATTCTTGCTTCTGCTGCAGCAGGAGTTGGTAGCGGGGATCCATACATGCCAAATATATTTCACTCACAAAATCCCCGTGTGTCAAAGCAAGAGAGAACCTTTGGTCTTCTAGAGATGTAGTTAGTTTCCTGGGCAGGCGGAACCTGCAGGTTCTTTGTACAAGGGGGTGGAGGGTCGGCTTTGCAGGTTACAGACGAGAACCAGAAATGCCTGGATTCGAACTTTTCCTTTCTTGCTGATTTCGCAACAAATAAAATGTAAAGAAGCTCTATAATTAAACATTTTGTTTCTTTCAATTGTAATCAATGTTATTTTTACCTAGAATAATTAGAAATAAAATAAAAAAATAATATGTATATTTTTTTCATAGGATTCATTTAATTATTAAAGATGCTCTCATAACATATTTTAAAAGCCATTTTCTATCAAAACAAGAATCAGAGAAATGACGTGGCCTTTAATGTTCATAATCAGAAACCTCACTATCATTAGTTATGCAGAATTCATTATTGTAGATTAGCATCCTCAAATTCACCCATTATTTATAGTAGTAGTTTTCCTCCAAAAATTAACTTGCAACACTTTTAATTATGACTGTACAGGCCAGCAATATCTATCCCATAATCTCAACTTTCCCCATAAAAACTTAAGACTCTTACTCCATCATGTGGAGTTAGTGGCTTTGGCCTGCCAGAGACTTATTTTTCACCTGGGATTCTGTATCTCATGCAAGGGGAGTATTAGAGCTGAAGGAACAGACTGTGTCTTGCATGCTCCTTTCTGCAGCCTTCTTTTTCTTCTTCTTCCATTTTTCAATTTACATATCAATAAACATTTTTAACAGTACTGTGCCATGTTTCATATGGTTATTTACATTTATTTCTATACATCTTTATTTCTCTTTTCTAACTAATTGTACTACTTATTCCATTTCTAATTTTTTAATCTTGTAAAGTGTATTCTACATTTGTCTTTTTTCCCCTTTGTTTTTGCTAGATAGGCTATTGCTGTGCCCCTCCAGTTTGCTTTAGCCATGTCACACATAGTTTGTAATCATGTTGACTGCTTCATATTTTCTTCAAATAATAATTCCATTTATTTTCTAATTCATAAAATAAATTCTTCTTTTAAAATTTGTGGGTTTTGTGTCCACCTTTTCCTAACTTTTTTCTGTCCTTTCCAGATTATTTTTAAGGGATTATGATCAGCCCATATATTTGGCATTATTTCTATATCTTTTCCTACCTCTCCATTCATCCATACCATATCCATCCAGGACCAGGATTTATGTGGCTTTGAAAAAAAGGTATATATACTTTTTTCATTGGATTCAATTCCCTCCACAGTTCAAATAAATCGGATAGGTTAAGTTCTTGTGCCATACTAAAGAATGACCCCGGTAATACTTTCCATCTTTTTTATTTTTCATACCACTAACACAATCCATTTTCTCATTCACCACTGCATTGTAATCACCTACCATACAAATATTTCCATGTCCCATTTCTGTCAATTTTTCATGTAACTTACTATATTATTTTTTACTTTCATTTGGGGCATAGATTGTTACTAATAGCCATGATTTCTGCTCAAATTGTAGTTCCATCCTTAACATTCTTCCCTCTGTACCCTGGTATTTTAATTTGTCCTTTATTCCTTCCCTAATATATACTGCTATTCCCCCGTTTTTGTTCCGCTAGTGCTTTATATAATATTCCTAATTTCTGGAATTCCAAACATTTCCTAAATTCTTCTATATGTATCTCTTGTAGACTGTGCCTTGTTTTGCTAATTTTGTTAATAATTGTTTTCTTTTGGCAGGGGCATTTAATCTATTAATATTAATATTTATCTGAGTTCTTCCATGATTCTACTTGTATGTTGGGTTTTATCTTCTATTTATTCTAACATCTCTTTGTGATTGTGTTCTCAAGATGGCTTTTCCCTCTTCCTTTTGTCCTTTTCTTCCTTTCTGTCATTCCGTTTCTCTTCTCTTTCTTTGGCACTTTAGTCTTTGTATTTCTTTATCCTTGTATATTACTGGGTCATCTCTAGTAATCTTTTAAATTATATCTCTAACTTTCTCACAATAGGAGACACTTTTACAATGGGTTTAAGGGATTTTCTTTCATTGCAGCAGGTGATCACTTTTCAACACGCTGCCCCCCAGGCTTCCCTTTTATTTCACGTGGCTCTTCAGGGTTTCCATGCCCCGAAGGGACCCCGATCATGAAACAATCAGAGTTAGAGAACGGAGATCATTCTTCTTCCTCCACGTCACCTCACCTCAGTTTATTAGACTTCTATGCCGTCCAATCCTGAAGGACTTATATGGACCAATAATATCTACATCCCGTAATCTCAACTTTCCCCATAAAAACATAAAAGACCCTTAAGAACAAAAACTTATTTCTCATATGGGATTCTGTATTTCATGCAAGGGGAGTATTAGAGCTTAAGGAGCAGATTGTGTGCCTTGCTTGCTTCTGTTAGCAGCCGCCTTCTCTTAACGAGACCAAGGACTTCCACAATAACCATGGGCTGCTCAGAGGATTATTTCACAGTTTTAATAATGCAAATGATGCCACATAGAATGGCAAGGATTTCATTCCAAGTCTAATTCAAGCTCAAGTGCTGGCATTGATTTTTTTAGCGACTCAACAGTTCTTTCCTTCTCTCGTATCCCTGGCAGATCACCCAGGAACAAATATTCCAGGTTGCTATTAGAAATTAAATAAAAGGAGAAAAAAGATTACTATTAGAAAAATAGTGGCTGAGAGTCACAGAAAACAAAAGTCACAGAAAACAATACTCACTAGTATCAACAATATTTTATTTTACTGTAAATAGAATAAATGCTATGTCACTTCCCATTCCCCAAAATTTTACAAGCATTTATACATTTAAAGTCCAGTTGCCTCTTGAAACAAAAGCAACTTTGGGACAATTATGACCTGGATGATTGAGAATCTCCACAGACATCTAAGCTGGCTTGTTTTCCTGCAAATGTAGGCGAGGTATCATCATCAGTACACAGATGAGTGAAGACTGCTGATTGTTATATGTAATACATTTCCTACTATAGGTAGTCCTTAACTTACAACTGTTTAATGGTTCAAAGTTATGACAGCCTTGGGAAAAAATGACTTGTCACCTGTACTTGCACTTACAACCATCACCCCCCACTCTCCCGTTGTCACATCATCACAATTCAGGCATTTGGAACTGCCTTGCATTTACAACTGGTTGCATCATCCTACAGTCAGGTCATTGCAAATAATGCCTGATTGGGGAAGCTGGATTTGCTTAATATCTATGTGATTTAATTAATGACCATCTGATTCACTTAACGACTGCTATGAAAATTGTAGTAATATCAGGTCCAACTGATTTTAAGACTGCATTAACTTAGGAGAGAAATTCCAATTCTAATTGTGGTTGTAAATTGAAGACTACCTGTAATGAAGGAAAATAATCAAGCTCAGAGAACACCAAGAATTTAACTGTCTCTAATTTATCTAGGCTGCAACAACCCATACAGTCAACATAACTACAGTACTTTATAAAATACAGATGTGTGTTAATTGTGTTACATACCTGAGCTTATGCAATGCAATGATGCCTTTGTCTGTAACATTCCCACAAGAAATGAGAAACAAACGCAGCAGGCTCTTCTGCAGGCTTGGAGTCTCACTAATCCGTTGTAAGCATGCATCCTCAATGTATATGCACTTGCAAAACTTTATTTCTTCAAGATGCTTTAGACCATCTGAAATTGCATAATGTCTTTTGCTAAGGGAAGGGCTTATTACAGAAAAGTTATGTGAAGGATTTCTGCTCTTATCCATATACTGGACTGGACTCACATCATTTAAAGTCACAATTTGGTTTGCTTCCTTTTAGTTCAGTTTGTTGCATGAACTTGACTATTAAGAATTTAAACACTATAGTTTGTAGCTTAATGTAAAACTATTTCATCATGTGGAACATGCTAAGTCACTATTAGTTTGCTAAGCCAGCAATAACAATAGCAAAGCTTCATTAAGCACAGTAAGTAGAGCTTTCGACTGGCATTAGATAAAATCAAACCATTCTGATTTTGGTAAAGCAATCCAGCGAGGTCACATCTAATTTATGATTACGATAATGAATTTGTGCCTTACATATTAAATAGGATGCAATTGAATGGGCAAAGTTCCCTTCCCTTGCAATTTATTTTCACATCTGTGGAGAAAATAGTTTTAACTTCTTATAGAAATTTTATAAAAGGTTTTTTTAAAGAACTTCTGGTGAAAGTGATATCTCTCTTTAAAGAAAGGATTAGAACTCTGAGAAAAGGGCCTGGATCAATTTCTAACATCTCTAGTCAGGGCGCCTCTCTACATATTGCCATTCAGTTATTTAGCTGGACCAATATTATGATAAAACCCACAACTAATCAGGATTTGGCATGGTATAAACACAGTTTCCTAGTTTGCACAGAACTGTAAATCTTAATGGAGAATATAATGCATCCTATAATCCAAACAAAATCACATTCTGTTTTATATTACTGTACTTGTAAGGCAAATATATTCTTAAACACAATCCTCCCTAACCTGCCTAAGAATCAATAGTGCTTTGCTTGTGCAGGTTGGGCATTATAAGAATTGAAACCCAACTCATTTGGAAGGCAGCAGATGCCTATTGTCTCAAAATTACAGTTTTGGCAATCCTGTGAAAGACTGGCACAAAATAGGTAAAGAAAATTATGGTAGGGAGGAGGGGAGGTTATCTTCCCAATTTCAGCAGATACCTTCAAGATAATAGTGGTGCATATGAAATAACTGCAATGTACTACTATTAAAGTGAACTGCCCTTAGGCGGACTTCGCCATGTACAAAGGCAATGCACCAAATAGATTGTAGTTTCTATGATGCTCTTTGCCCAATTCTTTAAAAAGACAAGCTTCTTGTATCCGAGCAACATAAAGGGAATGGGCTAGCAAGCAAATATTTACAGATTAAATTAGTTTTGTTAGGCTCAATAACATACCTAAATAATCAAATCCCTTGTTCATGATGCAAGATTCTGTGGCATTGATTGCTTGGATCTTATATTTCTGCAATGGCCCCAGAGGGAGTGCATTGTAATCCGTTTGCCATTTGTCATAGCCATGGTAGCGCACTGATGCACCACACCGAAGGAGCCACTCTGAAGCTGCTCTGTCTGGACCAACAGCCTGGATTCGTTCACGGTCAACCCTGGCAAGAAGGCAACACAATGAGTTCTTTCCACAACATGCAGTATCTTCAAATCGACATAGACTGTAAAGGACCACAGATTAAACTAGTGTTTTGCAAATTGGCAGTTTTAAGGTGTGTGAACATTCTGGTTGGAGAATTCCAGGAGCTGAGGTCCACACATCTAAAATTGCCATGTGTGAGAATCACTGGATTAAAGATTCATGAAAACAGATAGTCGTGGATTTAAGACTATTCACTTAAAGATGGTTTGAAGTTATGACAGAAAAAAATGATTTATAACCTGCCATTCAACTTATGACCATTATACAATACACATTATTATTTTTTTATTATTATTTATTAGATTTGTATGCCGCCCCTCTCCATAGACTCGGTAGACATACCCCGGTTACACTGCAATTCAGGTTCCTAGCAATCAGTCTGCATTTACAACTGGTCATAACATTCTACAATCATATTAATGTTAATTTTTTTACCTCCCCAGCCAGTTTCTGACAAAATTGGAGAAGCTGAATTTGCTTAAGAACTACATGACTGCCATAAAAATGATTGTAAAATATCTGGTCATGACTTGCTTTATGACCACACTGACTAACAACAGAAATCCCTATCCTAAGTATGGTTGTAAGTTGAGGACTACAGTATGCATCTGAATTTAATGGACAGGCTTGAAATAAAAGTTGTGGGGATATTTGACAATTATGGGGATCATGGCAGACAAGGAAGATATTTCTTTCCTGATGTGATCCTGAAGAAACTATCTATTAATATCCTTGTCTCTTAATGCTAGAGCATTCAGATGAAATCCAATGGGCCTAAATAAGATTTCTCCCAATTAATACAATGCAAATTATAATTCTTTCAAGTTTTTTAACTAATTTGACTAGTTTCCTGGAATATTTATTTACATATTGCATGGATATCTCACCATAATAATAAAAAAACATAGTGGATCACAAGAGGTAGCAAAAATACATTATTATAAAATACAAAAACATGTAACTTGAAACAGTGTCTCTTGTCAATTCCTCCTCAATTCTCTGGAAATGCTTCTGGAAGATCCCTCAAGTTAGGCCAATCAAATATCTCAGGGGGGGGGGGGGGCGTTCTAGGAGTTTGGCCCATACATAAGAACCATCTCTGGGTTTTGGCCATCCTGGCTTCCCAACCAGCTGCTTTTTCTGGCATGATTTTAGAAATTAGCTGTATTCGTTTATCTAATGTTAGGATCAGCTTTACATTTCTGTACTTCTGTGGAAGAAACCTGCTTAAAAATAAATGTGGTGCATTATTTAATAAGTAAATCATTGTATAGGTCAGCATGGAAAATAGCCTTGGGTGAAGAAAGTTAAAGTTTTCCTATTAATAAACTCTCCTCACAACCCAAAGAAAGTTGAGAAAAATACTGCAGATTATATGTTACTTATAAATCATTTCCATCAGTAAGTGTGGGATTCATTTACACAATAAAAAGACATTTGGTTTAGTTTTTGGCCTAATATGCTATATGAATCCAGCCCTTGTGCTTTAAAACCTTTTGTTTCTGGATTAATGCATTGAGAACCAAGTTAATTGAGGCTAAATATAATTATAAACAAACCATGATTTACATAACATATAAACTCAATCTTAATTAGTTGTCTTGAGGGTCCTTTAGTTTAGTGAAAAGGTAATATATTCAATAAAAATAAAAATAACATAGAACATACAGTATATATCTTCCAGTCTCAAATTTGGTATACATACCATCTGTATGTTTAAGGATAAAAAACATAAGAAGTTTCAAGTTAGAAACCAACATAGGTTCACTCAAGCAAAAAGGTCCTTGCATACAAAAAATTATACTAGGACTCCTGTTCCTATGGGACAGTCACTCTAATCATTTGTTTTTCCTAAGCATATTGATCAGTAAGATTCTGCAGCTTCAAAATTTTTAAAATGTCAGGCTCCTTTATAGCAGTGAAGTGTTGCACTTGCATGAGGTTTAAAGTACTTGTACTGAATCATACCAAATGCTTATATCCCCAATTAATTTCAATACATAAAAAACATCAATGATTACTTGGACTACTATATATGAAGTAGGATTGACACGTACCATATTTTTTGACTATAAGATGCATTGGTGTATAAGGCACACCAAGATTTCAAAGAGGTAAGTAAGAAAAAAAAAGTTTTGTCCTCCCTAGCCCCAGGAGCACTCTGCAAGCCTCCCAAACCCTCTGCATGCTGCATTTTGTGCAAAACTGGGCCTATTTTTTTTTGTAAAAACAGGGATTTTTGCCTTTCCCCATCCCCCAGGAGCACTCTGCAGTCCTCCCAACTCCTCTTTGCACCCCATTTTTTGCAAAAACACCTTTTTTTTGTTGCAAAAATAGGATGGGCAGAGGGTTTGGGAGACCTGCAAAGAGCTCCTGGGGGCTGTATAAAACTAAAACGCCCCAGTTTTTACACAAAACTGCCCTCTATTTTTGCAAAAACGGGTGCTTTTGCCTTCCACCAGCCCCAGGAGCAGACTGTAGGCCTCCCAAACTCTCCCAGGAAAATTCAAACACCAGCTCATTTCTTAATAAGAGTGCTACAATTCTCAAGGCTGATTCAGAAGGCAATCATATCCGCAAGTAGCTTCAACTGGCATTGTACAAGCAACGTATTGTGGAAGCAACTTTATTTATCTTGCCTGTGTTCTTACTGATTGAACACTGCGTTTAACCATCCCCAGAAATGCCTCCGAAGCCCAGCAGGCGGCTGTCTCTTCAACAATTCCGTTTGGCGTATCAACACTTCCGTCAACATCATGCAACTTCTGAAAGAGATCACAGTAATGACAGCTCAGTGGATTTCTAGAAATCAGTCACATTCTTGTCATCAGTAACTTCTGACCCAAGATGATGAGCCACATATGGGGTGGATTTGCACCAAAAAAAAAGGGGGTGGGTGGGACATTATGGCTCAGGACATGATCTCTACTATAACACTATGGCACATTAGAGCAATTGTCTCCATACTTCCAAGCTAGAATAGAATACAAAATAAATTCTTTATTGGCCAAGTGTAATTGGACACACAAGGAATTTATTTATATGCCAGCCCTCTCCGAGGAATTTGTCTTTGGTGCACATGCTCTCAATGTACATAAAAGATACATGAGGTACAACACTTCATGATTGTCATAGGGGTCAAATAAGCAATCGGGAAACAATATTAATATTAATATAAATCATAAGGATACAAGCAACAAGGTGAGACAATGGCTGTGGGGGGAGAAGCTCAGACGTTTGAGGCTACTGTATTGTAGAAGCCAAAACCCCTTTCCACATTCTTACCTCTATAACCTATTCATTGGACTTATTAATTCATTATTAATTAATTTATTAAGTGGACTATAACTTAAGACCTTCAGGTCCGCCTAGCAATTGGACCCGATGGGAGAGCCTCCCCAGTCCAGCTCCCGAGAGCCGCTGCAAGGGCTGATAATGCCCCTGGGTTTATTAGCACCGCCTTAGCAAAGCGACCGGGGCTCCTGCAAAAAGGCTCGAGGGCTGTTGCAAGCGCACCCATCAGCGGGATGAGATCGCAGCTGGCCAGAAGGCCGCCCCGACCTACCTTCCCTCCCTCCCTGCATGGGGGAGCCCAGCGAGGCCCGGCCTCCCTCCCTCCCCGAAGGCCCGTAATGGCGGCGCGTTCTGAGGTAAAACGCACCCCGGGCGGGACGGCGCGGCGCTTTTGGCATCCGCCTCCCCGTGAGTCCTTTGGTCTTGGCAGGCCCCACCCTGCGCGGCCTCCGGTCTGCTTCTCCTCCCACTCACGCTCGCAGGGCCCGACCTGCAACGGGCGGAGGAGGCGGAGTCGGGAAGACTGATTCGCCAGCCCTCGCAATGGTCCCGGCGTGGATTCGGGCCGTCGGCGGGGCCCGGCGCCCCTGTTGGGCCGGGGGTCGCCCGATGCTCTCGCGGCCTCTCAGCGCCGACAACGGCCGACGGAGGAGGTGAGCAGCTGGTGGCGTCGGTCCTGGTCCGCGAGTCCCGTCATCTGCGCCTTCCACTCCGCCTTTCTCAGGGCAAACAGCCTGCAGCACCGAACGGGGGGGGGGGCCGTCATAACTTTAGCAAGCAGCTGCTAGGTAGACATTCAACAGGTGGAGCCTTCCTCTACGGGAGAACTCATAGAATAGAATAGAATAGAATTCTTTATTGGCCAAGTGTGATTGAACCCACAAGGAATTTGTCTTTGGTGCATATGCTCTCAGTGTACATAAAAGAAAAGAGACATTTGTCAAGAATCATGAGGTACAGCACTTAATGATTGTCATAGGGTACAAATAAGCAATCAGGAAACAATATTAATAAAAATCTTAAGAATACAAGCAAGTTATAATCATACAGTCATAAGTGGGAGGAAATGGGTGATCGGAATGATGAGAAAAAACTAGTAGTAGTAGTAGTAGTAGTAGTGCAGCCTTAGTAAATAGTTTGACAATGTTAAGGGAATTATTTGTTTAGCAGAGTGATGGCGTTTGGGAAAAAACTGTTCTTGTTTCTAGTTGTCTTGGTGTGCAGTGCTCTGTAGCGACGTTTTGAGGGTAGGAGTTGAAACAGTTTATGTCCAGGATGTGAGGGGTCAGTAAATATTTGACTCCCACAGTATACAGGTCCTCAATAGAAGGCAGGTTGGCAGCAAGTGGCATCACAATTTAAACTAATTTCCTGGCTTTTTGCAATCTAAGATGAAACTGCACCAGCTCTTCTTAGGCACTTCTCCATTTCCATTCCAGGAGCAACTACAGCACAGTACCACTAAATAGAAATTCAGAAATTCGCTGGGTTTAACAGATTACGCTTAAACCATAATGAGCTTTGTCTGGTTGACATGTGCAACCTGTTGGATGGATCCTTCTATTTTAAGATACCATTTTTTAATGTTTAGCTTGCATGAATCCTGTCAGTTGCGATTATGCAGCGGACCATGATTATTCAATATGTGGCTTAATATATTGCGGGCAATCATTCCCTAATAACTGTAAGCCATTGTAGTTCAGTAATCTTAATTTTTTTTTTGAAAAATAATTCTGGAGTATGTGACTTACAAATGATTTTCCCCCCCATTTTTTTGACAGTACCTTTGATGTCGTTATCATTGGTGGTGGAATTGTAGGTTTAGCATCTGCCAGGGAGCTTAGCCTGCGCCATCCATCTCTTGTTTTTGCAGTACTTGAAAAGGAAAAGGAATTAGGTATGATATCTAAAATTGATAAAACAGTTGATAGACTTCTGTATTATTTCTTTAGGTACAGTATTTAGTATTAAATGTTATACAGCCCTTGCTCAGTGATTGCTTGTTTAACCACATTTCCCAATTATGATTGCACATGACCAGTCCTTGGATTTACAATCAAAGCAAAGGAGAGCTGAAATAAAAGCATAAGCACAATTATGGTTTCATTGAGTGACCATTTAGCTTAATAACCAAGTTGTTGGTCTCAATTGTGGTTGGTGAATGTGGACTACCTCTAGTTCAGGTAGATATAATCCATTAAAAGTCTTTTTGATGGGCCAATTTTACATCTGATTTCTCATAAGACAACATTAAAATTCCTAGTAATTTATGTTATAATTTTTGTGGCCAATCAATGAAATATTAATGGTTTTTAGGATATGAATTTTGTTGCCTACATAGAATAGTATGATTTCTATAGTTTTCTGGAAAATGGAAGCCCATTATATTTTTATAGTTTCCTGTATACCATAGTTCTGCATAGGACACTCATAGCTGTCTCAGAAAAAAAATCAGGAACAGATAATGAGAATAAACGTCTATTTTCTATTTGCTTGATATTTTAGTTTCAGCTTCTTAAATCTTACCGCTTAACATAAATGTTTATATTTTGATACTGTGCATGCTGTGTGGCTCTTATTATGCTTGTTTCTATTTTACTTTAATATCTTTTCCTGAGCTAATAATGAAAGTAGGTAAAATAATTCAATAATATTTTGACTAATAAAATATTTCTATGTATTAGAAGATTAATCAAATGATAGTTGTAAATTTCTATTTAGCTCTCCATCAAAGTGGGCATAACAGTGGTGTTATTCACAGTGGAATCTACTATACACCTGGATCCCTGAAAGCCAAGTTGTGTGTAGAAGGAGCTGTTCTCTGCTATGAATACTGTGACCAAAAAGGAATCCCATATAAACAATGTGGCAAGGTAGGGTAAGTGCTGAAATTTTTGCAGTTAATCTTATACAGCTCCAAATACAGTTGATTAAGTTACTTAATTTTCCTGGGGTAGCTAAACTAGGGTGTTCTAAATCAGGGTGACAAACTTGCATCATCATAGTGTCATCACGTGACGTATCGGGACTTTCCCCCCCTACACTAAACAAGCCGAAGCCGGCACATGACGCATCTGCAGGTCACAAGTTTGGCACATCTCTTCTAAAGAGAAACAGACTCAATCCTACTATAACTCTAATGCACTTGATTTATTATTACTGTATTATTATTCAAACAGGAGAATTGGCTCAATAATCATTTGATAGACACCCACCAATCTGGGATTGTTGGACTTTCTTCTCTGTTCTGATTGTTTTCATTGCTGTTTTATAATCTTTCCAATCATGATATAATGTGCAGTCTTAAGAGTTAAACCGAATAAATTTTACTGATTAGTCTTTTCCATCGTTATACAATAAATCAAAAACCAATATATATGCTTGTGTGTGTGTATACTTATGAGTATGATTGCATTAACTCCATTTCCCTTGTTCCATTGATTTATTGTTATTTTTATATTTGCAATTATTATTATTATTCATTGGATTTGTATGCCGCCCCACTCCGAGGACTCAGGGCGGCTCACAACAGATGAAAACAATATACAATATACATATCTAAAAAATCCAATTAATATAGCTAAAAAACTTTAAAAACTCTAATAACATTTAAAATCATTCATTCCCATTCACACAGCAAGACATACTACACTCGTCGGCCAGGGGGCTAGAGTCTAATGGCCCCAAACCTGGCGACAAAGATAGGTCTTTAAACTTTTAGAGAAGGCAAGGAGGGTGGGGGCAGTGCAAATCTCTTGGGGGAGCTGATTCTAGAGGGCGCCCCCCCCCCCATAGAGAAGGCTCTTCCCCTAGGTCCCGCCAAACGACATTGTCTAGTTAATGGGACCTGGAGGAGGCCGATTCTGGGACCTAACCGGTCATTGGGACTCATGTGGCAGAAGGTGGTCCTGGAGGTAATCTGGTCCCGTGCCATGTAGGGCTTTATACGTCATAACCAACACTTTGAATTGCGTCCGTAAACCAATCGGCAGCCAATGCAGTTCACAGAGTGCTGGAGAAATATGAGTATGCCTTCGAAGGCCCATAACCACTCGTGCGGCTACATTCTGGACAATTTGATGTTTCCGAACACTCTTCAAAAGTAGCCCCATGTAGAGAGCATGGCAGTAGTCGAACCTCAAGGTGATAAGGGCATGAGTGACTGTGAGTAGAGACACTCTACTGTCCAAGTAGGGCTGCAACTGGTGCACCAGGCGAACCTGGTTGAGCACCCCACTCGCCACAGCCGAAAGATTATGGTCCAAAGTCAGTTGTGGAGGAGCACGCATAATTGTAGTGTACACTAGCACAAATCAGCATATTTATTAAGCTATCTTAGAATAATTGTGTCCTTTGGAAAAACAAAATTATATGTCAGTTGATTTTGATGGTAGGGAAGGATGACTCCATAAAACTGCAGCAGTTTACAATTAACTCTAATGGGAAGCAATTTGGTTGCTGTTTAATTTGGCAGAAGGAAGGTACAGATAATTTTACTCAAAGGAAGGCATTAAGCTTAAGCTGATTGCCTGAATAAAGATGTCTTCGGAGAGGGGCGGCATACAAATCTAAGTAATAAATAAAATAAATAAATAAATATTAGGCACTAGACTTAAAAAATTTCAACCATAACATACCAGGTTGTTTGCAGTAGTTTTTATACTGGGCTACACAAAAGCCGAATTCTTCCCTCCAACTGTTTCCAAAATAAAGTCTAAATTGAATGTCTCTCTTTCTTTAACCTTTTAGTCGGTTTTTGACACTTGGCAAGGCCTTACAGTTTTCTTGGCATGATTCTTTTTCATAAATGGTTTACCATTGCCTTCTTCCCAGGGCTGAGGGAATGGTGGACCCAAAGTTGACCCAGAGGACTTCGGGCCTGAAGCAGGACTAGAATTAGATTTTTTTTTAAATTTAGCCATGCAACTGGCAGATTCTTCAATTTTATGGTGAGCTCTGATCTAAATACAGTACAGTACTCACTTTGCATAGGTTTGAAGCCTAGACAAACTAGAGGTTGCCACCTGCTGAGTCAAAAAGGTATTTAGTGGATGCCTAAGATAAGATAAGATAAATCTATTCTATTTTTGAAGTGTTTGGAGTGGATACTGAAAAAACACATGGTATAATGCAACTCTTTTTCTTTTGTGATAAGAAAAAAATCAGCCTAATACTTATGTCACCCAGAGGAGGAGCAGATAAATAATACTTCTAGCCAGTTCAACCCTTACTGACAATTATTTTAAAGAATAAGAGTCTCTGGCTTCTTCTATGTTCCTTTGATTCAAAGAAATCAAGTGTCAGTAGTTTTTTTTATCAAGAAAGAATATCAACAAGGAAAGATCTCTCCAGCTAAATAAAATTATAAAGCATAATTAATTTAGATTGCAATTTTAATTTAAGTCTAATTTAATAAAATATTAATTCTGTTTCACACTTCATAGTGTGGTTATCTCGTGTTTGTTCCTTTTGGTTCTGTGGTTACTCTAGTTTCTTATTTCCTCGGCAGCTGATTGTTGCAGTTGAACATGAAGAAATTCCAAGACTCAAAGCACTTTATGAAAGGGGGACACAGAATAATGTCCGAGGGCTGAAACTAATCTCTCCCAAAGAAATACAAGCCAAGGAACCCTACTGTCGGGTAAGCTGCTGTTTTTCTGTGCAGTATCTAATCTTTTCCATGCAAATAACTTCTTAAATGTGGGGTGGTACCGGGCAAAGTCTGAAATCAATACCTCCATACAGTTTTAACAATAGTAGTACATTAAATTAAAGTTGATATAGAAAATTAAATACAGGATTTCTGATTCCCAAGATCCTGTTTTCTCTTTGGAATGAACTGACAAGTACACTACTTACTTTTCCCACTTTTTCATTTTCCTACGTTGTTTTCCTCTTTGTCTGTAGAGAAATCTTTTGAGGTCTTTTCTGGCATTTTTGTTTATATTCACCTGAATAGATGGCACAACTGTTATTTATAGACTTGAAGAGTTTTGGCAGCCCATTGAACAGACCTGGAAGATAATACATAATCTCTGGCATTGTATCAAATCTGCATGTTCTAAGCTTAGTTTTTCGCATTACCAGAGTGTACTTCTCGTTCTTCAAAGTGGCCCCTGCATTCTTTGAGCTATCCGGGCCTGAGTATCTTCCATCATGTTCCATGAAACTGAAAGTGATAAGCTGGAAGCTATGCACTGGCTTCTAGAGCAGGTTGCTAAACCACTAGTGGCATTTAACTTCTGATCCTCTTGCTTCTCAGGGCCACAAGTTTTTGTTCCTTCTTGTGTTCTTTGACATTCCTATCATTTCGCTTCCCCTACTGAGTTACTTTGCCCATCCTAGTAAGCAAAATTTACCTTCCCTCATGTCTGATTATATAGTATATCAATTCACTTATTCCTTTATGTTCTCTTCTGATCACAAAAGCTTCCACTTCCAAGCAGGCATGGTTTGAGTTTTCTGTTCAAAGTACAAATCTTCATACCTTAAAGATCACCATGAAGCGATCTTCACTGTTCATGTTGCTTGGAGGTTTCCATTTAAAACTAACATGCTCACTTGTTTTGGTTATATGTTTCCTGGTGTTGTTTCTCTGGAAGAGCTCTAGTTGTGGCCAAATTGTCCTCCCAGTCGGGTCTGGAACTGTTCAGGAATCAGTAGCTCATGGCAGTTTTAATTAAGCCCCAGCATGTCCTTAACCTTTATCTCAGACAGAAAAGCAGGTCCACTCTTCAAAATCTCCAACCCAGTCAGTTGCTCAGAAACAAGAGCCCATTTTCTCTTCTTGTTCTTCTGCATCTTCTCCTTGCTAGTCCCAGGCAAAATCCTCCAGTTTGCTCTTCCAGATTGCAAATGCCTACTGATCAATGCTTGACTTCCGGAAATATGATTCAGTCCATGCATCTTCAGGATTTTACCTCATCAAATCGCTTTACCAATTGTTGGTTTGAAAGGTAGGGAATTTGATCAATAATTGCACTGGGAATGTCAGATGGTCCTGTTCTAAAGTTTCCTTGAACCACTCATTTTGGTAAATATTAGTCGACCATCACTTTCGTGTGCTTTAAATTGTCCTTCTGTCATTCCTTGCCAATAAGCAGCACTATCTGAGTAAGCACGTAAACCTAATAAGCATGTAGGCTGCCTTGCTGAAAGTTGTATTGATTCCAATGCCCCCTTTGTGTCTTCTTTGTTCTT
This sequence comes from Erythrolamprus reginae, assembly GCF_031021105.1. Lineage (NCBI taxonomy): Eukaryota > Metazoa > Chordata > Lepidosauria > Squamata > Dipsadidae > Erythrolamprus > Erythrolamprus reginae. Next base: position 34,544,364 of record NC_091950.1, on the reverse strand, counting down.
TCAATATTGACCCTGTGAACAGATGTGTTGTCCCTGCGTCCACCTTTTCAGGGGTTGATGGCTCTGGATTCCCCATACACCGGTATTGTGAACTACAGGCAGGTGGCCCTAGCCTATGCTGAAGATTTTCAGGCAGCTGGAGGTACTGTATTGACAGAGTTTGAGGTGGAACACATGGATATGGCAAAGGAAAGTGCTGAAGGAAGTAAAGAAGGTAATTTACAGTAAATCATTTGTTTCTGATACCTCTAAAGTTATACTCGTCCCTGATGTTCTTTGGAATTTTCCTCTCAGGATTCACTGTAATATGCAGATCTTGAATTTAACATGCATTAAGATGGTGTGTCTACCAGCATTCCCTTTGCAGCCCCAAGATGCAATGCCCTGTCTTAAGGATCTATTTCCCCTCCTAAAATGTCTCAAAAAGCAAAAGTTGGTCTCTTCCAGTTTTAGAATACATCTTTTGATGTGCCATTAAAAATCCAGTGGCCTTTAGGCAGGCACAAATGTAAGCTGCAACAAAGTTTATTTTATTTGACCTAAAGTGTGTATGAACCAGCCTAATGTATCATGTGTGACCAGAATTTTTTAAAAAACTCTGGCTTGGCACAATCCATGCAGACAGACTATATTTTATGTAAAGATCTTACAGATTGAAATTGTCTTCAGCTCTTAGGTTGCTTTGAATAAGTGGTAGGGTTCAAATGATTATATTATAGGATACATTTCCAGAACTTCTCCAAAATTGTTGTACATTTGATAGATACTAAATATTATTTTAGAACTCATTCATACTCCAAAGGCAGAGCAGATTATAGCTAGGAAATAGGACAATTGAACAATTTTTCCTTGGAATTTAATAAAGAATAACAAGTGTATTTTAGAAGTCATTACAATTGTTTTGCTACTTGGTTTGAAATCTTATACTTTAAATCCTTTTACTAAAATAAAACTTAACAAGAAAAGGTTGTTTTATTGTTTTCTCATCTCCAGAATTCAAAAGAAAATATTTTCTGACCATTTTTGGCAAAGGATACCTAGTAACATAGATATCATTTGAGCAAATAGAAAGACAGAAACGGAGAGAGAATAAGGGGAGAGCAAAATGCAATTCAAAAGTCATCTGGATTTTAGTTTGATTTAGTTTGAGGAGAGTTGATATTTTATGTTGCTAGGGTCCCTATTTTTGGATTATTAGGAGTTCTGTAGTTAGATCTTTTTTCTAATCTATCTGTTGTTTAAGATAGTTTAGTGCATTTCAAAAAACACTCAATGTTTTTTGAGAAGGATTGAATGGAACTCAAACTTAACAAAGGCTGAGAAAAGAAGCACAAGTTTTTTATGGACACAAAACATGCTTAAGAATTATTACAAAGAAGTCAGGTTTTCCTCCCTATGCTAGCATCATAATCAAGATGCTTCCACAATTTCTTTTAAAAAATGGCTCCAGATGAGTCCACTTTCTCTTCAGAAACTATCATTTGGGTTTTAGATTTGCACAAGGGTTAAAACAATTGCTCCATAACTTATTTAAATTTGTTTCATATTTGTAGGGAATAAATATCCAATTGTTGTTAGAAATTCAAAGGTAAGATAATCATTCAATTCAATTTTTAAAATATATATATTTGATCTTCTGGTATTTTTACTTACTAAGCATAAAAAAGATTTTACCTTAATTGCTGATTTAGTAAACTAATACTTGTTACTTTTATAGTGCACTCAGCTTAGAATGCTGGTTTGTATATTAGTTTAACTCACAGAGGTTTTGCAGTGATAAAATAGGAAGAAGCAGATTAGAATATTAAGGCTAAAGTTACATATACAAAGTGATGCATGTACAGAATTTATTAATAATTTATTAATAAAGCAACATCAGCATATGCTTTTTATAATACCAGAAATACATTCCAAAGTCTTTAAACATATCTTTGATATCAAAAATGAAGGTTATTATACCTATGTTATTTTTCAGCCATCTGTGCTTTCATCTTCGACACCTCTTCCGAGTTCATCTCTAAGGAAATCTGTGAACTGAATTAATATACGAAACAGCATTCAAGGTTGAGGAAAAAGAAGAGTGTAATGTTTAGGTTACTTAAAGAACAAATCTATACTAAAAATTAGTTGATGGAGGTTTTCCTTACCCCTCTACATAGAAAAACAAACATATTTCTTAATATCTGAAACTATTTGATAAAGATAATAACCATATTACAAAGGCACAGTTCTAGTAGTTTTTAGAAAAGTATAAAAGTTCTAATTGTGCCTATTCACTAATTGCTTAAAGAAGGGGTGTCATACTCAAGGTCCGGGGCCCAGATTTGGCTCATGAGGTGGTTCGATCTGGAATGCAGGGCCACCCAGGAAACAGCGGGGTACTGGTCTACGGTACCTCTGCCAGTGGAAATGGAGCTCGAATGGCCGTAGGTGGCCCTCCCAAGCTCTGTTTTTGCTGGCAGAGGGTTGTAGGAAGTCGTCGCAGCTGAAAACTAAGCTTGGGAACCTGTTTTCGCTGACAGCGCTTTGGCACCACCGGCGCTTCTGACACGAGTGACATCAAGCTGCCCCCCCCTGCCCATGCCCCCCCAGCCCCTCCAGGTCAAACACAACACTGCTGTGGCCCTCATTGAAATCAAGTTTGACACTCCTGGCTTAAAGCTTCGCATTCCCTGAGAAGCTCTGACTTCATATGCAAGTAACCCTATCACGTACAGTTTCTGAACTTCTAGCCTCTTCCTTTGGCTAAGGGTATCACTTGTTTGGCCAGACTAGATTTCTCCAAAAGTTGCCTCTCTTCCTAAAAGACCTCTATTTGATTTGAGCATCTGTTTCAGACTACAAAGGGATCCCTTCCTGTCGTGGTCATAGAGGTCAGTTCAGACATAAGGAGCCGCACTGGAGGAAATGGAAGATAGAGGAAAAATCTTCAGGAATTATTTGTTTTTGAGATTGTGTTATAGTTGAGGTAAATTTGTGCTGTTTTTGTCCCAGGGGAAGGAAATCCGATGCCGACATCTTGTGTCCTGCGCAGGACTTTACTCGGATAGACTCTCCCAGATCAGTGGTTGTGACCCGGAGCCCCGCATTGTGCCTTTCCGTGGAGATTATTTGGTGCTGAAGCCAGAGAAGTGCTACTTAGTTAGAGGAAACATTTATCCGGTATATCAGTTCTCACAGTACTTTCACTTATTGGTCAGAAGGGGTTTTTAGACACTACGGGTATTGTGAAAAGTTATTTAAACTTTAATTGCCTGAAAAGTGTCTCAATTCCATTTCGAGATCACTGCCACATATTTTCCTTTACTCTGCCTTTCTTTTTAAAAATCCTCTTTTCTATTTTGTTATGTGTAATTGAAATGGGCCATTTAGACCTTGATTCATGCAGGAATCCAAATCAAAGCATCTCTGGCAGGTGGCCATCTCACTTATGCTTAAACATGTCTAGTGAAAAAGAGCCACTATCCCTTTGGAAAATTGGCTCCATTTATTCTCATATACAGATGAATGGGAACTGTTTTGTTTAATTGTTTTATAGCGTGCACATGGGTGATACAGTACTTTCCTACCTCAAACGAATTTTGATTTATGACATGTTCTTTGTGTTTTGGTATGACAGGTACCTGATCCCCGTTTCCCCTTTCTGGGCATTCATTTTACCCCACGGATGGATGGAAGTGTCTGGCTTGGGCCGAATGCAGTCCTTGCGTTTAAACGAGAGGGCTACAAATTTTATGACTTCAGCATTCAGGATTTTATAGATGCAGCCGCTTACAGGTAATCTTTTCCAATTTTTGTGCCCTCCTTGTTTTTTTATTACTTGAGTATTAACTGTGAGCATTGCAAGAAGTATTCTATTGCTTGCAGTGGGAAATGTAGGAGAGGGCTAAGAGTTTGGTTCAATTCAGGTTGTAAGTATGTTTAGGAATGGGAGAAAAAGCAAATACAAATATTGACCCTATAAAAACCAGAACCATTTCTATCATCTGATGAAGCATAGGTGGCAGGGGGGGGGGGGGAAATGACATGATTGCTTATTTATTTAACACAAATGTAAATGTTTTACTAGATAAAAAATGAACTAAAATCATGTTTTTATTCAAAGCAATTAGAAAAACAACCAATTTTACAGCATCTCAAGAATGTAAAAATGTACTGTGGCATAAACATTTTAGATAAATCCATTTAATCAGATATGTAAAGTAATAACCAGCAGAATTATTAAAATAATAATTTAGTTGGAAGGGACCTTGGAGATCTTCTAGTCCAATCCCCTGCTTACCCCACTCAGACAAATGGTTATCCAACATCTTAAAAACTTCCAGTGTTGGAGCATTCACAACTTCTGGAGGCAAGTTGTTCCACTGATTAATTTTTCTGTTAGGAAACTTCTCCTTAGTTCTAAGTTGCTTCTCTCCTTGATTAGTTTAATTAAAGGCTTAAATCAAGTTGACAGATATTAATCCCAGTACAGTATTTCTTAGCTACAACACTAAAATGACTTTGTTACTACTGATTTAATTCCTTCAGTGTAATTGAGATGCATCTGATCTATGAAAACGCATAGACACATACACATTTATTTACTATATTTTTATATTAACATTTTCAAAAGTCTCCTTAGATGAGAGAATTTAACCTTAGTCAACCAGTTTGCAAAAACCTGCTCTTTTCTCTCTCTCAGCGGCTTATGGAAACTAGTGCTGAAGAATTTTTCATATGGGATGGGTGAAATGTACAGAGCATGTTTTCTAAATGCCCAATTGAAGCAGCTGCAAAGAATCATCCCTGAAGTTACCATCAATGATATTCAGAGGTAAAACTGTCCATGTGTAAAGCGGTCTCTTGGATTGTTGGAAAAGAGTGTTTGCTATAACCATTGTATACTCTTGACAAAATTCTATTAGCCTGTGCCCTGCTTCATTTTGTACCCCAAGGTCAAACTTGCCTGTTGGCTTCCTACTTTAGCATTCCAATTCCCCATGATGATATGGACATCAATTTTGGTTTTAATTCTATAAGATGCTATAGGACTTCAGAGAACCGGTCAATTTCATCCTCTTCAGTACTCTTACCTACAAACAAACTTTTCTAGATAAGAACTGGGTGTTCAAGATTTTTTTGCCTCTTCTCAAGAACCATTTTCCACTTACAAACCCGAGCCTCTGAAACTGTAAGTGGAAAAGGCAGGGAGAAGCCTCCATGGGGCCTCTCTAGGAATCTCCTGAGAGGGAACAAGGCCAGAAAAGCTGGGGAGAAGCCTCTGTGGGGCCTCTCTAGGAATCTCCTGGGAGGAAACAGGGTTGGAAAAGGCAGGGAGAAGCCTCCATGGGACTTTCTAGGAATATCCTGAGAGGAAACGGGGCCTCCCCCCTCCCTGTGGTTTCCCCAATTGCAAGCATTATTTGCTTCCTATGGGAAAAATTGCTTCTTCTTACAAACTTTTCTACTTAAGAACCTGGTCACAGAATGAATTTAAGTTCATAAGTAGAGGTACCACTGTGATTAATCTTAACTGTAAACAATCAGGATAAATTTATTTCTCTAAAGGTAGCAAAGTTATACTACATTATATGTACGTTTTGCCTGCAAATGATTGCCAGAGTTATGTATGTCAGGGGATACTTTTGTTTCATTTGTTTTATTAATTCATAACTGTTTTATGCTATTCTATAATCAACCATAATAATGCAATAATTGTCTTAATTATCTCATATTAAGCCCCTTTGGTGAGGGGGAGTTATCAAATGAAATATTGAATGTTTAATGTCTTTCTTTTTGCAGAGGACCTGCTGGAGTCAGAGCTCAAGCCTTGGACAGTGGTGGCAACTTGATTGATGATTTTGTGTTTGATAGTGGAACGGGAGACATTGCTGCTCAAATACTCCATGTCAGGAATGCCCCTTCACCTGCCGCTACTTCCTCTCTTGCCATTGCAAAAATGATAGCCAATGAGGTGGAGCAGAGATTCAAATTGTGACTGGATGGTACTGGAGACTTGGGCCTCTTTGCTCCTCTTCCTCAGTAGTCACAGCTACTGTGACAGGCAAAGAAAAGGACTTTTTCTTGTTTGGAAATTAAGGATTAGAAAAAAGAATCACAAACTAGTTTGGTATACAAAAGCATCAAATTTGACCACGATCAGTATCACAGCACTGAAACTATTTAAAAGAATAGGAAGATCCATTAATTGTCACATAGATAGATAGATAGATAGATAGATAGATAGATAGATAGATAGATAGATAGATAGATAGATTTTTTTATTGGCCAAGTGTGATTGGACACACAAGGAATTTGTCTTGGTGCATATGCTCTCAGCGTACATAAAATAAATATACATTTGTCAAGAATCATGTGGAACAACACTTAATGATTGTCATAGGGGTCAAATAAGCAATGAAGAAGCAATATTAATAAAAATCTTAGGATATAAGGAACAAGTTACAGTCATACAGTCAACATGGGAGGAAATGGGTGATAGGAATGATGAGAAAAACTAGTAGAATACAAGTGCAGATTTAGTAGAAAGTCTAACAGTGTTGAGGAAATTATTTGTTTAGTAGAGTGATGGCGTTCGGGGGAAAAAACTGTTCTTGTGTCTAGTTTGTCATATTACTTTGTTAAAGGAAAATAGTATTTATACATTAGAGCAATTAGCAAATCAGAATCCTCCTCAGTTTCCTTAAGATACTTACTTGTGTCTGAATAAAGTTCTGTTTCCAAATAGATTAATAAGGAGGAGACTAGATCAAGAGAGTCCGTTCTGCCTAGGTTTCTGTTCCTTATTTACACAAAGATGGGCTTAGCATTTTAAAAATACTCAAGCAAGCAAGAGATGTGGTTGTAGACTTTTCTGCAACCTTAGAATCATCTGAAAGAAGTGGAGTCAATAAACTTCCATTGATCATGGTATCAATAGAAAAGAATATGTGTGCACTTATGATGCTACCAGATTGGGTAATGAAAGATAGTCAATATTATAAAGATAACTGGTGCCATCTTCAACAGAAGTTACACTGTGAATTTCCAGAAAAATGTATCAATCAAGTGTCTTTGGCCTCCAGTTTTTATTTTTAGCAAAGGAATGCTGACAAAAATACAAGCAGCTGTTGGCCAGAAGCAAAGTACTGCTTTATCCTTACCAAAGTCATTGAAGAAAAGGACAGTAGATTCCAAATACTGGTAGTAAAAAATGGCGTTTGTCTTCCCGTGTAAATATTGCATCTATGGTTTGTATCTAGGAGTTATTTTGCTTTTGCTTTCTCATTGCAAGAAATTAGGCCATTCTCTAAATTGCTAGCTAATGAATCAGCGAACATTTCTTGATTTGATTTGATTTGTATACAGTCTTCTTTTTCTAGATGGCCCAAACATAGAAGTATTATATGTGACTGAATTTGGAATGTTCTTTTAAAATAAGTTAATGGAATATGATTAGATAAAAGCATTGATCCAAACCATAATTAGAAGTCATATAGAACTTTGTATTTTAGTCAATAATAAAAAGCAGTGCATAAATGTCTGGGTGCTGAACAAGGAAATTTTAAATGGGTTTCTTTTTAACTTTGTTTTAATGTACTGTACATTATTTTCTGTTTCTCTTCAAATAGAATCATTGGAAGTTCCAAACTTTTTTTTTCTGAAATACTAAAATCTTCCTACAGGCAGTCTTTGATTTACAACCACAATTGAGCCCAAAACTTCCATTGCTAAGCCAGACAGTTGTTATATGAATTTTGCCCTGTTTTATGACCTTTCTTGCCAGAATTGTTGTGAATCACTGCAATTGTTAAGTTAGGAACATGGTTTTTAAGTGAATCTGATTTCCCCATTGATTTGGCTTGTCAGAAGACTGCAAAGGATGATCAGATGACCCAGGGATACTGGAACCATCATAAATATGAGCCAGTTGCCAAGCATCTGAATTTTGAACATGTGACCATTGGGATGTTGCAATAGTGACAAGTGTGAAAAATGGTCATAAATCCCTTTTTTTAGTACCATCGCAACTTTGAACATGAATTCTTATAAGTTGAGTATTTATTTTTATTTATTTATTTATTGGATTTTAGTGTCCCAGAGGAGGGACTTGAGGTCTCTGGCCCTACTGAGGCAGGACCTCTTGGACGTGCCCAAAAGCAGTCTCAGCAGAGGCAAACACGCCTATCTTATAATGCCTGACAAAGGAAGAGGGGGGTTATCCAAGTGGCTGCCCTGCATATATCCTGTAAGGAAGCCCGAGTGGACCAGGCATGCTCCTAGTAGAATGAGCCATAACCCCAGGTGGACAGAGAATGGCTGCAAGGTTATATAGGCTTTCCCAATGACTGCCCAGATCCACCAGCCCACAGAGGATGACACCTTCATCAACACACCCACCCCAAAGTGGGCCTCTTACCTCCTGAAGGATTCAGTACAATTAAGGTAGATGCGGAAGGCACATCTAACATCAAGGGTATGTCACTTACACTCAAGAGCTCGGGAAGGGTGCAGGCAAAAACTGGGCAAAATGATCTCCTGGGCCCTGTGATGGCAAGAATTGATTTTAGGGAGAAAGGTAGGGTCTAGGCGAAGCATCACCCGGTCTATGTGAAAAATACAGAAGTCCTTGTGGACCGACAAGGCTATGATTTCTAATATCCAGTGAGCCGACGTTAATGGCCACCATCCACTTTCTTGGTAAAACAGCGAGGGGAGGAGGAGCGGCGCGGCTCATAAAGTGCTCCCATCAAAAAGCTCAGCATCTTTGTCCGGTCCTAGAAGGGGAACTGATGGATGACTGGGGGATGACATTCTGAGGCCCCTCGCAGGAAATGTCTGATGAGAGGATGATATGATGACTCCAGCAAACTGCAGGCCAATACTGAGGACAAGGCTGCTATCTTCCACTGGAGTGTGATTGGAGACAACCCCTTATCAAAGCTATCCTGGAGGAATCCCAGCAGCTGGCCGATTGACAGAGAAGTAGCCCCAGGGGAGCCACCAGCATCTTGACACCAGGAGCAAAAGGTCCACCAGGTAGCAAAATATATGCGCTCGGTTGATGGTTGCCTGGAAACCAGAATGAAGTCAATAGCCCCAGGAGGAATCTGATGGCTGATTAGCGTGCTCCGCTCAACCACCAAGCAGTCGGCTATAGCCAGTGGGGATTGGGATGGAATATCACCCGCTGGCTGAGTGCAGATTTGGTCATGGGAAACTGCCAAGGAGGGCAAGCAGATAAGTCATGAGGGCTGCGGGATCGGTAGCAGAGAATCCCTGTCCAAATAGGGCCGCAACTGGTGCACCAGGCGAACCTGGGGAAAAAAAACCCCGCTACAACCAACAAATGATGTTCCAATATCAGCTGTGGAGGACACACAAGTTGCGGACCTTCTCTAAGGGGGTCAAAAGATCTCACCAGAGTGATGGACGGACAGATGGACATGTCCTTGGGAGTCCAAAACCACCACTCCGTCCTGTTGGAATTGAGTCTGAGTCTGTTAATACCTATCCAGACCCTAACAGCCTCCTGACACTGGCACATTACTCCCAGTACTTCATTGAGTGGACACAGGGTGAAAATGTATAGCTGAGGGTCATCAGTATACTGATGGTAACTCACCCCATGCCCTTGGAGGATCTCATCCAGCGGTTTCATGTAGATATTAAATAGCAGGGAGGGAGAGGACCGAACCCTAAGGAACCCCACGAGGGAGGGACCTAGGAGCTGACCTCTGACTCCCTGTTAACACCGACTGCGACCAGCCAGAGAGGTAGGAAGTGAACTACCATAAAACCGTGCCTCCCACTCCTAGCCCCTTTAGCCGGTGCAGAAGGATACCATGGTTGATGGTATCAAAAGCCGCTGAGAAGTCAAGAAACACCAGGATAGAGGATAAACCCCTATCCCAGGCCCGTCAGAGATCATCTGTCAGTGTGACCAGAGCAATTTCTGTGCTGTAGCCGGGCCTGAATCCTGACTTCTGAGGGCCTAAATAATCAGCTTCATCCAAAGACTGTTGGACCTGGAGCGACACCACCTTCTCAACAACCTTCCCAATGAAGGGAAGATTGGAGACAGGACAATAGTTGTTAAATACAGCTGGTTCCAGGGAAGGCTTTTTGAGGAGGGGCACACAACTGCCTCCTTGTAGGGAGCCGGAAAGGGCCCCCTCCCTCAGCGAAGCATTGACAATCTCCTGTACCCAGCTCCGTGTCACCTCCCTGCTGGCTGAAACCAGCCAGAAGGGATACAAATCCAACAAACAAGTGGAGGAGTTGACAGCTCCTATGGCCTTGTCCACTTCATCAGGTGTTACTAGGTCAAACGCCTCCCACACAACAGGACTGAGACAAGCCCCTGTCATCTCGACTGATTCATTGTCCACTGACACTGCATTCCAATTGGAGTCAAATTGTGTCTGGATCTGAGCGATTTTATCTGCAAAAAACGTATTAAAATCCTCAGCACTTCCTTTCAAAGGATCGTCAACACAAACACACCCTAAACAGGGCAGCTAGGCAGGATTCTGCAGATGCAATCATAGATCTCCCCTATATCCCCCTCCCTGCTAGAAGATATGGTTGGATAGGATAATGGGATGAGCCCCATCATTGGACCTGCTGCAGAGCTTTTTCCTGGTGAGACTTGTCTCATCAGGCAGCCTTGGAGGACTTGATTCTCCTTTCATGACATTGATGGGAATAAGGAGATCGCTGACCATTTGAATAGCTACTTCTGTTCAGTTTTCTCAGAAGGCAGCTTGCAATATAATACTATGGATGGATATAGCATTGCTTCCAGCTGTGGGGATTCAGCTCCAGTGATCTCAGAGGCCGATTTCTTAGAAGAACTTGAACGATTAACGATAAATAACACAATGGGTCCAGATGGCATCCACTCCAGAGTTTTAAAGAACTCAGATCTGTGACTGCTACCCCCCTGACTGATTTGTTTAACCAATCCATTTTAACAGGAGATGTTCCTGATGATTGGAGAATGGCCAGTGTTGTGCCTATCCACAAGAAGGGTAGTAAAGAAGAAGGTCAGTCAGCTTGACATCAGTTATAGTTAAAATGATGGAGACTCTACTCAAAAAGAGGATAAATCAGCACCTAAAAACCAATAACTTATTTGACCCAAACCATCATGGCTTTACTGAGGGCAAATCATTTCAGACTAATTTCATTGATTTCTTTGACTATGTCACAAAGGTGTTGGATGAAGGTGGTGCCATGGATATTGCCTATCTAGACTTCAGCAAAGCCTTTGATCTGGTTCAACAAAAAAAGAGCTGATAGATAAGTTAGTGAAGATTGAACTTAATCCCTGGATTTGCAGCTGGCTGAAACGTAGATATCAGAGGGTTGTTGTTAATGGCGAGTATTCTGAGCAGAGCGTGGTTACAAGCAGTGTGCCACAGGGATCTGTTCTGGGTTTTATTCTTTTTAATTTGTTTATGAGTGACATAGGGGAAGGTTTGGTACAGAGGGTTTGCCTATTTGCCAATGACTCTAAAGTGTGCAATAGGGTTGATATTCCTGGAGTCGTTTGTAATATGGCAAATGATTTATCTTTACTAGATAAGTGGTCAAAGCAATGGAAACTGCAGTTTAATGTTTCAGGGATAGTGATTTCTGACAGTCTCAAAATGGGTGAACAGTGCAGTCAGGTGGTAGGGAAAGCAAGTAGGATGCTTGGCTGCATAGCTAGAGGTATTGTGATCCCAATGTATAGAGCACTAGTGAGACCACATTTGGAATACTGTGTTCAGTTCTAGAGACCTCACCTACAAAAAGATATTGATAAAATTAAACAGGTCCAAAGACGGGCTACAAAAATGGTGGAAGGTCTTAAGCATAAAATTTATCAGGAACTTAATGAACTCAATCTGTATAGTCTGGAGGACAGAAGGGAAAGGGGGAACATGATCGAAACATTTAACTGTGTTAAAGGGTCGAATAAGGTTCAGGAGGGAAGTGTTTTTAATAGGAAAGTGAACACAAGAACAAGGGGGCACAATCTGAGGTTAGTTGGGGAAAGATCAGAAGCAACGTGAGAAAATATTTTACTGAAAGAGTAGTAGATGCTTGAAACAAACGTGGTTGGTAAATTCACAGTAACAGAATTTAAACATGCCGGGGATGAACATATAACCATCCTAAGATAAAATACAGGACATAGTATAAGGACAGACTAGATGGACCATGAGGTCTTTTTCTGCCATCTTCATTTTCTATGAGTAACTAACTCAAGTTAGTTTTTTCTTCATTAAAAATAATCCTGAGCTAAATGGAATACTAATACATTACTAGGGCAAGCAGACAAAAGTATCACATGTTTGCATGGCCAAGAAGCAAGCTAAGGCTTCACTCCCATGCTCATTTTCCAGGACATAAAATGCACCAAACTAATCCAGGGTATCTGTTATCATGATTATCTAATAAACCATAGCTTGATGAATTCACACTATACACAAAATTTTAAAACATGATTTAGAAAATATTCTTAGCATAATAAACCCCATCACACTTCACATCATGATTACAAACCCAATCACATGAGTTTAATTATTTATTTCTTAGCTAAGCCATGCCAGTTATTTTACACATTTGTAAGCACCACTTGATAATCTACAACAGAATAAATATTTTCAATAGGAAACTTAAAAGAAAAGTCTGTAGAGCTTAACTGTTTCAGTAAGTAGATTTGCCAATTGTATTTTAATTGATTAAATGGAGACAGTCACATTCATTAAGGGAAACAATATTGAGAATTAATAGTATGCTTGTTAAATATTAAAATACTCAAGCTTCCTTCAAAAAGTCATTTATACCATGCTTTTATAATAGGCACATTTATTTCAATTTAATTTATATAGGAAGTGATATGGAATAATACAATAATAATAAATTAAAAATATAAGAATAAAAACAAATCTATCATAGTATTTATCTAAAGGCTCATTCAGATATGCCAGTCATCCCTTTGCAACTAGGAAATAATGAATGCATATTTGTAAACAGAGCTGAACTTCAGTCTACCGTGTCTCCTGTAAAGTAGTGAGGGAGAGGTATGGAGCCATAAAATTTATTATTTATCCCTGAATCAGATGAACCACAACAAAGGCAGTTTCCCCCATTTTTTATTTTATTTCACTATCTTCCTTTTTTGTGTGTTCCAACCACTATCCATCAAAATTCCAGGTTTCTTTTTCATAGCACAAGTATCTATCTCTCAGTTTTAATTACTACAAAGCAATCATCTTATCCACCAGGCATTCCTGATTCTGTATATGCATCACTACAGGTTTGTTGTAAACCTTCTTTTACTGGTGTATTACTCAGATCATAATAACTTAGCTCAGGTGTATAGCTAGGATGCCGATTCGGTTGAATGCCTTCCTTAAGTTTCTGAATGCACGATTCATCTGTTTGTTGATATCGAGATACTAGCACTTTGCCAGTTTTAAGATTTAGCCAGCTTCCTTTTGGCATGGATAATGAATCGTAAGTGAGTGCGGGTTCATATTCCATCTCTATATAGGCTAAGGATTGTCGACTCACAATATCCCTACTTACATGAGAAACTAGCACTTTCTCAACTTCATCAATACTCTGCATTTCATCCCAAGATTGCTCAATGCTGGGACTTGATACAGTAGTTACAGATGATCTATTGCTGCTACAGGCTTGCTGATCAAATTTTGATTCATTCAATTTCACATCAGATATGGGTGGCTTGGGACCATCTGCAGAATTTCCACTGTTCTCCAAAGCTCTTTTACCAAGCAAGCTGATACTTGTCTGCTGACTGTGACTTATCAGTACTTTTCCCGTTTTTCTGTTTAGCCAGACACCATTTTCTAGAGAAATTCTGCTATATGTCTGCAGAGCTTCATCTTCTCCCTCTACATATGATGATGTACTGTCAAGGGTACTCCTGCTTGTAGTCTCATAAGGCTCATTTGAGGGTGTGCTCCAAGGGATGTCATTATAGTGAGACTCATGTTTCACAGACTGCTTACTTCCTTGATAGCGTTCCTGCTCCACATCCAATTTACTGCTTATTTGGAGAGCCATCCCTTCTTCCTGTTCAGAGGCCATTATTTCTTGCTGTTGGCCGGTCTGCTGGGATGACATATCTTCTGCCTGTTGAGTTGCTACCCTCTCCACTTGTTTGCTGGCCTGTCGAGATGTTTCTATCTCTTTAATCAATGCTGCCGCCGCCATCTCAATCTCAAGCTGAGACTCATCCTTACCAGCATCTTGCTGTGCTATACTTTCCTTTCTGTCATTGTCAACACGATGTATTTTATCAATTTCAGTCTTTTTTACATCAGGTGTGGAACGCCTAGCAAAACTTCCCATAGGTGTGAGATTTACTTTTCCTGGTCTATGCTCCTGAAGCCAACTTCTTTCAGTTTGTTGACTAGTACATGTCATTAATTTACCCGTTTTTCTGTTTTGCCAGGTATTTATTCCAATCGAAATAATACTGTAAGTTTGCTGAGACTTTGAAATACGTGGAGGTTTTTGTTCTGAATCATTTATGTGACTTTCAAGAATATTATCCTCAGCCACTTTGTTCACTTTATCTGCAACCAGCTGGTGTTCTGCCTCTACCACAACAGGTTGTTTACTTTCCCATTGACGCAGTAATGTAGTGGGTTGCTGGCTTACACTCCGAGACTCAGGCATGATGGCTTGTTCACTATCTCTCTGGGATTTGGGCATGATGAGTGATTCACCATACCTTCGAGATTCTGATACATCAGGCTTCACACTGTCCTTCCTGGAGTCAATCAGTGGATCAGTGCTCCTTTGAGGTTCAGGGATGGCAGGCTGTTTGCTGTCCTTTTGGGACTCAGATACAGTAAGTGGTTCACCGTGCTTTGGGGATTCAAGTTCATATGGGTGATCACTGTCTTTTTGGAATTCGGGAATAATAGGTTGTTCACTATTTTGGAATGCAGATAGAGAAGGTTCATCAAACTTCCGGCACTCAAGGCAGATGGGCTGCTTGTTGCATTTCGATGATACTGGAACGACAGCAGGCTGTCCACTGCCTTTCCGAAAATCAAGCAAAGGGGGATATTCACTGCCCATTTCAAACTCTGAAGAAAGGAGTGGTTTATTGTCCCCGTGGGACTCAGAAACTGGAGGAAGGTTTGCCTTCTGGAACCCACATACAAAACCTGGTTCAGGAATCTTCTGGGAGGTGGGTGCTTCACTAGATCTCCTGGCCTGGGGCAAGTTGGATGGTTCACTAGATTTCTGGGATTGGTACATGCTGGCAGGTGCACTAACCCTGCGGGAATGGGGGGTGTTGGAAAGTTCCATGGCCTCATTGGCTTCCCATTTGTCATGAAATAATTCACCAGTTTTTAATTCACTTGCGAGAGGTTGTTCACTAGTCCAGTGAAGCTGCATGATGTTAGGTGGCTCTTTGGTCTGGAACTCAATTTCTTCACTGATCTTCAAGGAGTCAGACACCATACATTTTTCACTACATCTTTCAGACCCAGGCAAAACAGTTTCTTCGCTGCTCCTTTGGGTGTTAGGAGGAGTTGGGAATTCAGGAGTGGGCACTTCATTTTCTTTTTGGGATTCTGTGGTATCTGTCACTTCTGTACTTTCCTCAAACTCTAAGATCATGGGTTCATCGATACTTGCTTTTTCAATTTCAAGGGATATAGGCTGTTTGCTGCTTCTCTGGTATTCTAAACTTGGGGAGCGCTTACTGTCCTCAAGCACAGCAGCTTGTTCTTCACTTCTTCTGGTCTCAAATGCAGTATATTCTTTACTGGCAAGTTTCTGTTTTTTCTCTGTATAATTCTGAAGCCAACTATCATTAGTCTGTTGACTGTGATTTTGCATTAATTTGCCAGATCTTCGGTTTAACCAAGTATTTTCCTCCAGGGAAATGATGCTGTATGTCTGTTGACCAAATGACATGGTTTGTTTCAGTGGCATTGTATCAATCTCGTTTTCTGCCTCTGGGCTACCATGCTGTGATATTTGCTTTAGTTCAAATAACGTATCACTCTGATTATCTTTTTTTATTAATTGATGAACATGACCATCATGTTCAAATTCTTTTAACCCAGCTAATGGTCTTTTTTGATGACCTTGCCGATCTTCAAAAGGGAGACTACTGTGTCGAAATTCTTGCACTTCCTGGAGAGAGTCTGGAAAACTGGCTGGTAGACTGTAAGAGCAAAGTTCTTGAATGTCAATTGGCTTGATTCCTTGGTGAAAATCTTGCTGTTTTTGTGGCAGACTATCAACGCAGAGTTCTGAAATAACAGGCTTATCTGTTTTTTGCAAGTCATACTGATGACTACTATGGCGAGAGTCTTGCATTCCTAATTGTGCTCTAATTTTTGCAGCGCTAACTGTATCAGTCTGTAAACTTTTTTCAAGCAACTCTCTTTTCAGACTCTGAGCACTATCCGTCTGCTGAGTTTGG
This sequence comes from Erythrolamprus reginae, assembly GCF_031021105.1. Taxonomy (NCBI): domain Eukaryota; kingdom Metazoa; phylum Chordata; class Lepidosauria; order Squamata; family Dipsadidae; genus Erythrolamprus; species Erythrolamprus reginae. The sequence goes on along the minus strand of NC_091950.1, from coordinate 34,527,908 downwards.
TCAATTTTAATTTTCCGTATTTTTCTACGTCGCTTCGGTTTTTCACCCTCTGATTTTGGCTGTTGGATATCTTGCTTTGATTCTTGTCCCTCTGACTTTTTGTTAATGTCCTGAGATTCTTGTTCTGTAGCTTGTTGACTGCCCCGCTTTGATTCTAGCCCCTGTTGCTTTTGAATACCATGCCAAGATTCTTGTACTGCAACAGATTGACTACCTCGTCTGGATTCTTGTTCCTCTGGCTGTTGAATACTGTGCTGAGAGTCCTGTATTGCAATAGATTTACTATCACGCCTTGATTCTTGCTCTTCTGGCCGAATATTGTACTGAGAGTCTTGTACATCCGCAGACTGACTATCCCTGCCTGGTTCTTGTCCCTCTGACTGCTGAATCCCGTGACAAGATTCTTGTACTATATGTCTTTCAGAAATTTGTTCTTGTAACACTGGTTTTATTTCAGAAGTCCTAGAAACTGTTATTATTTCTTTTTCTGAATTGTTTTTTATCATGGATTGATGAAAAGGAAGTAAAAGTTCTGCAAGAGTTTCTGGGCCCCAAACAATACTGGTTTGCTGATAGCTAGATACCATCCGACCTGATCTTTCACAAGTACAAATCCTTTCTTTGTTCAAAGGCTGCCCCTGAGAAAATGTTTGGTTTGGTAGATTTTGTTCAAAAACGGCTTGCTTGCTGCTGTGCTGAGAATCCAATTTATTTACATCTTGTGTCTTTATTTGCTGACTATCATACTTTTCTACTTGTTTGGTTCCATCTTGCACACAAGCTTTTTTTATTTCTGTCTCTTCAGGAAAAATAATATCCTGTTCAAAGCCCTTAAGAGGTATTACACTACTTGTCCTTGCAGAAATATTTGTCTGCTCACTTTCATCCATTATTTCTTTTCGTCTAAAAATGCTCACTTTGCTATCTGTTTGCAGCGACTTGTCCGCCACATTTTTTTTAGAAACCCTTTTTCTAGGTACGTGTTCCATTATTTGCACAGAATATCCACTTTTCTGATAGTGACTGAACTGTGTATAATCTTCATTTGTGTTAGAGGCAAGTTCCAGTTTATCCAAATTGAGTATTTCCTCATTACCAGGATTTATCTGGGCAAGTACAATTTCAAAATCACTCAGCTTTTCTTTTAGCAAAATTGCTAAATTAATTCTGAAGCCCTGAGGCACCACCTTTTGCAGCATCAGCAAGCCAAATCTCCCTTCTGAACCAAGCTGTTTTCTTTTTAAAAGCTACATGTAAAAGAAACATAAGTGCTACCTTTTCTGATCCCACTTCATAACGATTCATTATTTTCATTAGGATTATGACTTGGATGTAAGTTGAACCATTTTCTAGGTGGTGATAAATCTTTGTTCAGTGCGTATTTCTTATTTACAGCCAGTTGGAATCATGGCCTTTTATGTCAAAATACTAGTTCTAGATTAAGGAGTTAGCAAGTAATTTGTCTGATGATGGTTTCCTGTTCTTACTCCAACTGCCTTTGTTCTACAAGCATCAGATAATTCTGTGACATCACTACACATTGTGCTCCAATCATTTATCTTATAGTTAAACAAGATTCTAAGTCCAAGCCTTTAGAACTAGGAATAGAGTTCATTTTTGCCATTCAAGGGCAGCAACTGAAACCTTGACTATTCTTCTTACTGCCTCCTAAAGAAAATGATTTTACAAATAGGTAAATAATAATAATTCCTTTAACGAATTCTTAAATGTTGCCTTACTGCTAGGAAATATTTTAGAAAATTGTTGAAAATGATGGTTTTGTAGAGTGCAAAATTGATTATTTAATAATTTCCTTTCACTAGATTTTCTGGCAGCCTTAACCAATTTCATTCCTTGGCTAGTAATTATGAGAGATGCAGTTCAGCCAGAGAGATGGGATTGTCTATTAATTCAACAATTGCCTCCAATTAGGGATCCAGGTCATCTGGCAGAGCCAGATCTCTAGGATCCTTAGAAAGGACAGAATGGTGGGACCCAATCTCACCTCAGTGGGTAAGATGTTCCATAGGGCAGGAGTCAAAACAGAGAATACCCTACTCCTGTACTCCACCAGCCTAGTGTTATGGCCCATCAGAATTACACATGGCGTCTACATTATCAAAATTGTAGAAAGAACTTAATTCGTTCCGTGACCAGGTTCGGAAGTAGAAGCAATTTTTCCCATAGAAATCAATGTAAAAGCAAATAATGCGTGCAAACCCATCCCAAAACTCACCCCTTTTGCCTTATTACCATGGGCATTCTGATCCTTGTTCGGGGGCAGATGGAGGAGATGGGTGAGGGGGAAAGGCAGCGGAGGCTGCCCGGAGGGAGCCTCGTAGGTGGATTCACACACATGGGAATCTGCCCGGCAGTTTGTCAGCTGGCGGGGCTTCCACCCTCCTTGAAAGTTTTTGGCGGCGGCGGTGGCAGGCAAAGGGGAATCCCGGCGGCACCCACTTCATCCAGGGGAGTCCCTTCAAGGAGCCCAAAGCAGTTGGCTTTAATTTCTTCTACCTTCCTGACCCAACCGGCGAGAAAGAAGAGAGCAGAAAAGTTGTGAGGGACGGCAGAAGGGCCTGCGTGAGGAACTAGAAGGATGCCCTTGGGGCAGGGTGGGGAGAGCTGAGCAGAAGAGGAGGGCACAAGTCAGGGTTTATCCCCAAAGTTGTGGGAAGGCGACGCCCAGCCCTTTCTCCTGAAGACTAGGCCACGAAGCAAGCACCAGAGTCCATGAAGGGAGGTTCTCTGCTTGGCCATCCACTCTCCCCAGGCCGTGGTCTTTTGGGGAGTGCTCCGTCACAGAAGTCTCCAAGTTATGACTACTAAAGGCTTCGGCGCACAAAAGACGAGGATGGGTGCTCCCTTCTGGGGAGAGGGACTCAGACCGAACAACCTTCCATTGGGGTTTTCACCAGTCCATGGTGAAAAACTGGCGCTATGGCAAGAAATGTGCCGCTGCCACTGCCACCACACTCTGGCTTCCCACAACTTTGGGGATAAATCCTGCCTTGCGCCCTCCTTCTCCTCTGCAGCGGAAAAGTTGTAGTTCAAAAGTCATTTTTGTCAGCTCAGCGCATTCGAGTGTTTTGTTAATAAAATTTAAAGTAGATGGGGTGTAATCCAATTTCCAAGTTTGTGTGAATATTAGATTAGATTTATTGGATTTATATTCTTGCAACTGTTAGTATATTTATTAACAAATATCTGTCTTCTGTGCTAGAGGTTGCCTAATTATCCCTAAAAGGAATAGTTTCAGTTTAAAGGGGATTGATTTCTGAATAATTAGGTCTAGGTATTTAATTTTTAGCCAAAAAGTTGGGGCACATCCACCAAAGATGGTAGTAGGTCCCTACTTTTTATCCCTTAAGAAAATCCATTCTCTTATCCAGGTTAACAATGCAGCCCTGTAGTAATTTTCCCAATTTGGAAGTCCCCTGCATGTCCCCCCCTCCCAGGTTCTATGGTCCTGCATTAGCTTAGACTTGATTTTTGCCCTTTTGAGCCATATACATTTGTGAATTATTTTGTTAAAATTGATGAAGAAGGATTTGTTTAATCGGAATCATCTGAAGGAGGAATTTTGGCAAGATAATCATTTTAATTGCAGATATTTTTCCCCTGAGTGATAATTGTAGCTTGGACCATGTGTCTAGGTCCTTAATTGTTTTTTGGACAAGTAGATCATAATTGTCCTTTTTTCAATGAACTACATCTTTGAGATACTATACTACTATTCCTAAGTATTTTACTTTCTGAGCTGTGTTAATGCCAAGCAAATCTTCTAATTTAGAGTTTTAGTGTGTGTGGGATGGTGTCATATTTTTAGTCATTTTTTTGTTAATCTTTAGGCTCGCAACCTTCCTGGATCTCTCAATTTCTTTTATTAGAATGTGAGCTGTAGTTAGTGGATCTTCAATAATGAATGCTATGTTGAAGATAGACAGATATAGACAGACAGATCTGGGAGTACTCCTGTCCTCCCCTTGACTTGAAAGAGATACGGATTGGCAACGCAGACTGTAAATATTTTTAAAAAATTTGTTTCTTTTGTCAAGTATGTATTGGTGATATACAAATATATAATATTTATATACATGATACTAGTAAAAAAGAAAAAAAAACATTGGGACAGGGGACGGAAGGCACCCTGGTGCACTTATGCAAGCCTGTTACTGACCTCTTAGGAACAGGGAGAGGTCAACAGTGAATGGTCTAAGGGTAAAGTTTTAGGGGTTAGGTGATGATACTACAAAGTCTGGTAATGAGTTCTTATGCATCAACTACTCGGTTACTAAAGACATATTTTCTGCAGTCAAGTTTAGAGCAGTTTACTTTAAATTTGTATCTGTTGTGTGCTCATGTGTTGCTGTGGTTGAAGCTGAAGTAATTGTTGATAGGAAGAATGTTGTAGCAAATGATTTTATGGGCTATGCTTAGATTGTGCTTGAGGCGACATAATTCTAAACTTTCTAAACCTAGGATTGTAAGTTTAGTTGCGTAGGGAATTCTGTTGCACGTGGAGGGCTCTTCTGTAATGTATCTCTGGACATTTTCTAGAGTGTTGATGTACGAAATGCGGTGTGGCTTCCAGATAGATGAACTGTATTCAAGGATTGAAGATTTTGTATGCTCTGGTTAATAGTGTGAGATTATGGGAGCAGAAGCTACATAGAGTTAGGTTAACAATGCTGCTCTGACAACCTAACTAACGGAAAATAATAATAATAATAATAATAATAATAATAATAATAATAATAATAATAATATTTGTATGCCGCCCCTCTCCGAAAACTCGGGGCGGCTCAAACAATAATAAACAATGTACAAATCCAATATTTAAAAACACAATTTAAAAATCCTTATAATAAAATAGTCACAGAACCCAATCAACCATACATAAACCAAGTAGTTGGAGGAGGTGTCAATTTCCCAATGCCTGGCGGTAAAGGTGGGTTTTCAACAACGTACGAAAGGCAAGGAGGGTGGGGGCATTTCTGATCTCTGGGGGGAGTTGGTTCCAGAGGGTCAGGGCCGCCACAGAGAAGGCCCTTCCCTTAGGCCGCGCCAGATGACATTGCTTAATCAACAGGACCCGGAGAAGGCCCACTCTGTGGGACCTAGTCGGCCGCTGGGATTAGTGTGGCAGAAGACGGTCCTGGAGGTATTCTGGTCCGATGCCATGTAGGGCTTTATAGGTCATAACCAACACTTTGAATTGTGATCGGAAACTCATCGGCAGCCAATGCAGGCCGCAGATGTTGATGAGACATGGCCGTATCTGGGAAGGCCTATGATAGCTCTAGCGGCCACATTCTGCATGATCTGAAGTTTCCGAACACTTTTCAAAGGTAGCCCCATGTAGAGAGCGTTGCAGTAGTCAAACCTCAAAGTGATGAGGGCATGAGTGACTGTGAGCAGAGACTCCCTGTCCAGATAAGGCCACAACTGGTACATCAGGCGAACCTGGGCAAATGCCCTCCTCGCCACAGCTGAAAGATGGTGCTCTAATATTAGCTGTGGATCGAGGTTTTCTTGGCTTATAGAAAAATGTATAAAGGAAGATCACTTTGGTATAATGGTTAATTAGTTAGAAATATAATTGGTGTTGTACTTTTTGAAGGAACATTAAGGAGGGAATTTAATTAAAAGAAAATGAATGGCAAAATTAGAAAAAAACTTTTGCAACTTTTTTGATTATTGATACTAGTTACTAACAAAATACTGCATTTTATTCATGGAAAATTAGATGGTACACTGTGTTGTTTGAATGTATGTTAAGAGGAAAAAAAAATTACACCCCCCCAAAACAGTCCTTCCTTCCTCTGTCCCTCCATTCATTTCATTCTTCCTTCCTTCCTTCCTTCCTTCCTTGTTCCCTCCAATTCTCCTTCCTTCCTTCCCTCCTCCATTCCTCTCCACTTCTCTTTCCCTTTTCTTTCTTTCTCTCTCTCTTTTCCCTCTCTCACAAAAACTTCTGTGCCCCGCCATGCGCCTCGGGGAGTAGGGGTGGGTGGGAGAGGCTCTGCCGCGAACACCCAAATTATCCATCTGTATTTAATGCTTAACGTTTAACAAAGCCAATGTCTAAAAAATATGAGAATTCTTGAAAAACTCCAAATAAGAAGGTGGTTTTTTATGACGGTGGGGTTTTTTTATCCCCACAAAATATCCTGTGAGAAAGCTTTTTCAATTTAACACATAGCTGAGAGCCATGTAATGTGTTCACTTATTGTTTCAACGAACAATTCCAATATTAAAAAGTTTAAGTAGGCAGGATGAATGAACTTGAGGGGATGCGTCTCTGTCTCTCTCTGCTGAAAAAATAAGAGTCCCTGCAAATCAACTTACAGGAAAGGTGGAGAGAGAGTGAGGCGACAACTCCGGTGTAGGCACAAGTCTATGCCCGCCGCTTTTTCCCCAGGGCGCCGCTTCTGCGCACAGGTGGCAAGGCCATCCAACCGCTGCCTCTTGTTTCCTGGGGGTGGGTTTGCTTCCTATTTCTTCCCGGTGGCGGGAAGAATATCAGCAGGAGTGGGAGGGGCGTGGTCCTCGGACACAACCGGAGAAGCTGGGCGGGGCTCAGAGCCCACAAGGGTTTCTCCCAGCTGACAGCAAATCAGCGGGTGGGAGAAACAGTGGCGGCTCTACCCCGCGGGGTTTGAAAAACCTGCACGGAGTTTGTTTTTTACCTGCGCAGCCGCATGACCACCTAGACTAGAGGGAACAGTGGCCTCAGCCATGCGGCCCGCAGGCCATAGTTTGGAGACCACTGGTCTAGATAATTGGCTTCTTCCAAGGACCGCTGGAGCGCCACCACCTTCTCAACAACCTTCCCCATAAAGGGAAGGTTGGAGACTCGACCATAGTTGTTGAGAACAGCTGGGTCCAGGCTTCTTGAGGAGAGGGCACACAAGTGCCTCCTTGTAGGAAGCCAGAAAGGACCCCCTCCCCAAAGAAGCGTTCACAATCTCCTGGATCCAAATTCATGTCACCTCCCTGCTGGCCAAAACCAACCAGGAGGGACACAGACCAAGTAAACAGGTGGCAAAACTCACAGCTCCAATGGCCTTGTCCACTGGAAAAGAGATTGGGGGAGTATCTCTGGAAGGTACCTGAGGGTGATTTTAGGAGAAGCTCCATCAAAGGAGAGGACGGCAAAGGATTAGGCAGCTTCTGATATCAAAGCCTGACCACGAAATCTCCTATTTCTTACTAGCTTCGGCCTTCCTGGTAGCATAATCAGCCTGCACTTCACTTGAGCGGCTGTCGAGCAAAAAGCCTTCCTCAGGGGAAAGCCAGCGGCCCCACCTCCACTGAGTATCCGAAGGGGCCGCCTTCTTTTCCCATTGGCACTTGCCCGACAGGCCGACTCCCTCTTCCTCCGGTCCTCTTCCCGGGCCGCTAGAGAGCGCAGCTGGACCCTACCCGGTAGCTTTTAGGCCGGCCTCCGCGTTTGCGCAGTGCGCGTGAGACCGAGGCAGCCGCGGCCCAGGCTTGGGAAAGTGGAGCGGCGGCGCCTGCTGCGGCTTGCGGCGGGGCCGGCGGCTGGAGGGAGGCGGATGTGAGACCGCGGTTGGCCGGGCCTGCGGGCAGGGCCGGGGGGGAGCGCTTGGAACAGCTCCGTGCCCCTTCCCCCTCCCCCGTCATCCCATCCCAAGGCGCGAGAGGAAGAAGAGGGGGCTATGCAGCCGCCTCAGCCGCCCCCCTACGAGTTCCTCAGCGAGGAGAACGGGCAGAAATGGCGGGGGCTCCTCGTGCCGGCCCTGCGTAAGGTCAGTCCCCTCCTGGCGGCGTCCTGTCAGTGCGGGCGCGCCCTCTCGCACGCGGTCCTTCAAGATGGGGAATTGCGGGGCTAAACCCCCCTCCCTCCCCGCCTGCCCCCGTTGCCAGGCGTCTCCCGGGCAGCGGGAATCTTCCCTCTTGTCAGTCGGCCAAGCGCTCTCGTGCTTCAGTTTACCTCAGGCGAAAGGGTCCCTTTCCGAGCCTGAGGGAGCCGCCCCCGTCAGGGCACGCCCCCTTTAACCTCTCCGTTTTGCCTAAGGCGAAATGCTCTCCGTGCCCCCTCAGGCGCCACAGGAGCTTTCTCCCAACGTTACATTGCGTTGCAGGTGTGATATGGGGTTTCAGAGCCTGCTCTGTATCGTGCGCATGGAATGAGGGGCTTTTGGGGGGGGGGTCGCCTTCTCAGCTCAGCTTACCTCATTAGTTCCTATTTATTATTTAATTTAATTTATTTGTTTTTTCTAGTATGCGTTGGTGGCATAGAAAGATATGTAATAATATTTATATACATGATACTACTCTGCTCAAAAAAGTAATGGGAACACTTAAACAACACAATATAACTCCAAGCAAATCAAACTTCTGTGAAATGAAACTGTCCACTTAGGGAGCAACACTGATTGACTATCAATTTCACATGCTGTTGTTCACATTCAACTTTGTACAGAACACAGTACAGTATTCAATGAGAATATTGCATTCATTCAGATCTAGGATGTGTTATTTGAGTGTTCCCTTTAATTTTTTGAGCAGTATAGTAAAAGAGAAACATTAGGAAACATTTTTGTGAGAATTCGAGTTCCTGGAGTTCAACGTCAGTAAAACACATCTGCAGGGTTAGAAGAGGGAAGCTGTGGCGGTGTGGAAATTCCCCATGCTTTCCCAAGAGAAACCTTCTTACTTGTTGATAATTAAGCTTGTATGCGGCCTTACCTCCAAGGATGTTGGCAGGGTCCCTCTGGTTTTTACTTATATACTGTATAGCTCCTAGGACCTGCCTATCTTGTAATTACAAATTTGGAACAATATTGCATTCAGTTGCTTGCAGTGGAGTTTCCCATTAATGTGCATTATTGCTGGGTGGGGGGATAGACTGTTCTGTGCATTGACTAAAAACTCTTGGAGTTCATTGTTTCTAACAATGAACAAATAATAGAATGCAGGTAATCCTTGCTTACCGACTACCTCGTGGAATGACTGAAATTACTATTTTTATTTATTTATTTATTTTGTCTAATACACAATGAGGGTTTTAGTGGGTATATATCTATAGACACATAGTAAAATACATGATGAAGGTTATAGAGGAGATACTCATAGTAAAATATATATAAGGAATAATAGAAAAGAAGATATATTAATAGAACATATCAATGAAAGAGTAGAAGAAGAGATATAGGAATAGAAGAAAGGTATAGGAGATATAGGAGAGCAATAGGACAGGGGACGGAAGGCACTCTAGTGCACTTGTACTCGATGACACTAAAAAAATCCCTTTTGATCAATCTTCATAATTATGACCATCCTGCAGTCGCATAACCATTGAGGTGCTTCTCAACGAATTTGTGACAAGCAGAGTTAATAGAGAAAGTGGACATAAATTGTGATAATTGATTTTTTTTCTTGTATATACTAATCTTGTAACTCAACATCTTTTAATTGAAATCCTTTTCAGATTATTAAATTGTTTTACTGAGCCCTCCCTTCTTGATGGCATATTATAAGTTGTAGTCCAGGACCTGAACACCTTGTTGAGGAAGATTACAGTAATGTTCTTTTTATGTGGAACTGTTGTATGTTCTTTTTATATGGAACTGCCAAAAGGCATCTTCTGTCACTGTGTGATTCAGATGTTGTTCTGTACAATGCACAGATAATTCTATATTATTCTTCAGTTGGCTCCTTGTAAAGACATACTTCTTGTCTTGTATTACCTCTTCTGTATGCACATAGATATTGTGATCATATTGATCATCATGGTCCTGTAAATTTTTATGTAAAGTAGGTAGTTAAGTAGATTTGTATGTGCATGGAAACTGCAAATATAGTAGGCATACTCAAACACTATAAAGATTTGAAAGGAAAACACAAACTGTAGAATTTGAGGTGTTTGTACTGCATGATGTTGACTATTGTTTGAATAAAGAATTCAGTATAGGTACAATGCTGGTGATGCTGGTCCAGACAATGTAGTGTGATTTGTGTATTTGTTTTTGACTCAACAAGAATGAGTCCTTTTGCTCTGATGGATCTAGCATAGTGAATGAATTAGTAATCTGAGTCATTGACGTATCCATCTGCACACACAACAGTTTTTATATCCTTCCATAGTCTAGGCTAGGGTATTTTTTGCCAGTCAATATCTAATCACAGAATCTGCCTTTTGTCTAAGAAACTGAGGATTGCTTTGATTGTCTTGTATTGTTTGATTTTATAACATAGTATTTCATTTCAGTTTTGTGCTTGAACTGAGATGGAGCTTTCCTGTATTAAGAAGTCATGATGTGATTCTAATTATACCATTACCGCAGTATCTATTTCTTTTTTAATAATTTTCAAAATTCAGAAAAAGACAAGCAGGAGAACTATATAAGCATTTTTATTTGACCTAGTTCATGTGCTGAACAAAGACATAATGGGTTTATTTGATTCATTATGTTGCATGAACCCATGAGTCTTTTACACATACTTTATGGCTTAGTGTACTATGTGTGCTCAATCATTTGTGGATTGCTTAGTAAATCAAGCTAAGAGGTTTAACACTGTGTGTGAACCTATATATATATATGTGTGTGTGTGTGTGTGTGTTTTCGTAGATTTTCACGGGTATATGTATGTAGATTGTTCTGAGTTCGGGTTTTGCCCCGTGTAATATTTTCAGTATCTATGCGACGTTTCGGTGAAATCACATTATATATATATATATATATATATATATATATATATATATATATATAGGCGTACCTTATTTTTTGGAATATAAGATGTACCATTCTACTCCCAAAAGAGGGTGAAAACTTGGAGGCATCTTATACACCGAATGTAGCCCCCCCCCAGCCCCCCCACCTGTTAAGCCAAGCAACTGATCAGCTTCCCGGCCCTCAGTTGATTTGAGGCTGCAGGCAGGCTCAGGTGAAATGAAATGAAAGTGAAAACTGCAGGGAAGCAAATTGCTGGGATGGAGAGGCAGAATTTAATTTTCTTGTGCTAATCAGTTGCTGAAACTAGATGCAAGGAGGTAAATCAATAACTATAAATGTCTGTAGAATGTTCAAATTATTAGTCTTATTTTTAAAGACTGCTTTATTATTGTTCTACACAACTTAACAAAATGAAGAAGCTTTTAAAAATAAATGTTTGATCTGAAGCGGCCCAGTGCATTTATATCTTATTTTAAATAGCAGAGAATAATGTATACTTCTAGAAAGCCACATCAATTTTAACAGCAGCTGTACAAGTATAATCTGAAATGTAACAGTGTCCTGTTTTAATATTAAGATAAGGCAGCTCAGTTAAACCCTGACTTAATCATGTTTGGAGTAGATCTATTTGAATAATTGGGAGGAGTTAATGTGACTACATTAAAAAAAACTTTCTGGCATTAATATACTGCCATAATGTATATTTCTCCAATTCTTTGACATTTCTATGGGCCAGGCATATATGCACAGAAATTCACAGCAAACAGTGTATATAATCTGTGTTATTTTCTCATTGCTGGGAGGCACAGGCAAATTTGTTTCCCTTGTTTTCCTTCCCCAAAATTATTTTCTGTTGTGTTTTATACTCTGAAAAATATGGTAATTTATTTTGTCCACAAATTTTAATTGCATTGTAATTTGTTAACCATCGTTTATATTTTGGGTATATATTCTCCTACCCCCATCTTCATATTTTATGGCAAGTGAGCATATTTGGAATGTTGAACATGTCACAGGCATTGTCACAAAATAATTTCATGATATTTTGGTTCTTTGCAAAAAAGATAAATTGAATGCTTTGTTGTTACAGGAAAATATGTATTTTTGTATGTATGTATTTATATGTGCACACACACACACACACACACACTTTTTTCCTTAAGTATGCCTCCAAATACTCAGAGGAATTATGGAAATACAAGTCATGTTTGAGGCTGCTACTTTGCTTTGCAACATGCTTTCCTTTTGTCTTTTTTAAAAATTAAAATACAGGTAATTTAAAAAAATAAAATGGGCAAGCCTAGCAGATTTCAAGGAATAAGTTGTTGCTCCAAGAGCAATACTGTACTTTGGACTTAGCTTAGTATGTGAGAGATACCAAAACAATAATTTCAGTGAGAAGTTACTTGCTATTCTGATCACTTTAAATTTATTAGTTTAGTTTAGTTTAGTTTATTTAGATTTGTATGCCGCCCCTCTCCGAAGACTCGGGGGGGGGGGGGCTAACAACAATAAAAAACAATGTAACAAATCTAATATTAAAAAGTAATCTAAAAAAAGCCAATTTAAGAAACCAATCATACCAACAAACATACCATGTATAAATTATATAAGCCTAGGGGGAAGGGAGAAAAAAATTTTCAATTCCCCCATGTTACAATTTGTATTATACAAATTTTATTTCTCTCTATGAAAAAATACAAAAAGATTATTTGTTTCCCTTTCCATAAATTTTATGAAGATTTATGGTTATCAAAAAATATCATTTGATATAACAGATAAAAACTTGTTTCCTGGATTATCTTTCATCTGTCTGCTATTTTTGTTATTATGTTTGTCCATTTTTTTCTCAGTTACAATATAAGTTTGTTTGAAGGAAGATTTGCTTTTTTGCTGTAACTTCAAAAAATTAACTGGGGAAGAGAAAGTAATTGAATTGGACATATATCATTAAATTATTAAGGTAAAGGAGTGTTTGAGTTAATCTCAACTCCAAGTGACTGAACATCCAGTAGTTTTTCTTGGCAATAAAATGAAAATAGTTTCTCCTGGCCGAATGGAAATAACATCCCAGAAGGCGACAGTGGCAAGCCATTTTCCTAACTTAGTCAAGTAAAGTTATTGGAGACTGTGAACAGAAATTGAAATTAAGTAAAGGACATCTTTTTAATACTATGCTTTCATTCATTTCTAACCTTTCATAAATAATCCATTAGAAACTGCTCATCTTTAGTATTTATGGATTTTGATATTTGTTTTATGTGTATGCATTTTGTGATGTAAACTACCAGGAGTTGTCTTTTAAACCTGGTTATACACAAGCATTTTATGCGGTATTCTTCTTGAACAAGATTCAGAAATACATTTTAGTAAAGAACATGATGCCAAAGGTCATGACTGGTTATGGGAGATGATCATATTATGTCAGGTCAGGATTATAACCTGTTAAATCCTCCATGGCTTTGAGTCAGAGGAGTGCCTTTTCCCCTCATATTCACATTAGAACATTTTCATCAGAGATCTATTGTTAAGTACTCTCATATGCTGATATGGCTAATATAATGAGTGATTCAGGAATGACTTTTTAAAGCACTCTTCTCTAAGTATGACATGATATCCCTAGGGAGGACTACTTTTGATTTCTACTTTCTGATTATTTGCCTGAATCAGCTTTTCAAAGTTTGTGAAGAAAGTTATAAATAACTGCAACTTTTCAGGATTTTTGAAGAATGCTATAAATAACTGCTAAATTAATTTTAATGCAAGTTTCAAAATAACTTATTTCGACTAGGGTAAACATATATGTTTACTACTATGGCACACATTTGTTTGGTTGATAGGCTTCTAAAAGCCCTATATCTTCAGAAATGTAGTCATCTAAAAGAGGGTGTTTTCCAGAATGAGGGAATTGCAAGAAAGTACTGGGTAAAAATATTTCTGCATGATTCACAGTTCTAAATTTAGAAGCATTTTTTCCATTCCCTTTCACATACCAAGGCTTTACAGAAGATGGTAACACTAAGTTATTAGTTAATGAAAGCAAAGCTTACCTGTATCCTTCTACATAAATATTCATTATTGGACATTTTATTGTGGAGCACTAAGAAAAATTAGTTTTTAAAATTATAAGAAATACGGTCGGTATGATCATCAGTATCTCTGTACTCATTGTCTTCTGATTGAACATAACAAATATATATTTCCGCAGGTTCAGCAGCAAGTCCATCCCAACCTTTCAGCCAAGGAAGATTCCCTCTTTTACATCGAGGAACTAATTCTTCAATTATTAAATAAGTTATGCATTGCTCAGCCACGTACATTTCAAGATGTGGAGGTATGAATGCAGTACATGTGAGTTGGGGGGGGAGCAGGTGTTTCCTCACAAAACAATGCTACTATAAAAAGAGGAACTGAAAAATTCAACAAATTAAATCATGCAATGAAGAGAGTATTGCTTCTCTAAACTATTAAAGTAGATCGTAAAATATGGAGAATTTTAAAATTGGTATATGGATATATTGATCAATATTATCTAGTATAAGTTAATATATATAATATATATTTTATAATATAAAGCCAACAAAATGTTATTTTTAGAGAGATAGTTTAGAGAGTTAGTTTACTGACAGTAGACCTTTAAAGGAAGTCCTTGACTTATGATCACAATTGAAGACAGTTGTTAAGTGAATTTTGCCCCATTTTATTACTGTTCTTGCCATAATTGTTAAGTGAATTGCTTTGGTTGTCAGTGAATCTGGCTTTCCCATGGACTTTGCTTGCTAGAAAGTGACAATAGGTGATCACATGACCCTGCAATACTGCAACTGTTATAAATACATGCCGGTTTCCAAGTGTCCAAATGTTAATCTCTCAAGAGAAGGGCGGCATGGAAATTGAATTAATAATAATCATTTGACCATAGGGGTACTGAAACGGTTGTAAATGTGAAAAACGTTTATAAGTAAGTTGTGCTGTTGTAACATTGAATGGTCACTAAATGGATGGTTCATTCTGTGAGTGTTCAAAATCGGTACTGAACAAAACGAGTTATAATTGATGCCCAAATTTATAGCTGTAATCCCTCAGTCAAATTATTAAAAATTGGCACTTAGTAGTGTTCCTGCCCTTACAATTGCAGGGACGTTGCAATTTCCCCTCAGCTATCTCTCTCTTAATCTTCCACCCACCCACTAGTTACAAAAAACTGCTATGGTCCTGATGGCCTCATCTTGCTCACTGGCTACTTCTCCTAACCTCACCAGGGTTCTCTTTCCTCCACCGCATAGCTCTTTCCCAGTACACCACAGCTAGAAAATCCAGGCCCTCTTCTTTCCCCCATTATACCTGCCTCTTTAATTACAGAAAAAGGCAAAGGTAAGTGGACCTGGGCACGATGGGGCAAGAATAGGGCCTGGCCCTCCCTCCCAGCCCTGGCAACTTTCATGTACTGGTGGATGCTGAACCTCCTAGGGCCCGCTCGATTTATTTTATTTATTTATTTTTTATTTATTCTTTGTCCAATATACAATACATATGATAGAGAATAGACATTAAGTAATATATATAAAGATAGGAAGTAAAAAAGAAGAGAAGTAGATAGGAAGAGAATATATATAGAGGAGAGAATATATAAGATAAAAGGGAAAGGAAAGACAATTGGACAGGGGACGATAGGCACACCACACCGGAGGGACCACTGTAGAATTGTGCATAGCTGTTGTTTGGAAGGGAAAAGAATACTCAGAGAAATAAATGATATACTTTAGCAAAATTTAAAGAACATAGTCTTCCTCTCTTTTTTTATTGAGAATTTGACAGCTGGGGGTTTTTTTACATTCGGACAGGAGCGTGTTCAAAAGACATTTCCTCATCCAATTGACAAGTGGGCAATTGCAGATGCACAGTCAGCTATTGAGAAGCGAAAACGAAGAAATCCTCTCCTCCTGCCGGTGGACAAAATACATCCTTTATTAAAGGTATGCTGAGACAAAAATACTGGTGATTTAATATGACATTTTTAATTTGCTAAATTTAATCATTTCCTCTCCTATCCTTCACTAAGAGTCTTCCCTGAAAAATATGAAGTAATTGTGAAATAGCAGAATATAATTAGACATGCAGAAAAATATATCCTTTCTTGAAAGAAAAGTGTGTGTCCTGTGGTTAGAAAAGGGTAAAAAGCTCAAGCAGAGAAAGAAATACCAATTCTAGTTGTGGGTAAAAAGAAATCCAAAACAGCACCAGCCTCATGATAGTTTGTGGAATCTTATGCATGGAGGCTTGTGTATGTTCTGCAGGTTCATTGATTCCAAGTTAAAGTGCGTATTTTTTACACCCTTTCCATCATGAAGTAACATTGGGGAGGGGGGGAGCAGGTGTCATCAAATGAATATTTCCCCTCAAAAAAGATTATCATTTTCACAATAGTTTGCAAGAATCTCTCTTAAAACTGCCAAAATTGCAAAGGATTTGGGTAGATTTGAGGAGGGAATCAGAAATATCTTTTTAAGGTATCTCAAATTGTGCTGCCTTACATATAAGTGTCCTTGTGGTACCCAGCTCTCTGACTTTGCTCAGATAAAAGCAGAATAAATGGGATTTTATACATATTCTCTTGTGTTAATTTTCAGGAGGTTCTTGGTTATAAAATAGATTATCACATGTCGCTTTACATTGTGGCTGTCTTGGAATACATCTCTGCTGACATCTTAAAATTGGCTGGCAATTATGTTTTCAACATACGACATTTTGAGATTTCCCAACAAGACATTAAAGTATCCATGTGTGCTGATAAGGTGAGGTTCTTTGGAAATCCCAAATTTATGTAAATATTTCAGCTCAGTTATTTAGTTGTTGGGTATTATTCTTGCTATTTCATCTTGCCATAAATAGTATTGTTGTTAAATTACATTTCTGTGTCAATAATATGTACTCAAAGAAATTATGACAATAGTCAGTAAAATATTAAATTTGATAATTTTTCAAAAAGGCCACAACTTCATATTGGGTTGTAAAATATTTATTCATGTGTAAAATATATCTTCTCTATTTAGGTGTTAATGGATATGTTTGATCAAGATTACATTGGTTTGATTTCCTTATGTGAGGAAGAGCCTTCTTCTTCTGGTGAACTTAATTACTATGATCTTGTCAGGACCGAAATTGCAGATGAAAGACAGTATCTGCGGGAGCTAAATTTGATCATAAAAGTATTTCGAGAAGCCTTTCTATCTAACAAAAAGCTGTTCATGCCCAATGTAAGTCAATCCTTTGCCAAATTGACCCTTTGTTGTGATACAGTGTGTGCTTTGAAATAAATTTAATTATGTTAAAAATTCCCCCCTCTCGAATCCTCATTTTAATGAGCAACAGGTAACTAAAAATCTGCTTTATTGAATATTAGTTTTCTAGTTTCTCTTTTTAAAGAAGTGTTATTTTTCAAAAATGCAAACAAATTCTTTCTTCATAGAACCAAAATGAATTACCTTACTTTGATGGAGCAATTAAAATAAATCATAAATGAATACAAATTGCAATTGACATCTTGCCATATACTGTTACAACTGCAAGTGTTTTAAAGGTATTTTGAGACTTGGTAGCCACTTTTTCCATAAACATCTGTTTAAAGAACAGTAGCTGAGGCAAGCATTTTATAACAGATCAGAAGTTTGTGTAGAAAAAAAGATTATATAAAATAACTCATTGTCTAAAATTCTTTAGATTTGACTTATCAACATTTCAATATCTGTATTGAAGTTCAGACATCTTAATGTTGCTACAATTAAGAAACCCTGGTCTAAAATCATACAAAATCTTCCATAATTTTTAAATGTAAACTATTTCATCAATTTTTAATCAAATAATAGAATATTTAAAACAACTGTAAAATGATACACATTCAGAATGGATTTTCTTTTCCTCAGGATATTGACATGATATTTAGCAACATCACAGATATCCATGAATTGACAGTGAAACTCTTGGGATTAATTGAAGACACAGTTGAAATGACTGATGAAAGTAGTCCTCATCCCCTGGTTGGCAGCTGTTTTGAAGATCTAGCAGAAGTGAGTTAACAGTGTTGTTACATTTATTATTCAGTGGGGCACGACTAATTCAGATTTTGTGTGTGTGTGTGTTAAGAATGAATTTCTTTTGCTATGGAGTATTATTCTCAGGACTAACCCACTAGTGCTGGGTTGCTGCCAGTTTATACCAGTTCTTCTGTACCAGTGGTGGAAATTTCCCCCTGTTCACCGAACTGGCAGTAATGGCCCCCTGGCCACGCCCTTGAACCAGTTCTCCAATCTCTCCATATAATCAACTTGCAAAGAACTTTCTGCATGTGCACAGAGTGTCATTTGCACAACATGACAGGAACTCACAATGTGCACTTATTTATTTATTTATTTATTAGATTTGTATGCCGCCCCTCTCCGTAGACTCGGGGCGGCTAACAACAGTAATAAAACAGCATATAACAAATCTAATATTTAAAATAACTAAAAACCAGCACTTCTGACCTGATGTGAACTGGTAGCGAAGTTAAGTAGAACCCACCCCTGCTCTCCACCTACAAATACATAATTAGCCTATTAAAGTGCAGGCGTATAATACATTTATTATAAAACTTTTTTTTTTATAACTGGGAATTCAGACTTGAAGAATATATATGGTGGGCAAACCTAAAAAGTCTTTTTCTTTGATAATCTACTTATTCATTATGAGTTCCTCCAGTGTTTAAAATTGCAAAGTTAATGATACAATATCTTAAATGGGAAAAGTTCTAATCCAGGTATCATGTTTTATCAGCTTATTAGCAATTAAAGAATCTAAAAGTTATGCATTAATAATTAGTAATTTACTAAGATCTTTTGTCACATGTGATGACAAAATATTTTCGCAGAAAACAGTGATGAAATGGTTTGTACTCTTTCTGAAGTACTGGTTTGTTGCAGAATATATCATACATATGTGCTCATAACTTCCTTTTCTGTAATTTATTAGAAAATACTAATAGTTTGCCTTTCTACTTCAAAAGTCTTTGCTGATTTAATCATTTTCTTAAAATTATGATATATACAACAGTTCTTTGGAAAGCTTGTTGCTACCTCCTAAAATATATTTTCAGGCTTAATTAAGCAGAAGATCAATTGAACATAAATATTATTTTTAAAAACAACCAGATCTTTTTTAAACAAAGGGTTTTTTTTGTTTTTTTCATTTAACATATTTCCATACTTTATACTTACTATGATAGTTTTATTATAGTCCCCCTTGGTAATCCCCAATAAAAATAATTCTGGTGTATATTCTACTTGAAAGTCTGTTATTTCCTGGACCCATATACTAATTTTTACCCAGTATTTCTTTGCTTCTGTACATGACCACCATATATTGTAAAAAGTGCCTTGTCTTTGACCACATTTCCAACAATTTCATTCCAGATTTGGATAGATTTTTGCCAATTTTGCTGGTGCCATATACCACCTATAAAGCATTTTATATTGATTATCTTTATATTTTGCCAATTTAGTTATTTTATAATTTCTATTCCATATTTTCCCCCAGTCTTCTAATTCTATGTCATGTCCAATATTCTTTGCTCTTGCTACCATAACTCCTTTTACTATATCTTCTACTTTACCAATTTCTAGTAGATAGCTATAAATTTTTGTTGTTTTTTATCCGTGCCCATTAATATTTTGTCTAATTGATGTGGAACTGTCCTGAATCTATATTCTTTGTCTTTTTTATATGGTGATTAAATTTGCATATACAGCCACGACTATCGTTATCCCCAAGTCTTCCAATTGTTGTCTATTTTTAAGATTCCCTTGGCTGTCTAAAAGTTGTTGATAGTTGACCATTTTATTTACTTCTAAGATATTTGGGTAGATTATTGCTTTCACTGAGGATACCCACTGAGGATTTTCATGTAATGTTTTCTTTTAATTTCTTGTCCTTCTTGCATCAAGGCTTTTCCTATTTTGTGTCTCCCAAAATATGTATGCTTGTTTATGTGTTTATTTCCTTTATCCCATAGGTAAGCATGCCATCTTTTTGACAGATCATGTCCCTCTAATGTTAGTAATCGTTCTTTTCTTAGATTGATCCACTTGTTGACCCATATCAAAGTTGCTGCTTTATAGTACAATCTCCAATCAGGGAGCCCCATCCCACCTCTGCTTCTCTCATCCCAAAGGTCTATTAATTTTATTCTTGCCTTTTTTCCTGCCCAAATGAATTTTATTGTAATTTTATTCAATTCAGTAAATAATTTTTTATCAAATTTTATGTGTATGAGGCTTCTCACAGAGGCTTCTCCACGCCTTTTCCGGCCCTGTTTCCTCCCTGGAGATTCTTAGAGAGGCCCGACAGAGGCTTCTCCCTGCTTTTTCTGGTTACAGTTTCGGAGGCTCGGGTTTGTAAGTGGAAAATGGTTCTTGAGAAGAGGCAAAAAAATCTTGAACACCCGGTTCTTATCTAGAAAAGTTTGTAAGTAGAGGAGTTCTTAGGTAGAAGTACCACTGTGGTTATTTGTGTTCTATATACTATACTTACAATTACATAGCTTTTAAATGTGTTTGGATAAAGTTATCCATCCTATATATTGGTCCAATACATGAATTAGATGATATTTAGGTGATTTACATAACCTTTAAAAAAATTATAGAAAAATTAGTGACATCTAATTTGAATGGCACTACATTATCCAAGTTAGATCATATATTTTACAATGCTTATTCTATTTTTCTAGGAACAAGCCTTTGACCCATATGAAACCTTATCTCAGGAAATCCTTTCACCACAATATCAAGAACATTTTAATAATGTAATGGCTAAACCTGCTGTGGCCTTACACTTCCAGGTATATATGCAGATTTGAAAGTTCTAATATAGAAATAAAGCAGAAAAGATCTCTATTTCATATGTTAGTAATCTTGATATAATAATTTAAATTGTAGAATACGGATATTGTTGAATTCCAACCCTTATCAATTCCCAGATAAGAATTGTAGAATTGTAAATTTGCAATATTGGGAGGTCAAAACTGTAGACGGACAGAAGTATTCTTTTTGGAGAGTAGTGGCTTTCTCCTTATAACCATGCATGCACACCATTGTTATTTAGTGCTGTTCTGCTGATGGTTTCATGAACCCTGACATTTGCCATTGGGAGAAAGGTTTTTTGTTCCTTAGATATTACCTGGATTCTTTGAGACCTCATGTAATATTAAATACCCTGTTCAGTGTGATCTTGTTCAATCACTCCAAGGAAGGGTAAAAATAGCATTAAATTGCCCCCATATGTACACAATATGCCTGACAGCAGACTTTGTAAATAGTTTTCCTGCCTTGCAAACAATTGTTTTTCAGATGTACTCAGAATCCACCTTTGTTCAAGCCTTGACAC
Source organism: Erythrolamprus reginae (assembly GCF_031021105.1). NCBI lineage: Eukaryota > Metazoa > Chordata > Lepidosauria > Squamata > Dipsadidae > Erythrolamprus > Erythrolamprus reginae. The sequence goes on along the minus strand of NC_091950.1, from coordinate 34,506,786 downwards.
GCTTCCACATACCTGCTTTGTAAATATCAGATTTGATAGTGAATTTCCAGAAGTCTGTTCCACTGTCACACCTGATTATCATTCTATTGATTGAAACATCTGATTCTAATTTCCCCTTTAAATGAACTCATAAACCTAGAGGTTCATATATGCTGCAACATGTATATATGTAGCTTTGGATCATTTTTCTCTGTAAATAATAAACAAGTATAATATTTTTGACTCATTAATTTAATTGGTCCTGTTTGTTCTAGGATAAAGCTAGTGTGGAAAATATACATTTTAATGACTACGTATGCAGAAATATTGAACATTCAAAAGGATTAACAAACTTTTAAGCACCATTTATACAGACATAATACAAAAAAATAGCCATATAACTTTCCACCTCTTGTTTTCTGGATTTCAGCTCTTCTGTCTAATTAAGACTAACAAGAATTTTTGAAAGCTTGCAATTAATAATTTTCATTGGTTTAATAATTTTTCCCCCTTCCTTCAGTTAAAGATTGCCATTACTGCCATATAGCTGCTTCGGTTATAAGTATAGATTATGTCTATGATTTATAAAGTTCAGGGTCTTCAATGAGCTATATTGTTTTCTCAAGTTGTCAAGCAAATATTTGCTGTCCATAACTTACCATGATTCTTTAGTTAAGATCACAATGATTGAATTGGTCTTTACAGTTTATTTATATATCTGTCACTGAACGAAGTTCTTTTTTCAGACAATGAGTATTCCATAGAATCTCTAGAGCAGTGGTCCCAAAGTTTTGTGGCACCACTTAAACAAGTGGAGCTGCATGCATGCACTGGCCCACCTCTCGTGTGCGCAAGTAAAGCTGCATGCTCACATCATCCTGCCTCTGATTGCTCACACCAACTAGGCTATGGCCCAGTAATGGGTTGGGGCCCCCGCTCTAGAGAGACTTTAGTTTGAAAAGTTGAATTTCTTGAAATGTTCATAAAACCTTCCTCCCATCCTACTAGATGCAATAAATTATCCTAAAGGTTTTTAATGTTAGGATACTTATAGGGAGGGTGTTTATCTATCCATCTATCCATCCATCCATCCATCCATCCATCCATGGTGGGTTGCTGCTGGTTCGGACCGGTTCTATAGAACTGGTAGTGGAAATTTCCTGCTGCTCACTGAACCAGCAGTGATGAGCGATGGTCCATGCTCTGAACCGGTCCTCCGGTCACTGCGGATTGCCAAAAAACCCTCTGCGCATTCGCAAAGACTTCTGCACATGCGTAGAGAGTCATTTCCAGGAAGAGACGCATTCACTTCCATCATGATGCAAGCCAGCAGGGAAGGTAAGTACAACTTACCCCTGCTATCTATCTATCTTTTTCACAAAACATGTATGGTATGTCATCCTGTCATAGATTCTAGGCAGCTCATAGTATAATTTTGAATGTCTTGCCTCTTCTTCCTCTTTTGAATGTCTTGCCTCTTCTTCCTGTGACAATAATTGAAACCAGACTTACTTTTTTTTTCCTTCAGTCAATTGCTGATGGCTTTAAAGAAGCAGTACAATATGTCCTACCACGTCTCATGTTAGTTCCTGTTTATCACTGTCTCCACTATTTTGAACTGCTTCAGGTGAGAAATTTATTTATTTATTTATTGATTGATTGATTGATTGATTGATTGATTGATTGATTGGATTTGTATGCCGCCCCTCTCCGGAGACTCGGGGCGGCTAACAGCAATAATAAGACAGCATATAATAATCAATACTAAAAGCAATTAAAACCCCATTATAATAAAAACCAAACAGACATACAGACATACCATGCATAAAATTGTAAAGGTGGATTTTAAGTAGCTTACGAAAGGCAAGGAGGGTGGGGGCAATTCTAATCTCTGGGGGGAGTTGGTTCCAGAGGGCCGGGGCCGCCACAAAGAAGGCTCTTCCCCTGGGTCCTGCCAAGCGGCATTGTTTAGTTGACGGGACCCGGAGAAGACCCACTCTGCTGTTTAAAATAAAAGTAAATTCTATATACAAGTTGAATGTGCAAAATATACTAAATCTATTTCATACACCAAATTGTATGCAATATTGCATCTGTTTCATACACCAAATTTGGTCATTTAAACATGTAAACTATTTATTATCATTGTTTTATATATATTTCATTTTAGCTTGACATGTTTGTACCAGAGTTTAAAAAATAAAATGTGGATTTACAGTATCTGCCAGGAAATACATTAAAAAGACAATTTGTTTTATTAGCATGAATTAATAATATACCCAGCTGATAGGTGTCTTTTTCCCAGCTTAGTGCTTTCCAAAGCTATTGTTCTGTAGATTGTATCAGTTAAAGACTAACATCTCTTGGAAGCATCAGATTCAGGTGTATTGAAGGCTCATTAGACTATCTGGTGTACAGGCCCCATTGGGGAAAAAATTATGTTGCACAAAAAAAATAAGGTGAACATTTCAACGACTTTGAACAGTTATCTATTTTGTATAACAGCTAAGAGATATTCTTCCATAATTAAAATATAAATAAACACAACTTGTATAATGTTAGGGCTAAATAAATTTAAGGCAATCAATCGTGGGTGGGAAAGCGGATGGTGGTCCATTGGTAGCCATTTGACAATATTGAAGGAAGTAGAAGACCTTTATATTGCATAGGTCTGGAGGAGGACTGAGAAGATATCTACAGACCCCTCAGATCCTGAACATAAATTGTTTCAACTCCTTCCTTCAGGATGGCATTACAATGTACTGCATGCCAAAACAACTACCGTAATCAGAGAAAGAGAGTTATTTCCCTCATGCTGTCAGTCTGCTAAACACCTAATTCTCATAGTGTTATCTAATGTCTGTGTATATTTACCCATGAGGTATGGCTGTAGTATTTATCCTTTTTATTTTTTCTTTACTCTGCCCTCTTATTCTGTTGCTTTGCATATACATGGAGAGCTATTGTACCAGAGACAAATTCCTTATGTGTCTCATCACACTTGGCTAATAAAGTATTCTATTCTAACTACCTGGTGCTTCTCAGTTGCTTCAATTTTTACAAAAATGTTGTCTCAATGATCCAGGATGATATGCCATACATTATGTAAAAGGACAAATTCATAATAATATTAAATGCAAAATATTTATGATTTCTTGCTCTTCCTATTTCAAAACTTGTCATTGCACCAATCAAATTGAATTTTAAATTCTCTTGAATGGAGTAAAGGGTTACTATGTAATTCACTTTCTTGTTGCTTCCTGATTTTTTAAAAATAAACCAGCATATAATAGATATATACAGATATGAAATAAGAATAAATTAGTACCCAGTGTCAGGCAGGCTTAAGAGAAATATAAAAAAGGCCTTAATAATTGGAATGTTTAATGTAGTATTACTCAGAACTATTTGTTTTCATTAAAAGTGTGCAAAATGTTTTGTTCTGAAATGCTTGGAATATGAAACTTCATGATGTTTCCATATTTCAAGATTTCTGAAATAATTTCAAGGTTGCAATGTTCCTAAAATGCTTGTATCACCATTTTTTGTGTTGAGAACATTTAAAGTGAAACGATTTCTGCATCCTAACTTCTCATTATTGTAGCTACCTTAAAATCTTATTTCCCTTTCAGTATTGTAATTGAAAATAAAGTTGTAATGTGTGTGCAGGGGAAAGTGTCCAACATTTGACATTCGAAGATTGCTCTTTATCACTATTGCTCAAAATTTAAATATAAAATTAGAAAAACCCATTATGTCTTTTGTCAGATGTCCTGATCTGATAGCCAATCACGATGCTTTTTAATTGTTGCAATTAAAGGAAGTAGGGATATGTGTTACCAGCCTGTTAACCATAAGATGAATTAGGATTAGAATCACTCAGGGAAGGTGTAAGAGGGAGGAAGAGGAAGTAGAGAAGGGAGGGGAGAAGGGAAGAAGGGGGAAGTAGGAAAGAGGGAGACATGGAGAAAGAAGGTAAGGGGAAGAGAAGGAGATAAAGGGAGGGAACTGTTATGAAATATTGGGGAAAACAGACGGGCAATAGAAGTATGCAAGGTGCAAAATCAGATTGGTTTATTGGATAGAAATGTATAACTATGTATATCTTAATATGATTTATGGTATATGTGTGGATATATAAATGGAGACTGGGTAAAATATTTTTTAAATAAATAAAAATGCTTTTTAATTTATGCTTATCCATGAAAATAGGAAAAAAGTGACTTGCAACTCTGGTAATATATTTTGACTGCTATTTTAATTATGCTTTTAGAAAATTTTTAAGAAGTTATAAATATCAACAGAATGAATTATTTGTACGTGCAACTGTCTGAAATAAACACAGACTTTTATGTTTGGACTAATTTCTTTATTTACTTGAATTGCTAAAAGAACTGTTTTGTTCAGCATGCATGGAAATGTATTCTTAGGTTGTATACAATTTGTATTTTGGTTATTCAGATATTTCTATAAATTTTTCTCTCCTAAATGAAGTCCCCATAAAATTGAAATATTTGGTCTTTTCAGCAACTTCAAGAATGCAGTGAAGATGAAGAAGACTGTGAATGTTTAAAACAAGCCATCACAGCTCTCCTGAATCTCCAGTGTAGTATGGAACGCATTTATAACAAACATTCACCTAGACGTCGACCTGGGTAAGAAAATTAGTCATGGCATTGTTCTAGCTGTGGTTTAAAGTCTTTAGGAACATTAGCAAATATGTTGACATTTGAAGATAAAGGCAGATAATGTCATAGGAATTAATGCATGAGTCAGCACCCTGACACTTTCTTTTCCGTCTGTTAAGGCCTTTCTACACATTTTGTTTTAAAAGTAAGCATATCTGCTTTGCACAGACTACAGCTGGTAACTGCCAAGTTTAATCTGACAAACTATGCTTTTAGGGAGCCTGTGTCTTGGTTCTACAACCGCCAAATAAGAAGCAAGCACCTGGCCATTAAAAGAATGAATGAAATCCAGAAAAACATTGATGGTTGGGAAGGCAAAGATATTGGTCAGTGCTGTAATGAATTTATAATGGAAGGCACGCTGGCAAGAGTAGGAGCGAAGCATGAACGACATGTATTTCTTTTTGATGGTTTAATGATCGGCTGCAAAGCCAACCATGGGCAGTCACGACTTCCAGGTTACAGCAACGCAGAATACCGACTCAAAGAAAAGATTATTATGAGGAAAGTCCATATAGTTGATAAAGATGACACTTGTGAATACAAAAATGCCTTTGAGCTGGTGCCTAAGGATGAGAACAGCTTTATCTTTGCTGCCAAGTCTGCTGAAGAGAAGAACAACTGGATGGCAGTCCTGATTTCTCTCCAGTATCGCAGCACCCTGGACCGAATGTTGGATGCTGTACTATTGCAAGAAGAGAACGAGCAGCCCCTACGACTCCCCAGTCCAAGCATCTATCGTTTTGCAGTTGAAGACTCTGAGGAGAACATGGTTTTTGAGGACAATCTTCAGAGCAGGAATGGGATTCCGATCATCAAAGGTGGAACTGTGGTGAAACTCATTGAAAGACTAACTTATCACATGTATGCAGGTATCTGGATTTCTAATATAATATTTTCACATTATTGACTTATGGGAGTTATGACTTATGACATATGTAATTTGGAATTGTGTTTGCCTTTCTAGATCCTAATTTTGTACGTACTTTCCTTACCACATATCGCTCCTTTTGTAAGCCGCAAGAGCTCCTAAGTTTGTTGACAGAAAGGTAAATAAAAAATCTTCCCAATTCCTTTATCATGAATTTTGATCTCATAATAACAATAATAAAATCACCACATTGGCAAGCTATAGTAATAATTTAAATGTTAGCACATTTATTATGAGCAATCTATTTTAATGGCATTTCCTATCTCTTTTTCAGAATTCATTACATACTCAATTATATAAAGCTTTTAGAAAGGTTTATGTGGTTTGGCAATGTAAAACTGAAACTGTTTAAATGCAGTTAAAAAGAGATCATGAAGAAAGACTGCTGGACAAAGATTTCTTTCATTGTAAAAGAAATAAAGCATTGTATTAATGCTTGGATAATTGTTGGTATACTACTAGTAATTATTTAAGTCCTGGTGGAACAATCGGAGCAAACATTACATGTAGCACATAGCATAAGTTGTAAAAATGTGACATTTTTCATAGTGTTTTCCCCAAGCAGAATACAAGTTTGGAATTTGATACTAGGATGAAAGGATGAAAATGGGTTTTCAGAAACTGTACAAATTCAGAATTACACTATTGCATTACAATCCATTGAAAAGATGAAAGTACAAATATTGACCTGTAACATAAATTTCTCAGAGTCCTTTAGATCATTTGTTTGGTTTGCAAACTTCCTGAATATGAAGAAAAGACTAGAAAAACAGATCAAAAGAAACTGAAGTAATCTGAATTTTAGTAATTATTGTTTTATGACAAAACTGTTTTGTGATAGAAATGATTGAATTATCAATATTCAAATTCAGTCCAATGACAAAAAAATTACTCTTCTGTAATTGACAGCTGCATTCCATTTGTATATTACATGGCTGATAAGGCTTCCATTGCAATAGAAAAATTACTAGTGACCAAAAATTGCATGTTCGCTATGAGTCTTACAGCTGAATCCTGTTGTTGATATATACAAAGTGGGACCCAAATTAAAATTATTGAAGATAATATGAAATCTTTGAAGAGAGATAGAAATACTTTATTTGATACTTGCTTCTAACACAGAAATATTATCATGAATTGGATTAATGAATACATAGATCCTCAACAATATAAAGAATGCAATATTTAAAAAGAGTTAGGATCAAACTTTTTACAGTGTCCTGAATTTTTAAGCCTGATGACTAAGATTTTGATATCAGATGCTGGATACCAGGGAGTTAACAATTCAGCTGGCTATATTTTATATATATGTTTCATTATATTATCTATAATAGTGATGGTGAACCTATGGCACGGGTGCCAAAGATGGCACGTGAAGCCATATCTGCCAGCAGATATTGCTCTAGCTCAGCTCTAGCATGCCTGTGCGCACCGGTCATCTGATTTTTGGCTCACACAGAGGCTGTGAGAGGGCATTTTTGGCTTCCGGAGGGCCTCCAGAGGAATGTCGGAGAGCGTTTTTGCCCTCCTCAAGCTCCAGGGAATCCTCTAGAGCCAGGGGAGGGTGAAAAACAGGCCTACCGGGCCCACCAGAAGTTGGGAAATGGGCTGTTTCTGGCCTCCAGAGGGCCTCCAGGGAGGCAATTTTCGCCCCCCCCCCCCCAAGCATTGAATTATGGGTATGGGCACTTGCGCCGGCACGGTAGTTTGTGGTCATGCACTTTCGGCACCCTAGGAGAAAAAGGTTCGCCATTACTGGTCTAGAACATTATAAACCATTGATAGTCTTATTGAATAAATATAACAAAAATAAATGAGGAAATTCTTCTTCTTATCCCTTGTTACAGTTATCATCAAGAATGTTTTTCCAAATATTTCTGTTTTCTTTGTATTCTGGATCTGCTGTGACTATGTTCCAACTTCTTTGTCTTTATTAGATTTGAAATCCCTGAACCTGAACCAACCGAAGCCGATAGACTGGCAATAGAGAAAGGAGAACAACCAATCAGTGCAGACCTTAAACGATTTCGTAAGGAATATGTCCAGCCAGTACAACTCAGGTTTGAGCTTTTATCTCTATGTTTTTTACTGCATTATCAAGTAAGGGAACACTGAGGTATCACTTTACATGAGAAACATAAAGTTCTCTTTGCTTGAAAAGAAGTTCTTTATATGAAAATGAAAAAATAAATGAGTTTATATTTTGACTTTTTTAAATATAATTTTTATTGGTTAGATAAAAAGATATAAAGCTTGTGAATACAATTTAAACAATTTAGATTATATATGAGAGCCAAACTGGCATTGTTGTTAAGACACCAGTCTTTGAACTATGAGATTGTGAATTCTAATCCTTAGGCACAAAACCCATTTAAAAAGCTGCAAAATAGTTAAAAGATTAAATATCTAAAATATATATTTTGAAAAAAGGGCAGCTATATAAATTTTAAAAATAAATATCTGTCTTCACATGATACTAGAACATTTATAAAGACATAGTGAGGGAGAAAAGAACTATGCCACAAACAGTATAATATAGGGGTATTATTTTCATTTATTTTGCAAAGATCTGGTTGTAGTAAATTATCCCTGTGCCCAAGTATGTATCAGAATAGATTTACTTTGGGAGTTTGCAATGTTGCATTTTTATAGTTCCAACAATTCAAACAAAATTGCGATTTATTATCATAGTAAGCCCCGTCCTTTGTTTCAACCAATGAAACTGTTTCAGATGTCATCTCACTTAAATATGTCTGCTTTATGATCAGTTAGCAAATCTCAGCTTCTGTTTGTGAAAATTAAAAATAGTAAAAACAAACAAACACCTCTTTTCTCTCTTTTCCCCCCCTTAAGGGTATTGAATGTATTTCGGCACTGGGTAGAACATCATTTTTATGATTTTGAGAGAGACCAAGAGTTACTCGATAGACTGGAGACATTTATTTCCACTGTAAGAGGTATACAATTTTAGTTGATACTTTTCTTTTAAAACTGAGCACTCTGCATTATCTCACAGTTATTTCCTAAACAGTTATTTACAAGTTATTTCCTAAGCCATCTGCTGTGACTATGTTCTAACTTCTTTGTCTTTATTAGATTTGCAATCCCAGGATTTGAAATCTCAGGATTTGTAAAAAGCTAAAGACTTATTTCCTAAGCCTTTAGGAAATAGGTCTTTAGCTTTTTACAAATCCTGAGTGTTCTATTGATTTTCACTTATTCATGGATCAGAAGACAATGGTAGTTTCAGTTACTATGAGACAATGTTATTATATCAATTTCCTTTTTCTGTTTACAAAAAAGGCATTAATAACTGTTCTGAATGCTTCTGTTTTTGTGCCTCGCTTCTTCCATTAAAAATTAGAGTGTGAATAACATATCTTATCCTAATTTCATGATTTTTAGGAAACCTGTGTTCATTATTACATGAAATGAAAAGAGTGTGCTTAAATCATTCGTGCTTCCATATAGATAAATACCGTAAATGTAAAATCATACATGCCATTTTATGTAGAATATCTAATATTGTAATAAAGCAGTTCTGATATGTCAATGTCTGCTGAAAGATTGTTTAAATCAGCTTCGCTTATAGCCTTAAGTTTAAACATTTAAATAAATATATATATTACATTTAATTTGGAAAAGAACTACAGTCATGTAGTACCATCCAGTTCTAGTATTTGCTATAATTTCTGGCATGTCTAGGGCAGGAATGGGTTCCAACTTACCTCACTGCTGATTCGCTCCCTCTTGTGCCGCATGGGCAGTAACGAAAAATCAATTTTTTTTTTAAAAAAAGGCACCAAAACATGGCAACAGCATGCACAATGCCAGAACTCGGCTTCCGCACATGCTCAGAAATATTTTTTTTAAAAAATAAAATAAATCAGTTTTTTTTTAAAAAAAAAAGAGGGTGACGTCCAAGGACCAGCACTGACCAATCAGCTTCGGTGAAGTCATCGTAACATCACCAGCGGGTCACTACACACTTGGGTGAATGGGTCCAAACCGGGAGGAACCCACCCCCTGGTCTAGGGCTGTTAAATGCAGTTTGGGATTACAATTCTTCTTTAATTTTTTGTCATAATTCTATCAACACTTTCCTGGACAAAATTGTGTTGTTGAACAGGATTTCCATGGGAGGGATATTTTCTAAAATAAGAAATTATGTATTTTGAGTTTACATTGTCCCTAGTATCTTTACTTAGCTCAGAAATTCATCTGCTAAAGAGCTTGGGGATTAAATGCTGCCATTCCTAATTATAGTCCTTCATTAATGGTGATGGTTGAGAAAACAGACAAAAATCAGAATGAAATATGCAAAATGTAGACTTTATGTAAAATAAAGCACAGAATATTTTTTAAATACCATATAACTGGCAAAATGCTGTGTCTTTTTAGCGCAAATTTAAATTCAGTGATAGTGATTTCTTCTGATGCAATTGGGTATTAGCATGTATATCTCATTGCTCACTAAATTAGAAGACCAGCCTTGAAGTTTTCCTTACTTTTCTACAGTGATACCTCGTCTTACAAACGCCTCGTCATACAAACTTTTCAAGATACAAACCCAGGGTTTAAGGGTTTTTTGCCTCTTCTTACAAACTATTTTCACCTTACAAACCCATCGCCGCCACTGGGATACCCCACCTCCGGACTTCCGTTGCCAGCGAAGCACCCGTTTTTGCGCTGCTGGGATTTCCCTGAGGCTCCCCTCCATGGGAAACCTCACCTCTGGACTTCCCTGTTTTTGTGATGCTGCAGGGGAATCCCAGCAGGGGAATCCCAGCAGCGCACAAACGGGCGCTTCGCTGGCAATGGAAGTCCGGAGGTGGGGTTTCCCAGCAAGGGGAGCCTCAGTGAAATCGCAGCATCGCAAAAACACAGAGGTCCGGAGGTGAGGTTTTGAGGACTTCGATGTTTTTGCGATGCTGCGATTTCACTGATGGTCCCTTCGCTGGGAAACCCCACCTCCGGACTTCCGTTGCCAGCAAAGCGCTTGTTTTTGTGATGCTGGGATTCCCCTACAGCATCGCAAAAGCACAGAAGCCCGGAGGTGGGGTTTCCCATAGAGGGGAGCCTGAGAGGAATCCCAGCAGCGCAAAAACGGGCACTTCGGCTGGCAAAAGGGGTGAATTTTGGGCTTGCACGTATTAATCGCTTTTCCATTGATTCCTATGGGAAACATTGTTTCATCTTATAAATTTTTCACCTTAACAACCTCATCCCGGAACCAATTAGGTTTGTAAGACAAGGTATCACTGTACTTTAAATGCTATTGACCTGATTGTAAAAATCATATGTATTCTGCTGCAGAGTATTAAAACTAGTTATCATTACTTAAAAATGGGAAGAACGTAATAATTTATCTCAAATGTCTTAAGCAGTGCGTACTATGTATTTGCTCAACAATTTATTATCTCAGGTTTGATTTATAAAATACTTTCCCCAAATTTGATGTTAATTATTAATACAGGTAATCCTTGACTTACAATAATTAAATTAAAATTTATGTTGCTAAGCAAGACATTTGTTAAGTGAATTTTGTCCCATTTTACTACTTTCTTACCATGGTTAAGTGAATCATTGTAGTTGTTAAATTAGTAAACCAATTGTTAAGTGAATCTTTTTCCCCATTGATTTTGCTCATCAGAAGATAACAAAATAAAAACAAAAACAACAAAAGTTGATCACGTGACCACAGAACACTGCAAGCATTATAAATATGAATCAGTTGCCAAGCATCTGAATTTTGATCATGTAACCTTGGGGATGCTGCAGTGGTCGCAAGTGTGAAAAATTGTCATAAGTTAGTTTTTTAAGGCTGTTGTAACTTTGAACAATCTCTAAATTAACTGTTTTAAGTCGAGGACCACCTGTAATGGAGGTTTGTTCTGTTTCACACTTGCTGCATGAAATAAATTTGTTCTGTGTATCTCTGATGTTGAAAGCCTTTTTATACAATCTACCAGCAATGTCTCATGTGTTTTCCAGGTAAATCCATGAAGAAGTGGGTGGAATCCATTGCAAAGATTATCAGGAGGAAAAAACAAGCTCACGCAAATGGCATAAGCCATAATATAACATTTGAGAGCCCTCCCCCTCCCATTGAGTGGCATATCAGCCGTCAGTTTGAAACATTTGAACTCATGACATTACATCCCATAGAGATTGCTCGGCAGCTAACTCTCCTGGAATCTGATCTCTACAGGTAGAACACTCTTTTGTTGGGTTGGTAATTCCTTCCATTGCATAAGTTAAATAAAAAAAGTGTTCCTTTGTTATTCAAATTGATTGTGTCAAGTCACAATCAATTGTACAGTACAGTATATGATAGTACAGCATAGAGCAATATCATGATTGCAATATCAGTGCTGTCTGGTTTGATATTTATAGTACAGTACTATAAGTACTTTTTCAGTAATAAGTTAATGTAATATACTGCATGAAGTATGTTGGTAATAATAGTAGATCCCAAAGTAAACATAATAAAGCAGAGTTTTGGGCAGTAGAGCATAGATTTTGTGCCTGCAAGTTTTATCATTAATAATTTCTGTTAAAAGGATTTTAGATAGAAGCTTTGAAAAGGAATTCTGTCTGAAGTCTTAGTTCTGTCCATTGCAGTACGTCGTAAAGGATGTTCTGAGTACAGTTCCCATTATCTCTTTCATTGACTCATGTTATTGGGCTGATGGGAATTCCAGTCCATCACATCTTGAGAATATGACTGGAGAAGGCTAAGAAGTCTGATAAAAAATGTCCGCTTGGAATGACAGTTGTATGCCATCATATTGCTTAGCAAGTAAAAAGGAAAGAGCCCATAGTATCTACACAAATTATTACACTGTAATTTCATTAAATTAAATGCCTGGAGCATTTTCTGAATTTTCTGTATATTATACTCTTACTACTGTGCACATTTACACCTTCCTATACACACAGTCGTTTTGTTTTGTTTTGTCTCTATATCAGGGCTGTCCAGCCTTCAGAACTTGTTGGGAGTGTGTGGACAAAAGAAGATAAAGAAATTAATTCCCCAAACCTACTGAAAATGATTCGACATACAACAAATCTTACACTTTGGTTTGAAAAGTGAGTAAAGTCTCTTACTGTGTTTTTTGGAGTATAAGGGGAACCTTTTTCTTCCCTAAAAGAGGCTGAAAATTTGGGTGTGTCTTAGACTCTCAATGTGGCTTTTTTTGAAGCTTTTCCCCCCAGCCCTAACTAGGTGCTAACAATCTTCCCAGCTCCCTACACCCTCCGAAGAAGGTTTTTCCTGCCCTAAGTCTTTGCATTCCTATTCCCTCTGAAAAAGACTTTTTCAGCCCTAACCAGAGGATAAAATAATGTGCTGGAGTTGAGCAGACTAAGGATGCTAGCCAGATGAATATCTGGTAGTTAGATTTCCCTCCCCTGTTTCCCTCCCCCAAAAGTAAGGTGCGCCTTATACTCCAGTACATCTTATACTCCAAAAAATACGCTATATCAGGATGCACAGTTTTTAATTAGCTCATGAGCCAGAATTTGCACAGAATGATGTGGCATAGAGGAGGAACCATGTTTGTTGGATTGAAAGGGAATGTTCATTAAATTCACCAACTGTAAACATGGACAAATAGGGGGAGCAATTTTATTCTATCACCCAGTGCATTTCAGTCTTAGGGTCACACAATAATTGCCTATATTTTCTTGATGTAGCTGCTAAGGATGGACAGATTTGTAGTGGAAAGTTTGAAGTAAGCTAAAGAAAAAGAAAATAAATCCTTCAAAAATCGGTACTTAATAAATGAATATATGATGGTATTATTCATATAGTACATCTGAATTAATGTTGGGGGAGGGGCAAAATGAGAATATGACAATAGTTTTAAAATAGCATCCAACAAGCCTCTGAACTATTTTTTTCCCTCCTTTTTCTAAATTAGGTGTATAGTAGAAATGGAAAACTTTGAAGAGCGAGTGGCTGTGTTAAGCAGGATTATAGAAATTTTGCAGGTTTTCCAGGACTTAAATAATTTCAATGGAGTTCTTGAAATAGTCAGTGCAATGAATTCTGTCTCCGTGTACAGACTAGACCACACCTTTGAAGTAAGTCTTGGTGACTGACCAATAATCAGAGTGTGACCAATGATTTTAAACTACAGTTTTATACTAATTGCAGCTGCAGTTCAGTACAAATTAACTTAAGGAGAAGACCAAGAAAGACACCAGTCTTTAATAAAGTTTGGAAATGATTTATTAATCATTAATCACCTGTTTAGGGTGACCCGCTCCCTTCTTAACCAGGGGGGAGTTGGGGAGCCCTTGCAGAGTAGTGCCGAGGAGTTTAACACGTTTTTCGCTGATAAAGTCGCTCAGATCCGGGCCGATCTCGACTCCAATTGTAAAACAGAGTCGACTGACAATGAGTCAGTCGAGGTGACTGGGGCACGTACTTGTCCACCTGTCTGGGAAGAGTTTGATCTGGTGACACCTGATGAAGTGGACAAGGCCATTGGAGCTGTGAGTTCCGCCACCTGTTTACTGGATCCGTGTCCCTCCTGGTTGGTTTCGGCCGGCATGGCGGTGACACGGAGCTGGGCCCAGGAGATTACCAACGCTTCCTTGGGGAGGGGAGTTTTTCCAACACTCTATAAAGAAGCGCTTGTGCGCCCCCTCCTCAAGAAGCCTTCCCTGGACCCAGCCGTACTTAACAACTATCGTCCAGTCTCCAACCTTCCCTTTATGGGGAAGGTTGTCGAGAAGGTGGTGGCACTCCAGCTCCAGCGGTCCTTGGAAGAAGCCGATTATCTAGGTCCCCAGCAGTCGGGTTTCAGGCCCGGTCACAGCACGGAAACCGCTTTGGTCGCGTTGATGGATGATCTCTGGCGGGCCCGGGACAGGGGTTTATCCTCTGTCCTGGTGCTCCTCGATCTCTCAGCGGCTTTCGATACCATCGACCATGGTATCCTTCTGCGCCGGTTGGAGGGGTTGGGGGTGGGAGGCACTGTGCTTCAGTGGTTCTCCTCCTACCTCTCTGGCTGGTCGCAGTCGGTGTTAGTGGGGGGTCAGAGGTCGACTCCGAGGTCTCTCCCTTGTGGAGTACCTCAGGGGTCGGTCCTCTCCCCCTTGCTATTTAACATCTACATGAAACCGCTGGGTGAGATCATCCAAGGACATGGGGTGAGGTATCATCAATATGCCGATGATACCCAGCTTTACATCTCCACCCCATGCCCAGTCAACGAAGCGGTAGAAGTGATGTGCCGGTGCCTGGAGGCTGTTGGGGCCTGGATGGGTGTCAACAGACTCAAGCTCAACCCGGATAAGACGGAGTGGCTGTGGGTTTTGCCTCCCAAGGACAATCCCATCTGTCCGTCCATTACCCTGGGGGGGGAATTATTGACCCCCTCAGAGAGGGTCCGCAACTTGGGCGTCCTCCTCGATCCACAGCTCACATTAGAGAACCACCTTTCAGCTGTGGCGAGGGGGGCGTTTGCCCAGGTTCGCCTGGTGCACCAGTTGCGGCCCTATCTGGACCGGGACTCATTGCTCACAGTCACTCATGCCCTCATCACCTCGAGGTTCGACTACTGTAACGCTCTCTACATGGGGCTACCTTTGAAAAGTGTTCGAAACTTCAGATCGTGCAGAATGCAGCTGCGAGAGCAGTCATGGGCTTACCTAGGTATTCCCATGTTTCACCATCACTCCGCAGTCTGCATTGGCTGCCGATCAATTTCCGGTCACAATTCAAAGTGTTGGTTATGACCTTTAAAGCCCTTCATGGCATCGGACCAGAATATCTCCGAGACCGCCTTCTGCCGCACGAATCCCAGCGACCGATTAGGTCCCACAGAGTGGGCCTCCTCCGGGTCCCGTCAACTAAACAATGTCGGTTGGCGGGCCCCAGGGGGAGAGCCTTCTCTGTGGCGGCACCGACTCTCTGGAACCAACTCCCCCCGGAGATCAGAACTGCCCCTACTCTTCCTGCCTTCCGCAAACTCCTCAAAACCCACCTTTGCCATCAGGCATGGGGAAACTAAACATCTCCCCCTGGGCACGTTGAATTTATATATGATATGCTTGTGTGTATGTATTTTAGTATATGGGGTTTTTTAAATTTTTCAATATTTTAATTAATTGGATTATGTATTGGATTGCTTTTCACTTGTTGTGAGCCGCCCCGAGTCTTCGGAGAGGGGCGGCATACAAATCCAAATAATAAATAAATAAATAAATAAATAAATAAATAAATAAATAAATAAATAAATAAATAACCCATATATGTGTACAATGTTAGCAGATTATGACCTCAATCAGCCAGATGAATCCTAACTGCAGGAAAGGTTAATTTCTCATAAGCTAGGGAAAGGGGGCAAATCTTACAGTCCTTTCTCCCTCCCTGCCCCACCCTTTAGAATCTGTTGTAATCATAGATTTTAAGCAATGGAATTTGGAAATAAAATATTGCTGGAGAGTGATGTTTTAAGCCTAAATTATGTGCTGAATAAGATCCTCACCTTAAGGAAAAATCAATGTCTATGTTTATTCATTGGAAAAGAGGAGATTACAAGAGAGTAAGCAAGCACATAGTGGGAATACACTTTGAAAGGTATATGTATTGGTGCCAGCAGGCTTGACGTGCTTCTGGCCAGACCAGTTAAAGATACAAAAAGAAGCCTTTGGGATCAAATTGATTAGGATCCTGCCCATTTCAGACAGCAGTGCAAGCTGGGTCTGGGTGCTAATTAACTAATCAAGGTTGTAGTGCTGAGGTAACTTGCAAGTAGAAATTTTGCCTGCACACAAAGAAAATCAATTTAGAAAGAAATCGTTTATCCAAGCAGTTCCTCTTTTGCAAGGAAGGAAATTCTGGAAAGGAGGGAAAAGAATACAAAAATAGGGGGAAAAAGAAGACTGGGTAAAATAACACTTTCTTTTGTCAACTTTGCATTCTGCCTTTTGTACAGCACCTCAATGCATACATCATATCATATCACGTCACATCACAATATAAATCATGATGAGATTTTTGGGGGGAGGGGGGAATTAAATAAGGTTTCCAATCTGTGATAATGTAAAGTAAATCCTAGCTCATACTTCAATGGTCCATTATAATTTGTGTTTACAAATTATTGAATTATTTTACATTATACTTTTAAAAATGTACATTTTACTATTTTGTTTTATTACAGTCATTTATTTCTGTCCTTAAAATATATATTAACAAATAACAAAAAAGAGAATATATACCATGTTTCCTCGAAAATAAGACCCTGTCTTATAAATATTTTTTTTAACCCTGAAATAAGGGCTTGATCTTCTTGCCATGCACTCAAAAACCCGATTGGGCTTATTATCAGTGGATGTCTTATTTTGGGGGAAACAGGATAGCAACCAAGATGATTATGTGTAAGGCATTTGGACAGCAAAGACAAAATACTGAGAAATTATATAGAACAGAGATGTTGTGAAGATTGATCAGCACTGAATATTACACAGATACAGTGTATTCTACAATATCAAAATGTGGATTTTTTTCTATTCAATATCAGGCACTGCAAGAAAGAAAAAAGAAAATTTTAGATGAAGCAGTAGAATTAAGTCAAGATCACTTTAAAAAATATCTTGCTAAACTCAAATCAATCAATCCACCATGTGTGCCTTTCTTTGGTAAGTTACATATCAGAGATGGAAAAAATGGCTGTTTGTTTTATTCCTGCTAATTCATAAATAGTTACGGAAATTATGACAATCTTTTTAGGGTATTTTGTAGTATTTATTATTTATTTTATTTATTTATTATTTAGATTTGTATCTTTTGAGAGCATGCTTTTCTGCTGAATATTTTTCCCTTCTTGATTAACTTTTATATGAAAACCAGAATATATTTAGATTTGAGATGATTGCTGAAATGCCCTCCAAGTATGATTCCAAAGCAGTACCATACTAACTAACTAAGCGTGCTCAGTATACCATCAAATGCTATCTATTTTTTGCATATTTCAGCCTACTTTGAGAGAGGAGATCTAAGAACATAACATATTAGCAGAAGGCATACTAGAAGTTAGTAAGGTTATTATTTAATGGTCCGAAATGATTTAGTGATGTAGCTTCTCTGAGGTTTCACACAGTTAATTTTGTCAGGAAATAGAGTAATTCTTAAGGTATTGTTGATCCAACAGAAGATAGTATTTTTTTTCATTTGCCACTATTCAGAGTTGGGCAGCAAAACTTTCACTTTCATCTCACCATTCAGAAATGTATCAATAGTTCTCACAGGTTTGGGGAAGAGTGTAGGATCTGCAGGAGAGAAGGAGTCTTGGTGTTTTTTCTAGTGAAAGGCATGGGTACAACTATATGTCTCACTGTAAAATGTGCTATAAGTTGTGTTTATAACATATTATTTTACATTCTTACTTGATAGGGGTTGCATGTAACCTATGAGGAATCTTGCCCCTTATTTATTATTGGTTTTGATCATTTATTATTCAGTGCAAAACCCCTTGAAAATAGGTTGCAGCAAATAAAAAAATTACTTCCCTAAAATTTCTTTGTTGACTTCTCATAATCTGAAATGTCAACTTCTGCTAGATGTTCTAAAGTTCAAAAAGGTAATGCAATATTTAATGTGTAGTTAACCACTTAAGGTTAATTTTTCTAAAGGAAGTGTGTCTCTTATGGTCATAAACAAAAAAGAAGGTATAGATGTGAAGAAAATAATAGCCCTTTGCCCTTTTTCTCTATTTAGGGATATACTTAACAAATATTCTAAAGACGGAAGAAGGGAATCCTGACTTCCTAAAAAGACAAGGGAAAGGACTGATCAACTTTAGTAAAAGGAGAAAAGTGGCTGAAATCACAGGAGAAATCCAACAGTATCAGAACCAACCTTATTGTTTACGTGTTGAACCAGATATCCGGGTAATTGGACAGCACTGCAGAAAGTTCCATGTGGATTTGATAAGATGACAAATTTTGTTTGGGTACTTTGCTGATAACTGAGCTATGAGTGTAATGCAGCTGCAAAAAAAACCAAATGCTTTCTAAGGGTGTATTAATGCAGACAAAGTGGGCAGATCATTTAACATTTTCCACACTGTTCTTATATGTTCTGAGCATCATGTTTCATAACAGACTGCAACAAATAGGAGCAAATACAAAGGAGGTCTTGTGAGGAACTGTTAAATAATAATAAATAATAACAACAAAATTGGAAGGGACCTTGGACAGTGTTCCCTCTAATTTTTTGGGGGGGTGGGCAGAAAAGTATAGTGTCCGAGTGGCAGTCCCTTTGGGACTGGGCGGCACAAAAATAATAAATAAAAAAATAAAAAACCCACCCTGTTTTGCCTCAGAGAATCTCAAAATAAAATACTGTACTGTGTGTCTATAACAGTGAGCTCATAATAGGGCAACTCTATCAATATCAAAATGCCACTTAAATAGTTGAGCTAGTTTCAAACTAGATTTTGATTTTCTTTCTCTCTTCCTTACTCCCATTCTTTTTCTTTCTCTTTTCCTTCCTCTCTTTTTTCTATCTGTTTCTCTCTCTTCCTCTCTCTCTCTCCTTCCCTCTCACTCTTTCCCTCTCGGCTTCTGGGCAGGTTTGGAAAACTCTGAGTTGATGATGATTTTTAAGTGAGCGATTGCTCACTGCTCAGCTTAGAGGGAACTATGACCTTGGAGGTCTTCGAGCCCAACCCCTTGCTTAGGCAGGAAACCCTGCACTACTTCTGACAGATGGTTATCCAACATCTGTTTGAAAAACTCTGAGTTGATGATGATTTTTAAGTGAGCGATTGCTCACTGCTCAGCTTAGAGGGAACTATGACCTTGGAGGTCTTCGAGCCCAACCCCTTGCTTAGGCAGGAAACCCTGCACTACTTCTGACAGATGGTTATCCAACATCTGCTTAAAAACTTCCAGTGTTGGAGCATTCACAACTTCTGGATGCAAGCTGTTCCACTGATTAATTGTTCTGACTAACAGGAAATTTCTCCTTAGTTCTAAGTTACTTTTCCCCTTGATTAGTTTGTACCCATTGCTTCTTGTTCTACCCTCAGGTGCTTTGGAGAATAGGCTGACTCCTTCTTTGTGGCAACCTCTGAGATATAGGATATATATCATGTCTTCCCTGGTCTTGCTTTTCATTAAACTAGTCATGCCCAGTTCCTGCAACTGTTCCTCATATGTTTTAGCCTCCAGTCCCCTAATCATCTTTGTCACACTTCTCTGCACTTTTTCTAGAGTCTCAATATCCTTTTTGCATCATGGCGACCAAAACTGAATGCAGTAGTTCAAGTGTGGCCTTACCAAGGCCTTATAAAGTGGTATTAACAAATACATTAACAAAATTATCTGGATATGTTTGGCCCTCAGAAAATAAACTCTGCAGAGATATGCTAGCCCCTTCAAAATATCTGAAGGGTCATCATATCAAAATTGAAGTAAACATATTTTCTAATGTCTAAAAGGCAGTACTAAAACCAATGTGTTAAAAATACAGGGAAGCAGATTCAATCTAGATTTCAGAAGAAATTTCCTGATGATAAAAGCTACCAGCCAGTGGAACAAGCTCCCACATAAATAAGTGGGTTGCCTTTGCTAGAGGTTGAAGAGTAATTTTTCAGAGGGCTTAAGTGGAGAGCTGTAGAGCTTTCTAAAGTTACTTCCAATTATGTGATTGTATATTAGTGTTTTCTATAACGGTGAGGATTAGATTTAGCAATAACTCACAAAGTGTCCAAGTTCTTAGATTCTCTTTATGAAAATATCAACTTGTACAATTAGATGGGAGTACACTGCAGCCACCATTAAATTGAACTACTTTTCATATTCTGGACAGGATGTTTGATCTCAGTTTAAAATGTATAGAAATATAGGTAGTCCTTGACGTTCGACAATTTGTCTAACAGTTCAAACCTATGATGGCTTCAGAAAAAGTGATTGAAACCTGTCCTCACGTGACTGTTGCACTACCCCAATTCAGGCATTTGGCAGCCTGCTTGTCTTTCTGACAGGTTGCCTAACTCTACAGTCACACGATTGTGATTTGCTACCTTCCTAGCTAATTTTTGACAAAGTCAATTGGAGAAGCTGGGTTTGCTTTACGATTCTCTTATTGATCACAGCAAAATCATAAAATTGGATTTTGTCTTATTATACTCGCTTAACAAATGCATTACTTAGTGACCAAAATTCCAATCCTAATTGTGGTTGTAAATTGAGGACTTCTCGTCCATTTCACATGCACTGTGTACATATGCAGTCCCATCCATAAATAATTCCAACATTGCTAAGGCTATGTGAGGAAATAAAATACGATACAGAGAGCCCGATTGAGAGCCTAAGAACAAATGTGATTTCTAGAATCTTGCTGGGGTGGGGATGGGGTAGGGAGGTTGGGGTATGCTGACCCTTACCAAAACTTTTTTTCATGATACTTTTGTGTTTTTTCAGAGATTCTTTGAAAATTTGAACCCCATGGGAAATTACCCAGAAAAAGAATTCACAGACTATTTATTCAACAAATCTCAGGAGATTGAGCCCCGAAATTGCAAGCAGCCTTCTAGATATGTAAGTATTCAAATAATGTACTGATGTGCTGATAGTTCTCAGTTCATGACAGTAATTGAGACTGGAATTTCTGCTACTAAGTGATGCAGTTGTGTGCATTTGACTACATTGTTTAGCAACATCCACTTAGAGTCCCTAGGAAGTTAGGCGGCATACAAATTGAATTAAATAAATAAATAAACAGCAATCCCAGAACTCTCCATTGCCATTGTTAAGCAATGATCAAGGATCACTGAATCCTAAGTGGCTCATAAGCAGGATGGCAGGCAGGCAAGGTGTGTTACGAATGCAACAGGGCAGGGATAGCTACTACCTGGTGAAGGAATGGCCCACGAGGCACATTATGAGCACATCAGGGCCAACAATATCTAATGCGAGGCAGGAGAGGGTGCACAAATGGCTCACAAGTATGGCAGGGTAGGGGATTGCCTGCTGATACATAAGCGACTTATCGGAGGGACTTTTGATTATCCCTTCTAGCTTTCCCATTGACTTTGCTTGTGGGAAGTTTGCAAATAATAAGCATGTGGTTGCCAAGTGCCCACATTGGAATCACATGACTGTGACAGTACTGTGGAGTCTGGAAGTTTGAGAACATCATAAAACTTTTTTAGCATCATAATTTCAAACTGTCACTGAACAACTGGTTGATAAGTGAAGGCTACCTGTACAGGACTCCATTTGTTAGTGTTTATATTTAATTTGTAGAAAAAATGATGGTGTGTGCTGAGAGATGTGTGCCGTTCGCAGAAATACTGCTCTATTCTCAAACCTGGCAAGGTTTCTAAGAAAAAGTATAATAATAACAATGGCTGAGTATTGTACCACAAAATTACTTTGTAATGTTAAATGGCACTTTACTATGGAGTGTTATGAATTATTTGACATAATTAATGTAAGCATAATTGATACTTACATTAATCTAAGCCCTCAAAAGATGTTTTGTTTCCAGTGGAGAACTGTATTTCAAAAATGAAACTTTTGCTTCCTCCTTTATCAGAGGAGATATCAAAGGCGTGCAATCAAATGTAGTTTGAAGAAAGGAATTGCTGGAATTAATATTCTTAAAGCTAAAAAATTGCTTAGGAAGGAAAAAAGCAATTTTCTTAGTTTAGCATGATTAGTCTATTTTGCACTGATTTATTTCCTTGTATTTCTGAACATAAAGCAAAATATGTCCTCGGAGAGGGGCGGCATACAAATCTAATTAATAATAATAATAATAATAATAATTAACTCAAAGAAACAAAAGGAGATAAAACGGTGGGATTCTTTTCTCTCTCTTTTAGCCTAGAAAAACCAGCTACCCTCTAAAATCTCCTGGAATAAGGCCAAATGCTGGCAGGCATGGGTCAACATCTGGCACTTTGAGAGGCCATCCAACGCCTCTTGAAAAGGAGCCATATAAGATTAGTTTCAGCAGAATCACTGAAACTGAACAGGAATCTGCAGCATCGGCACCAACCTCACCAAACATACCATCCACTCCTCCAGTGTCTGCGTCATCAGAAGTCAGTGTATTCATAGACATTGATCTCAATAGCTCCTTTGGTAAGTATTCTGAACGACCTTACATTCCCAAATTACAATAAAACTAAACTAAAATTATCTCTGATATTTGCAGATTTACATCTCTACCATATTATGATAAGTTTGGCTTAGTGGATAAGTGGTGGATGGGAATGCTTCTTCTGAAAGAGTTCTAGTCACTGAGTTCATGTATTTTGAATGCAGCATTTTTGTCTTTTAGCTTTTGAGATCTGGAACAGGGTGTACAGTGGTCCCCCGATTATCGCGAGGGTTCCGTTCCAGGACCCCTCGCGACAATTGATTCTTCGCGAAGTAGCGGTGCGGAAGTAAAAACACCATCTGCGCATGCGCAGATGGTGTTTTTACTTCCGCCGCAGCAGCGAGGAGCCGAAGATTGGGGTTTCCCCGCCGCCCACGCAAACTCCTCGCTGCTGCCGCGCCCGCCGCTTGTCTTGTCCGCCCGCCGCTTGTCCGCCGCCTGCCTGCCCGCGCGCCCGCCGCTCGCCCGCCCTTTGCCCGCCCACGCCGTTCGCTCGCGCCGCTTCCCAGCTGAGTCCTGAAGCCAGAAGGCAAAGGCGAACTTCCGCGTTTGGCTTCGGGACTCAGCTGGGAAGCGGCGCTGGGGTTTCCCCACCGCCCATGCAAACTCCTCGCTGCCGCTCGCCCACCCTTCGCCCGCCCACGCCGTTCGCTCGCGCCGCTTCCCAGCTGAGTCCTGAAGCCAGACGGCAAAGGCGAACTTCCGCGTTTGGCTTCGGGACTCAGCTGGGAAGCGGCGCTGGGGTCTTACTGGCCGCCCACGCAAAGGGGAAACCCCGGCTCCTCGCTGATGCCCGCCGCTCGCCCTCCCGCCAGCAAGAGGGGGAAGACCCAGGGAAGCCGCCCAACAGCTGATCTGCCCGGGGAACGCAAACTCCACCATCTACGCATGCGTGGCCATAGAAAAAAGGGGCGCGCATGCGCAGATGGTGTTTTTACTTCCGGGTGGAAAAATCGCGATATAGCGATTAGCAATGATCGAGAGCGCGAAACTGGGGGGATCACTGTATTTCTTTTTATGCCATTTATAACTGAGCGCAAGTGTTAATGGCACAGTGGAGATCAATCATTTAACCCCCAAATCTGTATACTCACCATTTCTTTTCTACTCCTTCACTTTTTATTAGGCCCATGCAAAACATTTAAACAAAGAGCCCTCTTTGAATCATTAAAGACACTCTGTGTTTTGTAAAGCTCATATGTAGCTTCAGCAGTCCCCATCTATCATGAATGAGCCTGCAAAGCTCTTTGCGTCACTTTCTTCACATACATGGAGATCCAGGCATTTCTGCCATAATCGAGTCATGCAAAAAACTGTACAGGTAGTCCTTGGATTATGATGACAATTGGGACAAAAATTTGCATTTCGGTGTGATTGTAAAACATGACATCATGTAGCTGCATCACTTACTGATGGCAATCTTGGCACTCTCTGTTGCTCTTGTTAAGCAAAGATCATAGGTCATTAAGCAAGCATTTACTCACAACTTCCAGCTGACTTCCCAAAAAACAAAAGGGATGCTGGGCTGGCAGGAAATTGCAAGCCCAAATAGCTCCCAAGTAGCTGATGGGCAGTTAAGTTGATGGTGGGAGAGGATGCACAATGGCTAGTTGTGGTTCTAATTTACCTGACTGCCGGTTCTCTTCCTCACATGCCATGTATACACATATGTGCTATGTGTCAAGTGGCCATGCAGTGTGGATGCGCTTTGCAAGCACGCACGCACATCCACACTGCTAAAAACCCAGCTTCTGCACATGCACAGAAGCAAAAAAACAAGATGGCACTGTCTATGGGACATGTCCAGCCGGCCATCAATGCCAGTTCAGCAAGTGAGGGGAAATTTCCACTACGGGTACTATAAAACCCGCCCAAAGCGGCAGGAACCCACCTCTGGCGCAGAGCAAGTGTTGTAGAGAAACTTGCCAATGCAGAAGCTGAGGGAGTGCGCGAAAGTGGCTGGCACAGTGCGAGATGGGAACAGCAGGTTGGTCCTGCTAGAGAGGATGCACAAAGGTGTATAAGTGGCTGGCAGGGCACGGTGTGAGCACAGCAGGAGTGAGGGTGGTTGCTCCTGTGTGGTTGAGAGTACACAGGTAACTCTTGAGCAAGGCAGGAGTGCTCTGGGGCGAGACGTGGTTGTTGCCAGGTCTGTTGAGGTGCAGTAGGGCTGTGAGAGGCTGCTGCTGGGTGTGGGAGGCTGCACAGGTAGAAGTACAAGCATGGCTAAGGGGGAGGGGGAGGGGGAGGCTGCTGGCTGTACAAGGGTGCATGAGGGTAGATGGCCACTGAGGAATGAGTGAAGCAGGGCCAGGGGTACTGCCAGACGAGAGCAAGTGCATGGATGGCCGCTGTGGGCAGAGGGTTACTGAAGGCACCATAACCAGAGTCCTTGGAGGAAAATGTCACCAGAGAGCAAGTGACTTAAACAAAGCAATTTGCAACCTTACCTGCCAGCTGTTCCATTAATTTTGCTTATGAGAAACAAATGCCGATCATGTGCATGGGACTCTGCAACCATCAAATGCTGGATGCTAAGGGCCTTGGATTGACCGAAGGGATTCTGAGACAGCCAGAACTTTGAGGGCCTCGGCTAAATACCACTCATTCAACTCTGTCATAACTTCAAATGGTCACTGAAAGAGTGCTCATTAACCAAAGACTACCTGTAGAGAAATGCTTTCTATAATCCTGTGCCTTTTATTGTAAATCCTGCTTCAAAAAGCTCAGAGCAGAACGCATGTGGTTTAATTGACTGTAGACAACTGTTCCTCTTTTTTAGTAATGAAATATTTTATTTCCCACAGTGTTTCATTACTGACTTCCTAAATTCATTCTACTTTCCCACACAAGCCTCAAAAAACCTCAGATGACCTGAGTCAAAGATCTGTTTATTATCCTGGCTGATAGGAAGAATTGAGTTTGAAAGAGTTAGACTTTCTTGAGAGAAAGCACTCCTGCACCAATAAGAGCTGGTCAAATCTCACCTCATAGGGGTGGCCTGATTATGCCAATGATAGTTGGTCAGGTATGCCAAATAGTGCATGTGGCAAAAACTGTGTCAATAGCAAAAAGAAAACATTACCTGAGGATAACTTAAGGCTGCCTCGGGTATAGTCTGGGGATCAGAGAAAGGCAATGCAATGAGCACATAACAGAAAAGACATTGCTGGAGTACATAGATAGGGAAGAAATGGAAAGGTTGTAAAAAGACCAAGACTAGTCCTCATGCTCTTTTATCAAGTTCAGGTGGGGAAAAAGTTGTGTCGCTTACAATTAACAATACACTTTTTCGCTTAGCTGTATTTTCAGTTCTAAACCAATATTTCAGCAGGGAAAAGTTATTGATTATGTCCTTTCTGCCTTTTCCCCACAGGTAGCAACAACAGCATATTTGCTCCTGTCCTTTTGCCACAGTCAAGTAAGTACTTTGTTTTTTCCTTAGAATTACGTTGTCTCTGCAAAAGAACAGCAAGAGTTACCCTAATCCCAAAGCTGTATGATTTTTGGCCCTGTCTAAAAATGACAAGGGGAATAACCAACTATCCAATTGACATTTCGAGGGGGTGATTTTCAGATGCTTTTGGGGAGGTTGAGGCTTTGGAGGTAGTTTTGAGGGAAAATACGTGTGCCTTAAAGTTTGGTGAGACTTCAGAAAAAGTCAGACCTCTTAAAAAATTAGAGCAATTTCTTCCTTTTTTTGAGGATTAATGTGCACAAAGATTTATTGATCAGAATTTTATTTGGCCAGTTTGGTCTAGTGGTTAAGGTGCTGGCCTTGAAATGAGGAGACTGAGTTCATGGAAGCCAGCTGGATGACTGTAAACTAGTCACTCACTCTCAGCCTAACCTACCTCATAGGATTGTTGTGGGAAAAATAGAGACCGGACTATTAGGTTCATTGTGTTGGGTTGACGTTTGTGTGTGTGTGTAATAATATGACCACCCAACTTAAATAATATGACTCTAGCTGGTGTACAACAGAAATATAAAACAGCAGTAAAATGAAACAATTAAATGGCTATCAGAATTAAAATGCATCCCATCCTACCAGGACTTTGCTCATTGTGATCTGTGGAAATACTTATTTATTATTTATTTAGATTTATATGCTACCCAATCCCAAGGGACTTAGAGAAGCTTACAGCAATATGCCCAACTCTTAACTGCCTTTCTAAAGGCTTGCAGGCTTGTGATCAAAAGCTAGTTAGGTACCCAAAATCTTTGCCATTGTTTCCCTTGATCTCACTATTGTAAACTTCCAAAATACTTTTAAAAACTCCACCAAAACTCTATTCATCGTAGAAAACTACCTATAGATTTTCTAATCTGTCCTAAATACAGAAGCTATTAAAATAAAGCTAGATAAAGCAAAATGTAAACAATGATATATAGGTAGTTCTCAACCATCTATTAAGTGACCATTCAAAGTTACAATAGCACTCAGAAAAACAACTTACAACCAATCCTCATACTTACAATGTCATAGCATTACCACAATCATGGGCTCTTGGCAACCAGGATGTATTTATGACAGTTCAGCATCCTGGAAGCATGTGATCACCATCTGCAACTCTCCCAGTTAGCTTCCAACAAGTAAAGTCAATGATGGAAGCCAGATTTGCTTAACCAGTCATTCACTTAACCAGTTATTTGCTTAACCATGGCAAAACTATTGTAAAATTGGGTATGACTCACTTAGCAACTGCCTTGTTTAGAACTGAAATTCAGGTCTTAATTATGGTTGTAACTCAAGGACTATCTGTATCAAAAATAGAAAAATGATTGCTAGGGCTTATGCATTTAACAAATCAGGTTTCAAAAGATTCAGTACACAATTGCACACTCTTAATTCTCTCTGTTTTGTTCTTCAGAATCATTCTTTACTTCATGTGCAAGTTTGCATAAATTAACTGAAGAAGTCCTGGTTCCTCCTCCTCTGCCTCCTCGCAAGAAATTTGATCAGGAGGTTTCCAACTCAAAGGTAATCTTCTATTTAAAAGAAACTTCTTTATGTGTACAATATTTTTAGATTATGAGCAAAGCAGAGATCTTGTAGCCGTGTGTGTGATTTTATTTTTCACCGTTCAATGTCCGTATAGTTTCGTCTGTGTTTGTGCATCTGCTAGTGCCTCCTCTCAGAACAACAAATACCCACTTACTTATTAATCAGCTCATGTGTTGATTTCATGTCTGCTGCATTAACTGTCTCAAACATGGCTTGTTGATACAGTGGTACTTCTACTTACAAACTTAATTCGTTCCGTGACCAGGTTCTTAAGTAGAAAATTTTGTAAGAAGCAATTTTTCCCATAGAAATCAATGTAAAAGCAAATAATGCATGCAATTGGGGAAACCACAGGGAGGGTGGAGGCCCTGTTTCCTCCCAGGAGATTCCTAGAGAGGCCCCACAGAGGCTTCTCCCTGCCTTTTCTGGTTACACTTTTGGAGGCTCGGGTTTGTAAGTGGAAAATGATTCTTGAGAAGAGGTGAAAAAATCTTGAACACCCGGTTCTTATCCAGAAAAGTTCATAAGTAGAGGCGTTCTTAGGTAGAGGTACCACTGTATTTCCAGTCATTTTGAAATATCTATTTTTAGAGCTGAATTCCATTCATTTTGGTGGAACGTTAAACCATTTATTTTAAATCAAACTGTTTTACACTCTGAGGAGTTAATATTCAAGTTAATACTCAACAGCCTGGGGCTGTTGAGCGATAGCATTCTGCTCCGGCCAGTAGGATTTATTTATTTATTAGATTTGTATGCCGCCCCTCTCCGTAGGCTCGGGACGGCATACAAAGGATGAATGAGTGATGGTTGTATGCTTGCTTTGTACTGGGTTTTAAATTTTGTATCTCTGTTTATTATTTGTACTTGGGGTATTTTTTAATTTTTGTATTCCTTTTATTGTTGTATGCTGCCCTGAGTCCGTCAGGAGAAGAGCGGCTTATAAATTTGAAAAATAAAATAAATAAAAATACAGTTCAAGAATGATGAAGAAGTATGGAACGCTGTATTTTGAAAATGTCAGTGTTTTGATCCAGGAAATAAATTTGAAGATGGATACACTTGAGGGTTAATGCAGGTTCTTGCTCAAAATAATTTACATTGGGAACAGTTTGAATGATTCTGCTCATCTGTCTTTCAGGGTGGTTCCAGGTCTGATGATGATCCTCCTGCTGTCCCCCCAAGACAGCCACCTCCTCCAAAGATACAGCCACGAGTCCCAGCTTACACTGGTTTGTTTGATCAGCTTCTGCAAAGCCCTCCGCCACCTCCACCAAGAGACCCTCTGCCTGACACTCCTCCACCAGTGCCCCTTCGACCTCCAGAGCACTTTGTGAACTGTTCGTTCAATCTTCAGCCACCCCCTGTGGGACACTTTCACAGAGAGGCCGACTGGCTCCGGGAAGTTAGCACATGCCCAAACTCCCCCAACACTCCTCCTGGCACCCCATCCCCTCGAATATTGCGTCGCTGGTGCATGCTCAGCCCAAACCTTAATAGCCTTGCAGCACCTCCAGTCCCACCTCGCCAGAACTCCAATCCTCAGCTACCAAAACTGCCACCAAAGACTTACAAGAGGGAACTTTCTCACCCTCCTTTGCACAGACACTCTTTGCTAGAAAATGCAGAAGCTCCTCAATGACCTTCACTATGGTAGTCATTGACACTGGAATAGCAGCTCCTAACTACAGTTTCTCTTTAATTTATTCCAATGACACCGTGAATTTTAGCCCTTTGTCAGGCAAACACATGCACCAGAGTGCTGCAGATCAAGACTCATCCTCAAGCATTGGAACAACAACAGCCTTCAGACTCACTCTAGCCTGCTTTCACCATCTATCTTCTCCTCAGGGGATCAGTAACACTGCCTTCTCCTCTTCCTCTTCAGTGCTGTGACAAAGAAAACCATATTTTGCACTGTAAATGACACACTACATTAATTTTAAACTGACATCAATTCATTGCACTGAGCCAAAACAATTTTTTTTTAAATTTCCAAACTGGAGCATGAGCAGCCTTCTCTTTCTCTCCCTTTCTCTCTCTCTCTCTCTCTCTCTGTGTGTGTGTGTGTGAGTGTGTGTGTGTGTTCTAAAGGTGCAATTAATTGGAGAACCTTCTCCAAACTGGTGTCTTTAAGCTGTATCAGGACTGCAATCCTAGCCAATATGGCCTTCTAGAAAGCACCAGGTAAGATGCATTGAGAAAGGCTCATGAAGCGTTCTCACCCAAGCCGAGTTGCAGTGAATACATTCATTTCAATGTGATTTATCTGGGAGAACTTTCAAGTGGATATGCCCAATTGATGCCATAAGTGATGGACTTCCCACCAAACATGAAAACCTATGTCATGTTTCTAATTTTGTTTTTATAAACCTATTCAGATATTTTCTTTTCAGGAAAAAGAATAAAAATCAAGAGGTTTGTGCTAGACCAGTTATGCTGGACCTACAGCATGGGTGCCACACAGAGTCATATCTGCTGGCACGTGAACCGTTGCCCTAGCTCAGCTCCAATGTGCATGTGTGTGCTGGCCAGCTGATTTTTGGCTCGCACAGAGGCTCCGGGAGGGTGTTTTTGGCTTCCAGAGGGCCTCCGGAGAGATGGGCGAGAGAGTTTTTACCCTCCCCTGGCTCCAGGGAAGCCTTTGGAGCCTGGGGAGGGCGAAATAATGGGCCTACTGGGCCCACCAGAAGTTGGGAAGCAGGCCGTTTCCTGTGTCCAGAGGGCCTCCAGGGGGTGGAGGAAGCTTGTTTTCGCCTTCCCCAAGCATTGAATTAAGGGTGTGGGCACTCGCACATGCACGATAGCGTGCACACATGCTCTTTCGGCATTTGAGGGGAAAAAAGGTTTGCCATCACTGTGCTAGACCATTATATTATTGTTGTTTTCAAATGTTAGGTGACATGATGTCTTAATTTTTGTAGTTTTGCTGCTGAAATTGGAAAAAGTGGCTAAACCAAGAGAGTGCACTACAATTGGCCCGATTAAATGAGAAGCAGAAAAGGGTCTGCTTCATCCACCTGTTCAAGAACAATTTAGCACGTGTGTCCTATTCAGTTGTGCCTTCTTTGTTTAAACAAGCGGAGGTGTCTTAAGCTAAAAAGTTGCCTATTGTTTTGGCGAACAAAGCTATTGCGCCATATTTTGTACAGTTGTTTATAATGTATAATTTACAAAGTAATAACCTGTATACATTTCTGTGATTTGCCTCTTCTGCAATCTCTTCTTTCTGTGCATTATACTATTGTAAGCATTTCTCTATATATTAATGGTGAAAACCATATTATAATTACCCTTCTTTTCTCAAATTAGAGCTTTACTGTCATTATGGGGTCCCTTCTAAAAATGTAGTGTTTAAACCAGCAGATATTGAAGAATGCTATTTTGGACTCTGAAACTTAAATGAGACCTTCCTCTGGCCAGTTGAATACTGTTCTTTTCCATTCAAACTGGCATATCAAATGAATTTGGTTCACATTTTTAAAAAAGATCTGAAGAGAGTCTGGTAGCACCTTTTTTAATTAACTTTTTTTTTAAAAGCATAAGCTTTCATGAGCCACAGCTCACTTTATCAGATGTATAGAGTAGCTAGACCTTGCCCCCTTTAAGATGGGTGGGCTTCAGCTTCCTGAATTCCTAGTCAGCATGCTTTACACAGGCATGGCTCAGCTTGATAAACAGTAGGGTAAATTGATATAGGATTTAAATAGGGATGGTAGGAAAGGAGGGGATAACAGGTTGGTTTTGTAGATACAGATTATCTGTGAGGCAGATTAGCAGTATCTTTTTGATTAACAGTTGTGTTAAAAACCCTTTGATTTGTTATTATCTTGAGCTTGCCTGAAATCTTTTGATGTATAGGGAATACAGATAGACTAATGACCACATTTGTGACTAGAACTTATGTTGTAAGTCATTGTGATCATAAGTCTAGTGAAACCTAATTTATGACTATTTTTATAGTGGGCATTAAATAAATCACACAATTGTTAAGAAAATCCAGCTTCCTCAAATGGGTGTTTTTTGCCAAAAAAGAACATAAAGTGCAATCATGTGACTGCAGGATGCTACAACTAGTCCTAAATATGAACCAATTACCAACCACTCAAATTGTGATCACTTGGCTATAGGGATGTGGCAAGTACACGTCACAAGTCCCTTTTTCTAAAGGTCACTGTAACTTTTGAACAATTGTAAAAAAAACTATCATAAGCCAAGGAGATTGGACATTCAGCAATCTCTTGCTCAGCGATGTCTTTAAAATGGATTGGTTGAAATAGGTGCTACCATAATTTCTTGGGATTTTTTTTTTGTGACTAGTTCTTTCACAATGTTCAAGTACTGTAGAATCCAAAAGCCTTCTCTTGACTACTCTGTGGCTTTTTACTGTTCTTTGTATCAGAGTTCTTAACCAGACTAATAAATCACCTGGTCTTAATTTTTAAGAAAGCCTGTTCAAGTTATATTATTCTTGCAAAGATGATCATAGTAAGAAAAACAGATGAAAGTCCTGTCTTTAGGCAAGTTGTTGCTGAAGGCAGAAAATCCAACATGGTACACTCCTCCTTTCCACTATTACAGAGATTAAAACAAGTTGATTATTTGCACAATAATTTTCAAGTCACCTGCTTGCACCAGGGATGCTTAAATCTGGGTGTGGGGCCGGCCTAGAAATATCAAAGGGCCAGCCCGTGCAGACCCCCATGGCCCATTTTTAGCTTCATCAGCCTCCTGCAGTGCTCTGCCAGCCAAAAATAGACACAAGGAGGCCTCTGCAAACACCAGTTTGGTTGGCAGAATGCTGCTGGAGGCTGGAGAGGCCCCAAATAGGGAAGAGCGGATCACATGCAGCCCCCCAGCACTCTGCTTTGCCCACCAGGGTTCTGTCGGAGGCATCCATTCCATCCTCCCCCCATCCCACTGGCTCCCATAGTACAACAATGCTGATCCCGTCCTCAAAGAAATCCAGTTTGATATCCCTGTGGTAAACTCTTTCACCCTATGTGATATTTAAGCCAAAAATTCAAAGAGGTAGTGGTGGTTCAGAAATCAGTTAAAACAGTGATTCATAAAAATCCAAGGGAAGGTAGTTAAAAGAAAGTGTTAACATTACTTTTTTGGGGGGAAATAATTCTTAATAGAGCTGCTTAAAATAGTATGTGCTCAAAGTAAACCAAGACTTTTCAGATTAGAAACAAGGACACTTGGGACATTTCCAGAGCATTCTGGAAAGTTGGAATATCTACTTCTATTTCAAAATGTGAAGTTTCAAGCTCAGATGCGGTGTTAATTCGAAACAGTCTGCACATGATAGTTTATAAATTTATGTACATACAGCGACTAATGCTAGAGAAAATACAGAGATGAATGCTAGAAAAAAACCCAAAAACTTTGTAAGTTTTGAAAATCAAAAGATTTCACTAAAAATGTATCTGTACTCTTGCTATGGATGCCAATGGAGATTCTCGATCATCTAAGTCATGACTGTCACAAAAGTGCTTTTCAAAAATGTCTTTTTTTCCTTGAAAACATTTTGCTTCTTATCCAAGAACTAAAGAAACTTCTTGGATGAGAAGTGAAACCTTTTCAAGGAAAAAATCATGGAAATCCAGTTGCCTTTAGAAAAGGACCTTTGGGACATGTCTATGGAGATTCTAGGTCATCTCTGTCAGGGATGTCAAACTAGCGTTGTCGCGTGATGTTACAACTTTATTCCCTTCGCTAAACTGGGTGTGGGTATGGTTAGTGCACGATGCATGCAGCCCACGGGCTGCGAATTTGAGAGCCCTGATCTAAGTCATAGTTGTCCCAAAGGTGCTTTTTCAGGAAAGGACCTTTGGGACATCTTGCTATGGATAACATTTTACTAGATTTGCATAAGATACACACCGGTTTCCCTAACAACAAAGATAACTAAAAGAGCTACTGAAAATGTACTACAGTACTCCTTACCAGTTGTTATTTATGCTGTATTATTGGTACATGTTTCAAAGTGTTATTTTAATTTTTATTATGCTATTAGAGCAGTGGTTCCCAAAGTGGGCCATACCGCCCCCAGATGACTTAGGGGGGGGGTGGTAAGAGGCAAAGGGGATGGTGGTGGGGCAATAAGATGGGTCAGCAGCAACGTGGCAGAAGCCTGGCAAAGGGGAAGCCCTACAAGGAGATGCTGCTGCCGATGTGCAGGAAATCTCTCTCTGCCCCCCCACCATCTGCAGATCATCTTTCAAAGAGACTTTTACCAGGTCAAAGAGGTGGCTGGAGGCAAAGTTTGCTTCTGGTTGAGCTTTCTTCGCGAGGGGAGGGGCACCATCTGGAGAACAAGAGCTACAGGAAGCCTGGGATGGTGGGCAGTTTCTCCAGCGGAGTGTCTGGTTCATCCCAAGGCTTGAGCCTCTTCAATGAATTCTGCTCTGTTCATCTGTGTCTTTCAGGCAGCAAGCGTCAGCAGCGTTTCCTCGCAGGGCTCTTTCTTCCTCCTCTCTGGTCTGGTTCTCAAATATTTTTAAGCAAAACACTGCCGAGAGAGGGAAGTATCTCTTCCCCCTCCCTCCCCAAACTTTGCATGTAGGCATGACGTTTCGCAAAACTCCTTAATCTGCGGCTGCAGAAAGATGGTAAGAACAAAGAAAGGCGGAAAGAAAGAGATGGTAGGAAATAAGGATGACAGAAAAAGAAAGGAGGGAAGAAAGAAAGAAGGTAGGAAGGAAGACAGAAAGAAAAAAGGGAAGAACGAAGACAGAAAAAAAGGAGGGAAGGAAGGAAAGATTGATGGTAGGAAGGAAGGAAGACATAGAAAAAGAAAGGAGTGGGAAAGAAAAAGAAAGAAAGAAAAGAAAGATGTATCACAACAATTGAGCCCAAAATTTTGTTTGCTAAGCAAGAACGTTAAGTGAATTTTCCCATATTTGAGAAGTTTGCATGCCCACCTAATCACCTGACCACCAAGCGACGCCCACCTGAAGGCGGTGGGACTTGGGCGCAGTGTGGATGAGTTTGTAGCACAAAGGGAGCAGCTGACTGAAAAAGAGAACCACTGCCTTAGAGCCAGAAAATATCAAATATGCATAGCTTGCAAGTTAAAACTAATATTACAGCAACAGATAGGAGGGGCCAGAATTTGGTAGTAAAGAAAATTGCACAATATTATGGCATGTTTAAGTTAAGATGTCATGTGCACCTAACCATTTTGTTGTACGATTAACAATTCTGGCTCATATTACTGTGAATCCATTCAACACTGACTTATTCAAGAAACTGCTGCTAAACGATACATGGTTTGTTATAACATCCAACATATTTGAAGAAAGGTAATGTGAAATTAGTCCCATTTGCACATAAGAGATTGATGCTCTATTCATATGAATAATTGCCGTAATAAAAGGTTTTTGTATGTTCAGTTTCAAATATTAAAACTGTCTTGATAACTCATGGAAACTCAGCTTCTTGCATCAGAAAGGTAAAGGATGCTTCTGATAATTTGATACCCATTTTTTAAACTCAATAGAACCTACATCAGAACTTTCCACAGTGCTTTACAGTTTCATGAAAGTTTGACCAAAAGCCAAGAATAAATGAGAAAGATTTTCGAACATATATAAAAGGTGATTTGGGATATTTGTGGTATTGGTTCTCAATAAGTTGTACTCACCTAACATGCTTTATGAAGTTGGATAAAGATCCAAGAGTGGAAGTGACCTAAAACAACGCCTTGCATGCCCACAGAGAAGGCTCTGCATGCCACAGGTTTGCCATCCCAGACCTATAAAGTCGCCAAGAGTCCAACATGCCTATATATTTAAACTCACCAACCAATGAGTATACTTATTTGTTCAATTTTCAATAACCGCCTATCCTACAGGCAGCCAACAAGCAAATCAATTGAGACCAAGTACAACATTACAGGATTAATCATTCTTTCTCAGCCCAAACTACTTCCTGGGATGGTGGTTGTGCGGAAAATGGGAGAAAATGTATAGAAATGGATATAAACATAACATCACCTGAGAAAAAATAATGCAAGTCAATACAGCCAAGAAATACAAAACCAGATTGTTAGCACCATATACATAACTGGTTGGCTTTGGTAATACAGTATATAAAACAAACAAACAATGTATGCTTAAATGCATTAAAACACTAGAGCTTTAAGAGTTAGTGTTGCGGGTTGACATAAAAGGAAGCCAGAAGTGTGATTCTCTCTGACTCTCTCTGCTATTTCTGTTATTTCTGACTGCTGTGGTAAGAACTTGTGTTAAATGCTGATTTATTTATTATTTATTAATTCAATTTCTATGCCGCCCTTCTCCTGAGATTCAGGGCGCCTTACAACAAAGGTTATATAAACATGTTAGACGTCTAAGTAAAATTACAATCTAAAAAACCCCCATAGTTAAAAGTTAAACAAACACATTCCTACATCATTCATTGGCCGGGGCAAGATATTAACATTTGTAAGATGAACAAGAAAGGCTTATATTATTGTATATGTATTGATAGTTATTGACTGATTTAACTGTGTATGACTAGGACTGTTCAACATGACTAAGATATTTGCCAAAGTAAATAATATTTTATACACTTTAATGAATCTGGCTTGTATGACTGAACCATTAGTCATATCCATGGGCTATCATCTGGATATCTACTAGAACACCATGTTTCCTCTGTGCATGTCTAATCCTGTTCTGGTTAACAGCAGTGTACCCCAAGGCAGCCCAAGGTAGTATGTATATAAACATTGTTTATATACATGATATAAGGGAGTATATCTTATATACTATATATACAGGGTGCGTTCCAAAAGTAATGCAATTATTTTTTAATGTAATTTATTGAACAGATTTGCACAAACACTTAAAATTATTCAAAGTACTGTACTGTCCTTGGGCCTCTACACATTTTTTCCAGCGATTCTGCCATGACCGGTACATGCCCTGGAAGGCGTCTTCGGGGACCTCTCGCAAGGTCTTAGTCACGGCTGATTTGATCTCTTCTATTGGCGAAAAACAGGTTCCTTTCAGTCTGCTGGGTCGACGTCAGGACTATAGGAGGGGTGGGGCAGCGCTGGCAGCTGATGTTTGGCCAGGGACTCGTAGCGCGTTGTGGCAAGGCACATTTTTTGTCTATAGAAGAGATCCAATCAGCCATGATGAAGACCTTGCAAGACGTTCCCAAAGATGCCTTCCAGGGCGGGTACTGGTCATAGCAGAGTCGCTGGAAAAAATGTGTAGAGGCCCA
Source organism: Erythrolamprus reginae (assembly GCF_031021105.1). Classification (NCBI taxonomy): domain Eukaryota; kingdom Metazoa; phylum Chordata; class Lepidosauria; order Squamata; family Dipsadidae; genus Erythrolamprus; species Erythrolamprus reginae. The sequence continues at coordinate 34,469,809 of NC_091950.1, read as the reverse complement.
AGAACAGTACTTTAAGAAGAATTTTAAGTGTTTGTGCCAATCTGTTCATTAATTTACTTTTTAAAAAAATAATTGCATTACTTTTGGAACACACCCTGTATATGTGTGTGTGTGTGTGTAACATATTTTTGCTGAATTGAAAATGGAGACTAGTATAGATCTATTTTGAGGTTCGACAGAAAAACATATATGTATATATACTGTACAAGAAAAATAAAGGAAACACTCAAATAACACATCCTAGATCTGAATGAAATATTCTCATTGAATACTTTGCTCTGTACAAAGTTGGATGTGTACAACAGCATGTGAAACTGATTGTCAATCAGTGTTCCTTCCTATTGTGTTGTTTAAATGTTCCCTTTGTTTGAGCAGTATGTATGTATGTATGCATGTATGTATGTATGTATATATTTTTTTTTGGAAAAAAAATTCAGCAAAAACGTGATATATACATACATACTTACGTACATACATACATACATATATATGGTGGATGAAATTACCCAAATGGCAGTAAAGGGAGATATTGTGGTTATGGGTGATTTCAACATGCCTGATGTTGACTGGAATATCCCCAATGCCCTTACATGCAAAAGTAAGAATATACAGTGATCTCTCGATTATCGCGAGGGTTCCGTTCCAAGACCCCTCGCGATAATCGATTTTTCGCGATGTAGGGTTGCGGAAGTAAAAACACAATCTGCGCATGCGCGCCTTTTCCCCATGGCCGCGCATGCGCAGATGGTGGAGGCGGGGAGCGACGAGAGTGCGGAAGCCAACAGATTGCTTTGAATGCCGGCTGCCCCCGCCCCCCCCCAGCACCCGCCGTTTGTCGCTCGCCTGTCCGCCGTTTGCCGCTATCACCGCCTTCCCCACCCAGAGTCGAAGTCCCGGGGATGGCAAGGAGGGAGGGAGCGACGCGGGTTAAGCCCTCCACGGCCTCTTTAACACTTGGGCAGAAGTCGCACTCCTCCTCCGGGTGATGGAAAAGACGCGGGTACTCAGGAGCCCAGGCGCCCCGCTCGAAGTGGAGGAAAGCAGGCGGTTCCCGGGGAGAGAAAGCAGACACTGGGCTTAGAGGCGCCCGTCCCAGCGGAGCAGATGGAAACGCTCCGCCTGCGTATCGCCATCCCCGAAGATACGCAAGCTCTCCCCCACCACACAAACACACACCCCGCCCGGCCAAACTCTCCCTCCTGCTGCCCCTTGCCAGCCGAGCGCCTCTTCGGCTCCGGTTACTTTCCCCGTGGGGCGGGACAACCCCGCCACCGGGCAAGTGGTTCCTGTTCAGTGCCATGTTCCCGGCCAATGGCAGCGCCTCCAGCCTCCTCGCCGCTCGCCCGCCCGCCGCTACCGCCCCTCTCACCGCCGAGTCCTCCTGCAGCAGCGCTGGCGGCCACCGTCCCCCGTAGGCACCCGCCCGCCCGCCGCCCCCCCCCGAAAGAGATGAGAGAGGGAGGAAGAGAGTGTGAGAGAGGAAGAAAGAGAGAGAGAAGAGTGGAAGGAAGAGAGAGAGAAATGATAGAAAAAAAGAGACAGAGAAGTGACTCTTGGTGATGACGTATGACGTCATCGGGTGAGAAAAACCGTGGTACAGTATAGCAAAAAAACCGGGGAGTATTTTTTAATTATTATTTTTTGAAAAATCGCGATATAGCATTTCGCGAAAATCGAGATCGCGAAAATCGAGGGATCACTGTAATAGAGGCCTTTACAGGAGCAGCACTGGCACAGCTGGTTAAGACACCAACTAGAGGGGAGAGTATTCTAGATTTAGTTTTTACAAATGGGAATTGGGTTTCAGAGGTCAAGGTGGGAGAAAATTTAGGTTGCAGTGACCATCTATATTTGTGGTTTGATGTAAAAACTGATTGTGAGCAATCCTATACAGTGATCTCTCGGTTAGCGCGGGGGTTACGTTCCAAGACCTCCCGCGCTAACCGATTTCCGCGTTATATTGGATGCGGAAGTAAAACCACCATCTGCGCATGTGCGCCATTTTTTTCATGGCCGCACATGCGCAGATGGTGGAGTTTGCATGTGGGCGGTGGGGAAGACCAAGGGAAGATTCCTTCAGCCGCCCAACAGCTGATCTGCTCCGCAGCGCGGAAGCAGCGAGGAGCCGAAGATGGGGTAAAGGCAAAGGGGAAACCCCATCTTCGGCTCCTCGCTGCTGCCGCGCTGCGGAGCGGATCAGGTGTTGGGCGGCTGAAGGAACCTTCCTTTGGTCTTCCCGCCAGATCACTTGCCGCTTGCCGCTTGCCAGTCCACACACGCCCCCCTGGATGAGCCGGCCACAGGGGCGAGGGGTGGGGATGAAGGGGCAGGACTTCCCGGGCGGAAGGCATGCTCGGCTCTGCCGCTCCAGCCCCTTTTGGTCGAGCCTCCCTAGCCAAGCGACTGCCTTCCGTCGCAGCGGGGAACATCGGCGCAGGAGGCAGGAGAGGACCGGGCGACCGGAGAAGCAGCGCTGCCGCCGCCACGCCTGGCTCGACTTCCCTGGCTGCTTGGCTGGGGAGGCTCGGCCGAAAGGGGCTGGAGCAGCAGAGCCGAGCACGCCTTCCACCCAGGGAGTCCTGCCCTTTCATCCCCGCCGACCACAGGGGCGAGGGGTGGGGATGAAGGGGCAGGACTTCCCGGGCGGAAGGCATGCTCGGCTCTGCCGCTCCAGCCCCTTTCGGCCGAGCCTCCCTAGCCAAGCGACTGCCTTCCGTCGCAGCGGGGAACATCGGCGCAGGAGGCAGGAGAGGACCGGGCGACCGGAGAAGCAGCGCTGCCGCCGCCACGCCTGGCTCGACTTCCCTGGCTGCTTGGCCGGGGAGGCTCGGCCGAAAGGGGCTGGAGCGGCAGAGCCGAGCACGCCTTCCACCCAGGGAGTCCTGCCCTTTCATCCCCGCCGACCACAGGGGCGAGGGGTGGGGATGAAGGGGCAGGACTTCCCGGGCGGAAGGCGTGCTCGGCTCTGCCGCTCCAGCCCCTTTCGGCCGAGCCTCCCTAGCCAAGCGACTGCCTTCCGTCGCAGCGGGGAACATCGGCGCAGGAGGCAGGAGAGGACCGGGCGACCGGAGAAGCAGCGCTGCCGCCGCCACGCCTGGCTCGACTTCCCTGGCTGCTTGGCCGGGGAGGCTCGGCCGAAAGGGGCTGGAGCGGCAGAGCCGAGCACGCCTTCCACCCAGGGAGTCCTGCCCTTTCATCCCCGCCGACCACAGGGGCGAGGGGTGGGGATGAAGGGGCAGGACTTCCCGGGCGGAAGGCGTGCTCGGCTCTGCCGCTCCAGCCCCTTTCGGCCGAGCCTCCCCGGCCAAGCGGCAGCCTTCCACCGGGAGGCTCAGCATTCCGTCAGTCGCAGCGCTGGCTGTCAACTTTTCTTTTTAGCACTGGGGAGGCAAGTCAGCTCCTGCCCAGTTTTAAAAAGAAAAGTTGACAGCCAGCGATTGTTCCGCTGCCGCCAGCATGGCCTGGCTGGCCGCGGAAGATGTAACGGAGCCCACGGGGGATTCGCCTTCCTCCCACCCGCAGCCGAGACTGATCGTGGGCTCCTTCGCAACCTCGGAGAGCTTCCGGGGCATGAAAGCTCACGAAAACCAGGAAGCTCTCCGAGGTTGCGAAGGAGCCCACGATCAGTCGGCTGCAGGCGGGAGGAAAGCGAATGCCACGGGGCTGGGCTCGGCTCCCCCCTCGGCTCCCCCCCTTACCAGCCCCGCCGCGGAAGGCTCCATTCTGTTCCCTGCCGGCCCGATTGAGCGGCCGGCGGTCTCCATTCAGGGAACAGAATAAAAAAAAAATTATTTTTTAATATTTTATTTTTTTAAATAATATTTTTTGAAAAACTGCGTTGCAGCGTTTCGCGCTAATCGAGAACGCGCAAGTCGAGGGACCACTGTACTGCAACCAAAGTATTGGATTTCAGAAAAACAAATTTTAATGCAATAGGGGAATATTTAAATAATGAATTAAAGGGGAGGAATAAAATGGCAGGAGCAAGCACCCAGTGGACTGTATTAAAAAAGGCCATCTTAAAAGCCACAGGACTGTATGTAAGGCACATAACTAAAGGTAAAAGGAAGAAGAAACCACTATGGTTTAGCAATGATGTAAGGGCTATAGTCAATGAAAAAAAGGCTGCCTATAGGAGGTATAAAGAGTCTGGAAGTATAGCTGATAGATGTATAAAATGAGAAGGAGGCGAAACAGATAATATATGCTGCTAAAGCCTCAAAAGAGGAAGAAATTGCCAAATTTGTAAAGAAGGGGGATAAAACCTTCTTCAGATATATTAGTGATAGGAAGAAGAAAAACTGCAGCATCACGAAGCTTAGTACCGGGAATGATACATGCATTATCGGGAATAAGGAGATTGCTGACCATTTCAATAGCTACTTCTGTTCAGTTTTCTCAAAAGACACCTTACAAAATAATACTATAGAGGGATATAGCATTGCTTCCAGCTGTACGGATTCAGCTCCAGTGATCTTTGAAGCCGATGTCTTAGAAGAACTTGAACGATTAAAGATAAATAAGGCAATGGGTCCAGATGGCATCCACCCCAGAGTTCTTAAAGAACTCAGATCTGTCATTGCTACCCCCCTGACTGATTTGTTTAACCAATCCCTGTTAACAGGAGATGTTCCTGAGGACTGGAGAATGGCCAGTGTTGTGCCTATCCACAAGAAGGGCAGTAGAGAAGAAGCTGGTAACTACAGGCCAGTTAGCTTGACATCAGTTATAGTTAAAATGATGGAGACTCTACTCAAAAAGAGGATAAATCAGCACCTAAAAAACAATAACTTATTGGACCCAAATCAGCATGGCTGATTTGAAGGCAAATCATGTCAGACTAATCTCATTGATTTCTTTGACTATGTCACAAAGGTGTTGGATCAAGGTGGTGCTGTGGATATTGCCTATCTGGACTTCAGCAAATCCTTTGATACAGTTCCACATATAGAGCTGATAGATAAATTAGTGAAGATTGGACTTAATCCCTGGATAGTTCAGTGGATTTCAAGTTGGCTGAAGCATAGACATCAGAGACTTATTGTTAATGGCGAGTATTCTAAGCAGAGACAGGTTACAAGTGATGTGCCACAAGGGTCTGTTCTGGGTCCTATTCTTTTTAATATGTTTGTGAGTGACATAGGGGAAGGTTTGGTAGGGAAGGTTTGCCTATTTGCCGATGACTCTAAAGTGTACAATAGGGTTGATATTCCTGGAGGGGTCTGTAATATGGTAAATGATTTAGCTTTACTAGATAAATGGTCAAAGCAATGGAAACTGCAGTTTATATGTTTCCAAATGTAAAATAATGCACTTGGGGAAAAGGAATCCTCAATCTGAGTATTGCATTGGCAGTTCTGTGTTAGCAAAAACTTCAGAAGAGAAGGATTTAGGGGTTGTGATTTCTGACAGTCTCAAAATGGGTGAGCAGTGTGGTCAGGTGGTAGGAAAAGCAAGTAGGATGCTTGGATGCATAGCTAGAGGTATAACAAGCAGGAAGAGGGAGATTGTGATCCCCTTATATAGAGCACTGGTGAGACCACATTTGGAATACTGTACTGTGTTCAGTTCTGGAGACCTCACCTACAAAAAGATATTGACAAAATTGAACGGGTCCGAAGACGGGCTACAAGAATGGTGGAAGGTCTTAAGCATAAAACGTATCAGGAAAGACTTAATGAACTCAATCTGTATAGTCTGGAGGACAGAAGGAAAAGGGGGGACATGATCGAAACATTTAAATATGTTAAAGGGTTAAATAAGGTTCAGAAGGGAAGTGTTTTTAATAGGAAAGTGAACACAAAAACAAGGGGACACAATCTGAAGTTAGTTGGGGGAAAGATCAAAAGCAACGTGAGAAAATATTATTTCACTGAAAGAGTAGTAGATCCTTGGAACAAACTTCCAGCAGGTGTGGTTGGTAAATCCACAGTAACTGAATTTAAACATGCCTGGGATAAACATATATCCATTGTAAGATAAAATACAGGAAATAGTATAAGGGCAGACTAGATGGACCATGAGGTCTTTTTCTGCCGTCAGTCTTCTATGTTTCTATATATGGTAGCATAGTGATACAAAGTAGTATCATGTATCTAAACATTGTTATATCTTTGTATACTACCAATATATACTTGACAAAATAAATAAAATGTGCATCGTTGACAACTCAGAGATCACTACACTCGACACAGATTTCCAAGCCCTGACAAAAGGCCAGCAGGATTAGGGCCGTCCCAATCTCCCAAGGGTGGGAGGATGTTCCCCGAGGGCACATAGAGACCCCGGCCCTCAGACACCCATTTATTCAGTCACATAAAGCAGCTACGGTATTTCGCTTTTTGCCTAACACTGCACTGTCACTTCTGCTGCCGCTGCCGCTATTCTAACGTTGCCCATCACGCCCGTGGCGTATGAATTCACGGAGTAGAGAAACCTAGCGGAGGTTTTAAAAAACTCTCCGCTGATCTTTCCGAGCGCCCGCCAGGCCCGGCGCCCCTTCCGAGCTCACAGTCAGAAGGCGGCCCTGGAAAACAAGGCCGGCCTTGCACGCCCTTCCTTCATGTCGCCGCCGCCGGTCGTCTTCGAGCGGGAGCTTCCCCGGCGGGACGGCTCCGGGATCTTCCGCCTGACGCAGCGTTCGGCCGGCGGCACCGGCTCGGTGGTGTGGGACGCCGCGCTGGTGCTGGCTCGCTTCCTGGAGAAGAGCACGACGCGAACGGGGCAAGGAGAAGGCACGGAGGAGAGCGGCGGGAGCCCGGTGGGCCTTCTCCGCCACAAGGCCGCGCTCGAATTGGGAGCCGGCACCGGCCTCGTGGGCCTCGTGGCTGCCAGCCTTGGGTACGGGAGCGGGGGTAGGGCGGGGCGGTGTGTGTGTGTGTGATCCTGGGCTGCCAACCCTTCCCTGGGCACCGCTGCCCCGTTTTGGGTCTCCTGCCCTGGACGTTCTCCCGGCCCTGGCAGAGGAAAAAAAAACAAGATTAAAAGGCAGAGAACTCCTCACGAAGTGTAAACCTTTATTATCTGTGGCGCTTCTGTGTGGAAAGCAGCTCTTCCAGCCACCCGGGGCTTCTGAGGGAAGCAGAAAGGAGATGATGCCCACTCAGAGAGTCCTGCTACTATCTCAAAACCTTCCTCACCCTATATTATTATCAAGAAAGTTTTTCTTTAGCCCTTTCGGGGATGTATTTATTTATTTATTTATTTATTTATTTACGGTACTTACTTAATTACTAACTTACTTACTTATTTACCTACCTACCTACCTACCTATCTTATCTATCTACTAATTGATTGATTGATTGGATTTATATCCCACCCCACTCCCAGAGGACTCTGGAGTGCTTATAACCAAATACAAAGATACAAATACCCCATCAATATAAAATATAAGACCCCCTAAAAACAGTACAATATAAAACCCCTTAAAATTGATACAAAACCATTTAAAACCCACAAAAAGCACAACCGCTAACAACCATCTTTCCTGGTCGAATCCCGATAGGTACCATCTGATCCACCTACTTACTTATTGTTCAAGTTTCTGACCCACCCATCCCCTTCAAAGAGGAACTTTTTACACACAAGTGGGGACTACTTACACAAAGTGCAAAAAGCCCCCCCCCCTCCGCAGCATGAATATTGAATAAATCCAACTTGGATAGGCTCACACTGAACCAGAAATTACTGCTTACCAATTGTAATGGCTGTATTCATTCCAAAAGTTAAGCAATAAACAAGTTACACTACACCTTAGCATGTCAAATAAATAGTTAATCATATGCACCACGCTGATGGTGCAAAATTCCAGCTTTATATCTGCTCCATTGGAAGGAGGAGAGAGATTATTTTCTCTGTAGGACTATTATAAAAAGGTTATTGCAGCTATTTGAAAGTAAACTAGGCCATATTTCATGTGTAATATTTGCTAGCTTAACCATAGGTAATTTATTTGCCAGGCGAACTGGCTCTGTGTTGCCTTAATACATTTAGTTCTGTGGCAGGAATTTCCTGTGCATGATTTGCTTTGGCAATTCAAACTTCTTTTAAAAATTGAAATCATGGAAGGGAGCCATGCTTGTCTACTGTGGCAAGTCAGTAGTATGTATTCTTGATAGCACCTTTTCTAACTAATACATCTTATTAAAAGTCAAATCGTTTTATCAGATGCCCACAGATCTAAACCTCATATTAGTCTTAGTCCAGTATTTCTTAACTTTGGCAGCTTGAAGATGTGTGGACGTCAACTCCCAGAATTCCCCAGTTAAGCATAGACTGAGAAAATCTGGTCCAGCCACTCTGTGCATCAGATGAAGTGAGCTGTAGCTCACAAAATTTTATGCCATTCAATAAATCTGTTTAATCATAAAAGGCGCTGCCATCCTTCAAAGAAATTGAGTGGTGGATTTTATGCTTTCATGCTGTTTTCTGTTTTGGATTGCTAGAATAATAGTGGGGGGACCAGAAATACTAACATATTTTCCTTCCACCTTTTTTGTAGAGCAAATGTTACTGTTACTGATCTGGAGGAAGTTCAGGATTTATTAAAAGTGAACATTGAGAATAATCAACATCTTGTGTCTGGTTCTATTCAAGCCAAGGTACTGAAATGGTTTGTATTAATTTTTATTTTATTTTATTTACTTTAAGAAATTGAAAATCAATTTTGGTTAAACAGATAATTGTAATAGAGTCTAATTTATTTTATATATTTAATCAGATTTTTAAACCATCGCCCTCACAGAGGGAAGATGACAAGATTAACAAGAAAAATGAAATGTTTTTAGCCTACCTCAGTCTGCAATACAAAGGATCTTGATAAATTGTTGAAGTGAATTATATATATTTAAAGCTAGACTAAAGTTTGATAGGACTTTGGAAAAATTTAAATAAATGATACACCAGATGTACATCTAACTATTTCTTTAAGAAACTGCCTCATTAAAAGCAATTCTGGGTGACTAATACAATAAAAACACTGGAGTTCAGTAGCTAGTAAGTTTAAATTATTAATAATAACAAGAACAACATTAGTAAAATAACTAAATTCTATAGATAGGGCGCATTAGGAAACAAAGAAAAATTACCACTGAAGATATACCAATCAGTAACAAATACTCCCTATATTTTTTGCATTACGTCAATCAACCTTCATGGCTTTAGGCTAGATTATGTACTGTATTGTATTTCCCAGTGGTGTTTTGTTAGATTTGGTAGGAAAGGCGTATTCCATGTGCTATCAGCAAGAGATACTGTTCTGCAGGATCCAGGAAAAGAGCCTCTTCTTTCATGGCATCCACCCTCTGCAACATCATCCTTTGTAAGACATTACAAACTTGGTTTTGGCCTCTAGCATAGGGTCATAATAGTGTGGGTGATCCTGTTTCTGGGTCATGGTTCTATTAAATATGGGATGTCATGTGGTCTCAGATCTTACCTTGTTTATATAGTTTTTAATTGTGGTTGTTATTGTTTTTAACTGTTGGGCCCCCCTAGTTTATATGGCTGTGGGTTAGACAGCCATATAAACTAGTTAAATAAGTAATCCACAGGCCTTTGTTCCTTTTATTCACATGTTTAGGGGGGAGGATGTGAGAGGTTTTCTTCCTGCACCTGATTTCATATTGATGGCAGACTGCATCTACTATGAAGAGGTAAACTGCATTCCATTAATTAATATCAGTGGGCTAAGAATAGAGTTGAGTGCAGGCAAATAATATCTAGGCTTGTAATTGGGATTAAACTTGTGACATCCTTTGAACTAATTTTGATGCTGTGAGATCATGGTAGAAATGTCACAGTAAAATGATAATCAGTGGGCTATTTTTTCTTTGTACGCAAGGATGTACAAAGCCTATAAACACCTTTGAGACCTTGACCAGTGAACTGAACATTTGAGTCTTAGTTTTGCTATAAGATTGCTGAATGACCTTGAGGAGCCCACCCTGCCCAAATTCTTTTAAATTACACTTATAATGGTTAAAAAACCCCTGCCCTTCTGTTTAAGGCCTAAGGTCCTTGCACCTTTCTTGTCCTCACATCATTTTTGTGAGTTACACATAAACAGTGATAGTGAGTAGTCCAAGGTTATCCAGCAAATTTCATAATTAAATAGAATGTTGAGTCCAGATCTTCCAATTTTGGTCAGATGCTATACATTTAAGGTAGACAGCCAAGGATCCCAATGTTTTAGAGTACAATTCCTATAAACCTCAGCATGACCATTTATTCATGATTTTGAAAATTGGAACCTAGACAATAGAGTTCTCTCCTTCTCTAACTCCTATGTCATTTTTTTCTCACTCTGATAGAATCACATAATATTCAAATGTTTTGGATTGTTATTTTCATTTTTGCTTTCTTGTGTACTGTTGTAAAGTAACTTGTGGCTCATTCAGCCAACTGTGTCCATTTGTGGTAGCTCACATTATTGCTTAGAAAATATTTTTTCCTGGGAAATCCTTGGAGAGATTTCCTTCTCAGGATTGTTCAGACTCATTCAGTAGCTGCCACCTATTTCATTCTGTTAATAAGATGGAGTGAGGACTCTGGAACCAGCCCCAATAATAAAAAAAAAGAAAGGGAAAAAAATGATTGTGCCCTCTTTCCTGAATTCCCGCATTGCATCTTTTAACCATTAGTGTAAACTAACAATACAGATTTAATTTTGTATTAACTGGCCTGAAGTTTCTTAGAATTTTTATGAGCTATTTCCATATAGCTATAAAAATAATAGTTTTTCAGTATCTCATGATTGTCATCCTAAGTCTAACTTCTGATCTTTCTCTGGATTCTACTTGTACTTACTGCTTCTATATGCCTGGTAATTATCCAAAATAACTTAATATTTGAGAGGCCATCAAAAGAAATGATACAGTAATCCATTTATTTATTTATTATTTATTTATTTTGTCCAATACACAATAATACACAATGAAGGTAATAGAGGACACCTTCGAGGAAATAGAATTAGAGAAAGAATAGAAGAGAGAATATAGGATAAAATAAATCGATGAGAGAATAGAAGAAAGAAAGGGATAGAAGAGAAGATATATGGGATATAGGAGAGACAAAAGACAGGGGTAGGAAGGCACTCTAGTGCACTTATGCACGCCCCTTACTGACCTCTTAGGAATCTGGAGAGGTCAACCATTGACCAAAGGGTAAAATATTGGGGGTTAGGGGATGATACTACGGAGTTCCACGCTTCAACAACTCTATTAGTAAAGTTGTATTTTTTACAGTCAAGTTTGGAGTGGTTAATATTGAGCTTGAATCTGTTATGTACTCTTGTGTTGTTGTGGTTGAAGCTGAAGTAGTCGTTGACAGGCAGGACATTGCAGCATATAATCTTGTGGGCAATACTTAGATCATGATTTGCTTGTATTCAGCTTTTTGAAGCACAAATTGGACTGGGCCATATATAAACAGTGGGTGGAAGCTAAATGTCAAATATTTGACTTTTATGGTTAGTCACTGGAACCATTGGTTAAGACCCTGAGGGATTTGGCTGGCTTGGATACTTTCATCCTTTGCTGTTACGAAGAAAGAACGGTGGGACAAAACCCAGAAGTAGAGAAAAGATACTTTGAGGTGAGTCTCATTAAAGTGTTTCTCAATCTGGAAGAATCAAAATTTCTCTGGAGAGATGGGTTTGCAATAGTAGAAGGGGAGGTTTCCAAAATCAGGATTCTTTATATTATTTCCTAAAACATTCATAGGAAGCACAAATAATATTTTGGGAATACTGTGGTTTTGAAGAGCTCATTGTGGTATAATTTTAAATCACAGCTTCTTCAGAGGGATTTTGAGTTGCAAAAGGTTCCCTTGGATGAACAGGATGAAGAATATCGTAGTGAAGACATTCATATCTTTATCTTGCAAAAGAAAAAAATGGTAAGTATCACCCTTAGTGGTTCTGCAAATGAGTTAAACGTTTTCTGGATATCAATCAGAATGGAGCTGGAAGGGACCTTAGAGGTCCAGTCCAACCCCCTCCTCAAGCAGCCGATCCTATAACCAACCCATCTTCCTTACAAGCTTACTGAATAAAAATGATTTGAGACTGATTTAGTTTCAGAGTTGTCCACTTCAAATGCATCTTTATTCCAGTTACATGCAGCATACATTTGAAATATCTTTCTCTTTTTAAAATCTCCATTTCTTTACATATTCAATTTATATGTCACTTGACTTCCAATCACTCTAAACTGCTTGGAAATGATTAAAAATAAGGAAACGCCACAAAACAAAAAAGAATAAAGATGCACAAATAAAATAAAATCAGATGAGAAACAAAAGAAGAAAAAAATCATGCTCATTCATCAAAGGCCAAGGTGAAAAGCCGAGTTTTCAGGATTCTTCGAAACACAAGGAGAGAACCATTTGAATATATGGGGGAAACCTTATTATAGCGATGACTCACAATGGATAAAATGTTGTCCCAGTGCAGATATAATGCTGACTAGGTGTGATATCATCAAGCAAATTAACACATGGTTGAGGGAAGAAAGTATGCAGCATGTAAATATGGAAGGAAAATGTTTTTGGTTGTTAGATTCAGCCAAATTGTTTATTACATTTTTCAGAATATTTCATCATGAAATCCTTGATGCCGTTTTCTGACCTCTAATTTACAGAAGAACTCTGAAGAAAATTGGAAATTAAAGAATTTTTAATAAATTTTCTGCAGAACGTCTCTGGAGCCAGAGGGGAATCGGCATATTGTTTTATACTAAAGTGATTTCCGGGGTGGGTGGGAGGATCAATTCGCTTGAAAAAGAACTACAAGCTGACGGAGAAAGAAAGAGAACACGAAAGAAAAAGAAAGATGTTAAACTGAGAATGTCATATAAATGTTTTTGTATGAATGTATGCATACTATGCAATGCCTCTTGGGCAAACCCTGTTTTAATATTAACATTTTATTAGAAAATTTATATATTAAAATTCTTTTTCCTATTTAAACGGACAGAATGGTGCATCATAGGACAACAATTTTTGAACCAAGGTATCACAAATGAGCTTATCATCCTGCTGGGAAAGGTAGGAAATAAAGAGGGAGGGAGGGAGAGAAGGGGGAAGGGGCAGGGCGGGGGGGGGGGAACCTCTCAGCACCTTCGTTGGCCTACGCTGCTCCCTGCACCTTCCTCAAAACCATATGGCACTTGTGTACCTCCCACACATCCTCCCTGGCTTGTGCCATCCTCCTTGTGTGCCTTTCCCAGCTCATACGGTACCTCTTGGCACCTCCCCATTCACCTTTTCTTTTTTTAAAATATATTTATAATTTTTTATTTACAAGACTATATACAAAAAACATAACATATAAACATCAATAGACAATATACAATAACAACTGAAAATACATTTAAAAGGTTGGGCTGGTGAACGGCAGATCTATGATAATAAGTTGTGCTATGAATATTCTCAATATCCCAATATAGTATAGTTAAATAATTACATTGTATATAAATAAGAGATAAAGTTGAGTATGAAATAGCAGAAAAATTATAAATAGATAGGTTGGTTTTCGTATATATCTTTTTTCAATCTTTTACTAAAATAAAATAAACACCAGACTGTTATTTTTGTATACATACAATTACAATCGTTACCATTCACCTTTTCTGACCTCCACCACACCCTCATGCACCATCTCTTGGGAGCCCCGCACACCTTTCTTGACCCACACTGCCTCCCTGCATCACTCCTGACCTGCATGGCACCTCTTATGACCTCACAAGCAGTCCCATGCACCATCTTGGGGCTACCCTCGAAGGACGTTCGGAGACTTCAATTAATCCAGCATGCAGCCGTGCGAGCTGTGTTGGGTACACATAGGTACACTCATATCAATCCAGCATTCCTCAACCTGCACTGGTTGCCAATCAGCCTCCGAACGCAATTCAGGGTGTTAGTTATCACCTACGAAGCCCTAAATGGCATTGGATCAGATTATTTATGAGACCGTCTTCTGCCTGACACATCCCAGTGACTGGTTAGGTCGCACAGAGTCTGGGGCTGAGAGCGATAATTCTCACTCCGCCCAGTAGTGTGAATGATGGACGATTGATTGTGTTATTTTGGATTTTTATCTTTTAAACTTTTCTAATTATTCATAATTATTTTTATTGTTAGATAGAATTTATTCTTGTAAGCTGCCCCAAGTCCATGAGAAGGGCAGCCTAAAAATCAGATAGATATGATAGATAGATAGATAGATAGATAGATAGATAGATAGATAGATAGATAGATAGATAGATAGATAGATAGTTGTTTTCGTAGATAGATAGATAGATAGATAGATAGATAGATAGATAGATATGATAGATAGATAGATAGATAGATAGATAGATAGATGTTTTCATAGATAGATAGATAGATAGATAGATAGATAGATAGATAGATAGTTGTTTTCGTAGATAGATAGATAGATATGATAGATAGATAGATAGTTGTTTTCGTAGATAGATAGATAGATAGATAGATAGATAGATAGATAGATAGATGTTTTCGTAGATAGATAGATAGATATGATATGATAGATAGATAGATGATAGATAGATAGATAGATAGATAGATAGATAGATAGATAGATAGATAGATAGTTGTTTTCGTAGATAGATAGATAGATAGATAGATGTTTTCGTAGATAGATAGATAGATAGATAGATAGATAGATATGATAGATAGATAGATATGATTGATAGATAGATAGATAGATAGATAGTTGTTTTTGTAGATAGATAGATAGATAGATAGATAGATAGATAGATAGATAGATAGATGATAGACAGACAGACAGACAGACAGACAGACAGACAGATAGATAGTAATGAATAAATCTGCAAACACCAGCACCCCAATTCTTTTTGAATCATACCAACTCCCTGTGCACCCTCCCCAACCTGCATGGCATCTCTTGCGCATATCCAGAGATCCTTCCCCAACCACACACACACATAGGACCTCTCATGACTCCACACTTAGCTGTCTGCTAGCCCTGGACCTGCAACTTCCCATTGACTTTTTCTCTGCAAACTTCCCACAAGTAAAATAAATGGGGAAGCTGGCAGAAATTCTAAGGAAGAAGGAAGTAAGAAAAAAAATGACAAGGCAGGGGGGAGGAGCATTTCTCATGTAAATTCAATGGGGAAGATGGCGGGAAGTTGGAAGTTGTTCCTGCTCCCATAGTGTTTTTGCCCACCCGAGGTCATTCTGTTTCTCCATTTAGTAAAGAAATGTTTCTGAATGACTCAGCAGATGAGGGGTTGTCTAGTTTCAGGATTTATTAAACTACAGTGCTACCTCTACCTAAGAATGCCTCTACTTAAGAACTTTTCTAGACAAGAACCGGGTGTTCAAGATTTTTTTGCCTCTTCTTAAGAACCATTTTCTACTTAAGAACCTGAGCCTGGAAAAATTTCCCAGGAAATTTGAGAGTGGCATGAAGGCCCAGCCAGTTTCCTGCCATTCCCTCTGGGTTTCTCTCTGGCACAGTGTATGGGAGGCAGCCTCGCGCTGGGTGTATGGGAGGTGCGTGCTCCTCCTCACCGCCTCAGAGTCCCTCTTTTTTTTTTAAGTCTTAAAGTTTTGGATTTTTTTTATTCCCCTTACCTCACCTTCTTCCTTCGGCTCTTCTTCCTCCTCCTGCCACCAAAAATCCGAGCTTTTATTTCTTTCCTACTGGGTTTGCATGCATTATTTGCTTTTACATTGATTCCTATGGGAAAAATTGATTCTACTTATAAACTTTTCTGCTTAGGAGCCTGGTCACGGAATGAATTAAGTTCTTAAGTAGAGGTACGACTATATTGGTTTTATCCTAATGCATCTTTTACATGTTTGCTGAACTTACTGCATAGATTCAGACTTTTCTCTTTATTACTTTTTTAATATATTCAAAATAATATATTGAAAATATGATCAGACAAAAGTTAAAAGGCAAAGTCTGATGTGCCATTGGGTAACAAGAGTTGCTATTTTTGTGCAAAGCGGCATGTAGTCTTAAATTAATGCTAAGACTGCCTAGTGCAATCCCATATGATTTTTATTGTTTGTTCATTTGTTTATCTATTTATCATATTTATATACTAATCTTGCTGATGTGGCCAATCACAATATCACTGTAAACTAGCAAAATATTTTATTCTGGAACTAGCTTTAAGTTACCCAGAAAGCCTTTTTAGATTATTATGGAATAGCACCTGGGTCTCCCCTCACCTTCAACACCTCTTGCTGATGTTTCTTGCATATGTCTCTCTGAAGACATCACAAGTTCAACATAATGGCCTGCAGCAGGATGAGTTAGGCCTGCCCGGGTAGGTTTCTCCAAGAAATCCAATGAACCTATACAGGATTCTGCCTTGCAAGCAGTCACACTCAATGTGCAGATTCAATGGGGAGCCAATGTCATCTGAGTGAAATCAGTAGCTTTAGAGTGGTGACAGTTAGAAACATAGAAGATTGACAGCAGAAAGTGACCTCATGGTCCATCTAGTCTGCCCTTATATTATTTCCTGTATTTTATCTTAGGATGGATATATGTTTATCCCAGGCATGTTTAAATTCAGTTACTGTGGATTTACCAACCACTTCTGCTGGAAATTTGTTCCAAGCATCTACTACTCTTTCAGTGAAATAATATTTTCTCATGTTGCTTCTGATCTTTCCCCCAACTAACCTCAGATTGTGCCCCTTTCTTCTTGTGTTCACCTTCCTATTAAAAATACTTCCCTCCTGAACCTTATTTAACCCTTTAGCATATCTACGGAAAGGGGCGGCATACAAATCTAATAAATAAAATAAATAAACAAATGTTCTGATCATGTCCCCCATTTCCCTTCCGTCCTCCAGACCAGTGTTTTTCAACCAGTGTGCCGTGGCACACTAGTGTGCCGCGAGACATGGTCAGGTGTGCCGCGAAGAAGGAAGCTCATGTTCCGGTCTCGTAACTTTTTACTGAGAGAGTGAGAGTGAGAAAGAGATAGAAAGAAAGCAAGAGAGAGAAAGAGAGAAAGAAAGCAAGAGAGAAAGAAAAGAGAGAAAGAGAGAAAAGGAGAGGAAGGGAGAGAGAGAGAAATGAGCAAAAAGGGGAGGGATAAAGAGAAATGAGAAAATGATTGAGACAGAGAATGAGAGGAAAGAGAGAGAAACAAAAGAGAGAGAGAAGTGACTCCTGATTTAAAGCATATGATAAAAAGCACCCAAAGAATAAGAGAGAAAACCCCCCAGCCCTCACCTGTTTTTGGAAATGGTTCAAGAGTGTGTATACACACACACACACACACAAGGGTGGGGAGGAGACAGGGATGGAAAAAGAGAGGAGAATGTCTTAGGGTGTCATTTTGTGTCATTTTGGTTGGTGGTGTGCCCCAGGATTTTGTAAATGTAAAAAATGTGCCGCGGCTCAAAAAAGGTTGAAAATCACTGCTCCAGACTATACAGATTGAGTTGATTAAGTCTTTCCTGATAAGTTTAATGCTTAAGACCTTCCACCCTTTTTGTAGCCCATCTTTGGACCTGTTCACTTTTATCAATATCTTTTTATAGGTGAGGACTCTAGAACTGAACACATTATTCCAAATGGGGTCTCACCAGCGGTCTATACAGCAGGATCACCATCTTCCTCTTCCTGCTTGTAATACCTGCTTGTTATATATAGTTCAGGGGTCTCCAACCGCCGGTCCGCGGACCGGGACCGGGCCGTTGGGGGTTTTCAGCCGGTCCGCGGCGCCAGGGCCCCCTCGGCCTTTCCGCGCTGCCCACCGCCCGCCCGATTTGCCCCCTCTGCTCCTCTGCCACCTCCTGCCTTTCACTGCAGCTCCTCCCGCACCCGGAACGCACGCCCTGCCCGCCTCACATTTGCCGAGAGGACTTTCGCCCCGGGCTCTCAGCAAGGGGGCTGCATGAGAGGCGGGGCCGGCGGAAGGTGATATTCAATGTCGGGGGCGCACGGGCGGTTTTGCGCGCGCTCCCTATCTCCCTGCTAGCCCACTCGGAATACTGTATTCAAAATAAGAAAAGCCTTCGCCGGCAAAGGCTTTTCTTATTTTGAATACGTATTCCGAGTGGGCTAGCAGGGAGATAGGGAGCGCGCGCAAAACCGCCCGTGCGCCCCCGACATTGAATATCACCTTCCGCCGGCCCCGCCTCTCATGCAGCCCCCTTGTTGAGAGCCCGGGGCGAAAGTCCTCTCGGCAAATGTGAGGCGGGCAGGGCGTGCGCGCGTCACCGCTGAGAAGAACGGAGAGAGAACGAGAGTGAGTGAAAGCAACAGACAGCAAGATAGAGAGAAAGTGAGAAAGAGAGAGTGAGAGAAAGGGGGGGAGAGAAAGAGATAGCAAGAGAGAGAACAAGAGAGAGAAAGAGCGTGAGAAACAAAACAAGAGAGAAAGAGTGAGAGAGAGAAAGCAAAAGAGACAGAAAGAAAACAAGAGAGAGAAAGTGAGAAGAAGAGAGAGAAAGAGGGGGAGAGAGAGAGAAAGAGAGAGGGGGGAGAGAGAGAAAGAGAGGGAGAAAGAGAGGGAAAGGGGGGAGAGATAGCAAGAGAGGGAGAGAGAAAGAGAGAGGGAAAGGGGGAGAGAGGGGGGAGAGAAAGAGGAGATAAAGGAAGAGGAGAGAGAGAAAGGAAGAGAAAGAAAGAGGGATAGAAAGAGAGAGAGTGAGAGATGCTCAGTGAGCCTTTCTTTGAAGTTGCCTTTCTTTCTTTCTTTCTTTCTTTCTTTCTTTCTTTCTTTCTCTTTCTTTCTTTCTTGCTCTTTTTCTTTCTCTCTTTTACCTTTCCTTCCTCTATTTCTTTTCTTTCTCCTTCCTACCTTCTTCCCTCCCTCCCTCCAGTCCTTCCTCTCTTACTCTCCCCTTTCATAAGTTTCCTTGCTTCCTTCCTCTGTTCCTGTCCCTTCCCTCTTTCCTTCTTTCTTCCTTCCTTCCTTCCTTTCCTCCCTTCCTTTCCTCCCTCCATTTCTTGCTTTCCTTTTCCTTCCTCCCTTCTTTCCTCCCTCATTCCCTTCTTTCACTCCTTCCTCTCTTACTCTCCCCTTTCACACCTTTCTTTGCTTCTTTGCACCCTTCTTCTGTTCCTGTACCTTCCCTCTTTCCTTCCTTCCTTCCCACCCTCCGTCCATTCATTCACCCATCCCTCTCTTGATCGCCCCTTTTACGGCGCCGCTGACAGCTAGCTCCCCCCCCCCCACCGGGCCATGGAAAACTGGTCTAGCTGAAAGCCGGTCCCTGGTGCAAAAAAGGTTGGGGACCTCTGATATAGTTGGCCTGCTTACATGCTGAACTCCAATAATAATGCCTGAAGAGGGTTAATGAGCTCTCACAAAACACTCCTTTGCAACTTCTGTTGCTTTGGGCCAGTTCACAGCCTGCCAACAGCTTTCTCAGAAGACTTGTAGAGAAAGGGATAAACTGATAACAATGTTTGGGCTGTCACCCAAGGGTTGTCTGCACACCATACTAGTCATCCATGAGAAACAAACTAAAAGGTTGTAAACTTATTGCTTATCGTAATGCTGTGGGATATGTATAAATTACGCATGCATACTGTGAAAGTTTTGGGTTCAGCTTAATCAATGGTTTGTAAAGATGGTTTATACGTTTCAGCCTGTTATGCAAACATTGATTTTGTACCAATGTTCATAGGCAATAAATCTACCTACAAAAGAACTGATGATGTGTTCATGGTGAGCCAGTTACATACCTGTTTAACCAGAGATTAGATAACCATATATATTTGATTTTCTCCCTTACTGTTGTGGTTACTGTTGTGGAAGCTGGTAACTACAGGCCAGTTAGCTTGACATCAGTTGTAGTTAAAATGATGGAGACTCTACTCAAAAAGAGGATAAATCAGCACCTAAAAAACAATAACTTATTGGACCCAAATCAGCATGGCTTTACTGAAGGCAAATCATGTCAGACTAATCTCATTGATTTCTTTGACTATGTCACAAAGGTGTTGGATGAAGGTGGTGCCGTGGATATTGCCTACCTGGACTTCAGCAAAGCCTTTGATACGGTTCCACATAAAGAGCTGATAAATAAATTAGTGAAGATTGGACTTAATCCCTGGATAGTTCAATGGATTTGCAGCTGGCTGAAGCGTAGACATCAGGGAGTTATTGTTAATGGCGCGTATTCTGAGCAGAGTCAGGTTACAAGCGGTGTGCCACAAGGGTCTGTTCTGGGTCCTATTCTTTTTAATATGTTTGTGAGTGACATAGGGGAAGGTTTGGTAGGGAAGGTTTGCCTATTTGCCGATGACTCTAAAGTGTGCAATAGGGTTGATATTCCGGGAGGGTTCTGTAATATGGTAAATGATTTAGCTTTACTAGATAAATGGTCAAAGCAATGGAAACTGCAGTTTAATGTTTCCAAATGTAAAATAATGCACTTGGGGAAAAGGAATCCTCAATCTGAGTATTGTATTGGCAGTTCTGTGTTAGCAAATACTTCAGAAGAAAAGGATTTAGGGGTAGTGATTTCTGACAGTATCAAAATGGGTGAACAGTGCAATCAGGCGGTAGGGAAAGCAAGTAGGATGCTTGGCTGCATAGCTAGAGGTATAACAAGCAGGAAGAAGGAGATTATGATCCCGCTATATAGAATGCTGGTGAGAACACATTTGGAATACTATGTTCAGTTCTGGAGACCTCACCTACAAAAAGATATTGACAAAATTGAACGGGTCCAAAGACGGGCTACAAGAATGGTGGAAGGTCTTAAGCATAAAACGTATCAGGAAAGACTTAATGAACTCAATCTGTATAGTCTGGAGGACAGAAGGAAAAGGGGGGGAGATGATCGAAACATTTAAATATATTAAAGGGTTAAATAAGGTTCAGGAGGGAAGTGTTTTTAATAGGAAAGTGAACACAAGAACAAGGGGACACAATCTGAAGTTAGTTGGGGGAAAGATCAAAAGCAACATGAGAAAATATTATTTCACTGAAAGAGTAGTAGATCCTTGGAACAAACTTCCAGCAGACGTGGTAGATAAATCCACAGTAACTGAATTTAAACATGCCTGGGATAAACATATATCCATCCTAAGATAAAATACAGAAAATAGTATAAGGGCAGACTAGATGGAACATGAGGTCTTTTTCTGCCGTCAGACTTCTATGTTTCTATGTTGGCTCTGGCCCAGCTCCTGCCCCTAGGAATGTGGAGGTGGATGCAGGGGAGACATCAACATGTCATAGGCCTGTTTTATTGCCGACAGAGGCAGGTAGTGCAGTTTCCTCAGACGAAGAAGAAGCTGGGGGTGACTTGGAAGAGGGGGGCTTGGCACACAGCCCAGGAAGCCAATCTCCATTATCTTCAGAATTATGCATCGAAGAAACCAATTGCAGAAATATTACAGGAGATAAGAGAAACCACCTGTGTTTGGGTGGGGCTCCAGTAATTAGAGCTGCTGATATAAATAGCAGCGTGTTGGTTTGGCCGCTGTGGAAGATTATCTGATTGTTGTTCTTCAGGACTGTGCCTTGCTGTTTCTGGACTTTGTTGATTTTTCACGACTTTGAAACCAAAGCAGAGCAAAGTGTGTGTGTGTTTCACTTCATGGAAGAAGGAGGGCTGTGACGGTTCTTCACAGCTGCTAGCTAAGTACTTAAAGACTGACTAAGGGGATTGTACAGACTACCAGGTTTGGGACGAGTGCTCTTTGCAATACAAAAAGGGTGCTTTGTTTCTTTTGAATTTTTGTG
This sequence comes from Erythrolamprus reginae, assembly GCF_031021105.1. Classification (NCBI taxonomy): domain Eukaryota; kingdom Metazoa; phylum Chordata; class Lepidosauria; order Squamata; family Dipsadidae; genus Erythrolamprus; species Erythrolamprus reginae. The sequence continues at coordinate 34,448,090 of NC_091950.1, read as the reverse complement.
ATAAAGAACATTGTTTTTGAACTTTCAGGCGTGTGTGCCTGAAATTTGTACCCTTGAATTTTCGGGAGTCTCTTACCATAGAACCAGGCAGAACACTTACTGGATTGAGAGTTAAACCTATTGGATTTAATTCCAGTTCTAGGTCACATTGAGACCAGAAGATGAAAACATTAAAGCATAAAATTAAGCTCAGCTCCAGAATTCTTCAATGCTATATGGAAATGATTTGCCACACAAAGTTCTTCATTTTCTCAACCACTCTTACAGCACAGGTATTCCCTGAAGGTCTTCATGCAAGATTTTAGCAGTACACAAGTAAAAATAACCTGACCTTTCTGCTCTAAAGCTAAAGGTAGCCAGGTATTGCCTGCCATTGCTTAGAACCTGTAACGCAGGGGGTGAGAATTAACTTATTTTTGGGATAGCTAATTTCCCCAATGCCAGAGGGAGGCAGTATAAGATAGGAAACTGACTCTAGCCTTCTCTCAGACTAGCACACAAATTTTACAGAGAAATGTGTATATACAAACATTTACAGCAAAAATGGAGCTCCACCCCAGAGCACCCACTTTGCACTGAAAGATGTTGAAAGAAAATGCAGGGTGTCCTGCATAAGCTGCGCCCACAGTGTGGTAGTAAAAATTTTGGTAGCCCTTCACTGCACAATACATTACATGTTCAAGAGCATTCTAGCCATTGTGTTTGATGTACTGTCAACAATGCTCACCATTGCCGAGACAGTGGGCAAAGAGAATAAGTATTAAAACTAGCTTGTTGTGTATCTTTTTCAAAGCCATTGTCAAAGCTTTTTCTGTGTTTGAGATTCTTTTTTTTTAATGGTCGTCTATACATAAAACCCAAATCTACAAATTGCATTAAGCTATGGTTTCAGTGATGGGTTGCTCCCAGTTCGGCCCGGTTCTGCAAAACAGTGGTGGTGGGTGGAAGCTCTGTCCACCCGCCCAGAACACTTCTACGCAAGCGTGCACGTGAACTGGTAGCAACAGGTTTTAGAACCCACTACGGTATGGTTTGTTAAACAAACTAGAGTGTCCTAGCTGGCACATCTAAAGACATGAAACACATCAGAAAAGGCAATAGTTGCCAAGTTCAACCAAGTCAGTTGGGTTTAATGATTCAGATATCAGGCTAGAAACTGAGAGAGTGATTCTAGTCCTGCTTTAGCTGTAGGACCTTGTACCATCACTCTCTCAGCAAGGACAAATCGCTTCTAAAGTCTTACCAAGAAAACTGCAGAGACTAATCCAGGCAGACACCTGGACTCAACACTCGCTCAAAGAGGGGGGGGGAAGCTATGAATCATAATTTACAAAACACAACAGTTGCCAAGTTCAAGACAACTAGAAAATATTTTTTTTAAAAAAACAACATTGCGCAAACTTACAGTTCTGCAGAAGTGAGTATGACAACATGGGAGGGCAAGATGAAGATAGATCTATTAAAATTCATAAAGCAATATGACTAAAAAATCATGCTAAACTATAATGTAAATAAGATATAGATCTGATAAGAGTCAATTAAAAGAGTGAAATATGAATTACACTCATATGTAATTCTAATGCCCTTTTCACCATTTTGTTTATATCATCTAATTGTTGCCATTTAGTTTGCATTTTGATACTGCTTGACAGCCAATCAAATACCATATTTTTCAGAGTATAAGATGCACCTTGGTTTTTTTGGGAGGAAAATAGGGGAAAGAATCTGCTTACTAAGTATTCATCTGTCTAGCGTCCTTAGTCTGGTCAGCTTCAGCACATTATTTTATCCCCCGGTTAGGGCTTAAAAAAAACTTTACTCAGAATAACAACGAAAGAGCTTGCAAGCAGGTAAGAGCATTGTTAGTACCTGGTTAGGGCTGGAAAGAAACTTATTTGGAGCAATTTGGAGCAATGAAAAAAAAACCTGCAAAGACTTAGAAAAATGCTTGGAAAACATTCTTCCCAGAGAGAAACAATGAAAGAGCCTGCAAGGTAAGAGCTGGGAAGATTGTTAGCAGATAGATAGGGCTCAGAGGGGGGGGAAGCTAGATTCAGAGTATAAGACATGCCCAAATTATCAGCCCCTTAGGGAGGAGAAATGTGCATCTTATACTCCGAAAAATACGGTAATCCCCCAGCGAGGCACTACCTTGATATAGTTATGGGGCTACAAGAAAATAATAACTACTTTAGAAGTTCAGTCATAATGGAATAAATAATATGAGACATAACTTACAGAAACTATATATATATATATATGAATAAATTAACTGCCTTGGAAATGGCCTTGGGCTGGGCCGAGAGGCAAAAAAGGAGCTGTGATGTTCCTTTGGAGTTCATAGAAATTACTGACAAATCGGCTAAACAGCTCAGGAATATTGGCTGAGTAACCAGGGCCAGCAGCTGCAGAACTACTGGAAGAAAAATTACCTACCCATCCAAAGTATACAAACACTGAAAACAAAGGTCTGGGTCCTTTTTAATATGTTTGTGAATGACATAGGGGAAGGTTTGGTAGGGAAGGTTTGCCTATTTGCCGATGACTCTAAAGAATGCAATAGGGTTGCTATTTCTGGAGGCGTCTATAATATAGCAAATGATTTAGCTTTACTAGATAAGTGGTCAAAGCAATGGAAACTGCAGTTTAATGTTTCCAAATAATGCACTTGGGGAAAAGGAATCCTCAATCTGAGTATTGTATTGGCAGTTCTGTGTTAGTAAAAACTTCAGAAGAAAAAGATTTAGGGGTATGATTTCAGACAGTCACAAAATGGGTGAACAGTGTGGTCAGGCGGTAGGGAAAACAAGTAGACTGCTTGGCTGCATAGCTAGAGGTATAACAAGCAGGAAGATGGAGATTGTGATCCCACTGTATAGAGCACTGGTGAGACCACATTTGGAATACAGTACTGTGTTCAGTTCTGGAGACCTCACCTACAAAAAGATATTGACAAAATGGAACTGTTCCAAAGACGGGCTACAAGAATGGTGGAAGGTCTTCAGCATAAAACTTATCAGGAAAGACTTAAAATGAACTCAATCTGTTTAGTCTGGGGAACAGAAGGGAAAGGGGGGACATGATCGAAACATTTAGATATGTTAAAGGGTTAAATAAGGTTCAGGAGGGAAGTGTTTTTAATAGGAAACTGAACACAAGAACAAGGGGACACAATCTGAGGTTAGCTGGAGGAAAGATCAGAAGCAACATGAGAAAATATTTTACTGAAAGAGTAGTAGATGCTTGGAAGATACTTCCATCAGACATGGAAATAGTGTAAGGGCAGACTAGATGGACCATGAGGTCTTTTTCTGCCATCAATCTTCTATGTTTCTAAGTTTCTAAAGGAATAATTGATTTGATATTCCGAATCAGGTTTGCAATCTGCCATAGATAAATACTAAAAAGGCTCTTTGCTAGCTTTTCGCTTTGAACAATTAGTAACAAAGAAAATATCAAGGGTTTACTGAATGGAAAATGTTAGACACTGCACATCCAAATACACAGAAATGGCACATCAGTCTTTCCATGCTATGCTTGCTAGTCTGTATTGAATCAGGAAAACTGAACAACCGAGTTTTCGGAGAAGGGCGGCCTACAAATCAAACAAATAAACAAACAAACAAACAAACATGTTATATTAAGTGCTATCAGTTAAGCCTACCTCTGAAATTATGCATGAGCTGTTTGTTTACTGCAGCGTTGTTCCCAACATAAATTCCAGTGATGGAATCATACATTATGCTAAGCCGGAATATGAAATGCTGGATTTTGATTCATATTCTGGGTAAATATAAGCAGCTATTCTGGTTTTTAAAGCCCAGTATACGCCTGACTGTTCTGTGTGAACAAATTACCAAGCTTATTCTACAAACCATTATAAAATCTGGTTTTAGTGCAGAACATGAATGCAACCTTTGGGTATGTTTTTGGGTAAAATAAAAGAAGCATGTAGTTGAAAGAAATAGTTCATTTACCATATTTTCTTCTCCTTTTTTTGAAAATGTTTTATTGGCTTTCAAATATATTTTAAAACAAATAACAATGAAAATAAATAAATAATAAAAACAAAACAACAACAACAAAATAAATTATAATATCAGCAAACATTCAGCATTTCTGCATTGCTACATTGGATATTTCATAATGAAATATCCATTTACCATATTTTCAAACCTCCCTTTTTTCTTACAAGTTCTTGTCTCTTAAACCTTCTCCCTTGCTCCTTGGATTGTACTACTCCAGACAAAATTACATGTTGTAGTTCAAAAGGAACGACCAATCAAATTTATTGCACGGCCAGGGTCTCTTAGAAAAGAAGACTGGAATTCTTTTAAACAGGTAGGGTCAATGTGACATCATGATTAACATGTTAGACCAGTGTTTTTCAACCCTGGTAACCTTAAGATGACCTTACTTCAACTTGCAGAATCTCCAGCATAGAGGTTGGGGAATTCTGTCAAGGGACCTTAAAATTGCCAAGGCTGAGAAGAAACACTGTGGCAGAGTGAGATCAGGGAGTCTGAGATTTGAATCCTCCCTTAATTGTGGAGCATAACTTTGGATGTATTGCTATTTTCAGTCCCAGTCTGCCGCACAGGATGATTTTGGGTATAAAATGAGAGACCCTCGAATACGTCTCTAAATTCCTAGAGGAAAGGTGAATTAACAATAGTAACATCTGGATTAGGAAACAACAAATGGCTGAACTTCTTTCATCATTTGTACAGAAGCTCTTTTTGGCAATTTGAAATGCTTTGCAACAAGGTCATTTAGATCCAGTGGTTAAAAAAAAGAAAAAGGAAGGTAAATTTGCTATTACAAGTGATTCTAAGGTACATCTTGAATGAAAGAAGCTTCTTTGTCTCCAACCCAACCCCAATTTCCTTCCTGATCCCATGAGATAATGCTGTCTGCCTTGTCTGTCTGAGTTTGTATGCTAAGAATGGCGCAACTGCCCTTTCCTTTGTTCTAGGTTTGTTAAGAAGGCGTATAGGAGATGGGAGTAATGTCAAGGCCTAATCACGGTAAAGTGAAAGGAGATGCGTTTTGACAGATTGTTAGATCAATGTTAACATTCACCCTGGTTTTTGCAAAGGTTTTGCATGGATACAGTTGAAGGGAGCTCAATTATTACATGATATCAGCTGATGGGTTTAGTGCTACTCCAAAACAAGGCTAAACTCATCTTCAAAAGCTGCTTGAACAACTGTTGCAACACAAAGCAGCATAAAACATTTTCTGTGTTACTCTTATTTAGCTATCATCACAGCTAGGCAGCTGCAGTTCTCAGGCTGAGCCTGATAACAAAGTAAGAAATTGGTGTAGGGATCTGGTAGGTATAAGGAGGCAGCCTGACTTGAAAGTAATGGACTGTCTGCTTTGGCAGGAGAGGTACAGACTCTAATGGATGGTTAAGACTGCTGAAACAATTGCAATCAAGACAAAAACATTGCATGCCAAGACAATTAGACCCAAAGCCATCACTCTGATGAATACCTAATTCTTACAATTAGTGTCTTACATCTATTTACCCAAGTTGTTTGGCTGTAGTATTATTGTCCTTCTTACCTTCTTTACTACCTCCTCCTACTAACATTATGCTTATTTACCCTATTGCTTGCATGTATACCAAGAACTTCTGCACCAGAGGCAAATTCCTGTATCTAATGAACTCAATCTGTATAATCTGGAGGACAGAAGGGAAAGGAGAGACATGATCAAAAGATTTAAATATGTTAAATGGTTAAATACGGTTCAGGAGGGAAGTGTTTTTAATAGGAAAGTGAACACAAGAACAAGGGGGCACAATCTGAGGTTAGTTGGGGGAAAGATCAGAAGCAACGTGAGAAAATATTATTTTACTGAAAGAGTAGTAGATGCTTGGAACAAACTTCCATCAGACGTGGTTGGTAAATCCACAGTAACTGAATTGAAACATGCTTAGGATAAACATATACCGGTACCTATCCTAAGATAAAATACAGGAAATAGTATAAGGGCAGACTAGATGGCCCATGAAGTCTTTTTCTGCTGTCAATCTTCTATGTTTCTAATCACACGTGGCCAAATAAAGCTGTGCTGTGCTGTATTGTGAATAGGTTTGGAAGTGTTGGAGCAGAAAGATGACCTGTATCAGCCTAAATGTTTAGCTAATAGGCTAATCTCAATCTTATTTATAAGTCCCGACTGTAGCATCATCAGTGAATTGGTGAAACATGTCACACCGTATCCACACTAAAGCCTGTGATGGGATCAGCAGCGTTTAGAGCAGTGTTTCCCAACCTTAGTGGTTTGAAGATGGGTGGACTTCAACTTCCAGAATTCTCCAGCCAGCAATGCTGGCTGGGGAATTCTGGAAGTTGAAGTCCACCCAACTTCAAACTGCCAAGGTTGAAAAACACTGATCTAGAGCTAACTCAACATGGGGCTACCTTTGAAAAGTGTTCGGAAACTTCAGATTGTGCAGAATGCAGCTGCAAGAGCTATCATTGGCTTTCCTAAATATGCCCATGTTACACCAACACTCCGCAGTCTGCATTGGTTGCCGATCAGTTTCCGGTCACAATTCAAAGTGTTGGTTATGACCTACAAAGCCCTTCATGGCATTGGACCAGAATATCTCCGGGACCGCCTTCTGCTGCACGAATCCCAGCGACCAGTTAGGTCTCACAGAGTTGGCCTTCTCCGGGTCCCGTCAACTAAACAATGTCGTTTGGCGGGACCCAGGGGAAGAGCCTTCTCTGTGGCGGCCCCGACCCTTTGGAACCAACTCCCCCCAGATATCAGAGTTGCCCCACCCTCCTTGCCTTTTGTAAGCCCCTTAAAACCCACCACTGTCGTCAAGCAAGGGGGAATTGAGACTTTCCCTTCCCCCTAGGCTTATAAAATTTACACATGGTATGTCTGTATGTATGATTAGTTTCTTAAATTGGGGTTTTTAAATATTAGATTTGTTTATATTGTCTTATTATTGTTGTTAGCCTCCCTGAGTCTATGGAGAGGGGCGGCATATAAATCTGATAAATAAAATAAATAAAATAAAATAAAACTGCAGCAATACCAAAATGATATATGCACGGTGATATCATCACACTAATATGCTTACATCTTAACATGTTTCAACATTTGTATAATTACATAGTCATTTATTTTTTTATTTTTTTATTATTTAGATTTGTATGCTGCCCCTCTCCGCAGACTCGGGGCGGCTCACAGCAAGATACAGCAAATCATGACAAATCTAAATAAATTTAAAATATTTAAAAAGATTGCTCTTCTTGCCCCAATCCTTTGCATGATCATGATTGGAATAAGGAGGAAGACATTCCTTCAGACTCACTCGAAAAGGCTGGGAATGATCAACAGAAAAAAGAGTTGGGATCACCCTAGTATCCATCGGCTGGACACTAAAGCACACTAGGATGACCATGGCAGATTTGAAGGATGCAGTGTGAGGCAGAGGGGCATGGAGAGCGCTGGTCCACAGAGAGGCCGAGGATCAGACACGACTGAGTGGCTAACAACAATGACAATTCCTTCAGTATTAGTACACCTGAGGACCACCTAGGATGGGAGAATCAGATGAAGGCAACATGACATGGTAGAAACTTGGACAGATTTCTGCTGCAGTGAAGATGCAACGGAGAAAGAGCTGCTTCCCACGTTTATCTAGTTACGTTAGCAAAACAGCCCAACAGACAGCATTCTTATAGACATGCATGTTAATGCTGGGATGAATCTAGTGTGTGGAATGCTAATGCTGGGATGCATCTAGTGTGAATTCAGGACTCTATATTATAACTCTGAATTTCATTACAAGAGAAATCTCTAACTTAAATATTTGAACATTTTCATTTATCTTTTCTCAGAACTGAACTTCTTAAGGGTAAATAAGTAGAATTCTACCAAAATCACTATTTCACACAATAACCCCCTCCCTCTTCGGCATGGGCTTTAAGGGTAACCTAAAAAAAAACCAGGCCTGCTTGTTAGCTGTGTCCTGACCCTTGTATCCATCACCAGGAGATCTATGTGTAGGGATCTCTGATAATCTCATGAATCCACTGGATAAACAGAGAAACTATAGTCACATCCACTTTATATGCAATTTCCTGGCATGTTATTGAAGAGATTTATCATTAACTTCATCTTGGATGCTTTGCCTGATTTAGTCAACAATTCCCAAGTGATCCTTCTCCAGGTTTTAACCAGGAACAATCCTGTTTAGCTTCCAAAATTAGCAAAGGTTCAACTAAATAGCCTGCTGCTTACATTTGAGGGATCATACGCAATCTAACTGGCTATGAAACTGCTAAAACCATCATCTTGACCAAAGCTAAGGTGACCAATCGTCCTCCTTTAGGGAGGACAGTCCTTCTTTTCTATGTTCTATCCTTCCTCGAAAAGTGTCCTCCTACCTGTCCTCCTTTTCGATATTTGAAAACAAATCTGTTGATCTCTGTATTCAGAGATGCTGTGCTGAACTGTTACGCATCATGTGATGGTACAGTTTGGAAAGACGCAATTATGAAACACATGTGCAGGGCACAGGAGAACTTCATGTCTCCCACCATTGCCTCTATATTATACTTCGTGTTTACTTCTAACGGAAATACAAAATTATTTCTTTCTCAGTGAATATTATACTCAGGTAAGTACAATTCACATTTTATTAATTCATTAATTCAATTTTATATAAGTGTAAAATAATTTAATAAATTAATAAATTTAGTAAAGTTTTGTTAACTTTTGTTATTAAAGTTTATAATAAAAGATTACCGTAGGTATTTTATTATAAATGGGTTTTTATGGGGTTAGTTTTAGATACTATATTTAACTTTGCTTATTGCTTTGCATCTTTTGTATTTGTATTCTATTTTCTAAGCCGCCCTGAGTCCTTCGGGATTGGGCGGCATAGAAGTCAATTAAATAAATAAGTAAATAAATAAATAAAGTTTTAGTTTTAATTATTTGTATTTATTCATAATGTTTCATTTATTTACGTTGTATTTTTTTCTTAAATTTTTTCGTCCTCCTTTTCATTGTAAAAAAATTGGTCACCTTATCAAAGCAGGTATACTTCACTGAACGGGATAACGACGGAGGAGGAAGAGAAGTCCTCCAGTCAACGAAGCAGTGGAAGTGATGTGCCGGTGCCTGGAGGCTGTTGGGGCCTGGATGGGTGTCAACAGACTCAAACTCAACCCGGATAAGACGGAGTGGGTTTTGCCTCCCAAGGACAATTCCATCTGTCCATCCATAACCCTGGGGGGGGAAGTATTGACCCCCTCAGAGAGGGTTCGCAACTTGGGCGTCCTCCTTGATCCACAGCTCACATTAGAGAAACATCTTTCAGCTGTGGCGAGGGGTGTGTTTGCCCAGTTTCGCCTGGTGCACCAGTTGCGGCCCTATCTGGATCGGGAGTCACTGCTCACAGTCACTCATGCCCTCATCACCTCGAGGCTCGACTACTGTAATGCTTTCTACATGGGGCTACCTTTGAAGAATGTTCGGAAACTTCAGATCATGCCGAATGCAGCTGCGAGAGCTATCATGGGCTTCTCTAAATATGCCCATGTTACTCCAACACTACGCAGTCTGCATTGGTTGCCGATCAGTTTCCGGTCACAATTCAAAATGTTGGTTATGACCTATAAAGCCCTTCATTGCATCGGGCCAGAATATCTCCGGGACCGCCTTCTGCCACACGAATCTCAGCGACCGGTTAGGTCCCACAGAGTTGGCCTTCTCCGGGTTCCGTCGACTAAACAATGTCGTCTGGCGGGACCCAGGGGAAAAGCCTTCTCTGTGGTGGTTCTGACCCTCTGGAACCAACTCCCCCCAGAGATTAGGATTGCCCCCACCCTCCTTGTTTTTCATAAATTACTCAAGACTCACTTATACCGCCAGGCATGGGGGAGTTGAGACATCTTTCCCCCCAGGCTTCTTTATATTTTGTTTCATGTTTGGTATGAATGTGCTGTTTGGTTTTTAAATATATGATAGGGTTTTATATGCTTCTTTTAATATTAGATTTGTTTTGTTATAATATTGTTTTTATTGTTGTGAGCCCCCTCGAGTCTTCAGAGAGGGGCAGCATACAAATCTAATTAATAATAATAATAATAATAATAATAATAATAATAATAATAATAATTTACAGTAGGAGTGTCCCTCTGACCTTCCTGCCAATCAGCTTAAAGCTCTGTTTGGAGAATTGGCGCTAAACTTATGATTGGGGGTCACTACAACTTTCGGAAACGCCTTAAAACCCATCTCTGCCGTCAGGCATGGGAGAATTGAAACATCTCCCCCTTGCCCATGTAGATTTTGTGTATGATTCGATTGTGTGCTTGTTTTTTATATATTGGGGTTCTTTGGGATTTTTTTTAAACTTAAAACTGTAATTTAGATTGCGAAATATTAGATTTGTTACTATGTTTTGTTTACCATTGTTGTGAGCCGCCCCGAGTCTACGGAGAGGGGCAGCATATAAATCCAATAAATCTAATCTAATCTAATCTAAGTGGGTTAGAATGTGGAAGACAGAACTCTTGATTGCTATTGTCTACGTTCTCCCAAATGCAGCTTTCTTTTTCAGTATGAGCTGTCAGTGATGGTAGTACTACCAACAGCAGGTATTCACTGTTTTCTGAGGCATCTGGCTGGCGTCTGGCTGACAGGATGCTGAGATAGCTGGATCATTGGCCTGGACCTGTCTGGTGCTCTTTTCCAATGGCATTTGCATTTTGTTGCTTTTTTTTTTTTTAAATGGTACAGTATTCTATTCTATCTGAGCCGGAATTTGCTGTCACTGCAATATTGTTCCAGTTCACTGTTAGAAATGGCTGCATTAGGTCGCCTGAGTATTGATAAAGACAAACAAGGGCAAGTGGGTGGAGCAGGTGGAGAAGCTTGCTGCGATTCAACAAGATGTAACTTCTCTGAATTTGCCCAGAGATGACAAATGAATTAAGTGGGATGTCACATTCTAATAAAAGTTTAGGAAGCACAGCAGGAAGTTTGGTAATGGCCAAATGTAGAAAAGCTACTTGTTAAATATGCATTGAAGCAATGTAAATAAGTTAAATGTGTATTAAGCGTCTGATTGGTTGAAACATTGACAGTTGGGTTTAGGTGGGAAAGTAAAAGTATATAAGGAGCGTTCTGACACTGTTAGTCAGTCGCATTTTAAGCTGAAGTCACTTTCCAAAAAGAGCTTTCTCCTGCTGAACCAAATAAAGAATTTTAAAGAACCGACTGCCTCAGTCTTCTTCACTGGCGACGAAGAACGGTCGAACCTACGATCCTCCACCATGGAGAGCCTGCCTGTCGGAAGAGCTCCCGATCCAGTCGACCCAGAAAAGTCCACCTGGGGCAACTACATAGCAAAATTCGAGATCTTCCTTGAAGCTGCGGGAATGAAAGACGCTGACAGCGGCAGAAAAAGAGCCATTTTTCTCAATTATTGCAGCTCCGAGGTCTACGACCTAGCCCAGACACTGACAGACCCGCTGCCAGCAAACTCCGTGACATGGGACACCTTGACGTCCAAACTTGCCTCCCATTTCAAGCCCACCAAACCGGCCATCATATACCGGCACCAGTTCTCTTAAATGAGCCAGATCTGCCTCAGTCTTCTTCACTACTAGTAGAATATTAACCGCATGCAACAATTCTGCTCATCTTGTACCGTTGCGCTATAAAATTAAAAAGTGCAACAGCGACTTTCTGAGTTAGATTTGCAATTTCATTCCACTTTATAATCCACCCGCTATAAAACTGATTAGATATGTGCTTCTTTTGTTCTGCTTGAAGTAATAGTAATAGCTAAGAGCAAGGGTGGGCAGCAGGCAGGACGGGGTGGAACGCAGTTCCAATGGCAGAAATGAAGATGTGTGTGCAGCTCCAGCTGATTGGCGGCTGTCACTTCCTGGATTACTGGTCTCAGCTCAGCTCTCCTTTTTTTCCTGCTGCTGTTGCTGCGTCTGTGCTCCTTGCTTTTTTCCTCTTTCCTCCCTCCTGGCCTCGGATAAGCTTCCCTCTCTCCTGCACGGCTCCCCTCTAGCCTCACGTGGCCACCTCCCCCCTGAGGTGCAAGCAGAAGGAGTGGGTGGAAGCGGCGCTGGCAGCATTTATGCTTCTGGCACCACCCATTCGCCTAGCTACCCAGCCTGAGGCGGGGGGGGGTCACCAAGGAAGGAGAGCACGGGAAACGCAAAGCAAATTGTCACCATCCCAACTGGTAAGGTTGTAAGTCGAAGACTTAACAGTTCACTTGAATGATGATGATCGTTCAAGCCACTCCCACCTGATCACATGGCCGGCAAGCCACTCCCATACAGTCACATGACTATTAAGCCACACCCACAAAATAAGCCATACTCACAATGTGGTAGTAAACATTTTGGCTGACCATTACTGGCTAAGTGTAAAGGTATATGAACACCTGTTCAAATAATAGAGCTGGCATGAGTCTACCATCCTTGGGGAACTGGTATTGCTGCTCCCACAGTTTGGAAATTTCCTTTATTAAGTAAGAATAGAGCCTGTCACCCCACCTGTGCCGACAGAGGAGGCTTGCTGAGGGCCCGATCGGCCAGGGTAGTCTGGCTGGTGGGCTCCAGGAGAATATCTTTTTCTGCCATTCTGTCCTTTGAGACATTCTGCCCCCAGGATGGCTCCAACCCTTCTTACCTTCCATAAGAACATAACACTCACAGTTTCTCAGTTGTTACTGGTGCCTTTTATCAAATGCTAATGACAATGCCCAAGTACGTTTTTTGGGTCTCTCCAGGTTTATTTACAACTGATAAGGAAGCATGTTTTTGAGGAGAGTGTGGAATGTTGCATAGCCTCAGGTCAGAGTGGTCTGCCAACCGCTGACCTGGTGCCTTTTTGTCTCCACAGACGCGCGCACGAACGTGCGAGATTTGTCTTCGATTTATGCACAGCAAGTGAATTCATGCGTGAAGACGCTCGTGTGAGTAAGATTTTGGTGATTTTCGACGATATTGGCAAAAATCACTGAAATTTCACTCGCACGTGCATCCTCATACAAGATTTAGCTTGCTGTGCTTGCGCAGAAGCCAAATCCTGTGCTGATGGGCATGTGCCTTCCCGCTGGATGCATGCATGCACACCCACAGTGGCATCAGAGGGCATACCGATAATGCCAAAGATGGCAGGCCTTTGCTGGATAGGCAGTGTGTTAGTGCAAGCTAAACTAGAAATTACCCAGTGTAATTTTCCAGTATTATGGTCCATGCATGTTGCATCCCTGTTTTAGTTTGCAGTGCTGTAGGGTTCCCAGAAGCTTCTACTTTGCCACTGCAGGCTGTTAGTATATAGAACATAACCTACTTGGGTGTTGCCATACAGTAGCTAACCATGTTAGTTTGTAAAATGTAAAGACTGTACCTTTAAGGAAATATTACTGGCTGGCCATAAGGGGGTGCCAACACCGTTCCCTTTGGGGGGAGTTACTTTGTTAGAGATATATTTGCCATGAGCTGTATTCTTGCTGTGTGCATGGTTTGTAAACTATTAGTAGTATTATATTGTTGATTCTGTAAATAATAATATTGTTGTATATACTTTAATACCAAGTCTGAGTCATTGTCTGGCTAACCCACATTTCCTACACCACAACAACTCTGCTTAAATGTGTGTTGAAGGTTTCATACTGAGACATACTAACACAGGCATAGAATGGTGCACTAGAGACCTAGTAGAGAGGCCTTCGGTTTGATGCAATGCACCATTTCTTCTCTCATCATATTCTCTAAATTTGCAGGCTGAAGAGATGGTTGTGTATATGTTGCAAGAAAACAATTGGCTTTTCCTCATTAGCAGGCTGCAGTACAGTGCAGATATTTTTCATGTTGCAATATGGTTTTATTAACCCCTTTTATAAATCCACTATAATCACTAAGGTTTCAAAACTACTACTAATTTCCTCACCCACCGTGGCAGGGAAACAAGTTTGCCAGGACGGTTATAGCTGCTATCCTCAGTGAAAGCTGTCTGCAATGGTTGATCATGGCTGGCTTTCCAACAAATATGTTGGTCTTCTAATGTCTATAATTAATCTTTATATTCATAGCCTGTTCAATCCTGAAGGCCCTGGGCAGATTAACAGTACATTAATGCATCCATCAACCAGCCAATTTAAACTTACAAAGCAGAACAAAATGTTAAACTGCTGCCAGTAGCAGAAACAGCTCAGCATTGCATGAATTCCGATTCTGGTAAAGATGAGTCAGTTACTCATTATTCTCTCTATTTATCACCCTAGAATTCAGGGTCTCGCAATTAAAATTGAATAGGAGATGCAGATGTCACATGACTTCTTCAGAATTTAAGGCTATTCAGTTCATTGGCTTTGATGTCAGATGAGTTCAACTTGGAAAACAGAAATCTGTCAGACCAAAATCTCTCATGTTCAAGAACAGTAGAGTCTCTGGCCCTAGTCATATGTTCTTAAGTACATATATAAGAAGTTTTAAAAACTTACTTCTCCATTCCATTGAAGTTATTTTTCTTTGACACAGAAAACATGGCCTTAAATAGCTTTTGAGATTATTCCCTCCAGAACATTTGTTGTCAAAAATATATCTTCCAGGGAGATTTCCTTTCCTAACTTGCTAGATCTCCAATTTGTCACCTTTTACACAGAAATAAAGAGTCAAAAGATAGTCCTATGTTATTTCTTGATTCCAGTGAATTTAATGTTTTGATAAAAGAATGGTTTCGGGAACTGGGTATGTCTAGTTTAATGAAAAGAAGGACTAGAGGAGACATGATAGCAGTGTTACAATATTTCAGGGGCTGCCACAAAGAAGTCAAGCTATTCTCCAAAGACCTGAGGGTAGGACAAGAGGCAATGGGTGGAAACTAATGAAGGAGAAAAGCAACTTAGAACTAAGGAGAAATTTCCTGACAGTTAGAACAATTAATCAGTGGAACAGCTTGCCTCCGGAAGTTGTGAATGCTCCAACACTGGAAGTTTTTAAGAAGATGTTGGATAACCATTTGTCTGAAGTGGTGTGGGATTTTCTGCCTAGACGGGGTTGGATTAGAAGACCTCCAAGGTCCCTTCCAGCTCTGTTATTCTATTCTAGAATAGAGATGAAAAACAGGACTATCCTCTATTCTCTATCACTAAAGTAATAATTCTGAAGATAAGGATTATATCTCCAGTACTGAGCAATGGAATTTTAAGGTAGTTTATAGTCCTGAAGGTTGGTGGACTTATCTTTCATGAAATAGCTCAACCTGCTTTTAAAGTGGCCATAACTACAAGCCTGAGTAGATTACCATCTGGACAAAACACAGCAAGGCGCATTTCCTGATAATAATCCTACCATAGTGGAATACAGTGGTACCTCTACTTACAAATTTAATTCGTTCCGTGACCAGGTTCTTATGTAGAAAAGTTTGTAAGAAGAAGCAATTTTTCCCATAGGAATCAATGTAAAAGCAAATAATGTGTGCGGTTGGGGAAACCACAGGGAGGGTGGAGGCCTCCTCCCAGGAGATTCCTAGAGAGGTCCAACGAAGACTTCTCCCTGCCTATTCCAGCCCTATTTCCTCCCAGGGGATTCCTAGAGAGGCCCCATGGAGGCTTCTTCTCGCCTTTTCCGGCCCTGTTTCCTCCCAGGAGATTCCTAGAGAGGCCCCACGGAGGCTTCTCCCTTCCTTTTCCGGTTACAGTTTTGAAGGCTCGGGTTTGTAAGTGGAAAATGGTTCTTGAGAAGAGGCAAAAAAATCTTGAACACCTGGTTCTTATCTAGAAAAGTCCCATAAATACAAACAATCCCTGCATTGCCAAAGTGTATGACAGAGTTGCATAATTGTTCCACCCACAGTGACCTTCACTACCTACCAAAGTTGAGAGTGATTATTAACTACCAAAAAGTTGTTCACCTTGGTTTAAAAGCTGCCAAGCACCCACAAAGACACAGAACATTTTAAGCTAACTGTGACGCTTACCTTTTACTTAATACTGCATTTTTAAAACAAGGGTTCCATTTAAAGCATACAGCCAGTGCACTAGGAAATTCAGTGGCTCATGTCACTAATCGTGTAATTGCAAAGGAAAGTACATAAATTAGACTTAAGCCATTCTTAAAACAGTTCTATGACAAGAAAATAATGTTATATCCTGATGGGTGTTGATCCATTTTAGACCCTTTGCCTTTATTTCTTCGCTGCCTGCTCTGTTAAAGCTCTTTGCCTTTCTGATATGGGCTGCACATGGCTTCAGACATTAAGCAAGCATTTGGGTCAATCTGAGCATGACATCTCACACAGCAACTGCCAGGCACTTTGCAAATTGTCTGTTCACTGAAGCTGCTAAATGAACAAACATCTTGGAAATGCCAGCCAATTGGCACTAGCTTTGCCGTTTCAGAGACAGCCTGTATCTACACCCCTCATTTCAGATCTTAATAACTCAGGCTCAAATATTTTCAAAAACAAGAGAAACACAGTAAAACCCAAACTGACAGATTCCGATTCTCTACATATGTTCAGTTATGTAAAAGGCTTTAAGTTTAAGATAATGAAGTTGGCAAATCAAAAATATATCTCATATGTACTTCAAAATAATTACAAATGAATTTTACAAAACTTCAGTGAAACTTCAAACTTGTTTAGGAATTTAGCTATTTCCCTTCTAAACAAGTGGTTCTCAACCTTTCTAATGCCCTTAATACAGTTCCTCACGTTGTAGTGACTCCCCATCATAAGGTTAGTGCCAATTCTCCAAACAGAGCTTTAAGCTGATTGGCAGGAAGGTCAGAGGGACACTCCCACTGTAAATTATTATTATTATTATTATTATTATTATTATTATTATTATTAATTAGATTTGTATGCTGCCCCTCTCCGAAGACTCGGGGGCGCTCACAACAATAAAAACAATATTATAACAAAACAAATCTAATATTAAAACAAGCATATAAAACCCTATCATATATTTAAAAACCAAACAGCACATTCATACCAAACATGAAACAAAATATTAAAAAGCCTGGGGGAAAAGATGTCTCAACTCCCCCATGCCTGGCGGTATAAGTGAGTCTTGAATAATTTACGAAAAACAAGGAGGGTGGGGGCAGTTCTAATCTCCGGGGGAAGTTGATTCCAGAGGGTCGGGGCCACCACAGAGAAGGCTCTTCCCCTGGGGCCCACCAAATGAAATGTCGACGGGACCTGGAGAAGGCAAACTCTGTGGGACCTTATCGGCTGCTGGGATTCGTGTGGTAGTAGGCGGTTCCGGAGGTACTCTGGTCCAATGCCATGTAGGGCTTTAAAGGCTATAACCAACACTTTGAATTGTGACCGGAAACTGATCGGCAGCCAATGCAGACCACGGAGTGTTGTAGAAACGTGGGCGAATCTGGGAAGCCCCACGATGGCTCTCGCGGCCGCGTTCTGCACGATCTGAAGTTTCCGAACACTTTTCAAAGGTAGCCCCATGTAGAGAGCATTGCAGTAATCAAACCTCGAGGTGATGAGGGCATGAGCGACTGTGAGCAATGACTCCCTGTCCAAATAGGGCCACAACTGGTGCCCCAGGCGAATCTGGGCAAACGCACCCCTTGCCACAGCCGAAAGATGTAAATGCCTGATTGGTCGGATTGTAAAAATATGTTCCAAGGTGCCAGAATAGAAGCTTTAGTTCTTAACACCATGGGAAATTTGTCTTTTCCCATGGTCTTAGGCAACCCCTGTAAAATGGACGTTCGACTCCCAAAGGGGTCCCGACTCCCAAGTTGAGAACCACTGCTCTAAAGAATGCTTTCCCTACTAGTAACTCTTTCAGTAACACATTGCTGACCTTCACGCAATGCTTTAAAAAGAAATACTGGAACAAAGATGAAAAAATGCTGAGGGAAGCATGTTTTTGTCTTTAGGGATGTGTTTGTGTGTGTGTGTTTGCTATCATTCACATCTTGGAACTTATCTTTCTGCCTTCCAGCTCAAGCTGGCCTCGATCCAACTGCATCAAGCAAAGTTTTAGTCAATTAATTCACCCAATAATGCGTAGTTGGAATCCCATTTCCAACTGGAATCACAGGTGCTGTTATATTCTTGCTTCAGTAGGCAGTCTCAAATTTCTCCTTACAGCTTGGGCATTTTATCAGGTCAGGTTTCACAAAAGAGATTAGAAGATCTTATTTATATATATGTGTGTGCGTGTATCTATATCTATATTTGTTTTCGTAGATTTTCACGGGTACAGGTATGACGGTCTTGGTATATTCGGGTTTCTTCCCTTGTAGGATTTGGAAATTTCTGGCAAAGTTTCGATGAGGTCCCACTCGTCATCTTCAGGCTGGTGTTTCTGTCCTTGTTCTAGGGTGAACATTCTAGGTGTTCGCCCTAGAACAAGGACAGAAACACCAGCCTGAAGATGACGAGTGGGATCTCGTCGAAACTTCGCCAGAAATTTCCAAATCCTACACGGGAAGAAACCCGAATATACCAAGACCGTCATATCTATATTTATATATATCTCACACATGATAATTCCAGGACTAGTAGCAAAGACTTAATAAGCTTGAAGAAAATTACTTCTTTGATTTGCCAGTGTCCGCATCTCCTCTTTCATTCATGTATGTGTCTTTAAGTTACTCATAGAATCTTGGCTCAGCATTTCCTTCTCCCCACCGAAATTCCTTGAAGCCTTAGGCCAGCGATGGCAAACCTATGGCACGGGTGTCACAGGTGGCACGCGAAGCCATATCTGCTGGCATGTGAGCCAGCTCAGCTCCAATGTGCATGTGTGTGCCAGCTGATTTTTGGCTTGCATAGAGGCTCTGGGAGGGTGTTTTTGGCTTCCAGAGAGCCTCTGGAAGATGGGGGAGGGTTTTTTTTACCCTCCCCCTAGCTCCAGGGAAGCCTTGGAGAAATGATGAGACCATACTTGGAGTACTGTGTACAGTTCTGGACACCGCACCTCAAGAAAGATATAATGGAACTGGAAAAGGTGCAAAAAAGGGCAACAAGAATGATAAAGGAAATGGAGCACCTCCCTTATGATACCAGGTTACAACGCCTTGGTCTCTTCAGCCTTGAAAGGTGGCGTTTAAGGGGTGACTTGATCGAAGTGTATAAAATCATGCATGGGATAGAAAAGGTGGATAGAGAAAAATTCTTTTCTCTATCACACAATACTAGGACAAGGGGACACTCCCTAAAGCTCATAGGTAAGAAAGCGAGGACAAATCAAGGAAAATATTTCTTTACCCAGAGGGTCGTTGGTTTATAGAATTCACTTCCAGAAGAGGTCATGACAGTTGTCAGCCTTGATAGCTTCAAGGCAGGATTAGACAGATTAATGGATGCCAAGCATATAGATGGTTATTGAAACGGATGTCCAAGTGCTGCCTCTATGTTGGTTGAGGCAGGCAGGATTCCCTTGAGTACCACTTGTTGGGGGTCAAGGGAAAGGGAGGGTCTTGCCTTCTCTTTCTGCTCAAGATCCCCATGGACAATTGATGGGCCACTGTGTGACACAGAATGCTGGACTCGATGGGCTTTGGCCTGATTCAGCATGACTCTTCTTATGTTCTTATGGAAAGGGTGAAACACGAGCCTACTGGACCACCAGAAGTTGGGAAACAGGCCATTTCCAGCCTCCAGAGGGCCGCTGGGGGGGGGAAGTTGTTTTTGGCCTCCCCAGGCATTGAATTATGGGTCTGGGCACTCTTGCATGTGCAATAGTGCACGCCCACACTCTTTCGGCACCTGAGAAAAAAGGTTCGCCATCCCTACCTTAGGCCAAGAATCTAAAGTAGGAGTGTCAAACTCAAGGCCTGGAGGCCAAATCCAGCCATGGGATGGTTAGATCTGTCCCATGGGGCTGCCCTAGAAACAGCAAAGGATGGGCCCACAGTTCCTCTGCCAATGAAAATGTAGCACCGGAGGGTTACGTGCATCCCTCCTGAGCTCTGTTTTTGCTGGCAGATGGTTACAGGAGGCCATCACAGCTGAAACTAAGTTTGGGAGCATGTTTTCATTGGCAGAGCACTCAGGCCACCACAGGCACCCTTGACACGAGTGATGTCAACTTGGCCACGCCCACCCTGGACCCCTAAGGTCAAACACAACCCTGATGTGGCCCTCAATGAAATTGAGTTTGACACCCCTGGTCTAAAGGAATGGAAAAGCATAATACACGCAGATATTTGACTACGGAACGAATTCTGGTCATGGGGGATCTCGAAGGTAACTCTCTCTGGCCCACACCAAGCATCAGATAAATTTCGAGAAGGCAATTGTTTAAACAGGTCAAAGTGAAATGAGTAGTATCTGGACCAGGACTCACTGCTCACAGTCACTCATGCCCTCATCCCCTCGAGGTTCGACTACTGTAATGCTCTCTACATGGGGCTACCTTTGAAAAGTGTTCGGAAACTTTGGATCATGCAGAATGCAGCTGCGAGAGCAATCATGGGCTTCCCAAGGTATGCCCATGTTACACCAACACTCCGCAGTCTGCATTGGTTGCCGATCAATTTCCGGTCACAATTCAAAGTGTTGGTTATGACCTTTTAAAGCCCTTCATGGCATCGGACCAGAATATCTCCGGGACCGCCTTCTGCCGCACGAATCCCAGCGACCGGTTAGGTCCTACAGAGTTGGCCTTCTCCAGGTCCCGTCGACTAAGCAATGTCGTTTGGCGGGACCCAGGAGAAGAGCCTTCTCTGTGGCGGCCCAGATCCTCTGGAACCAGCTCCCCCCAGATATCAGAGTTGCCCCCACCCTCCTTGCCTTTCGCAAGCTCCTTAAAACCCACCTCTGTCATCAGGCATGGGGGAACTGAAATTTCCCTTCCCCCTAGGCTTATAGAATTTATACATGGTATGCTTGTATATATGATTGGTTCTTTAAATTGGGGGTTTTTTAGATTGTCTTTTAATATTAGATTTGTTTACATTGTCTTTTTATATTGTTGTTAGCCGCCCCGAGACTTCGGAGAGGGGCGGCATATAAATCTAATAAATACTAATACTAATACTAAATACTAAATATTAGTAAAGTGCAGATGTTCTGCCATGGATTGCATAAATTCAAGTCAAAGGTGGGGTTTTCCACATTCTCTGAAATTAAACAAAATCAAAATTAAGCAACTCCCTACAAATATATCTTTTAAAACACGTACACCTAGCACTCGTAATTTTTCCTATCTTTATTAGTATTCTAGTGGGTTTTTTAATACATAATTTAATATTTAATGTTTTAAAAGCATATTGCCTTTGCTTCAACAATGAAGAGTAATGGCCATCCATTACTTCATGGCTCAGCCTAGAATTAGGAATGGCAAACTGGTGTCATCCTAGAACAGTGATGGCGAAGCTTTTTTCCCTCGGGTGCCGAAAGAGTGTGTGTGTGCATTATCGCACATGCGCAAGTGCCCACACCCATAATTCAATGCCTGGGGAGGTCGAAAATAGCTTCCTCCACCCCCAGGAGGCCCCCTGGAGGCCAGAAATGGCCTGTTTCTCAACTTCTGGTGGGCCCAGTAGGCTCATGTTTTGCCTCCCCAGGCTCCAAAGGTTTCCCTGGATATGGGGGAGGGTAAAAACACCCTCTCCCATCCCCCCCACAGGCTCTCTGAAAGCCAAAAAAGCCTTCCCAGGGCCTCTATGTGAGCCAAAAATCAGCTGGCTGGCACACACATGCAAATTACAGCTGATCTAGGACAACAGCTTGCGTGCTAGTAGATATGGCTCTGTGTACCACCTGTGGCACCTGTGCCATAGATTCACCATCACTGGCCTAGAATCAGGGATATCAAACTGGTGTCCCATGGACTGGATGTGTCACCTGCAGGCCACACCCAACCCAGCTCTGTCACCAAATGTCACATGACAGCAATGTGACGTGGCGAGCTTAATACGTGTGGCCTAAATAGAAGGTTGATGATGAACAAAGTATTGGGGTTTCAGAGGTCACTAAAGTTAATTCTGAGAAAGCAGAAGCCTGACAATATTTCAGTAGTGATCTGCCTACCCACAACTATCCTGAAAAAATAAACAATCTGAAAGCATGTAAGTTTTTTCTTTTAGGAAAGCTAACTGATCATGGAATATATTCGCTACATAAATACAAAATTAGACTGGCCTTCTTCCTGTTCCTCACTCTTGTAACATGGATTGTGTTCACCATAACTTCACCTTCTCCGGATCCCGTCGACTAAACAATGTCGTTTGGCGGGCCCCAGGGGAAGAGCCTTCTCTGTGGCGGCCCCGGCCCTCTGGAACCAACTCCCCCCGGAGATTAGAATTGCCCGCACCCTCCCTGTCTTTTGTAAACTACTCAAGATTCATTTATACCGCCAGGCATGGGGGAGTTGAGATATTCCTTCCCCCTAGGCCATTACAAGTTACGCATGGTATGTCTGTGTGTATGTTTGGTTTTATAATAAGGTTTTTTAGTTGTTTTATTATTGGATTGTCACATGCTGCTTTTATCATTGTTGTTAGCCGCCCCGAGTCTACGGAGAGGGGCAGCATACAAATCCAATAAATTATTATTATTATTATTTATTATCTTTATTCTCAGCCTGCCATTATTTGTGTTCGATAATTTTATCAACCTCTTGAGCCAGATAGAAGCCATCTATTTCTCCAGCTCCTGATACTCTTCACGGAAATTTGGAAACTTATTGTAATGCATTGGTGGGGAGAAAGAATTATAAAAATGAGTACATAAAGTTTCTCCAGTATTTAACATTTGGCTAGCATCCTCCCCAAAGTCAAAAATTTCAGCTTTATCCCTTTAATATGTCATCAAATCACCTCTAATACACCCCATGCCTCAGCAACCTATCAAAAAAACCTTCAGCTTGCAGCTTGCTTTTATTTTACCCTTTTTTAGTCTTTCTCCTTCTTTTCTCTGGCAAATGGTTCCAGTACCACTAAAATTGAAGACTATGGATGAATTTACATAACACATCAAAGTTCAAATGTGATTGGCTACATTGTGGTTTATTTGTGCAAATCCAAACTGTATACTGTAGTTGGTTTATACTTCAGGCAATTAGGCTCCTTCAATAAACTAAGCTTCATTTAACTAAAGGTTACCCTGTTGTGCAAATCTAGTCAAAGTGAATGTGGCTTCCCCCACTGATTTTGCTCGTTGGAAACCAACTGAGATGGTCTCAAATCACTATTGCATGACTACAGAATGCTACAATCATAAATGCAAGCCAGTATCCAAGCACCCAAATCCCGACCACGCAACCACAGACGTCGTGTGATGGTTATAATTTTGAGAGCAAGTCACAAATCACTTTTTTGCAGCTATTGTAACTTTAAACCATCATGCAATTAACATTGCAAGTCGAGGACAATATATATGCCTTTGTAAAAATTAGCATTCAGCTAAAAATTTTTTTAAAAATGGTTCAAAAAAGTCCACAGGAATGGTCCCAAATTCCCCCCCTCGTTCATTCATTCATGCATTCATTTATATATATTTTATTTATTTATTTATTTATTTATTTATTTATTTACTCACTCACTCACTCACTCACTCACTCACTCACTCACTCACTCACTTACATATACTTGTACTTGTACTTATACTTATACTTATACTCCGAGTCTACGGAGAGGGGCGGCATACAAATTCAATAAATAGTCTCAAAGTTTCTTGAGACAGTATTCTCCCCCACCCTGCTTCCACTTAACGAAACTTCTGCCACAAAGTGCAATTTACAGGAAAGATCCATAGTGAAGTGGGTAAGCAGTGTTCTTTTAGATGTCCCTGCACTATAGTACACACCATCATAGGCAAATGTCCAGTGGCAAAAGATCCTTGGAACTATACACCAACAACATCTGTGGCAAATTCATCTCGGTGCAAGCAAAAACAGACTATACAAATTGGAGAGTAGAATTGAATACGTGCACTTTTGGAGAATTAGCATATGGAACAGTGAGCTGCAGGATGGAATTTCAGTTGTGTAACCTATACCCATTCCCTTCAACTGTTATTTGCACAGAAAAGTGATTTGGAGAATTGCACCGAAGCAGCTGTGATTTAAAACTTAGGAGATGGTCTATTTGCACAAATGCTGGCCAATTTATCACTGTTAGTAGATAATGCTGAGGTTGCTCCTAAATGTATTTGAAGTTTTGTTTTACAAAGCACAACTCAGAGAGAAAACACTCCTTGAAAATTTATCCTGGATTTCTAGGTCTGGAATAGAAAGCATTCTTATCAATGTGTAGGATTTCAACTCATAATTCCCAATGGGGTTCCAATAAATCTTATCCACTGGAGAGAGAAAGCATTGCGTTGTGACCAGTGTTCCCTCTAATTTTTTGGGGGAGGTGGGCGGAAAAGTATAGTGTCTGAGCGGCAGTCCCTTCGGGACTGGGCAGCACAGAAATAATAAACAAACAAACAAACAAACAAACAAACAAATAAAAACCCCACCCTGTTTTGCCTCAGAGAATTTCAAAATAAAATACTGTACTGTGTGTCTATAACAGTGAGCTCATAATAGGGCAACTCTATCAATATCAAAATGCCACTTAAATAGTTGAGCTAGTTTCAAACTAGATTTTGATTTTCTTTCTCTCTTCCTTACTCCCATTCTTTTTCTTTCTCTTTTCCTTCCTCTCTTTTTTCTATCTGTTTCTCTCTCTTCCTCTCTCTCTCCTTCCCTCTCACTCTTTCCCTCTCGGCTTCTGGGCAGGTTTGGAAAACTCTGAGTTGATAATGATTTTTAAGTGAGCGATTGCTCACTGCTCAGCTTAGAGGGAACTATGGTTGTGACATCATGTTACAAGTCCCTTGACTTATAATACAGATTTACATCTGTGATTCAAGTATGAAAGGCTAGGATCTACATCATGACTTTATAATGCAAATTGAATAATGTAGTCATTATAATTTGTACCAGGTGCTGGTGCAACTGGAATGTGTTGAATCAGGCAAAGTTAAACTACATTTTGTTCCACCCCTCTATACTTTTAAATAGGGCCATAGTTTCAAGACACTACTATTATTTCGGTGCCTGTCTTGTACCTTTAACCCACTGGAGTTTCATCAGTCACTAAAAATTGACTCCTAGGTGTCTGTGGACACTGTCTTTGGCAGGAGAGTACTATAGAAAGTGTTGGACACTCATTGAGTGCATAGGACACTCACCCCTCCCTGGGTCCTCTGCTTTGGTATATCCGATCCTGAAGGCTGATTCCACCCCAGGATGCCGAATAGGCATTGAAATCTTACCTGAAGCCTCTTCTCATCTGGTGGAAACAGCCTTAAGACCCACCCTTGTTTTCTACCTCTGTTTCCTCTATCACACACTATTTCTTGTTCGTATCTTGGCAACTAGCCACAGGTAAGGGGGTCCACACAGCTTAGAGCAGTGATGGCAAACCTATGGCACACGTGCCACAGGTGGCATGCAAAGCCATATCTACTGGCACACAAGCTGTTGCCCTAGCTCAGCTCCAGCGCACATGTGAGAGCAAGCCAGCTGATTTTTGGCTTGTGTGAAAGCTCTGGGAGGGCATTTTCACCTTCCATGGGACAAGCAGGAAGAGGGAGATTATGATCCCGCTATATAGAGTGCTGGTGAGACCACATTTGGAATACTGTGTTCAGTTCTGGAGACCTCATCTACAAAAAGATATTGACAAAATTGAACGGGTCCAAAGACGGGCTACAAGAATGGTGGAAGGTCTTAAGCATAAAACGTATCAGGAAAGACTTCATGAACTCAATCTGTATAGTCTGGAGGACAGAAGGAAAAGTGGGGACATGATTGAAACATTTAAATATGTTAAAGGGTTAAAAAAGGTCCAGGAGGGAAGTGTTTTTAATAGGAAAGTGAACACAAGAACAAGGGGACATAATCTGAAGTTAGTTGGGGGAAAGATCCAAAGCAACATGAGAAAATATTATTTTACTGAAAGAGTAGTAGATGCTTGGAACAAACTTCAGCAGATGTGGTAGATAAATCCACAGTAACTGAATTTAAACATGCCTGGGATAAACATATATCCATCCTAAGATAAAATACAGAATATAGTATAAGGGCAGACTTATCATGAGGTCTTTTTCTGCCGTCAGTCTTCTATGTTTCTATGTTTCTAAGAGAGGGGATTTTTGCCCTCCCCAGGCTTCAGGGAAGCATCTGGAGCTGGGGAAAGGTGAAAAATGGGCCTACTGGGCTCACAAGAAGTCGAGAAACAGACCGTTTAGGGCCTCCAGAGAACCTCCAGGAGAGTGGGGGAGGCTGTTTTCACCCACCCCATGCATTAAATTATGAATGTGGACACTTGCACATGTGTAATAGCGCAGGCATGCATGTGCTTTTGACACCTGAGGGAAAAAAAGTTTGCCATCACTGACTAAGAGGATACCACTAAGCTGCCACGTTCAAGTCTAGTCTTGATCTGGGGGGCTCAAGGTGGATCCTAACCCTACATGGCATCGGACCAGAATACCTTTGGGATCGCCTTCTGCCACACGAACCCCAGCAACCGATTAGGTCCCACAGAGCTGGCCTTCTCCGGGTCCCGTCGACTAAGCCAGTGTTTTTCAACCAGTGTGCCGTGGCACACTAGTGTGCCGCGAGACATGGTCAGGTGTGCCGCGAAGCTCAGAGAAAGAAAAAAAGAGAGAAAGAAAGAGAGAGAGAAAGAAAGAAAGAGAGAGAAAGAAAGAGAGAGAAAGAAAGAAAGAAAGAGGGCAAGAGAACAAGAGAGGAAGAAAGCAAGAGAGAGAGAAAGAGAGAGAGAGAAAGAAAGAAAGAGAGAGAGAGAAAGAGAGGGAGGGAATGTGGGAGAGAGAAAGACATAGAGGGAGGGAGGGGGGAGAGAGAAAGAGAGCAAAAAAGAGGAAAGAAGGAAGAGAGAAAGAAAGAGGGATGGAGAGAGAGAAAAAAGAGGAAGGGACAGAAAGAGGGAGAGAGAAATAGAGCGAAAGGGAGGAAGAGAGAGAATTTTTTTGTCCAATATTTTTTTAGCCCCCCCCCCCCCCCAAACTCAATGTGCCTCATGGTTTTGTAAATGTAAAAAATGTGCCGCGGCTCAAAAAAGGTTGAAAATCACTGGACTAAGCAATGCCGTCTGGTGGGACCAAGGGGAAGAGTCTTCTCTGTGGTGGCCCCAGCCCTCTGGAATCAACTCCCCCCCCGGAGATTAGAACTGCCCCCACTTCCTTGCCTTTCACAAGCTTCTAAAAACCCACCTATGTCGCCAGGCATGGGAAAGTTGATATGCCCCTTAGTTACTACAATTTATGTATGGTGTGCTTAGGTTGTGAGATTAATTTTTTATGATAAGGGTTTTAATCTGCTTTTTAATATTGGATTTGTACATTGCTGTTGTGGTTGGCTCTGGCCCAGCTCCTGCCCCAGGGAATGGGGAGGTGGATGCAGGGGAAAATTCAACATGTTACAGGCCTGTGTTATTGTCGACAGAATCAGTTCAGAGTTTAGTTTCCTCGGACGAAGAAGGTGGGAATGACTCGGCAGAGGAGGGCTTGGCACACAGCCCAGGCAGTCACTCTCCCTTATCTTCCATTGATTCAGATGATGACACGCAAGTGCACAATTATGCGTAGAAGAGACCAAGTAAGAACATATTACAGGAAATAAGGGAGGCCACCTGTGTTTGGGTGGGGCTCCAGTAATTAGGGCTGCTGCTATAAATAGCAGCATGTGGGTTTGGCCGTTGTGGAAGAATATCTGATCGGAGTTCGTCAGGAATCTTGTGTTGCTGGACTTTGTTGCTTTTTCAAACCTTTGAAACCAAAGCAGAGCAACGTGTGTGTCTGTGTGTCTCCCTTCGTTAGAAGAAGAAGGGGTGTGAAGTTTCTTCACAGCTGCTAGCTAAGTACTTAATGACTGCTTAAGGGAAATTGTACAGACTACCCGGTTGTTTTGGGAAGAGTGCTCTTTGCAATACAAAAAGACTGCTTTGTTTATTTTGAATTTTGTGATAAAGAACATTGTTTTGAATTTTCAAACGTGTGTGTGTCTGAAATTTGTACCCTTGAATTTTCGGGAGGCTCCCATCAGAGAGCCCGGCAGAACACATTGCGTATTTTGCTGTGAGCCGCCCCGAGTCTTCAGAGAGGGGCGGCATACAAATCTAATAAATAATTATTATTATTATTATTATTATTATTATTATTATTATTATTATTTATTCAAATGAAACTGACTTGATCCTCAAGATGATTGGCCAAGGACAAACCCATCCTGAAGGCTGGTTCCACCAGAGGAGAAGAGGCATTCAGGTAAGATCACAATGCCTATTGTTTCCCTTAAAGATATAGGCAGCTTAGACTAAAAGGAAGGCAGTTTTTTCCTCATTTCAATACAACCCTTTTGAAATTGATGGTGGGCATGGAAAGATAGCATAGTGGGGCTAACTTTCCTGGAAGTGCAACCTTTCCATCCACCACATCCTTAAATATTCAACGTTGTCTCGAGGAGCTGCAAACTTGCATCAAAAGCATCACTTTTATCTGATGCAGGGGGGAAAAAACCTGGACTGGACTGAAAGAATGATAACCTTCACAGAATATCTGAGCTCTCTTCCTCATTCACTTTCCTAATAGATACCGTGCTTCCCCGAAAATAAGACAGCATCTTATATTAATTTTTGCTCACAAAGATGTGCTACGTCTTATTTTCAGTGGATGTCTTATTTTTTTCCAGTGAATTGCATCCTGTATCCTGCTGCAGCAAAAACGCATCCAAACACGCAGCCGCATGTTGGATGTGTTTTAAATCTGATTGATGCAGTATTTTGGGATGCAATTTATGGACAGCAGTGTCAAGGTGGTGCCGTGGATATTGCCTATCTGGACTTCAGCAAAGACTTTGATACGGTTGCACATAAAGAGTTGATAGATAAATTAGTGAAGATTGGACTTAATCCCTGGATAGTTCAGTGGATTTCAAGCTGGCTGAAGCATAGACATCAGAGAGTTATTGTTAATGGCGAGTATTCTGAGGAGAGACAGGTTACAAGCGGTGTGCCACAAGGGTCTGTTCTGGGTCCTATTCTTTTTAATATGTTTGTGAGTGACATAGGGGAAGGTTTGGTAGGGAAGGTTTGCCTATTTGCCGATGACTCTAAAGTGTGCAATAGGGTTGATATTCCTGGAGGGGTCTGTAATATGGTAAATGATTTAGCTTTACTAGATAAATGGTCAAAGCAATGGAAACTGCAGTTTAATGTTTCCAAATGTAAAATAATGCACTTGGGGAAAAGGAATCCTCAATCTGAGTATTGCATTGGCAGTTCTGTGTTAGCAAAAACTTCAGAAGAGAAGGGTTTAGGGGTAGTGATTTCTGACAGTCTCAAAATGGGTGAGCAGTGTGGTCGGGCAGTAGGAAAAGCAAGTAGGATGCTTGGCTGCATAGCTAGAGGTATAACAAGCAGGAAGAGGGAGATTGTGATCCCCTTATATAGAGTGCTGGTGAGACCACATTTGGAATACTGTGTTCAGTTCTGGAGAACTCACCTACAAAAAGATATTGACAAAATTGAACGGGTCCAAAGACGGGCTACAAGAATGGTGGAAGGTCTTAAGCATAAAACATATCAGGAAAGACTTAATGAACTCAATCTGTATAGTCTGGAGGACAGAAGGAAAAGGGGGGACATGATCGAAACATTTAAATATGTTAAAGGGTTAAATAAGGTTCAGGAGGGAAGTGTTTTTAATAGGAAAGTGAACACAAGAACAAGGGGACACAATCTGAAGTTAGTTGGGGGAAAGATCAAAAGCAACGTGAGAAAATATTATTTCACTGAAAGTGTAGTAGATCCTTGGAACAAACTTCCAGCAGACGTGGTTGGTAAATCCACAGTAACTGAATTTAAACATGCCTGGGATAAACATATATCCATTGTAAGATGAAATACAGGAAATAGTATAAGGGCAGACTAGATGGACCATGAGGTCTTTTTCTGCCGTCAGTCTTCTATGTTTCTATGTTTTATATATGTTCCATTCAGGAATGCTGCGAAACGAAACGTTTCCTACGTCTTACTTTTGGGGGATGCCTTATATTAGGCAATTCTACGAAATCTCTCCTATGTCTTACTTTTGGGGGTGACTTATTTCCGGGGAAACAGGGTAGCAATGTTTATCAACTTTGAATGGGCAAATATCCTTACACATGTTTAGAAAAGACATTGTCTGTCTCTTTTTCCATGCGCCTTGCTCATGGGATTCACCCAAGTTGTGCCACTTATCAAGGTCATGCTAATAAGCTGATGCTATTAAAAGCAAGAGGCAGCAAGAAGCTGAGCTGTACTATCCTGCCTGGTTTGCAAGATGAGCATCTTTCAGTGCCAGCTGGGTTAAGAGCTGAACAGACATTAATTAGCACTGGGATTCCAGCTTTTCACTTCAAGGCAGCAGATAAGCTTTCTATGTAGGCTCTGAAGAAGAAAACAGGAGAGGCACTTTTAGTGTGGAGTTTGCACAGCTCCAGACCCAGCACAGAGATGAGTATGCCCTGTAGTCCCAGTAATAAGCAGGGAATGATAGTTAATCGCTCCCCCTGTGCAACTTTAATATTTGATCCTAAAGTAAGTACGCTGAGGATGGAACCCAATTGCAGGTAAGCAAGTGAGCAAAGCTACAGACAAGCAAATCAAGTGTAGGGAGTTAGCACTCACCCCTCTTCTACAAAAATGAAATATAATATAATAATAATAATAATAATAATAATAATAATAATAATAATGTCCCACCCTTGTTTTCTACCTCTGACAGAAGGACTAATACTGGCGGCACAAGAACAGGCCATTAGAACAAACGCTGTCAAAGCCAGAATTGAAAAATCAACAGATGATCCAAAGTGCAGACTCTGTAAAGAAACAGATGAAACAATCGATCACATACTCAGCTGCTGCAAAAAGATCACACAGACTGACTACAAGCATAGACATGATGCTGTGGCACAGATGATCCACTGGAACTTGTGCCGGAACTACCATTTACCAGTGGCAAAGAACTGGTGGGATCATGAGCCCAAAAAAGTGGTCGAAAATGAGCAAGCAAAACTACTGTGGGACTTCCCACTTCAGACTGACCGAATTCTGAAGCATAACACACCAGACATTGTGATCGTGGAGAAAAAGAAAGTATGGATCATCGACATCGCAATCCCAGGGGACAAGAGAATTGAGGAGAAGCAGCTAGAGAAATTAGTGAAATACGAAGATCTAAAAATCGAGCTGCAATGACTCTGGCATAAGCCAGTGAAAGTAGTCCCAGTGGTACTTGGCACGCTGGGCGCAGTGCCAAAGGATCTCAGCGGACATTTGAAAACCATTGGAATTGACAAAATCTCCACCTGTCAATTGCCAAAGGCCGCTTTACTGGGATCGGCAAACATAATTCGCTGCTACATCCCGCAGTCCTAGGTGCTTGGGAAGCACCCGACTGGTGATGAAATACGAAATCCAGCATAGTGATCTCATTTGCTGTGTTGTATTGACATAATAATAATAATAATAATAATAATAATAATAATAATAATAATAATAACAACAACAACAACAACAATAACAATAATAATATTTAAAAACATCTAAAACCCATCATTAAAACCATTAAAACTATATTCTAAGAAGTATTAAAAATATTCTAGGAACTATTAAAAAGGCAGAATATTATCATTTCCCTAAAGGAGAAACATGTTTCTAAAGACAAACTTAGAGCT
Organism: Erythrolamprus reginae; assembly: GCF_031021105.1. Taxonomy (NCBI): domain Eukaryota; kingdom Metazoa; phylum Chordata; class Lepidosauria; order Squamata; family Dipsadidae; genus Erythrolamprus; species Erythrolamprus reginae. The sequence continues at coordinate 34,416,355 of NC_091950.1, read as the reverse complement.
TCAGCACCTTTTCCACCCCACTCCCATAGCAGATATTTTGGTGCCAACCTATCTACAAGACAAAGGCCAGGCCAGCTTATCTATGTTGTGGTTAGCTCTGGCCCAACTCCTGCCCCAAGGACTGTGGATGTGGGGGACACATCGACATGCTGCATGCCTGTTTTGCTCCCAGTGGAATCTGCTGATGAAGGCTCCTCTGACCAAGAAGACACGAGTGACAGGAAGGAGGAGAGTGTGGCAGACAGCTCAGAAGGAGATCAATTATCTAGCTCCTCCTTGGATTCGGAACAAGAGTTAATGATACAGCCACGCATGCGGAGAGCAATACATAGGCAGCAACAACTAAGAGATTATTATCAAAGAAAATGAAGCCACCTGTGGTTGGGTGGGGCTGTGGTAATTAGTGAGGCTGCTATAAATAGCAGTCTGTGGGTTTGGCCATTGTGGAGGATTATCTGATCGTTGTGTTTCATGTCTGCCTTGCTGACTTCGACCTTTGTGTACTGATTTTTCCCCAATTTTTTGAAACTAAACCAGAGCAAAGTGTGTTTCACTTTGTGAAAGAAGAAGGACTGTGAATTGTCTCACAGCTGCAATCTAAGTATCTCAGAACTGATAAGGGACTTGTACAAATTACCAGTTTGTTTGGAGATGAGTGCTCTTTGCTATACAAAAAGAGGGCTTAGTTTAAGTGAATTTTCATTATAAAGAACATTGTTTTGAATTTTCAAACGTGTGTGTGTCTGAAATTTGTATCTGTGAATTTTCGGGAAGATTCTACTAGAGACCTCGACAGAACAATCTACAAAACAAAAGACATGGCTCTCAGGACATGATAGGATTAGCTCTCAGTCAAGATCCAAACCAGGACAAAGCCATTAGGCCATCCTAGGAATTCCCAAAAACCCCTTCAGTACATCATCACCCAGCAAGATTTAACCAGACCTGGGACTTAAGACAACATAAAAAGTTACCCTTGCATGGCCTCATGGGAGTCTGAAAACCAATCAGAGAACATGTCTTACCCAGGAACAGGAGGCTCCAAAGCAGGGCCCAAGAGAGGGTATAAATCTCTCTCTCTCACACACACACATCCATTTGGTCTTTATTGCTCAGTATTTCAAACGATGTGGTCCTATCCATCATTAAACCATCTTTCCATGTTTCTAGTGTCTTTCTTCCCACTTGGAACTGAACCAAGATGGACATTTCTTCCAACACAGGATTGGCACATTTTTGCTACCCAGGATTAGATATCCAAGTAGCTTCATTCGCATAGAACTAGAGCTGTTAGAAACCCAGTTTCTTTGGCTGTTTTTTACTTGCACACAACCATGACACAAGCATGACATCTTTTTTTCCCCATTTTGTTTTTTCCCTTGACACTGGTCCACTTTCTCCTGAGCTTGGGAAATAAAATTTAAAATAATTATTAGCTTCACTGGTTAGTGGTATTCCCATCTGCCCCTGCCACTAGTATGTATGAGTGTTGATTGTGTGTTGTTTTATTGGGATAAACTTTCACCGTTGCTATTATGTATTGGGATATTTTTAACATTTGTATTATGTTTTTATTGTTGTAAGCCACCCTGAGTCCATGAGAAGAAGGACAGTCTATAAATTAAATAAAGTAAATAATTAAACCAACAAACAAAACAAACCAACCAACAAATCAACCAGTCTTGGAAACATAGAAACATAGAAGACTGACGGCAGTGTGGAGGTTGACATTACCATAGAAAGACCAGGTTGGAGACATAACATGTTGAAGAAAATCTATTTCTGTGATCATTAGGAGTAAAAACAAAAAACCCCATAATCAACCAATCAGTCAATATCTTTAAAAAGCAGATGGTTGTTAAGAATCAATAGTTCCCTGAATGCAGAGACTTAAGAGTCTGACATCCATGGACATCATTTTAAAATATCTGGTCTCCTAATGAGTTGTCACAGTCCAGCTTTCCTTACCAGGTGGCTGTGAAGCCATTATATTTATACCATTACATAGAAACACAGAAGATTGATGGCAGAAAAAGACCTCATGGTCCATCTAGTCTGCCCTTATACTATTTCCTGTATTTTATCTTACAATGGATATATGTTTATCCCAGGCATGTTTAAATTCAGTTACTGTGGATTTACCAACCACGTCTGCTGGAAGTTTGTTCCAAGGATCTACTACTCTTTCAGTGAAATAATATTTTCTCACGTTGCTTTTGATCTTTCCCCCAACTAACTTCAGATTGTGTCCCCTTGTTCTTGTGTTCACTTTCCTATTAAAAAGACTTCCCTCCTGAACCTTATTTAACCCTTTAACACATTTAAATGTTTTGATCATGTCCCCCCTTTTCCTTCTGTCCTCCAGACTATACAGATTGAGTTCATTAAGTCTTTCCTGATACGTTTTATGCTTCCTTCTTCTTCTTATTCTGATATAGTTCAAGGGCAATCCCTACAAAATGTATTATGTTTTGTTATCCAATGCCTCCAAGGAAAACTGAGTGACTGCGGAAATTTGAAGAGACACAAAAGCTAAACCACAGTAAATTGCTTGCTAGTAGTCCGACTTAAGAGAGAGAGGAAAGCAACTTGGAGAAAGCGCTCAGATTCCAAAGAGCTATGTAAAACTTTCTGTGTATAATGGCTGAGGAGGAAGTAGGTAATCAAGTGTGTGGATCTTTCCCTCCCACTAGTGTTAGAGAGATTCTTATCTAAACGTAAAATAGATTAATTTGTTGAAGGTAAGAATAAAGCATAGGTTTGTATTGCTTTGGCAGACCAAGGGAGGCAGGTTAATGTTATCATTCTGAATTACAGTATTTGGGACCAGCCCTTCAGTTTTTTAAAATGCATTTCCTGCTTTTCTTCCTGTTCTTTTAGCTGTAGAATGAAACCTATGTTAAGGTAGTGAAAATGGAATCCTATACAGCTTTCAAAAGCCAAACAGCTCTCCCCGAGGACAGAGGAAGTTCTTGTTTCCTTACTTGAGATGACTGGCTGTTTTCAACCCCCCACCCCCAATTTTTGGCCCACCTGCACTTTCCAGATGGCACTGCTAAAATTTGTTGCCAAACTGACCATGTTTTGGTGGCAGGATTGTTGAGTCCTTTAGACCAGTGTTTTTCAACCAGTGTGCCGTGGCACACTAGTGTGCCGCGAGACATGGTCAGGTGTGCCGCGAAGCTCAGAGAGAAAGAAAGCAAGAGAGAGAGAAAGAAAGAGAGAAAGAAAGCAAAAGAGAGAGAGAGGAAAAAAGCAAGAGAGAGAAAGAGCGAGAGAGAGAGAGAAAGAGAACGAGAGAGAGAGAAAACAAGAGAAAGAGAGAGAGAGCAAGAGAGAGAAAGAAAGCAAGAGAGAGAGAGAAAGAGAGGGAGGGTAGGAGAGAGAGAGAAAGACATAGAGGGAGGGAGGGAGGGAGAGAGAAAGAGAGCAAAAAAGAGAGGAAGAAAGGAAGAGAAAGAAAGGATGGAGAGAGAGAGAAAGAAAGAGGAAGGAAGGGAGAGAAAGAGGGAGGGAGAAAGAAATAGAGTGAAGGGGAGGAAGAGAGAGAGAGAGAATGTTTTTGTGCAAACTTTTTTTAGCCCCCCCCCCCCGCTCAATGTGCCCCAGTGTTTCATAAATGTAAAAAATGTGCCGCGGCTCAAAAAAGGTTGAAAATCACTGCTTTAGACCAGTGTTTCCCAACCATGGCAACTTGAAGATATTTGGACTTCAACTCCCAGAATTCCCCAGCCAGAATATCTCCGAGACCGCCTCCTGCCGCACAAATCCCAGCGACCGATTAGGTCCCACAGAGTGGGCCTTCTCCGGGTCCCGTCAACTAAACAATGCCGGTTGGCGGGTCCCAGGGGAAGAGGCTTTTCTGTGGCGGCGCCGGCTCTCTGGAACCAACTCCCCCCGGAGATTAGAACTGCCCCTACTCTTCCTGCCTTCCGAAAACTCCTTAAGACTCACCTTTGCCGTCAGGCATGGGGAAACTAAACATCTCCCCTGGGCATGTTAATTTATACATGGTATGCTTGTGTGTGTGTTTGCTATTACATGGGGTTTTTCTTAAATCGTTAAATATTTTAATTAATTGGATTGTTGTGACTGTTTTTACTTGTTGTGAGCCACCCCGAGTCTTCGAAGAGGGGCGGCATACAAGTCCAACTAATAAATAAATAAATAAATAAGTTGCCAAGGTTGGGAAACACTGCTTTAGACATCTGTTTGATTTTTCTAATTCCTTTAGCCTCTCAAAATATGCATACTGGTCCAACATTTTCAGTCACACTCACTTGGGATTGTTATTGCTATACACCACTCCTCTGAAGCCCCACTGAAACAATTGAGGCTTAAACCTGCATTTAAGAAATATCACAATAGGGTTGCTACTGTTTTTATCCTTCCGCATATTTCTCTTTTAGTCTAATGAATTAAAATGCTAGGACAATCTCAAATTTCAGGTATACTGTATAATGTTGGATGCAAGTAAAGTCCTTCGGGATTGGGTGGCATAGAAGTCGAATAAATAAATATAATTAACTGTGGTTAAAATGCAGTACAGCACGCTACGTCTGCTCACTGTTGGCTGCTTGCAATTTGACAGTTCGAACTTCCCCAAGCTCAAGGTTGACTCAGCCTTCCATCCTTCAAAAGTAAAATGAGGACCCAGATTGTTGGGAGCAATATACTGATTCTGTAAACCACTTAGAGAGGGCTGTAAAGCACTGTGAAACAGTATATAAGTTAAGGTGACCAGACGTCCCGCTTTTAGTGTGACAGTCCCGCTTTTCAGGAATTTTTCCGGCATCCCGCATTGTTTTTTAAAAGTCCCACTTTTTTTGGCAGCCATTTTGCAGAAGCAAGCTCACTCGCTCCGGCTCCGCAGCGCCCCAACGCCACCACTGCGATGCCCCTCGCTCGTCCAGCCCTCCTGCTGCTGGGCTGGCTGCAAACTGGCAAGCCGACCCAAGCTGCTTCCATGCCCCAAACCAACGGGCCAAACCTGTCCTGATGCTGCCTAACCCACAACTCCCGCTGCAGTCTCCCTGCAGCCCTCCAAGCCCTCCAGCAATGCCTACAAGACAGGAGCCCTGTGGACGCTGTCGAAGCCGCCACCCTCCGCCAGCTACAGCTATGTTTTCATGGGGCTGAACAGGCAAGCTTTTTTGAGCGTTTTCAGTTTTGTCACCCCGCCACCGCCAATGGTGTCCCGCTGTACCTAACTCATGATCTGGTCACTTGTGCTATTGTGCTATTGCTAAATATACAAAACTGAATCAGAAGTGAGTAGAAAGAGATGCCTGTGTGTGCAACATAACTGTATGACCTATAAAGCCCTTCATGGCATCGGACCAGAATATCTCCGGGACCGCCTTCTGCTGCACAAATCCCAGCGACCAGTTAGGTCCCACAGAGTTTATTTTATTTATTTATTATTTAGATTTGTATGCCGCCCCTCTCCGCAGACTCGGGGCGGCTCACAACAAAGTGAAAACAATTTACAACAAATCTAAATTACTGTTTAAAAATATTTTAAAAACCCATTTTCTAAACACACATACATACAAACAAACATACCCTTCTCTGGGTCCCATCCATTAAACAAAGAGTTGCCCTTCTCCGGGTCCCATCCACTAAACAATGTCGTTTGGCGGGACCCAAGAGAAGAGCCTTCTCTGTGGCGGCCCCGACCCTCTGGAACCAGCTCCCCCCAGAGATTAGAACTGCCCCCACCTTCCTTGCCTTTTGTAAATTTCTTAAGACCCATCTATGCCGTCAGGCATGGGGGAACTGAGACATCTCCCCCGGGCCTATACAGTTTATACATGGTATGTTTGCTTTTAATAATGCGGTTTTTAGTGTTTTTTAAATTATTAGATTTGTTCTTACATTGTCTTTGTTATTGTTGTGAGCCGCCCCGAGTCTACGGAGAGGGGCGGCATACAAATCTAATAAATAATAATAATAATAAATAATGTTTAATGGAGTTAGAAGTAAACCCATACATGGGTAAGTCCTGGTGACATATCTTGTAAAAAGCTCACCAAGGAAATTGTATGGAAAGACTCTCAAATTAATCTGATACAGTGCTCATTGGTAGGACACCCTTCTTCCTCACCCCCAGGCTGGAAGGTATCCAAAGAGCATCTGACAAAGCGCAAGAATATGTAGTGAGTAATCAAAGCTTTAATGATGTGCCTTGGGCAAGTCCAGCAGGAATCCCAACTGCTGAAACAGCCACTGGTAAAAGCAAGGTTCTGTGCTGCACGAACATGTGTCAGAGTGTCTGAGGAATAAGCGAGGGCAAATCAACTGTATCATCAAACAGTTGCAACTGTGGTTATCAAAAGCAAGTACAGTGATACCTTGTCTTACAAACTTAATTGGTTCCGCGACGAGGTTTGTAAGTGAAAGGTTTGTAAGATGAAACAATGTTTCCCATAGGAATCAATGGAAAAGCGATCAATGCGTGCAAGCCCAAAACTCACCCCTTTTGCCAGCCGAAGTGCCCGTTTTTGCGCTGCTGGGATTCCCCTGAGGCTCCCCTCCATGGGAAACCCCACCTCCGGACTTCCATGTTTTTGTGATGCTGCAGGGGAATCCCAGCAGGGGAATCCCAGGAGTGCAAAAACGGGTGCTTCGCTGGCAACGGAAGTCCAGAGGTAGGGTTTCCAGCGAGGGGAGCCTCAGCGAAATTGCAACATCGCAAACACACGGAAGTCCTCGAAACCCCACCTCTAGACTTCCGTGTTTTTGTGATGCTGCGATTTCGCTGAGGCTCCCCTCGCTGGGAAACCCTACCTCCGGACTTCTGTTGCCAGCGAAGCGCCCGTTTTTGCACTCCTGGGATTCTCCTGCTGGGATTTCCCTGCAGCATTGCAAAAACATGGAAGTCCGGAGGTGGTGTTTCCCATGGAGGGGAGCCTCAGGAAAATCCCAGCAGAACAAAAACGGGTGCTTTGCTGGCAACAGAAGTCCGGAGGCGGGGCATCCCAGTGGTGGCGGCTTGGGTTTGTAAGGTAAAAATAGTTTGGAAGAAGAGGCAAAAAAAATCTTAAACCCCAGGTTTGTATCTCGAAAAGTTTGTATGACAAGGGGTTTGTTAGACGAGGTATCACTGTACTCTAGTACCATACCGGTGAAATTCATAAAATTAGAATTTTAGATTCTTTCAGTTATGCAACTTAAAAGATAAAATCCCTTTTTAAGATGCATAACTGCAATAAATGAACTTTTGCACGATATTCTAATTTTTTGAGTTTCACCTGTAAAACCAGACATATTGCCGGAAGGCAAAAATCACAAAATTCTTTCTTACTGGTATCAGCCATGCCATACATTCAAACTCAGTGGAAAAGGCACTCATGCTTGGAGTGATCAACAGTAAAAGGAAACGAGTCTGCCAAAAAAACATGTGGATAGCCAATATAAAACCGACATCAGTCAGGGCATAAGACAACTGAAATAAGCCATACAAGATCAGAAAATATGGGACGTATTAGTCCACAGAATTGCTGAGAATAGGATATAATTGAAGGGACAGCAATAGCATCACTATCCTCCTTGTGATATATCATTCATTCATTCATTCATTCATTCATTTATTATTAGAGTTGAAAGGGACCTTGCAGGTCATCAAGTCCAACCCCCTGCTCAAGCAGAAAACTCTACACCACCCCAATAAGATGGCAGTCCAATTTTCTTTTGAATGTGTCAAGTGATGGGGCGTTTACAACCTCTACTGGCCGGCTGTTCCACTGGTTGATCACTCTCACCATCAGAAAGTTCTTCCTTATTTCCAGGTTTAATCTCTCCTTGGTCATTTTCCATCCATTGCCCCTGGTCTGGCCCTCTGATGCCCTGGAAAATAGTGTGACCTCCTTCTCTCTGTGGCAACCCCTCAAATATCTGTATACTGCTATCATGTCCCCTCTGGCTCTCCTTTTTGCTATTAAGGTGTGCTCAGTGAAGGGCTACCAAAAATTTTACTACCACACTGTGGGCGTGGCTTATGCAGGATGCCCTGCTTTTTCTTTCAACATCTTTCAGTGCAAATTGGGTGCTCTGGGGTGGAGCTCCATTTTCACTAACCCACTGGGTCCCCCCCCCCCTCCATCCTGGGTGTGCTGCTATGCAAGTTATATCAACATTGTTTTAGCTGCACAACTCCTGCTCTACCATTTGGTTATGACATCAGAAGAAGCAGACAACCAAGGTGTACAAATAAACCACAGCAAATTTATATCAGATTAGGAAAACAGAGGTTTTGCTCAAAAAGGAAATACACACGAAGTGGACAGCAATTCCAACTAATGCATATATGCTCTGCTTTGTATTACTTACATTAAGTATATAAATATAGAAGCTTCATTGTTAAAGTTCTTACAAGGTCTCAGGCTGGTAAAACCACCACAGATTATTCCACTGAACATAGCACACACTGAGCCACCATAACCCTTGCCAAAACAAGGGCAGCTATGAAACTATGACATTTAAGCTATGCAGACAGTGGCTATGAAGTTCAGATCTGTAGCTAGAGAAAACTGGAAAATATGAATTCTTCTACTGTACTATCAATGCCTTTCTTTTAATCGACAAAGCAGTGGCTAAAACTGAATTGCATTCTTTCTTCTTATCCCGCTGGAGCAAAGCCCTTCATGGCACCGGACCAGAACATCTCCGGGACCGCCTTCTGCCGCACGAATCCCAGCGACCGGTTCGGTCCCACAGAGTTGGCCTTCTCCGGGTCCCGTCGACTAAACAATGCCGTCTGGCGGGACCCAGGGGAAGAGCCTTCTCTGTGGCGGCTCCGACCCTCTGGAACCAGCTCCCCCCTGAGATTAGGATTGCCCCCACCCTCCTTGCCTTTCGCAAACTCCTTAAAATCCACCTCTGCCGTCAGGCATGGGGGAACTGAAACATCTCCCCCTTGCACATGTTGTTTTGGTGTTAGATTGATTGTGTGCTTATTTTTTAATATTCTGGGGTTGTTTTTTATGAATTCTTTAGCTTAAATTGTAATTGGATTGGTGGGTATTGGATTTGTTATTATGTATTGTTTTTACCTTGTTGTGAGCCGCCCCGAGTTTGCGGAGAGGGGCGGCATATAAATCCAATAAATCCAATCCAATAAATCAATCAAATCAAATTCTGGGATTCCACGACAGGACAGAAAAGCAAAGCAGTGCAGTTTGCATAGTCCAATCTCACTGGCTCGAGCTCCCTCTGGGTGGCTTGCATTAAACAAGATTATCAGGTTGTACGTTGATTCTTATTAAGGATTTGCCTGGGTGTGTGCAAATGGCTGCACTCCAAGGAGGAACCAAAGTGGAGGGGAAAGGGGGGTGCATTTAATTTCAGTCAAGAAATACTACAGGGCAATTCTGGTTGTGATAATAGATCAGACCCACCTGCAGCAAACACCATTGCATCAGGCTGGGAATTAAGCAAAGGTTAATTAAGATATTATGGGGCTTTGGGCAAAGAAACCAAACAAACAGCATTCCCCTTCTTGCAGTGCTGAAGAGTTCAGAAGGTACCCGGGGTCAAGAAGACCTTTTAAAAGAACATTGTCTAATATGCTGAAGTTGTCTGCAAATTCTGGAAGTTATATGGCATGCCCCCACCCTCCTTGCCTTTCGTAAACTTCTTAAAACCCACTTTTGCCCCCAGGCATGGGGGAACTGAGATACAGTGATACCTCGTCTTACAAACGCCTTGTCATACCAACTTTTTGAGAAACAAACCTGGGGTTTAAGATTTTTTTGCCTCTTCTTACAAACTATTTTTACCTTGCAAACCCACCGCCACCGCTGGGATGCCCCACCTCCAGACTTCTATTGCGATCCAAGTGCCCGTTTTTGCGCTGCTGGGATTCCCCTGAGGCTCCCATCCATGGGAAACTCCACCTCTAGACTTCTGTGTTTTTGTGATGTTGCAGGGGAATCCCAGCAGCGCAAAAATGTGCGCTTCACTGGCAACGGAAGTCCGGAGGTGGGGTTTCCCAGCGAGGGGAGCCTCAGTGAAATTGCAACATCGCAAAAACACAGAGGTCCAGAGGTGGGGCTTTGAGGACTTCGACATTTTTGCGATGCTGCAATTTCACTGAGGCTCCCCTTGATGGGAAACCCCACCTCCAGACTTCTATTGCCAGAGAAGCACTCGTTTTTGCAATGCTGGGGTTCTCCTGCTGGGAATCCCCTGCAGCATCAAAAAAACCACAGAAGTCCAGAGGTGGAGTTTCCTATGGAGGGGAGACTCAGGGGAATTCCAGCTGTGCAAAAACGGGCGCTTCGGCTGGCAAAAGGGGTGAATTTTGGGCTTGCACGCATTAATCGCTTTTCCATTGATTCCTAGGGAAACATTGTTTCGTCTTACAAACTTTTCACCTTAAGAACCTCATCCCGGAACCAATTAAGTTTGTAAGACAAGGTATCGCTCTATTTCCCCCGGGCCTATACAGTTTATGCAGGGTATGTTTGTATGTATGTTTCTTTTTAATAAGGTTTTTTTTTAGTGATTTCAATTATTAGATTTGTTATATATTGTATTATTACTGTTGTGAGCTGCCCCGAGTCTATGGAGAGGAGCGGCATACAAATCTAATAAATAATAATAATAATAATAATAATAATAATAATAATGCATCTGGCAGATATTGAGCTGGGCAGCAGGGAGAGAATAAGCTAGAGGGAGGTGAATTGAGGAATAAGTATCCCAAGTGCCAAAGCTACAAAAAAGTCTCTGAAACTGAGACTTTTTGCATAATTATCCTGTAGAAAGATTCTTGAGGAAAGAAAAAGATTTGCCTCAAATATGTTTTAGAAATACTTTTTAAATACTGCAGTAATTCAGCTTTTTAGATAGGACACAACACTTACAATGCTTGTCTTTATTTAGTAGTTGCTGGAAACTAATTTAGAGAAAATTGTACATTCAGATCGAGGACCTACCAATAATTTACTATTGAAGAAATCAGCAAAATGGTTGAACAGCCTTAATTTAGAATCCGTCTTAGCATCTGTGAAATGCTTCTTATTTTTTACAATAGGAATTGCTGCACAATTCATCACAAAGCCTTCCAGCGTTAGAATTACTAAGCCACAATCCAAGCCTGCATTTGTAGAGGTTGCTATTCCGGTGTTTGCTTGTAGACTCCCTAGGCAATTGATGCATTGTTAGAAACAAGAGGGTAACCTTTGTTTTCATATACAGTGGTACCTCTACCTAAGAACGCCTCTTCTTAAGAATAATTTTCTACTTAAGAACCCGAGCCCGGAAAAATTTTCCAGGAAATTTGAGAGTGGCACGAAGGCTCGGGCAGTTTCCTGCCATTCTCCCTTTAATCCTGGCCATCTTCGCTGTGGTGACTCCCTTGCACTGCCTCCCATACACCCTGCGCGAGTTTGCCTCCCAGAGCATATGAGCATATGGGCTCCTGGAGCAAAAGGCAAAAGGGGGCACTTTACCCGGGCCGGATCAACTCGACTTCAGCCAAACCGCGGAGTCACCACAGTGAAGGAAAGGCACCGGTTACAAAGCAAGCAAGCAAGAGGAGAGGGGAGCCCTTCAGCATGGGAAGGAAGAAGAAGCAGGTAGCAGCAGCAGCCACCTTTCGGTCAAAGGAGCGGGAAGTTCCCCCATCTTGCCCGCCTGGGTTTCTCTCTCTGGCGCAGTTTATGAGAGGCAGCCTCACACTGGGTGTATGGGAGGCTCCTGCTCCTCCTCGCCACCTCAAAGTCCCTCTTTTTTTTTAAGCTTTAAAGTTTTGGATTTTTTTTTATTCCCCTCACCTCACCTTCTTTCTTTAGCAGTGGCTGTCCTCCTCATCTTCCTCCTCCTCCTCCCACCCAAATTCCGAGCTTTTATTTCTTTCCTAATGGTTTTGCATGCATTATTTGCTTTTACATTGATTCCTATGGGAAAAATTGTTTCTATTTACAAACCTTTCTACTTAAGGAACCTGGTCATGGAATGAATTAAGTTCTTAAGTAGAGGTACCGCTGTATTAGTAATATAAGAGGGGCGGCATACAAATCCAATAAATACAAATCCAATAAATAATTGGATTTGATCCAATAAAATAATAATAATAATAATAATAATAATAATAATAATAATAATAATTAATAAATAAATAAATAATGGCACTTTTGCTAGAATCTTAGCAGAGCAAGTGTAGATAGAATATGTAGAGACATAACTATGGTGTGAAAAAGTACTGGATACAAAGCATCTCTCACTGTCAAACCCTTTAGAGAAACTGTCAATATAACAAGGAATGTAACATGCAGCAGGATTGTTATCCTTTTGAAGAAAGATCCTTTGTTTGGAGCAGGAGCTCAACCTCATTACTCTGTCTTCTAGCTCATTAAACAGAGAGAAAAAGCTATTACTGAAAACTGAACTTGTAAAGAAGACACAACTATCTTTTTTTCTGCTATGCCACTATCAAGTTATTTCTTGGCGTTTAATGCAGATTTTTTTAAAAAAATTGTAAAGGGTTAACTTTGCAGCCATAGCATCAGCAAGAATTCAATTCAACCTGAATGAGTCTTTGCCTTGATCTTTAGGGCACAATAGTTCAAATATGCCAAATAAACAAGTTCTTCAATGCAGGCAATCAAGTCCTGCAACTTCCACATTTAGAAACATAGAAGATTGACGGCAGAAAAAGACCTCATGGTCCATCTAGTCTGCCCTTATACTATTTCCTGTATTTTATCTTACAATGGATATATGTTTATCCCAGGCATGTTTAAATTCAGTTACTGTGGATTTACCAACCACGTCTGCTGGAAGTTTGTTCCAAGGATCTACTACTCTTTCAGTGAAATAATATTTTCTCACGTTGCTTTTGATCTTTCCCCCAACTAACTTCAGATTGTGTCCCCTTGTTCTTGTGTTCACTTTCCTATTAAAAACACTTCCCTCCTGGACCTTATTTAACCCTTTAACATATTTAAATGTTTTGATCATGTCCCCCCTTTTCCTTCTGTCCTCCAGACTATACAGATTGAGCTCATTAAGTCTTTCCTGATATGTTTTATGCTTAAGACCTTCCACCATTCTTGTAGCCCGTCTTTGGACCTGTTCAATTTTGTCAATATCTTTTTGTAGGTGAGGTCTCCAGAACTGAACACAGTATTCCAAATGTGGTCTCACCAGCGCTCTATATAAGGGGATCACAATCTCCCTCTTCCTGCTTGTTATACCTCTAGCTATGTAGCCAAGCATCCTACTTGCTTTTCCTACTGCCCGACCACACTGCTCACACATTTTGAGACTGTCAGAAATCACTACCCCATAATCCTTCTCTTCTGAAGTTTTTGCTAACACAGAACTGCCAATGCAATACTCAGATTGAGGATTCCTTTTCCCCAAGTACATTATTTTACATTTGGAAACAACTCATTTCCATTGAGTTTCACATAACACAATGGAAATGAGTTTTTTCTAATCAATGAAGAATCAAACACAGATCAATCCTGCAAGGTCCCTTCCAACTCTGTTAATCTGTTAAATCTTATGTAGCTCCCTTCATAAGCTTTCAGAAACCTCTGAAGAGACTTTCTTTGAGCAAGCGTTTAGCAACTCCTTGCAGCCCTAAAGGATTAGATTTACTGTATTTTTAATCAAAACCATTTGCAGCTGTATTCATTTCCTAAAAAAGAATACTGCAATTTTTAATGATCTTTGCTGCAGAATTTAGCTGCAGCTCCACACTGCCTCAGTTGATAAAAGCTGTCAGGCCGAAGCTATCGTTGAACTTGGAAACCTTGGCCTGCCGCACTTTATGCTTTAGAATGTATTCTTACTGTGGGAACTTTGGAGGGGCTGTTGCATGAGGGATGTAGAGATGTAGCCATAACAAATTCCTTCTAGATTCTCAAGGTCATCCTTTGTTCAGTACCTGCCCGGAAGCTGATGGGAGTAGCAGACACAGTGGCAGAAGACGACGAGTCAACATGATGGACTTGTGAGTGTTGGAGCAAGGGAATGAACTTTAAACTGGGTGGAGAAACCCTCGCAGCTTTAGCTTCAGATTTCTGACAGATGTGCCAACAGGGCTCTTTTAATAAATTGGAACTTTGAGGAATGCTATGCCTCGGACTCTGGTTTAATTTCGGATGATATTTGGAACCCTGACACAAGCATTCTTTTCTTTTCTTTGGGAACTACATATCTTGCTTTAAATAGTCCTGAAATAACTATGGACATGTTCATAACGTGGCTGATTCAGTGAACATTATACTTAACAGCCTAATGCAATTATATTACACTGTTTAAGACCAAATTATTTAAAGAACTTCCTTCACTCTTCTCAATCTATCTATCTTTTAGAATCAGGATTGTTGTGTCCAGAGGACAGTTAGGCCTTGTACCCGCCCCATATTCCTTGGGCGGGAAAATACTACAAGGTGATTGGTTGGCTGAGCCTGGCAGCGAGGGGTATATATAGCTGCCAGGCACGGCCATGTTGTTGCCTTGTTTTGTTCCTTAAACCGTTACCTTCTGCTCTGTTAATAAAAGAACCGTTACTTACCCTAAGTCTGCAGTCCTTCATTCCTGCAAGGATCTAACAAGGATTTTAATTTTTTCCCCTTGTTTTCCAGTAATTTCCCAAAAGACATGGCGCAACTAATTTATCAAGCTTTGAACTATCTATTTGGCTGATAATATCCTTTCAAAGTCTGAAGCAGGGGTGTTTTGGTTATGACAATCTTCTATAGAAGATCTGCAATACTTTACAGCCCCTGTATAAAATATGTATGCCTGTTATATGTAAAGTGAAGCAGTGGTCTTCTGTTTTGGACAGATTATCAGAGCCCAAAATGGAACAGAAAGGATACTGTACACTTTATCTCAGTCTGAAAACTGATGTGTTGGTAAATGCAGTATAACTATGCCACTAATATTGAGGCTAACTGCATATTATGCCCGAGAATATTTTTGGAAACTTAACAGCTTAGATGGTGTGAAATATGCTGAAACACTCCCAGAGGTTTGACTCTAGGGACAACAGGAGCATGATTTAAATTCCTAAAACACACAAGACTTTATAGCGCATTCTTGCCAATTCACAAAATGACTGTGACTGTAAGAATGGCCAGTCTCATTTACGAAAAAGCAAAACTGTGTAGTTGTTCTGTTCTCCTCACCTCACGATATCAGTTAGTATACTAGTTTGACTTGATCTGGGCAAGGGGGCACACTTCCAAGCAAAATACTGTCTACAGTCTCCTGCTATTTTTATTTTCTAAGAATGCCTACGAGGCCATTCTTGCAAAATGAAGATGATGTTGGAGTGTTCTGCTTTGCTTGGCGGCATTCATCTTTGCCACTTACTTTTTCATTAATATGTACAGTGATGCCTCGTCTTATGAACCCCTCGTCATACAAACTTTTTGAGATACAAACCCGGGGTTTAAGATCTTTTTGCCTCTTCTTCCAAACTATTTTCACCTTACAAACCCAAACCGCTGCCACTGGGATGCCCTGCCTCTGGACTTCTGTTGCCAGTGAAGCGCCCATTTTTGCGCTGCTGGGATTCCCCTGAGGCTCCCCTCCATGGGAAACCCCACCTCTGGACTTCTGTGTTTGTGCGATGCTGCAAGGAAATCCCAGCAGCGCAAAAACGGGCACTTCGCTGGCAATGGAAGTCTGGGGAGGTGGGGTTTCCCAGCGAGGGGAGCCTCAGCGAAATCGCAGCATCACAAAAACACGGAAGTCCAGAGGTAGGGTTTCGAGGACTTCTGTGTTTTTGCGATGCTGCAATTTCGCTGAGGCTCCCCTCGCTGGGAAACCCCACCTCCGGACCTCCGTTGCCAGCGAAGCACCCATTTTTGCGCTGCTGGTATTCCCCTTCTGGGATTCCCCTGCAGCATCACAAAAGCACGGAAGTCCGGAGGTGGAGTTTCCCGTGGAGGGGAGCCTCAGGGGAATCCCAGCAGCGCAAAAACGGGCGCTTTGGCTTTGATGGTGGCTGACATATTTACCATTCCTCCAGTCTTTACCTGAGTTTTTCTGAACATGCATATCTTTTAAAATCTACCTTCACAGATACAGTAGATATTAGTTCTGTAGGTATATGCTTTGCAGATAAAAAGTGCATGGTAGAATTCAAATATGGTAGTTATTTGCATTTGGATGAAAATCCTTAAAGTTGCCATACATGAACAATATCTTGGGCATATGGAATCACAGACGAATAGGGCTGGAAGGGACTTTGGAGATCTTCTAGTCCAGCCCTGTCCAAGGCAGAATTCCTTAAACCATCCTGGACAAATTCTTGTACAATCTGTTTTGAAACTCTCCAATGATGCAGTACCATATTTATGAGATGTAAGGTGTTCCATTGATTTATTACTCTTTCAGAAAATTTTTCCTTAGTTCCGAGGTTGAATTTTCCTCTGAGGAGCTTCCACGCACTGCTGTTTGTCTTGTCCTCAGATGCTATGGAGAATAAATCAATGCCCTCTTTCCTGTGACAGCCCTTCAAGTATTGGAAGACAGCTATCATGTCTCCCCTGAGCCTTCTTTTCATCAGATTAAACATACTTGCATGATTTTGTCTCCAGATCCCTTATCATTTTTGTTGCTCTTCTCTGCATTCTTTCTAAGGCCTCGGGCATCTTTTTGAATTGTGGTGACCAAAACTGGACATAATATTCCAGGTATGGCCTCACTAGTGCAGTATAAAGCGGTATGATCACTTGTGGTGATTTTGATGCTATCCATTTGTTAATGCAGTCTAGAACTGTGTTTGCTTTTTTGGGAACTGCAGCACACTTCTGGCTCAGGCTTAGGTGGTAATCCACCATGATACCTAGATCCCTCTCAATGTTACTATTGTTGAGCCTGTTCTATAACTTTGCCTTTAATTTTTTCCTACCTATGTAGGACCTTACTTTTCTCATCACATAATCCTACTCTCCCAGAAATATTTCACTGAATGAATGGTTATAAGCGAGGACAACCTGTAAATTAAGATTTGTGGGACTCGACCCATGATTTCCCCAGACCACTGGAAACAAAGTATGACATATTCAAGAACTCTCTCTACATGGGGCTACCTTTGAAAAGTTTTTGGAAACTTCAGATCGTGCAGAAAGCAGCCGCGAGAGCCGTCGTGGGGCTTCCAAGATTCGCCCACGTTTCTTCAACACTCCGTGGCTTGCATTGGCTGCCTATCAGTTTCCAGTCACAATTCAAAGTGTTGGTCATGACCTTTAGAGCCCTACATGGCATGGGACCAGATTACCTCTGGAACCGCCTGCTACCGCACGAATCCCAGCGACCGATAAGGTACCACAGAGTTGGCCTTCTCCGGGTCCTGTCGACTAAACAATGTTGTTTGGCGGGCCCCAGGGGAAGAGCCTTCTCTGTGGCGGCCCTGGCCCTGTGGAACCAACTCCCCCCGGAGATTAGAACTGCCCCCACCCTCCCTGTCTTTCGTAAACTACTCAAGACTCATTTATGCCGCCAGGCATGGGGGAGTTAAGATATTCCTTCCCCCTAGGCCATTACAAGTTATGCATGGTATGTTTGTGTGTATGTTTGGTTTTATTATAAGGGTTTTTAGTTGTTTTATTAATTGGATTTCTACATACTGTTTTTATCATTGTTGTTAGCCACCCCGAGTCTGCGGAGAGGGGCGGCATAAAAATCCTATAAATAATAATAATAATAATAATAATAATAATAATAATAATAATAATAACTGTGCTACAAAGGAATGGATGGAGGGAAGGAAGGAGATACATTTAATCGATCAGGTTTAAACAGTATGCTTGCTAGTATCCCACTGACGAGGGCTAATTTAATTTTAGCTTACCATTTTAAATGATAACTATCCAGTTTGCCTGATATATAATGCTAACTATCCAGAAAATTTGTTTTAAATAAGTGGGATGGATATATTAACTATGAATTTGCATGCTGTATGAACACAACTGCTGAGAAACTAATCACGGCAGCAATTGCCTGCTTTCTTAAATTATACTAAATATTTGGTAGTGCTAGGTCAAACAATGAAAAGGGGGATGCGTTCAGATTATATGTCAACTAACAATGATTAAACTGTGAAAAGACTTGTAGAATCATAGGGTTGGAAAGTCTTCTAGTCCAATTCCCTGCTCAAGCAGTGAGGTTGGATTCCTATGTCATTGAAAATAATACAATGGCCTTTTTGCAGGTGGAAGAAAATGAAGAGAAACATTAAAGCAAAATAAAATATGGGTTTTCCCCTCTTTTTCTATATAGAAATAATAATAATAATTAATAATAATTTATTAGATTTGTAGGCCGCCCCTCTCCGAGGACTCATTACACCATGTTCAAACAATGGTAACCTAGGGATACACAGAGATAGTTTGTGGCCCTTCTAATTGGAGGACCATCTCCACATCTGTTCATGATGCAATTCTTCTTAGCTGTGCCACATCATCAAGTACAGTGATTGAGAAGGAGTGTGAAAGTTGCACAAGATATTCAGAAATTAGGAGCCATGAATTTGCTTTGGATTGCTGCATTGAAATCTACTCCAGAAATAGGGAGATCTGCTGATTTCATATCTGACTATAATCCATTGGAAATAAGTCAGGCAACAAGAATTGGCACCAGGAGCTGCAGAAATATGACAGTCAAACTTCTGTTCATAAAATGCAGACTTATGATGTCTTGAGCATCAGTGAATCCATTTCACGTTTTTTATTTAGTTCAAATTCGTGCACTGCTGAGTGACTCAAGACCCACCTATATCGCCAGGCATGGGGGAACTGAGACACCTCCCCCAGGCTTTTATATTTGGTATGTATGTGTTGTATGGTTTTAAATGATGGGGTTTTATATGTTTTTTCTCTTTTAATATTAGATTTGTTCCACTGTAACATTGTTTTTATTATTGTTGTGAGCTGCCCCGAGTCTTCGGAGAGGGGCGGCATGCAAATCTAATAAATAAAATAAAAATAAAATAAATAAATTATTATTATTAATCTGAGAAGCCTCCAAGTTGCTCTGAGTCTTTGGAGAGGGGTGGCATACAAATCTAATAAATAAAATAAAAATAAAATAAAATAAATAAATTATTATTATTTATCTGAGAAGCCTCCAAGTTGCTCTGAGTCTTTGGAGTGGGGTGGCATACAAATCTAATAAATTATTATTATTATTATTATTATTATTATTATTATTATTAATCTGAGAAGCCTCCAAGTTGCTCTGAGTCTTTGGAGAGGGGTGGCATATAAATCTAATAAATTATTATTATTATTATTATTATTATTATTATTATTATTAATCTGAGAAGCCTCCAAGTTGCTCTGAGTCTTTGGAGAGGGGTGGCATATAAATCTAATAAATTATTATTATTATTATTATTATTATTATTATTATTATTATTATTAATCTGAGAAGCCTCCAAATTGCTCTGAGTCTTCGGAGAAGGGTGGCATACAAATCTAATAAATAATAATAATAATAATAATAATAATTATTATTATTATTATTATTATTATTAATCTGAGAAGCCTCCAAGTTACTCTGAGTCTTCGGAGGGGGTGGCATACAAATCTAATAAATTATTATTATTATTATTATTATTATTATTATTATTATTATTATTATTATTATTAATCTGAGAAGCCTCCAAGTTGCTCTGAGTCTTCGGAGAGAGGCGGCATACAAATCTAATTAATAATAATAATAATAATAATAATAATAATAATAATAATAATAACATTAATAATAATAATAATAATCTGTGCTGTCTCATAGGGTTCATGATAATAAAAATATGAATTGGACTTGAAAGTTGAAAAGCCTTCCTGCAAAGGGATTAGAGTCAGATTATTTAAAATTCCTGTTGAAAAAGTAATTGGGAAGCCTTGGGGGGAATCTAATGAAAGAGGGAAGGCTTGCAGAGACCTGGGGGTGGGAGAGTAGGCAAGGCTGTGGAGATCAGCAGGAAGCAAAACACAAAGTATCATAGGGGGTAAAGCTCACTTAGCAGTTGTTCAAAATTATTACAGAACCCCTAAAAGATACTTACAACCCCATTTTGTCCTTACAACTGACCATAGGGCTGCTGCTGCACCCCCCATCTTTTCCTCACCCCCATTTTCCCCTGCTGAATCCCTACAGGCCTCGGGCTTGCTCCCTACTCCTGTCACTCATTGCACACTTAGCTTTTGAAGATCAGTTATATATCAGGTATACCAGTTGTGACCCTATTTGGACCAGGAGGCTCTACAAACAGTCACTCAGGCCCTCATCACCTCCCGTCTTGATTATTGCAATGTGCTCTACATGGGGCTACCCTTGAAGAGTGTTCGGAGACTGCAAATTATCCAGAATGTAGCCACACGAGCTGTCATGGGTGTACATTGGTACACCCATATAATATCTATGCTCCACAAGCTGCATTGGCTTCCTATTAGTATCCGGTCACAATTCAAGGTGTTGGTTATCACCTATAAAGCCCTACATGGCCTAGGGCCACAGACTATTTACCGGACTGTCTCCTGCTGCATACCTCCCAGGGGACCAATAACATCACAGAGTTGGCCTCTTCCACATTCTGTCAACTAAGCAATGCAGGCTGGCGGCGCTGCGGGGAAGGGCCTTCTCTGTTGCTGCCCCAGTTCTGTGGAATCAACTCTCTCCCCCCAAGGTCCATACCGCTCCCACCCTAATGGCTTTCCATAAGGCCACAAAGACCTGGCTTTGCCGGCAGACCTGGGGGCCATGAAATTGACATCTTTCATGGCCGAATTGTGTTGAATGGTATGCACGTGTGTTGATTGCATAGTTGAATTGTGGGTTTTTAACTGGGGTTTTATAGTTTTAGACTTCTATATGTGACTTCTTTTTTATTGTATTTGTATTTTTTATGTTATTGTAAGCCGCCCTGAGTCCTTCGGGATTGGGCTGCCATAGAAGTCAAATGAAATAAATAAAATAAAATCTCCAGACCTCAACTGGGAAAGGACAGGTCACTCATTCCTGGGCTGGGTTTATGCCTCTTGGAAGTGGTCATTTTCAGCCCACAGACAATTCCTTGCAGTTGTGCCAAAATGGCAGCTACTTGCAGCCCAGGAGTGGACTGTTCCATTCTGTTTCCTGGATGTGGTCTGTACAATATTGAGGGTATGTCTAGAACTGTGGAGCTCTTCAAAAGGTAAGTGTATAATGAGTGAAGGGAGAGGAGTCTCAACCCCTATGGTGGGGATATGGTGGGGGCGGAACTTGCATGGACCTGGGGGACAGGGGAAGTAGGCCTGAGCTGTGGGGAGTTTGGGACCCCAAGAGACAGGAAGTAGAATATGAGGCATTACAGGGAACTTCAGGGCAGGCAGGGCTGGGTCTGTGCAGGTAGAGTGCTATACTGAGGCCACTGAAGCTGACTGTAGATCTGCAGGTCAGTGGTTCAAATCTCATCACTGGCTCAAGGTTGACTCAGCCTTCCATCCTTCCCAGGTGGGTAAAATGGGGACCCGGATTGTGGGGGTAATATGCTGGCTCTGTTAAAAAGTGCTATTGCTAACATGTTGTAAGCCGCCCTGAGTCTAAGAAGGGCGGCAAAAAAAATTGAATGAATGAATGAATAATTCAGGATTGGAACAAATATATACCAATTATACATAACCCCCAAGTAAGTTAGGCTAGTCTCAGTGGGGCAGTGGTTAAAATGCAGCACTGCAAGCTACTTCTGATAACCAGCTGCCAGCAGTTTGGCAGATCGAATCTCACCAGGCTCAAGGTTGACTCAGCCTTCCATCCTTCCAAGGTCGGTAAAATGAGGACCCAGATTGTTGGGGGCAATATGCTTACTCTTTGTAAACCACTTAGAGAGGGCTGTTAAGCACTGTGAAGTGGTATATAAATCTAAATGCTATTGCTATCGCTATAGTCTATTGAAACACAATCTTAATGCTTGTAACTATTCTTGTTTCTTACAAGTCAAAGGGTTTCTAAACCATTTCTTCATTTATCTGGCCAGACCCATGTTTTAAACTAGCAAGTATGATATGGCAGGCTTTGACTTAGAATATTAAGATTCATAAACTTACTGACCCCAACTGACCCCAGATACCTATGCAAGGACTGAAATTCTTCTCTGAGTAAGATTTATAGCAGTTTCATTAACCCTGCTGTTCTGTTCGAAAAAAGTTCCTAATGTTATGTTCCCGGGTCACCCTGACCCGGACCGAAAACTCTTCATTTGCAGTGCTTATGTTTGGTCTTTTTGAAAGCTTTTTTCACCTGGAAACATGTTTGAACATTTCTGCACACAATGGAATGAAAATTGAACTGAAAAAATTAATCCTTATTGGTTTATTTTGCACATAAATGTGCCTCCCCCCCCGTTTTTGTGAAAGTTTTTTCAATTTATGGATAGTTTTGCTTGCAAAATCCATTCTATTTTACTAAAGTTGGTGTGGGATTGGTAGCTTGAACATTTCTGCACACAATGATATGAAAATTGAACTGAGAAAATTAATCCTTATTGGTTTATTTTGCTCATAAATGGGCCCCCATGCTTATACTCAAATAGGCTTATACTCGAGTAGGCTTATACTCGAGTATAAAATGATATGGTCTTATATTCAAAAATAAACCAATAAGAATCATTTTTTTTCAGTTCATTTCTATTTTTCTTATGTTTAGGATTGTTCAATTTAGTATATCAAAACTTTTGAGTTTATTGATAATTTTGCCTGCAAAATGCATTCTATTTTACTATTCTATTTTGGTGTGGGATTGGTAGCTTGAACCTTTCTGAACATAATGATATGAAAATTAAACTGAAAAAATGATCCTTATTGGTTTATTTTGCTCATAAATGGGCCCCCATGCTTATACTCAAATAGGCTTATACTCGAGTAGGCTTATACTCGAGTATAAAACAATAAACCAATAAGAGTCATTTTTTTCAGTTCATTTATATTTTTCTTATGTTCAGGATTGTTCAATTTAGTATATCAAACCTTTTGGGGGAAAATTCCTTAGGGATTTGTAGCCTTAAAAAATATAAATTGACACGAAATTCAGAAAGGATGGGGGGAGGGGCTTTTTGATCAAAATAAAAATATAAGTCTCAATTTTTCCAGTTCAATTTTCATATCATTATGTTCATAAATGTTCAAACTAGTTTTCCAGTTGAAAAAGTTTTCAAAAAGATTAAATTCAAGTACCTAAAAAAAATATTTTTGGTCCTGTCATATACGAACAGAAACAGATTTGAAGTTATGATTTTTTTTTGCCCAGAAAACAATTAGCCACCACCCCAAAAATATTTTTTGATGACCAGCATTGTTAAATTGAGTAAATGAATGCCTAAGATTTTAAAGAATATTTCGGATTTGGAGCATAAAAAAATAAAAAGTGAAAATGATTGCAAGCAGCCGGGGGGGGGGGGGGAGGCCTTATTTCTGATGTTAAAAAACCAGTAAGAATCATTTTTTTCAGTTCCTTTATATTTTTCTTATATTCAGAAATGTTCAAGCTACCAATCCCACACCAACTCCAGTAAAATAGAATGGATTTTGCAAGCAAAACTATCCATAAATTGAAAAAAAATCACAAAAACGGGGGGGGCGGCACATTTATGTGCAAAATAAACCAATAAGGATTAATTTTTTCATTTCAATTTTCATATCATTGTGTGCAGAAATGTTCAGACTACTTTCCAAGTGAAAAAAGTTTTCAAATTGACCAAACATAAGCACTTCAAATGAAGTGTTTTCGGTCCGGGTCGTATGTGACCCGAACATAACATTAGGAACTTTTTTTGCTCAGCAAAAACTAAGCCCCCCACCCCCCCAAAAAAATTCTCATAGAGAGAACCCCTGAAATGATGAAAAGTCATGAAATTTCAAGTTTCAGATATGCAGGGAAAATTTTTTACAGGGACTCAAACTTGGCTTCGGGTCGCATACGACCCGAACAGAACAGCAGAAGACTCTGTTGACAGTGGAAACAATCCTTACGTTTCATCCTCTTGGGAGAATAAGGAAGAAACAGTGCCAGCCTTAAGAAGTAAACCACAGAATAATTTCTATTTTCTTTCCATCACTGTTCACCTTCCATTAAGAAATGAGCATAACATCCTTTAGAATTTGTAGTGCTTACATCCGCCTGTTCTTTATTCATAATAATGTGTGCATTATTTTATATTGGTATAGGCCAGGGGTCGGCAACCTGCGGCTCTGGAGCTGCATGCGGCTCTTTGGACCCTCTTCTACGGCTCCCTATCCCATCACTGGTTGCCCCAACCCTTGCCCTTCAATCCCTTGCCGGGTCTGAGAAGGTAAGGGTGATGGCAGGGGATGCGGAAGGGCCTGGGGCTGATTCTCCAGCACCTCACTCTTTTGGAGCTTCTTCTGGCTTTTTGGTGTTAGCTGTGCCTGGGTCACTTGGGGAGAGCACAATCTGCTCTCTGCCCTGGGACACTGGCCTGACCCAGCCACCAGCCTCACTAACACAAGGGCTGATGGGGTGGGACTGGGTCCAAGGATGGGATTTCGGAAAAGGGGATGGGCCAGCAGCACCCAGCCACAACCCCCGAGCCGGCTTTGGTGGGGACAGAAGGGCACGTACGTGTGGGGAGAATCTCAAGTGAGCACCAAAGCACAGCTCATTTAAGGAGGGTTTTAATAGGATGCAGAAAAACATGGCTATTCCAAGAATCAAAAAGAGTCTTGTCTAGAATAACTATCAAATGGCTTCTAGCTTCTGGTTACTAGATTATTTATTTTATTTTATTTTATTTTTTATTTATTTTATTTATTGGATTTGTATGCCACCCCTCTCCGCAGACTTGGGGTGGCTAACATCAATGATAAAAAACAACATGTAACAATCCAATTTAATAAAACAACTAAAAACCCTTATTATAAAAACCAAACATACACACAAACATACCATACATAACTTGTAATGGCCCAGGGGAAGGAATATCCTAACTCCCCCATGCCTGGCGACAAAGATTAGATTAGATTAGATTTATTGGATTTATATGCCACCCCTCTCCGCAGACTCGGGGCGGCTCACAACAATGGCAAAACAGTACATAGAGACAAATCCAATACCCACCAATCCAATTACAATTTTAAGCTAAAAAATTCATAAAAACAACCCCAGAATATATAAAAACAAGCACACTATCAATCAAACACCAGAACAACATGGGCAAGGGGGAGAAGTTTCAGTTCCCCCATGCCTGACGGCAGAGGTGGGTTTTAAGGAGTTTGCGAAAGGCAAGGAGGGTGGGGGCAATCCTAATCTTAGGGGGGAGCTGGTTCCAGAGGGTCGGAGCCACCACAGAGAAGGCTCTTCCCCTGGGTCCTGCCAGGTGGGTCTTGAGTAATTTGTGAAAAACAAATTACTCTTCCCCTGGGGCCCGCCAAACAACATTGTTTGGTCGACGGGACCCAGAGAAGGCCAACTCTGTGGGACCTTATTGGCCGCTGGGATTCGTGCGGTAGAAGGTAGAATTATCACTAGATCCATAGCAAGCACCAAACTTTAGTAGCACAGACACAGACACATTATAAATATTTAGGTATCTTTTTCTCTGAAGAATATAGATTTAGTATCAATCAGCAGTCTCTCAGGAAACTAAATGCATTCTGCATCAACTGGCAATTGGATACCCTAGGACTGCAACTCTCAAAGATTTAAAACATCTATACAGATTAGAATCTTAGGAAATTGTGGCCCTAACGTATCTGAAAAGTGTTAAATTGGGAATGAGAAAGGCTAATGCAGAGGATTTTATATTACATTATATTTTCAGTTTTAAAAAGAACTATTAACAGTGGCAGCTAAATATAATTCTAACATATAAGGATGCTTGAGCCAAAAAAACTCTCTCATTCCTTGTACATGAATACTTGGAGCCATCTGACTGACTGCTTTTGATTTAAATTTCAGCCCAGTGTTTTAATTCTTTCTTGTCTGGGCAAGAGTCATATTATTTAATTGAATATTATTAATTGCATGTTGTATACTTGTACTTATAATGCAAAAAACCTCAAACCTGCTTTTCAGGAAAAGTAAACCTGAAGCTGTTGGCTACCCATTTTATTATACTTTAATTCTAACGCAAAAAAGAATGTAAATTGCTCTACAATATTGAATACACTCTTAAACTTATAATATCTTCAGTATTGATTTTCAGGGAACTTAAATAGCAATGAAACTTTTAAGGTGCTATTACAGGATTCAGAATGAAACTCTGGCTTATATAATGTGGTAAAAATATCAGTTCATTATTATAGAAGATATAAAACATTACAAGAAATTTTGTTATGTGACAATCATATACTGTACACTTAACAAAGCAAAAGTATTACTGAATGAAATTGATACTATGTCTGAGCAAAACACAAATTTTGTTTTAAGATGCAATGGCTACCCTATAATGAATTGTATTTTTAATTATGGTTTGAAAGACTCCAACTGACTGCAATCATACAATGCTGTAAGCCGTGATGGGGAACCTATGGTATGCATGCCGGAAGTGGTAAACAGACCCGTCTCTCCAGGCACGCTAGCCATTGCTCATTGCTCACGGCTCTTCCAGGTTCCAGCATGCACATATGCTCCAGCCAGCTGGTCTTTGCATGTGCAGGAGTGCCAGAAACCAGAAGAGCAGCTCTCTGGCACATATGTGCACACCGGAAGCTGAGCTTCCAGTTTCTGGCACATGCATGCATGCTGGCTAGCTGGTCTTCATGCCCATATGCACACCAGAAGAGAGGTTTGCATGCGCTCGCTGGAAACTGGAAACTCAACTTCCCGGTGTGCACATGCATGTGGGTAAACTGCTGTTCTGGTTTCCAGCAATTCTGTGCGTGTGCACCGGGAAGCAGCTCTTCTGGTTTCTGGTTGCTCCCACGCAAAGGTTCGCCAACACTACTCTAAGCCATACATTGTAATTAACAAAGAAAAATGTCCAGATACCCACAACGTATCATGCTGAAATCAAACCACATTCTTCCTTAGTACAATTTGTGAGCCTAATCTATATACTATGCCTGTAACATTTGCAAAATATCTATTTATAGGAATTATATTCCTATTGGTGTTAAATTAATTAATTAATTAATTAATTTGTTTGTTTGTTTGTTATTTATTTGTTAGATTTGTATGCCACCCCTCTCCGTAGACTCGGGGTGGCTCACAGCAACAATAAAATAATGTACGACAAATCTAATAATTTAAAAACACTAAAAAACCCATTATTAAAAACAAACATACACACAAACATACCATGCATAAAGTGTATAGGCCTCGGGGGGGGGGATGTCTCAATTCCCCCATTCCTGACGGCAGAGGTGGGGTTTAAGGAGTTTACGAAAGATAAGGAGGGTGGGGGCAATTCTAATCTCCAGGGGGAGCTGGTTCCAGAGGGTTGGGGCCGCCACAGAGAAGGCTCTTCCCCTGGGGCCTGCCAAACGACATTATTTAGTCAACGGGACCTGGAGAAGGCCAACTCTGTGGGACCTAACCGGTCGCTGGGATTCGTGCGGCAGAAGGCGGTCCCGGAGATATTCTGGTCCGATGCCATGAAGGGCTTTATAGGTCATAACCACTTTGAATTGTGACTGGAAACTGATCGGCAACCAATGCAGATTGCGGAGTGTTGGTGTAATATGGGCATACCTAGGGAAGCCCATGATTGCTCTCGCAGCTGCATTCTGCACGATCTGAAGTTTCCAAATACAGGAGGGAACCAGCATTCCTTTCCAAAATTTCTCAGACCATAAATGTTTCACACAAACTCTGTTCAGATACAATGGATTTATAACACCAAGAAAGAATCTACAGTACTTGCGTATTCTACCTCTCCTTTGTTGTTGTTGTCTTGCTCTGACTGACGCAAAAATTCTAGTTAGATAAACCAGTTTTTCCCTGCATCAAAATCAGAATCTGATTTATAATAGATACTGAAGGGTTTTTTGTTTCAGTTGTTAAAAGAATGCCTGTTGTGTAAACAAGCACTGAAAAAAGGAAACAAAATAAATTACTGCAAGATCTATTCCAATAATCCCCATGAAGATGTTCAGTTGAACTAGCTAAAGATGACAATGAACCAGAGGAATTCTCTCTACAGACTCTTGTTCATAGAGTGAACCATGTTTTTAGAGAATGTAAAGTCATGTGATCAAATTTCATGCCTCCAGTTAATGCAGAACATTTATCACTTGTCCTTCTGAAGAGTACTAAAAAGAAAAGTGTGGCACTTCAAAGGCCAGCATAGACTTTGAGATATTTGAAGATTTATGCTTAATAGTTACTGACAACCATATATTGTTCTGCCATAACACAACTACCCTTCCATAGTTTATATTCAAAACTTTTGAGGAATGTGTTATCGTAAAGATTGAGGGCAAACAATTCAACAATCTTAGTCTTCAAAGAGAGTTTCAATGTCCTTCATAAGAAGTTTTGGTATGTGGCACACAGAGCCTCCCACAAGGATGATAAACATGACTTGAACACATTTAGTCTCCCTGGTCCAGAAAAAAAAAGGTAACTTAAGTTGAAATTATAACAAGCTTGCAATATCAGACAGTACTGTAAAGCAATTTTAAAACAATGAGGCAAAAGGTTACATATTCACTTATCATTCAGTGAAACAGTCTGGCTTGGAAGACTGTGGGTTTTTAAGACTAGATTAATCACTTTTGTGGAATATTTTGCTATAGGTTGCTGAGGCAATCGAGATAAATGTAAAATCTTGGCATTGTTTATGCTAAACTCGTATCAAGAAAAGCCACAAATTGGTATTTTCCAGGTTCTCAAATTTTCTCTGATTTCAAATTTATTTATTAATTAGACTTTAATGCCACCCTCCTTCTCAGACTCAGGGCGGCTCACAAGAATAAATACAAAATACCTAGAAATCTAAATCTAAAATTATTCTAAACCCCCAATTTCTTAAAATGCTACAGAGCCCAATAGAACCAAATTAGACATTTGAATGATGTAAGCCTAGTGGGGAAGGAGGACTGTAATTTATGTTCAAGTCACAAATTATATCAAGGCAAAGTAAAGGAGTCACAGATCCTCAGCAAATCAGTTACTGACAATGATAGCTGGAGATTATGAGACTCAGCGTAATTATGATGCTGGACCTCTTTCAACTCATCCTCTCTCCCAGCATTTTTGCAATGGGAAAAACTAGGCATTTCTTGAACTGCTGGAAGAAAAGTTGGATATAAATCTAACAATTAAATTAAAACTCTGATCTGGAAATGATTGTTTACAAATTACAATAATTTCACAATGCTACTCTGATTTTTCAGAAGCGTGCACCATTCACAACTGAAGTAAATGTTATAGAATTGTCGGAGGCTAATTTACTCTTGCATGTTTATCCCATGAAACCTAGCATATCTTGTGTGTCTATTGTGCCCCTTTCTGGATTGTGAGTCCTTGCACTGTCACTCAGGCCCTGGTCAGGTCAGGTCTGAACTGCTACAACATGCTGTATATTGAAGAGTATTGGGAAGTTATAGCTGGCACAGAATGTGAAATGGATGGCATATGAATTTAATACGTATTTGAACATCCTATAAGTGTAATTGCTGCAAACATTCACTCATATTGCAAATTAGTTCAATTATTATTAGCATTTGGTACCCAGGAGATCACAATGCTATCAGAGTAGTAATTTGGCTTGCCAAGGTACCAGCCTTGTTATAGGACATGCTTGTGCACTTCCCAAGGTGTACCACAGGAAGTGAATTGGCTTCACACCAGAGAGAATAATGTGCAGCTCTTTGTTGCCTTGTGAGTGGGCGTCGCAACTGGGAAGGTTAAGAGCTATCAGGAATCTATCTGCCTGCATAGAGGACCAGCTCATTTCCATTCTGAAATGGTACCCATCTATCTACTTGCATAGATCATGCTTTCAAACTGTTAGCGAATAAATGCTTGGGCGAGTAAGAGGCGCTCACCCTGCCATGCAGTGCTAGTGGCCAAACTGCCAGAGCTCCTACTGCATCATTAAGCCAGAGTTACTGAACCTAGTTCAATTGAGATAGTAGACTTGGCTGAAACTCATTCTGCTGCTTAATTTCAGTGCAACACTAGATACTGTATGTTTAAGAACCCACTTTAAAAAAAATTATGAGATGCAACCTGAATAATTATGGTTACAACTTCTGAACCAAACCTCAATCAACAAACCTAATTTTCTTACCTTATCTCTCATCTAAATATATAAATCCATTGAGATTTTTAAAAATTCCAAGAACAGTCTTTTACTAGACTCTTCAATGACTGTCATTCAAAAGCAATTCTAATATTTAATGCCAGTAAAGGATTTTGAACCAAGTAATGTTAATTTATAGATCATTTCTATTTTTGGCAAGAACCCAAATATACTTAAAACATTGTACTTCTAGGATACCTATAGTTATCCCATTTCAGGTATTTGTTGCAATTCAATTGTCTTAAATCATGGCAAAAACAATTCACAACTGATTCCTTTTCAATGTGAATATTATACAGCCTTAGATTTTTTTAGCATTTATAGAAAATTGTACACTTAAACATACATATTAAC
Source organism: Erythrolamprus reginae (assembly GCF_031021105.1). NCBI lineage: Eukaryota > Metazoa > Chordata > Lepidosauria > Squamata > Dipsadidae > Erythrolamprus > Erythrolamprus reginae. The sequence continues at coordinate 34,385,787 of NC_091950.1, read as the reverse complement.
TTTTAAGGGTAAATCCTGAGTTGTTGGAATTATTATCCTTAATTACAACCGTCCAGATTGACTTTGATTTATATGTATTCATCTCATTTGATTTAGCGGTCATATACCTTGATAGGGTACACAGAAGATTTACCAGTAAATATTCAGAGGATCTTGCTGTATGCATCTTATTTTAGAAACTTCTGCAACCAAAGTGTCTCTTTCTAGTTTTTAATTATTTGTTAAATTTATTTGCTGCTTATCTATTGGACTATTCTAGGCGGTTTATGTTTTAGGAATAATTAGTATAGTAATTGCTTTTACTTTGTTAGTATTTTAACTCATATCTATGGAGAGTCTCAGTCATCCAGTTCATGGTTGTCCCAAAGGTGTTTTTCAAGAGGCAACTGAACATTTTGTATTTTCTCCAAAAACATTTCGTCTCTCATCCAAGAAGCTAAACATCTTGAAAGAAAAACCAGAAAGTCCAGTGGCCTCTTGAAAAACCACATTTGGGACAATTGTAACTTACTCATCTTTGATGTTCCGATCTACTCTCTTTTAGTTTTAATATTTAAGCACAATTCTAAAACTATTAGTGCTAATATCCTAATTTGATGACAACATAATAACCATTGTCCTAGAGATAAAATAAGATCAATGGGTGAATTCAGTGGCAGAAAGTATGCATTGCCCAGAACAGTCTATCTAATTACAACTCAGGGAAAAATATTGTCTGAATGCTGTGCATCTTTGATGGTGACATCATAAAGACAATACAAAAATGATTTGCATTACAGTGTTGAACACACAAGAACATACCTTTTGGCATTTCCATTATGACACCAACACACATATCATTTACTTTTCATCACCATCATGGATGTTGGTGCTGCAGATACTGAAGTATTAATCAGGAATAGATGTGCTAATGGCTGACTAGTTGAAATATGGTTTCTTAAATTCCCAGAATAGTTATAGTCAACCTAGTTATTTCCAGACCTCCTGATACAAATCTATCATCAAAATGTAACAAGTTTAATAGCAAGGGACTATAGGAGACACTTTGCAGTAATAAATAAGTTGTTTGCCATTCTTCCAGGATGTTTTTTGCATCTTCCTATTGTAATTTACAGCCTTGGTATTCTCTAGTAGTTTTGCATTCAACTATTAACCAAGCCTGATCTTGCTTAGCTTCCCAGCTCAGGCATGATTATCTGGATGCTGTTACTTGTTAAGCAAGAATAGGTTCCCATGTTTTAAGTTGTTTAACCAGAGTAGAAAAAGCTACATTTTAATTAATCAAATCCCTAATATCAACCTTTACCCATAGGCAAGAACTCTGAACGTAAACCACACAAAACCTGAAAAGCAAGCATTAAAACTTTTTTTCTTTCTCCCCCATTGAAATATAACAGAAAAAATGTGCTGTATAATTGTTTTATTTTCTGCTTATTAGTTCTTTTACCAACACTACAACCATATTGCAGACACAAAAATCCTGTTTACTTTATTTAGGGAGATCACAGTCTAGACTTATCAAACATAGTTAACACCATTCAAAAATGTATTTAGTTGTACTTTATAAGTCACATGAACACAGAAGTTGAATGTACTGATTTTGTTTAAGGAGTGGAACTCTAACAGATTGCATTTAATCTTGCAAGCTGCTGATCAATATCTAAAGTCATTTTTATGGCTACTTTGAGCCACAGAAAAGACAGAACCTTGTTTCTTTGGAAAAGGACACTTATAAATTTTTGTACATTTTGTTCAGTAGCAAAAATGATTTGATCTATTTGCCACATACTTCATTCCATATCTGTGATTTTCATCCAAAACTGTTGATTTAAAGGGGAAAGCAGAAAGTATTATTTTCAACCATAGAGAATCAGCATACCTGGAGGAACAAAATTAAATGACATACACAAGTTATGTATCCAACTTAATACATTTGTATGAAGATTTGATTCTGCCTCATTTGGAGAAAAGTACTACAAACTCTATACCAAAGGTAAACCTACCTAGGTTTTCACTGCAATTAGTTATACGAAAGTTTGAGAACCAGTAACAGATCTTCAAGTTTTCCAGTTTAGGCAACTACTTTGTGCTTGGCTTTAGCTATTCCAGAAGACAGTCAATTGTTTATGGACATTTCTCTTATTTAACACAATCATACTGTAATAGTTTAGTTCGTTGTTTTCATCTTATGTTTTAAAAGATTATTTTCTGAAGGAATGCTGCATTTTCTATTGAGATTAATTTCACTGATTTTATACTAAAATTGTTTATAGATTCATCTAGAATTAGGCTTTATTTTCTGTTGAGTGATGCTAAGCATTGAGTTTTAAAAAACTAATTCAATATAATTTTATCCCTCAAACATCTTTGGTAAAAGCTTTAGCTCACAATTTAAATAGAAAAAACACTGAAGTGTAATGCCCCAATTTAAACAGATACCCTTTAGAAAATGGGAATCTTCTTCTGGGTTTGTAGCAATACATTCCTAAAATTCCTCAGATGAGTGTTACTCCTTGAGGAAATCCAAAATTAATCCTTAAGGCTGAATAAAAAACCAGCTGTGTTACATTTTTGCACCCAGTATTAATACTTCATTGAAATTTTTATGCTAACCTGAATTCACAATCTCCCCTGAAAACTAATGAGTTATTTGAATGCTGAGATATGGCAAAATAATATGATTGCCTTCAAAAAAAATAACACGGAAGTTTACATTCATAGTCATTTGCTCACTCTCCACCCCAATCATTAGCTAACCTTCCAAAGGGATTTAAAAATGTAGACATCCAAGACAAAGTAAAAGTACTGCCAGAGTGAAAGGGTAGAACTTGCCTGTATCTGCCTGCATATGTTCAACGTGATTTTGTGTACAAAGAACCAAGTTTTCCAAACCCACTCAGTTGTTGCACTTAATTTAGTGGTATCCACAAACCACACTCACATCCTTCTTTTATTTTGATGCATTTAAGTTTAACAATTACACAAAAGCAGATAGCAGATGAAGGTTCCTTCCAACCTCTCAGGTTCGTAAAGCTGCATTAAGCCAAGTTAAAGATCCAAAACTATATATTATTTGAGATGCTTTTAAGTCCAATTGTGATACTGCCATCCTGTCTCAACTGTTGGAATAGTTTAACCATTCAAGTTTTGTGTTTTAAAAAACTGCATGTCACAGCTATGCTTATAAATTATTGCTGCATTTCATTGAATGAGATTTTTTTTTTGCACTAGAACTGGAAAATAATGCAATTAGTTAATATTGCAGCTGAAAAGCTAACAAATTGCAAAGTACAGGAACTGCGGTTTGACACCGTTCTCATATCCTGCATATGGTTACTATTTAGAATGGAAACTTATTTGCATTTTTAAGCATGCATGATATAACAACTTACTTTCAATATTCTGAAGTTATTGGCCAGATAACCTAATATCAGGTTCTAATGTGCAACTTTATGTTCAAATGCTACTTTTATTATCAATGGCCAAAAGAATTCAGAATTTTATTTCCTTTCTTAGTTAGATTCTTGCCACAAAGAGGACAGAATGCAGTTAATTCATTAACAGTGGTTTTCATTTCATTTTTACTAGATAACAGAGACCTAACATATTCTGTATCATGGCAAAAAGAAGCAAATTTACAGCAAAAATAAATGAGGGAGAAAACTATCAAACTTGAAAGCATACATTTAAAATAAATGATACATTTATCCCCAGAACCCAAATAAATGAAGTCAAAGCATTGCAACATTTGAGAAAAAATATTTTGCAAAGCTACAACATGTGTCTTCCCACCCTCCCCACATTGCTGGAAGTTTGCCACAGAAATTAATGCTTCTGTTCATTAACAGTTAAAGATTAGAGCATTTCTTAACACCAAACAAATTTTTTATTTAACTGGGAAGCAGTCAAGTGTGCAGAAGGAAAGGATGATAATTGGAGAAGAGGTGAGCAATCATTAAAATCCTATGGATGCTTAATTTCTGAACGTTTTAGTAGAGAGAATCATTGTTTTCTGGGAAGCCACAGTGTTCCTTATGCGTGCTAACTCTCTTAATGACTAGTAACAGTTTGTCATGGTTTAAAATAATCATTAGGATTTATAGTTAGATGTTAACCATGTCAGCCCTTCATAGAGTCCATCACCCGAGGTGGCACAGGATGGCTGAACATACCAATTCCTATCCCTGATTCGGGTCAGGCCCAGTTTTTCTTGGATCTCATGTGGCTTCATGGCATCAGGAAGGTCCTGCTTGTTGGCGAAGATAAGGATGATAGCATCCCGCATCTCTCGATCGTTGATAATACGGTGCAATTCCTGGCGGGCCTCATCAATGCGGTCCCGATCAGCGCAGTCCACCACAAAGATCAGGCCCTGAGTGCCTGTGTAATAGTGCCGCCACAAAGGCCGGATTTTATCCTGGCCCCCAACATCCCACACGTTAAACTTGACATTTTTATAAGTCACTGTTTCGACATTGAAGCCCACGGTTGGGATGGTGGTGACCGCTTGGCCCAACTTCAGTTTGTACAAGATGGTGGTCTTCCCTGCCGCATCCAAGCCGAGCATCAAGATCCGCATCTCCTTGTTGCCAAAGATCTTGGACAGTACTTTGCCCATGATGGTAGCAGGAGAGAGACAGGCATCCACAAGAAGGTAAGAGAAGGGTTGATGTTACACCCAGTGACAAAAGGGGAAAAAAGACACCACACCACGCTGCTGGATAGAAGCCAAATGCAAGCTGAAGTGTTATTTTACTATAAACCACAACCAGGAAGCTCGTCAATCTGAGCTATACGGGGAGGACAAAAGGTGGCCAAGGAGGAGCAACCACCCTGCAGGAAGAATGAGATGGTTGGGAGAATTGAATGCAAGTTTACTGCCACCTGAGGGGCGAAAGGACCCCCCTGGAGACCCCTCCCAGAGAACGGGGGCGGAGCTGGCTCAGAAGAGGGCGGGGCTTCATGGGGAAGGGCGGGAGAGCCCGGCGTCTTTCAGTCAGTTCCTCTCAGGGCGGGCCTGGGCGTCCCCCCCCCTTCTTTTTTTTCCAGTTCCGAGACTCTCTTGAGCGACGGTGGGCGGCTGTAAAGAGACAGGGAAGAGGGGGGGGGGAGGAGGAGGACAACACAGTCAGTCAGAGGGAGGCTCCCTGAGGTGCAACGTTGAATGAAGGGGGGGGGGGAAGCCGCTAACCCTTCCCAGCACGTACTCACCTCAAGTTCGCGCCGGCTCCTCCGCACGTCCGCCTTTCCGGAAAGGAGGGGAAAAGGCCCGCCTTACCCTTTTCCCTCACAAACTCGCCGCCTGGCTAGGACTGATTCGCGGACGACCGTCTTCCAAACACGCAGGCGCATACCTCGGGCCGGCCGACCCTTGCGAAAGACAGCCCCGCCCACAGCTAGGAGGAGTGTACCGGGGAATTTTAAAGGCCACAGCGCACGCGCGAGTTTTCCTCTCGGCGACGGGAATTATCGGCAGACGCAGGCTGGGAGGCGTGTCCAAGAGGGCGGAAAGAGACCGTCAGCCGCTCCATTGGAATGAAAGGCGTCAATGCTTGCTCGGTTAAGTTTTCCGGCTTCAAACTTAAGCTATGCGCAGGCTCGCCAGGATTTTTCTTGAGCATGCGCAAAGAATCAATTCCGCCCGAGTTCAACTGCGCAAGTGTTAAAAGAGCGGGCGAAGAGCCTTACAACTTTTTTTTAAGGGGTAACCTCCCCTAATCCGCATGCGTGGCACTCCCCGCCACTTATCAAAAATTTAATCTGCGCTTGCGCTGTTTTGCCCTCCCACTTTTTTTTTTTTGCGCAGTTGCATTCCCAGCCAATCGTGGAAGGACAAGAAAAACACGCGATCAGAATTCACCTCAATTGCCCGACATAAAACTACGCAAGCGCACTATCGTCATTAACCTGGCGTGGGCCTGCGGTAGAGCGCGCATGCTTGGTAGAAAATCTTGAGTTGGTCTTGGAATGCGAGTATGCGTAATGTGGAAGCACGGCTCTATAAAAATTAAAGTAAAATTTGCGTCAGGACTTGCGCATTAAACTCATTTTAAAAGGATTGAATGGCGCAAGGACTACAAAGAATAGGGTCGGGATTGATAATTATGGGGTGTGTTTTTTTTGGAATTGCATTGGCGGCACAAGCCAGATCTAATAGCATTTGAAGTTTAAAATTTTTTCCCGCTTTGATTTTCAACTGATTTGATGAAACTTATTTCCGGCTTCTATGTTTTCTGAAAATTTATACCTGAAAACCGATTTTCTTTTCCGTGCATATGGATTTTGTATCTCCTCTTCCTGCACTGGTTTTCTCACAGGAGCGTTGCAACGTTGCGAACTTCATAAAATAACAAATTATCTTTATTAGATCATTTGAAATATCAATGCTTGAGTTGGTTGGAGGACTCTTAACAAAATAAAACAAAAAAACCCCCAACCAACGCCCTACCGGATGTATATTGAAATCACAAACTGGAAACCACTTAGGGATTTTTTTAACGTAAAAAAGAAAATGATTTTGGGATTTAGGATTTTGATTAGAAAGGTTATAGGAATAATGTAATTTTAGAGAAGTTGGATTAGGATTGTACATATAACTGCTAAGAGAAGATTGAAAGGCACTTTTTAATATGCATTTTCATGTTTTCTGTTTTTTCTACCTTTGTTTTTACTCTTCATTTACAATATTTTTTCTTCATTAAATATGTAAAATATTTTAATAAAACTACAGGGTTGTACATATATCTGCTAAGAGAAGATTGAAAGGCACTTTTTAATATGCATTTTTCATGTTTTTTCTACATCTATCTTTTTACTGTTTACAATATTTTTCTTTCTCATTAAATATGTAAAATATTTTAATAAAACTATTTTAAAACAATTTTCAGTCAAAGTTTATCTATAAAGCAACATGGGAAGTAGCAAGTGTTCAGATAGATTTTGCTAAGTTCTTTGATGGCTTCAGGTTGAGCCGAGTCTTTGAACTTTTATGATATGCTAATAAATGAGGTTACTAAAACCTCATTTAGATAACTTTAGTATCTGAAAAAAGGTATGCTGTAATTTAGATAATTTTAAATCTTTGTTGACCAATCAAAAACCTCTAGGTTCTTAGGGTTCTACATTATTTTAAATATTGAACTCATTCCCATATAGTATACCAAATTAAGTTATTAATATATTTTAAGGGAAAATAGACAATAACATATAAAAATTGTATAGCCATAAATTAGGACCCCTCAATGAAAAAGCCCCAGGAAAGAATTCCAAGTATTAGCCTCTACCATCCTAGCCTGATTGAAAGCAAATGTCACTGAAGAATCTTCTCATGTTATCAGGACATTAATGTATAAAGCCAGGGCCACCATCAGGAATTTTGGTGCCCCATACAGCCTAAGTATCTGCCCCCCCCCCCCGCCACTTTAAAACTATTTTAAGTCGCCAAGCCACTCCATCCCCGGGGATCATTTCCCGCTTCACGCCAAGCGAGGCGGTCCCATAGGCCAGTGTTTCCCAACCTTGGCAACTTGAAGATATCTGGACTTTAACTCCCAGAATTCCCCAGCCAGCGAAGCCAGTTGAAGTCCAGATATCTTCAAGTTGTCAAGGTTGGGAAGCACTGCCATAGGCTATTTCAGGAACTGGGTTAAGCCGATTGTGTGGACTCGTCCAGGAGAAAGAAAGAAGTGGGAGTTCTTCTTTTCTTTCTCCTTCCTACCTTCTTCCCTCCCTCCCTTCCTTCAGTCCTTCCTCTCTTACTCTCCCCTTTCATAAGTTTCCTTGCTTCCTTCCTCTGTTCCTGTCCCTTCCCCCTTTCTTTCCTTCCTTCCCTCCCTCCATTTCTTGCTTTCCTTCTCCTTCCTCCCTTCTTTCCTCCCTCCCTCCCTTCTTTCACTCCTTCCTCTCTTCCTCTCCCCTTTCACCTTTCCTTGCTTCCTTTGCACCCTTCCTCTGTTCCTGTCCCTTCCCTCTTTCCTTCCTTCCTTCCCACCCTCCGTCCATTCATTCACCCATTCCTCTCTTGCTCGCCCCTTTTACCCTTCCTTCCTTCCTTCCTTCCTTCCTTCCTTCCTTCCTTCCTTCCTTCCTAGCTCGCCCTCGCCTTTCTTCCCTTCCTTCCAGATGGGAGTGCCCCCTCAAGACACCCGCCTGACTGCTGGTACCCTGCTTTTTCTCTCCCCTCGTCCTTTCCAGCTCCTCGCCGGTGGCAGCCGGGTGTGGGATCCCCCTCCCCTCTCCCCTCGCTAGAAAGCACATGGTTTTTTGTCAACAAGAAGGGAGAAGTGCCAAGGAGCCGTAAATAAGCCTCGCTCCGCCTGACCGATGCCAGGAGGATCTTTCTTTCCCTTGTCACTCCCACTTCTTTCTTTCTCCTGGACGAGTCCACACAATCGGCTTAACCCAGTTCCTGAAATAGCCTATGGCAGTGCTTCCCAACCTTGACAACTTGAAGATATCTGGACTTCAACTGGCTTCGCTGGCTGGGGAATTCTGGGAGTTAAAGTCCAGATATCTTCAAGTTGCCAAGGTTGGGAAACACTGGCCTATGGGACCGCCTCGCTTGGCGTGAAGCGGGAAATGATCCCCGGGGGATGGAGTGGCTTGGCGACTTAAAATAGTTTTAAAATGGCGGGGGGAGGCCAGACACTTAGGCTGTATGGGGCCCCAAAATTCCTGATGGTGGCCCTGCAGAAGGAGAAAGGAAAGGAAAAGAAGGTGAAGGAAAAGAAAGGAAAGAAGATAGAAGGAGAGAATATGCAAAAAAGAAAGGGAAAGGAAAGGAAGATAGAAGAAGGACAGAAAGGGAACGGAAAGAAAAAGAAAGCAAAAGGAAAGGGAAAGAGAAATGAAGGGGGAGGGGGAAAGGGAAAAGAGCTAGAAGAAGGACAGAAAGAAAAAAAAGGGAAAGAATAAGGGAAAGGAAAAGGAAAGGAGAGGAGGGAAAGAGAAAGGAAAGAAGACAGAGGAAGGACAGAAAGGGAAAGGGGTGGAGTGGGGCGGAAGGGCTGAAGAGCCAAGTCTCAGGATCTCCGGGATCCCTTTGGATCAGGCAGTGGGTCCCGCTGGTTCCCCCTCTGCCCAAAGGGAAGGGGTCGCCACGGAAAGAATGCCTAGATTCGGGGGTTGAGAGGGGAAAGGGGGGTTTCATTTCAAAGCCTGATCTTAGCTGGCCTGCCCTAACTTGTGATGGGGGGGGGTTAAAAAAAGAGAAAAGAGAGAGAAACGGAGGGGTGGGGGTGGGCTGGTGAGGAGAGAGAAGGCAACTCGTATCCCCCTATGCACAGCTGCTCCCAGTCCAGGGAGAGGGCACAATTGAGAGGCGCCCTGGATACTAAGCGCTGGGTTGTCTCCAAAGTAAAAAAGCTCCTTAGCTGCTGGCTGACCGTTTGATTTATGCAGCTCCGGAAGGCGGTGCTGATTGGCCACTGCAACCTGCTTGTTTCTCTCTCCTCGCCCTCCCTTTGCCTCATCCCGGTTAGCCTGCTGGCTAGCACAACAACGCATGCGCAGATGGTTTAAAAAAACCTTAATTTTTAAGAAAGATGTGGTCCTGCCGATCTGCTAAAAATGTCATTACCCCCATAGCGTTCCCTCCCCCCTTGTGGACAGCAGCTCGTGACTAGGTCTCGGGTGTTGCGGGCGGGGGCAGAGACAGAGGGTCACGGAAGGAGAAAGGAGGGGAAGGGGGTGGATGGGCTTCTTGCTCTGGCTGGGCCTTCACTCGCCTGCCTGCCCTGCCTGCTAGCCCCCGGGATTGGGCCGTTCTCAGGCGGCATATTTGGCTGTGGCTACGTGGCCGGCTTTGTCCCGCGGGCTGGCGCTGGCAGAGGCGACAGTGACGGATTTAGGGGGGAACGGGGGCGGATAGACAGGCTTGGCTACCTCCCCCCCTCGCCTTTCTTTTCCTCAGCCAGTTCCGCGGCACCGCTGAGCAGCCCCCGGGATCGGGTTGTTCCCGGGTGCGCCTTTTTTTTTTGGTAACCCCCATGAACGGGCGTCCCCTGGGGCTAGGGGGCCTCTGTTCGGCAGTCCACCCGTTTTTCTTGCGGAGTGCCCCCCCCGATACTCTGTCTCCTTACCTGGCCAAATTGGCGCCTCCCTCCCTCGCCGGAAGAGCTGCCCATCTAGCAGTCCCGCTGCCCCATTGCCCGGCAGGGGATGATGGGCAAGGGACGCCTTGGGGAAGGAGGGCAGGGCGGGAAGGGAAGGAGGGGACTGGTGGGGGTTTAGGAAAGGGGAGCCCGCCGGGCACGAGGGAACGCTGGCCGTGCGGGGCTCCAAGGCCAGCCTTGCAGCTCCTCGGCGGGAGGAGCCGAAAGCCACCGGGAGAGGACTGGGCTCAGCAGGAGAAGCGCCGCCCCCCCCCCCATTATTCAATTTTCCCGGGCCCGGTACGCCCCTCCCAGTAATACCCGTCTATCGGCGGCTCTGTATAAAGCTGGTCCCTTTACTATGAGCATTTGGTGGGGTTTCCCTTGGAAGGGAGCCTCAGAGGAATCCCACCAGCGTGAAAATGGGCGCTTTGGCTGGCAAAAGGGGTGAATTTTGGGCTTGCACACATTAATCGCTTTTCCATTGATTCCTATGGGAAACATAGTTTCGTATTACGAATGTTTCACCTTACGAACCTCTTCCTGGAACCAATTAAGTTCGTAAAACAAGGTATCACTATATTTAATGAGTATTTGGACTTTTAAAACCAACCCTTTGCATTAAGCAGTCATTCTATAATGTTTCTCAGCTGGAACTACATGTGATATCCTACCACTTTCTTCTACAGTACCAGTAGTACTGTAGAATTTTATGAATTTTTAATGGATTTAAAATTTTCAATGGATTTAAGCCCCCTTTGAAAAGCCGTGAAGTAGTGAATCCGCAAAAGATGAACCGCGAAGTAGCGAGAGATTACTGTATTCTCCACAAAGTCCTGATTAATACATGCCTTCAGCCAGCAAAGAGATACAAGTAGCATACATGGAATTCCATATCTGTTGACCAGAACAAAGCCAAAAAGAAATCATGCTACAACAATTGCCAAATTGTATTTAATAAACAACTTATAGATGATTGTCCACCCCCTACCTATCTTCATTTGGGCCAGAATAAATTTACTCCTCTTTATGGCAGTGTTTGTTATCATTGAAAATGTGTGGACTTCACCTAGAATTTCTCAACCAGCAATGGCATGAGGATTATCCCTCCTGGACTACTTAAGAATACGTAAAGAACAGCCACTATGACTTAATCTATGGATAGGTGAACTTCAAAAAAAATATTACTCTTCTCCTTATGATTTGGTATCATTTAGTGATACTATTTCAGTACTCTGTTCTTTGCTGCCCCCTTCAGACTGATAGGAAATGATTTAAATCATGACTTTAGTTTAGGCAAGAAGCAAACAGCTAGTACTGTACTCCCAGTTCCTGAGGAGGCTGGTGGATCCATTGAGTGACTGGTGATCCATAGCAAAAAAACAGTTCCTAGTCCAATATACAATTGTGACAGAAAAATCAGAAGTGGAACAAGTTGCAGATCCAACCATGCGGTTGATACAATACCTCAAGACTAGACAAATTATAACCTCTGCATGCAGAGCAAAATAAACGAAACAGATATAAAGTATCCTTCAAGTTGAATTTGTTTCCTGATAATTTATTGGACATATTTGTGTATATGGTTGTTTCTTGACTTCTTTTTGAATATCTGCAAACAGCGTTTGGAATATCTGCAAACAGCTGTAAATGTGTGCCAGTTGACAAAAGCACAAAAATGCATGTGGGCTATCACATGTGTGTGTGCTGCACATGAAATTGGGTCATAAGTACATTTTGGAGGGTTGGTCTTCTTTCCAATCGCTAAGCAATCAGTCGTAGGTCATGGACTGCTTGCACCAATGAAACCCAGCTCCTGAATTGGATTATCTATTGCAGTCCAAAATTGGGATTGTAGTACAGGTGTGTCTTTTTTTTTTACTACCCTAATCCTTAATTCAGGGCAGAATTGGGGCAACTTGAGCATTTACCAGCCAGCTGTCCTTCCTGGTGCCCATGTGGAGTTTGTAGCAGATATTTTTTTCTTTTTGCCTTAGGAGAAAAACATTTACCACTACCTAGAACTGAACTGTCAACCTTCTGAGTGGGAGATGAACATGTTTCACCACTAAGCCACAATACAACTTATATCTACTACAGGTGTGTATGCTTCAAAAATTACTTAGTAATAGTTTAGATTCTGCACAAACACATTATTAATTTCAGTACCTTTTCTTAAGAGTTCCACACATGCCTGAAAAAAAGATTGTACTTTAAGAGCCATAGTAAATTTAATTATTCCTAAAAATCCAAGACCGGTTCTTTGCGAATGTCTTCTATTTGTTCAACCAAGAAGGAAAAAAACCCAAGATTTTCAACTAAAAATAAATAAATAATACATCTAAAGTAATATGTAGTGCTAATCCCCCCCCCCCCCCCAAAATCGTTGTACAGTATAGGATTTGCATTAAAACAAAACAAATCCTCTTCCCGATTTTTTAGGTCACCGCTTGAATAGCTGCACTTGGGCGCCCGTAGCTCCCAAATACACGTAGACTAATGGCGTCAACCAGAGTTCAGAGTCCCAAAGCCGCACAAACCGTATAGCGGAATTTAGTCGTTTTTGGTTCCGCCTTCCTTCGCGAAATAAAAGAAGTTTGGTCCTGCCATCTCGCCGTAGTTTCGTAATCTGGCGCGCAGGCGCACGGCCCGCTCGCCTCCTGTCGGAGGAGCGCCTGGGAACTACTGTAGGGAAGCCGTGTGAAGACCGAGCGGGGCTCGTTTTCCGTCCACCATGAAGTCCCGTTTCAATACGGTTGATATCAGGGCGGTTATAGCCGAACTGCGCCACAGGTACTGCTTTCGGATGTCTTTGTAAGCCACGCCCCGATGACTGCTGGCCCCGCCCAGTAATCCCTGTAGGACACGCCCCTCCCCATCAACCGGTAGCTTCCAAGCAATAGGCCCCTTGTGGCTTTCTAGCTTTCCCGTCTTTTGGTTGGTTCTATCCCTTCAGGGGGTTTCAGGCTCCGCTGCTCCCACTCGCTCATTTGCTTAATTTGGGAACTGTTATTTAAAATTCAATAAATAATAGTAAATTATTTTTTATAGTAAATATAATTATTTATTATAGTAAATTATAATGTTTATATAAAGCTTCCTTCATATTCCGAATCTTCTTTCGAAATACAGTATTCTAAAACATGGAATTTGTTGCACGAGTGGCTTGACAGAAGAAATAATATATATTAAACATTAGGAAATTAGTATTAAAATTGTAAGGACAAATGAATATAATAATGGATTATGTCAATTCTTAGAAATATATATATATAAGTTATGGTGTTATGATTAAGATCCTTAGAGATACATAGATTATAATGACAGTAGAAATAGGTAAAAATAGTTAAATAAGCGTAAAATCTTAGTCAATATATGTACCATAAAATAACCTTAAAGGTATAAATGTATGTATATATGTTTTGTTTTTGGTTTGTATTGTATAATGTTTTGCTTGTTTTTTCTTTTGTGTATTTTTTAAAGTTTATAAATGAATAAAAATATATTTTTTTAAAAAAATAAAGTTTTCTTCAACTTGAGCTTGATTCCTGGTGATTTCATGGACATGTCTAAAGAGGTTTTTGTTGCACTAATTTGGAAGTGGCGTGTTGTCATTGCCTTTCTTATAATTTGTCGACCTCCCGCTTAGTCCTGGGATTTCCTTGTGGTCTCCCTTCCAAGTACTAACCATGCCTGACCATCCTGCCATCTAACTGAATACAGTATAGGGAGTCCTCAACTTAAATTGTTTGAGTGACTGTTTGAAGTTACTGTGGCACTGAAAAAGGTAACTTTTGACCATTTTCACACTTACGACTGTTGCTACATCCCCTTACGGCCAAAGAGCTGAGGTGACACAGTGGTTAGAGTGCAGCACTGCAGGCTACCTCTGCTAGCTGTAGTTCAGCAGTTCAATTCTCACCACCGGCTGGCTCAAGGTTGACTCAGCCTTCCATCCTTCCGAGGTGGGTAAAATGAGGACCCAGATTGTTGGGGGCAATATGCTGATTCTGTAAAGTGCTTAAGAGAGGACTGTAAAAGCATTATGAAGTGATATATAAGTCTACATTCTATTGCTATTGCTATCCTCATGGCCATGTGATTTACATTCAGGTGCTTGACAACTGGTTCATGTTCCGGGGTCATGTGACAACCTTTTCTGATAAACAAAGTCAGTGTGGAACTTAACCACGTTCACTTAACTGTGTTCCTAATTTTACAGTTGCAGTAATTGATTTAACAAATGTTGCAAGAAAAGTTGGAAAGCGGGGCTTAACAAATTTCTCACAAGGACAGAATTTCTGGGCTTAATTGTGGTTGTAAATCGAGGACTACCTGTATGAGGCATAAGTTAAGTGCATGAGATCAGGTTTATCTCCTACTGAGTACATGGATAAATCTTTGTTGTGTCAACTTGTCTTTTGTAATAATTTGCTAAAGTGTTTATTAAAAATGAATTTTTCCCCATAACTGGATCAGAAATATATAGAGATCTAATTTCTTTTCTTTTAATTTTACAGCTTGTTGGGAATGAGGGTAAACAATGTTTATGATGTGGATAATAAGACATACCTAATTCGATTCCAAAAGTAAGAACAAAATTTCTTTTGTTTCCTTTTTTGGTTATTTCTGTTGGTGCTGATTTATTTTTCATATTTTTGAAATCCCCATCTCCCTCAGGATATCTTTTGTTGACTTACACACCAAGTGCCTTTTTAAAGCAAATGTACATTTTTCCCCAAAAAATAATGATATTACAAATTAATAGAAGTTTGAACGGCAGTAGTTTAGCTTATATTTATGTCAATGTTCAGTATCTTAAAATTGGCAAACAGGCTGTATGAAATATTTTTTTTAAAAAATCAGTGTTTAAAATAGTAATTTAAACCACAATATTTGACCTTTGACAAAGATTTAATGAGATCTCTTTAAAGAAAATCTGCCAGAATGTCTCTATATCATCTAGGCCAGTGTTTCCCAACCTTTTTTGAGTCGCGGCACATTATTCACATTTACAAAATCCTGGGGAACATTGAGGGGGGGGTGGTAAAAAAAAGTTTGGACAAAAAAAATGTCTCTCTTCCTCCCTTTCGCTCTATTTCTCTCTATCTCCCTCTTTCTCTTCCTTCCTTCCTCTTTCTTTCCCTCTCTCTCTCCATCCCTCTTTGTTTCTCCCTTCCTTCCTCTCTTTTTTGCTCTCTTTCTCTCTCCCTCCTGCCCTCCCTCTATGTCTTTCCCTCACCCTCCTTCCCCCTCTTCCTCTCTCTCTTGCTTTCTCTCTCTCTCTTCTGTCTTTCTCTCTCCCTCTCTCTTTCTCTCTCTCTCTTTCTTGCTATCTCTTTCTCTCTTTTTTGCTTTCTCTCTTCCCCCTCTTTCTTTCTCTCTCTCCTCTTGCTAACTCTTTCTCTCTCTTGCTATCTCTCTCTTTCTTTCTCTCTCTCTTTCTCATACACTAACCCGCAGCAACAGCATTGGGCAGTAGCCATGGGGCTGCGGCAGGGTAGTCAGCTGTGAGGCGGAGCTCTGGAACGGAGGCACCGACGGGGGCGGCTGGATGTGTTGTTAGACGCCGTACATGCTGGCGTTGCTCTGGGCATAGGCGTGGGACTGGAGCCTCCGTCCCGGCTCAAGCAGCAGGCAAGTACAAGCCACGCAATGCCAGCATGTACGGCGTACAGCAACATGTCCAACCGCTGCCGTCGGTGCCTCTGTCCTGGAGTTCTGGCTTGCAGCCGACCACCTTGCCACCGCCCAGCGGCTACTGCCCGGTGCCACTGCTGCCACCGCCCTCCCGTTACCGCCGCCTTTCCGCCGGGCCCCAAAGCTCACCTTCTGCCACCGCCAGGGAAGCTCCAGCCGGACGGGGTGCTGCAGCTGCCGGAAAACTTGGAAGGTGCAAAGAAGGAAGCTCAGCTTCCGGTCTCACAACTTTTTGCTCTTCGCACTCTCAGCAAAAAGTTGGGAGACCAGAAGCTGAGCTTCCTTCTTCGCGGCACACTTGACCATGACTCGTGGCACTATATCATACCAAGTAATCGTTTAAAGACCCTGACACAAATAATTGGATTGTGTGCCACTTTTGGGTGTTTAGTCAAATGACTAGCATATGCAGATTTATAGATTAATATTATGTATAATTTTGTTGTCCAAATTAAGGTTTGGAATTTAATCAAAAAGGAAAGCAAACTGGAAGTTTTGATAAGAAGAAAGGTTAACGTTTGGGTTTATATTAGGATTCTAGGAAAAAATGCAACTGCGGTATCTGTTGGTTTTTGTTTGTTTTTTGTTTACCTTGTCTTTTAGACCAGACCTCAAGGCTACACTTCTTCTGGAATCTGGCATTAGGATCCACATGACAGAATTTGAGTGGCCAAAAAACATGATGCCATCCGGTTTTGCAATGAAAGTAAGTTGAGTTTCTTTTGTACATGAAAGATTCCTTGCAGAAGGGTGAGAAAACAGAAGCTAGTAATTGTTGCTTTTCCTTTTGTAAATATCAATTTGCTTGGCAGAATTTGTTTTGGGATTAATAACAACCAGATACATAGATGGTGTTTTGCAAGATTGATAACAACAAGGCAGTTGTCTCTTCTCTGACTCAATTAGAAATTCTGCTACTTTACTTCAAACAGCAAAAGGATGAACACGGGGACTGAAAAAAAGTGACTTATGACCCGTTTTTACTTACAATATTTGCAGCATCCCTGTGGTCATGTGATCAAAATTCAGGTGCTTGGCAACTGGTTCATGTTTATAACGGTTGCAGTGACCTGGGGTCCTGCCATCACTTTCTGGCAAGCAAAATCAATGGGGAAGCCATATTCACTTACTGTGTTGCTAACAATTTCAGTGATTCAGTTGACTGTGGCAAGAAAAGTTGTAAAATAAGGCAAAACTCATTGAGCAAATGTTTCACTTAACAGTGGAAATGTTGGGCTCCATCGTGGTCGTAAATCGAGGACTACCTGTAATTCCATTTAGTTCAGTAAAGTTTAGGTGAGACTACATTTGTTTACAAATACTTCCCAATAAAACCTGGTTTGTAGTTTCATTATCCTCATAATTACATAGTACAGTACTGTATTTTCTAGGTACAGTGTACACAAAACAGGAACTCATCAAAAATGTCCTATTCTGATGCAGCATCTATTCTCTTACTCAGTCTCTGGATTAGGGCAGGGAAGGATCTTTTCCATTGTTATTATTTCATTTTTTGTTGTCCATGTTAGATATTGGACCCAGAGCTTTCAAAATGCAAAGTATATGCCACAGCTGCTGAGCTACGCACTTTCCCATGAGTGTAACTTCAATAGGATATTAACATTCTTTCTTAAAGTGAGATGAATTGTTAGACTGGCCATTTGAATTCATAACTGAGTTCAGGCCATACCATTTCCTAGAGTAGGGGTGGACAATGTGGGCCACTGGAGATACCATAGTTACCTCCAGCTCTTATCATTTGTAACCAGCATGGCCAATGCTGAAAGACGATGGCAGTTGCAATATCCGTAAGCCAAGCTTGCTATGCATTACATAGAATTTCATGTACTTTAGAACAGTTAGAACAGTTTTGAAATGTTCAAGGATCCTAAATGTGTAGGTTAGATGGTCTTGTTCTTATATATGGAAGAGTTGCCAACTCTCTCCTGGTCGAATGCACATACAGTGTGGTACCTCATCTTACGAACGCCTCTTCTAACGAACTTTTCGAGATACGAACCCGGTGTTTAAGATTTTTTTGCCTCTTCTTCCGAACTATTTTCACCTTATGAACCCAAGCCGCTGTTGCTGGGATGAAGGGGTTTCTTTTTTCCCCCTTTTTTGAAGAAAGAAAAGGGAGGGGCGGCTTGGAGGGGGAAAGACTTTGCATTAACAAAAGTAGGAGAACAGCGTGTTTGCAGAGGCACTGAAAGGTTGTCTTTTGAAGAAAGAAAAGGGAGGGGCGGCTAGGAGGGGGAAAGACTTTGCATTAACAAAAGTAGGAGAACAGCGTGCTTGCAGAGGCACTGAAAGAGTGTCTTTTGAAGAAAGAAAAGGGAGGGGCGGCTAGGAAGGGGAAAGACTTTGCATTAACAAAAGTAGGAGAACAGCATGCTTGCAGAGGCACTGAAAGAGTGTCTTTTGAAGAAAGAAAAGGGAGGGGCGGCTAGGAGGGGGAAAGACTTTGCATTAACAAAAGTAGGAGAACAGCGTGCTTGCAGAGGCACTGAAAGAGTGTCTTTTGAAGAAAGAAAAGGGAGGGGCGGCTAGGAGGGGGAAAGACTTTGCATTAACAAAAGTAGGAGAACAGCGTGCTTGCAGGGGCACTGAAAGAGTGTCTTTTGAAGAAAGAAAAGGGAGGGGCGCCCCCCCTTGCCTTTCTTCCTTCCCATTCACCCTTTAGCCTAGCCTTGCTTCTTCCACCCGCCCCCTTTAACTGCTCCTCCCTGCCCTCTGTTCGCCTCCCTTCTAAAGTTTGGGATTTTCCTGAAGGATTTGCAGGCATTATTTGCTTTTACATTGATTCCTATGGGAAACATTGTTTCGTCTTACGAACTTTTCACCTTACGAACCTCCTCCTGGAACCAATTAAGTTTGTATCATGAGGTACCACTGTAATTCTGCATTGTTTTAAGACGTCTTTTGTTTTTCATCAACAGTGTCGCAAACATTTAAAGTCCAGAAGACTTGTGAGTGTGAAACAACTTGGCATTGATAGAATAGTCGATTTCCAGTTTGGGAGTGATGAAGCAGCATATCATTTGATTATAGAGCTTTATGACAGAGTAAGTAGAGAAAGAATGTCTGAGACGGGGACCTGGGGATAGTCTCTTCCCTCTACAGGCCTTCTAAAAAAAAGGGTGGGAGGGAGGACTCAAAGTATCATCTTTTACTTATGGGACCATCTCCTGCCTCACGTATCCCAGCGGCTTGTCAGATCACACAGAATTGACCTTCTCGAGATCCCGTCAGCCAAACAATGTCGGCTGGCAGGGCCAAAGAGAAGAGCCTTCTCTGTGGCAGCTCCAGTCCTCTGGAATCAACTCCCACCAGAGATTCGAACTGCCCCCCCTCCCACACCTTTTGAAAGGCTTTAAAACATGGCTTTGCCAGCAGGCCTGGGGTCATTGAGGGTTGATGCAATTTGTGATGCAATTTGATGTTGTTGGTATTTTATATTGTAATTGTGATTGGAGAGAAAAATTTAAAAAATCTTTGCCGTATAAATAAATAAATCTCCTGGTAAATGCTCCACCTTGGTTCCTATCAGATGTGGAGATGAGCTCAAAGAATGTTTCGACATAACGGTAATGGTGGAAACTTAAACATTCCAACAAGGGGTCTTTCGTGTTCTCTGAGCTTGATTGTTTTTTGATAGGTGTTTCGTTACCCAAACTAGGTAACATCATCGGCGCTAGAAGAGAGTGGGAATTGTCTATGGAGATTCTCAGTCATCTAGGTTGTGGTTGTCCCAAAGGTGGTTTTTTCCAAGAGACAACTGGACTTTCTGGGTTTTTTTTAAAGACATTTCACTTCTCATCCAAGAAGCTTCTTCAGCTCGGAGCTTAGAGAAAAGCACCTTTGGGACAGAGTGGGATTTGAAACATAGAAACATAGAAGACTGACGGCAGTTTATTCCAAGGATCTACTATTCTTTCAGTAAAATAATATTTTCTCATGTTGCTTTTGATCTTTCCCCCAACTAACTTCAGATTATGTCCCCTTGTTCTTGTATTCACTTTCCTATTAAAAACACCCCTCCTGGACCTTATTTAATCCTTTAACATATTTAAATGTTTCGATCATGTCCCCCCTTTTCCTTCTGTCCTCCAGACTATACAGATTGAGTTCATTAAGTCTTTCCTGATAAATTTTATGCTTAAGACCTTCCACCATTCTTGTAGCCCATCTTTGGACCCGTTCAATTTTGTCAATATCTTTTTGTAGGTGAGGTCTCCAGAACTGAACACAGTATTCCAAATGTGGTCTCACCAGCACTCTATATAGCGGGATCAGAATCTCCCTCTTCCTGCTTGTTATACCTCTAGCTATGCAGCCAAGCATCCTACTTGCTTTCCCTACTGCCTGACTGCACTGTTCACCCATTTTGAGACTGTCAGAAATCACTACCCCTAAATCCTTCTCTTCTGAAGTTTTTGCTAACACAGAACTGCCAATACAATACTCAGATTGAGGATTCCTTTTCCTTTGCTTTCATTTTATATAGTAGCACTTGTCCTGTCAATGTTGGCAGGAGTAGCCCTGGTTCTTTGGATGAGCTGTTTACTGTTAGTTTGTTGGACAGTTCCTTGATTGCAGTATTGTTTGCTTCCTGGTTGTTGGCCTAATGTTAATCTTGGTGTTAATCTCTGCTCATCTAAAAATTAGGAACTCTGAATGATATATATGACTTCCTATTTCCTCATATCTTCCGATGCTGTCATTGGCTTATGGAGATGATTCTTGCCATTGTTGAGGGAAAAAAAACTTAGGAAGGAGACCTCCTTTTTTTTTTTTTAATAAATTTTTTTATTATTTTTCATAAAATAGACATACAGACATACAAACATTAAACATAGAGTGGGGATGTATCTCCCCGCTTCTTTTGAAAGTATACATTCAAATAGAAAAAAGAATACATAATCAAACATTTGTTAAATGTTAAAAAGTCTAGTAAAAAATTTTCAAATCTTAAATGCAATGTTAGTACGGTATAAGTAAAAATTCTTAATATGTTGTTTATGTGTAATATATTCATCTAATCAAACATTTAAACAAGTCTCAGTTACTAAACATACATAAAACAAAATTCTTAATATGTTGCTTGTGAATAAACTATTATATCATAATCATCAACAAATACATTTGAACTAATATTAATATTGTTATTACCTAAATAAAAACAGATCTATCTCTTATTTTTTCTTATCTAACCATTTATATATATTATTCCATGTTTCATAAAATTTAGTATCTTCTTGATCGTTTAATCGTCTTGTCATCATATCCATTTCGGCGCAATCTAATATTTTAGCTATAACTTCTTCTTTCTTGGGGATTTCCTCCCCCTTCCAGTTTTGCGCATATATTATTCTAGCCGCAGTTAATATGTGTATGATTAAATAAAGAGTTTCTTTCTTATAAGTCTGATTGGTAATTCCTAATAAGTAAAATTCCGGGGTGTTATCTATATCATGCTTTAATATTTCTTTTAATATCTTCTCAATCATCTTCCAATAAATTTTAGCTTTACCACATGTCCACCATTGATGGTAATAAGTTCCTATATCTTTCTTGCTGAAGGAGACCCCCTTCATGTCACATCTTGCTCAAACTCAGAAATATTTCTCTTTTCATCACATCCTCATTTATTATTTTAGGGCTTCCAAATTAACTTCTGATGCTGTCTCTTTTTCAAATTTTCTTACAGTATTTTGGAAATATTCCAGACATTTTACCTAAATAAACCTCTCTAGTTTGCGCAGGGGAAAATACACAGATCAAAATCTGAACTTCTGTGGGAAAAGTTTCGGATCTGCATTTTAATGACAAACTGCTCTGAATTTGTTGCAGGGCAATATTGTTCTTACTGACCACGAGTACCTTATTTTGAATATCCTGAGATTTCGCACAGATGATGCAGATGATGTCAAGTTTGCAGTGCGGGAACATTATCCAGTTGATCATGTCAAAACTGCAACATCATTGCCCAGTTTAGAAAGGTATTATTATTTTTTACATAGAGTTTACAATTGGGGCAAACTCAAAAAAAAAACACGTTTTAAGAAATCTAGTGGCTGGAAAGTAGGACATTTGTGCTGACATCTTTTTTTCCTCATTTTGCATTTTTGTTTGTAAGTAGTATGATAGGTTTTTGTAATACTTCTAATTTTATGTATAAAAAAAGAATCTTTGCCTCCAGAAGCTTGTGACTGGAATATGTTAAGGAGTATTTTGATAAAATAATGTACCTTTTCAAAAGGATATTTCAAAGACTTTCTGGCCCTAAGAAAAATAAATACAGCCTCATGGTTTGCAGTGAGAGAAACAGTATTGTAGTATGAAGTAGTGTGTAAAATTTAGTTCTCCTAAGATATTTTTTTTTCCTTGCTAAATGTTTTATTAGCTCATTTTTCAATAGGGAAAGCAAATAAATATTTTAAAGAACACAGAATGAAACTACTTCTAAATGAAAAATTTTGGCCATATTAAAGATTTACAAATGGACTGAATATGTATGAATTGGAGTCTGCTTTATTAGATCCATGAAATAACAGTATTTATCTCGAGTTAGGCTGTAATTAGCCATGGCAGTTGTACAGGAAGTTATTTTAGATCTGTTATGCAAATAATTCCTGTACATTATCTTTGTTTGAGTATAATTTGAATAACCTGTTTTTTAAAACAATATTCTTTGCTTAATTTTATTGCATGGGTTAACAGTATATTATCAGAATGCCTTCTTTATTATTTCTTCTCTCCTTTCGTAGGCTAACAGAATTAATGACAAGTGCACCCAAAGGAGATCAACTAAAGAGAGTCCTAAATCCTCACCTTCGTAAGTATCAATTTCTTCTATTTTTTTTAGAAAATTACAAGGTCATTCTTTATTTGAGGGTATGAAATAACAGATATGTATACATTAAAATGTTCAACTCTATTTTGAGAATTCTCATTTTAAACTTACCTTTAAAATAATCAAAATCGTCCCTCTGTTAAATATAACATTTCCAGTAAATGACGTGGAAGAAGTTACAGCTTTCTTCCTCAAATTTGAGCTTTTTTTAAAAAAAAAAAAAGTTGCGGCCCTATTTGGACCGGGAGTCATTGCTCACAGTCACTCATGCCCTCATCACCTCGAGGCTCGACTACTGTAATGCTCTCTACATGGGGCTACCTTTGAAAAGTGTTCGGAAACTTCAGATCGTGCAGAATGCAGCTGCGAGAGCAATTATGGTTTTCTGCAAGTATGCCCATATCACTCCAACACTCCGCAGTCTGCATTGGTTGCCGATCAGTTTCCGGTCACAATTCAAAGTGTTGGTTATGACCTATGAAGCCCTTCATGGCACCGGACCAGAATATCTTCGGGACCGCCTCCTGCCGCACGAATCCCAGCGACCGGTTAGGTCCCACAGAGTTGGCCTTCTCCGGGTCCCGTCGACTAAACAATGTCGTCTGGCGGGACCCAGGGGAAGAGCCATCTCTGTGGGGGCCCCGACCCTGAGATTAGGATTGCCCCCACCCTCCCTGCCTTTCGTAAACTCCTTAAGACCCACCTCTGCCGTCAGGCATGGGGGAACTAAAACACCTCCCCCTTGCCCATGTTATTTGTTGATTGATTGACTGTGTGCCTGTTTTTTATATATACTGTTTTTATGAGATTACTAATTTTAAATTGTAATTAGATGGGTGGGCATTGGATTTGGTATTATATACTGTGCTGTTTTTTATTATTGTTGTGAGCCGCCCTGAGTTTGCGGAGAGGGGTGGCATATAAATCCAATAAATCTAATCTAATCTAATCTAATCTATTATCTTTCTTTTTTTTCTTTAAAAAAAAACAGCTTATGGGATCACTCTGATTGAACATTGCCTTATAGAAGCAGGATTTTCGGGTAACATCAAAGTAGAGCAGATAGAAAGTAAAGGTAGGTATTGAAATTTTGAATGTGTTAATGTCTGGCATAATTTTCTGTGCACTATAATATTATGTAATAGTTATTTAAAACATGTCCCTTTTTAAAAAAAAGTCCTAGGGTTTGTGCAATTTTCTAGGCAGCCTGTTCTCTGACAGTCCTAGCTGTCTGGGGCAGAGGATATACAGGGATACCTTGTCTTACAAACTTAATTGGTTCCGGGATGAGGTTCTTAAGGTGAAAAGTTTGTAAGACGAAACAATGTTTTCCATAGGAATCAATGGAAAAGCGATTAATGCGTGCAAGCCCAAAATTCACCCCTTTTGCCAGCCGAAGCTCCCGTTTTGCGCTGCTGGGATTCCCCTGAGGTTCCCCTCCATAGGAAACCCCACCTCCAGACTTCTGTGGTTTTGCAATGCTGCAGGGGAATCCCAGCATCACAAAAGCAAGCACTTCGCTGGCAACGGAAGTCCGGAGGTGGAGTTTCCCAGTGAAGGGAGCACCAGTGAAATCACAGTATCGCAAAAACACTGAAGTCCTCGAAACCCCACCTCTGGACCTCTGTGTTTTTGCAATGCTGCGATTTCATTGAGGCTCCGCTCGCCGAGAAACCCCACCTCCGGACTTCCGTTGTCAGTGAAGCACCCGTTTTTGCGCTGCTGGGATTCCCCTGCTGGGATTTCCCTGCAGCATCACAAAAACACGGAAGTCCAGAGGTGGGGTTTCCCATGGAGGGGAGCCTCAGGAGAATCCCAGCAGCGTAAAAACGGGTGCTTCGCTGGCAACGGAAGTCCGGAGGCGGGGCATCCCAGCGGCAGCGATGGGTTTGTAAGGTGAATATAGTTTGTAAGAAGAAGCAAAAAAATCTTAAACCCCGGGTTTGTATCTCGAAAAGTTTGTATGATGAGGCATTTGTAAGACGAGGTATCACTTTACTGTGCCACAGCAAGAATGTGCAGTACTATACATTTTGAGTTTCAACACCTATTTCTTCTTCTAGATATTGAAAAGGTACTAGCTGCTTTACAAAAAGCTGAAGACTGCATGGGAGAAACCGAGGACTTTAATGCCAAGGTAGTTTATAATTTAGGGACAAATGCTTTGATTTTTATATCTGGTGCACTCGGTGAATTTAAAGAATTTCTTGTTTTGCAGCCGCATCACTGCTAAGGGGGAGATATCTTGAGTCTTTCTAGTTAAGAACCAAAGCTGCCAAGGGTTCTTTTGGAAATATCAGTAGTGGGATTCAAATAATTTAACAACTAGTTCTCTGCTCTAATGATATCTTCCAACCAGTTCACCAAACTGTTCAGAAAGTTAGTTACCGGTTTATCAGAGCCGCACTTTTGGAAGCTAGCCAGCCTAAGTAGCAAACCAGCCCAACCAGCTAACCAACCCAGCCAGCCAGCCACAGACCAATAGATATGGAGTTTGAAGTCTCCAATGAAATACAACAGCTGTAGGAAGTCTTGAAAAAATATATTTTCTTCTTATTTACATTACTAACTGTATTCTACTTTACTACACATATATCACGCTAGTATCTCACTACAACTATCTCAGTTACAATAACTCCGGGATTGTAGAATATCTACGAGACTGCCTTCTGCCGCACGAATCCCAGCAACTGGTTAGGTCCCACAGAGTTGGCCTTCTCCGGGTCCCGTCGACTAAACAATGTCGTTTGGCGAGACTCAGGGGAAGAGTCTTCTCTGTGGTGGCCCCGACCCTCTGGAACCAGCTCCCCTCAGAGATTAGAACTGCCCCCACCCTCCTTGCCTTTCATAAACTTCTTAAGACCCATATCTGCCGTCAGGCATGGGGGAACTGAAACATCTCCCTCGGGCCTATTCAGTTTATACATGGTATGTTTGTGTGTATGTTTGCTTTTAATAATGGGTTTTTTAGTGTTTTTTAAATTACTAGATTTGTTTTTATATTGTCTTTGTTATTGTTGTGAGCAGCCCCGAGTCTATGGAGAGGGGCGGCATACAAATCTAATAAATAATAATAATAATAATAACAACAACAACAACTCATAGGAACCAACAGAACAATACAGCAACTTCAGATTACACTTCACACAGAGCAGGATCAGAGAACAGAGGGAGCGAGAGCGAGGGCAGAGACTAACGCTCTTGCATATTTAAATACTTATCAATTAATGAGGTTGCTGTATGCTTAATTGCATTCTCTACGTAGGCCTTCCTTCTGCATTGAGATATTACCTCAGGATATGCTTAATCCTGACATGGTTCTCCCAAAGTGGTACAAACTAGCTGAATCTCACCACTGGCTAACACTATATCAACAAAAGAAGCTGGGGAAGTGAAAGTGAGGGAAATTTGGCCTTCAACACCATAAATGCTGTATCAAATATTATGCAGAGGAATTACACGTTGAGTTGCTTCATGCCATTTCTTAATTATTTTCCCCAAAAATACTGGTGTTGGGCTTACTACCTTGAGGCCACAATACTAATGTTTATGTCATATTTCAGTACTCTGGATGCAAAATGGCTAGCAGAAAACAACAACAAACAAACTGTAAAAGAGAACAATAACAAAAGGCCTCATTGAATTGAAGACCTGTCGTGGCTGACGAGGACACACTCTTACATTTCCAGCAGTAGAAAATAGATGTAACGCATAAGGATTTTCCTTTCCCTCCATCTTTTTAATAGGGCTACATCATCCAAAAGAGGGAGAAAAAACCAAGTCTGGAACCAAACAAGTCTCCTGAAGAAATCCTCACGTATGTATTTTGAGAGAAGTGGGTTTTGTGACTGTGCTGTGCCCTGGTGGTCAGCACACACTAACACAAAGCATTTCTTTCAGGTATGAGGAATTTCACCCTTTCTTGTTTTCGCAACACTCAAAATGTCCCTACGTGGAATTTGAATCTTTCAACAAGGTACAGTGCTATGCTCGGTTATATGTTATTATTAATTTTTTAAATAAGTTTTTATTCACAAATAGAAAAACAATACAATTCAAAAAGAATAGTAAATGACTATTGCAAATGTGTAAAGATGAACAGAGAGAAAAAAAGAGAGAAAAGAAAATAGAATAAAAAGAAAATAGAAAAAGAAAGGAAAATGGTTACATTGTACATCATTTCCATTTTGTTTGGTTATATGTTATTTTTATCATATCAAGGGTTGGAAATGTGATTAATTACACTGAACAAGAATTCTTCCCTGTACAGTAGTACCTCGTGATACGAACCCCTCGTCTTACGAACTTTTTGAGATATGAACCCGGGGTTCGAGATTTTTGTTCCTCTTCTTACGAACTTTTTTCGCCTTACGAACCCGCCGCCGCGAACGCCGAACCCGGAAGTTCGGCAAAAGTTCAGGTTCGGTGTTCGGGTTTGTAAGGCCACCGAGAAGCGCCGCCGCCTGGCTGAAACATGGACTCCAGGAAGGACGTCTTCGTGATGTCAAAGCTCCGCCCATGGAATTTTCCCCACCTCCGTTTGAGCCTCCTGACCGGCCGACAGCTCTGCGGCTTTTCTGAAAAGGTGACAGCCAGGTGACGGCGCTTATCGGCGGCCTGCTGAACCCGAACGCCGAATCCGAACTTTTGCCGGACATCCGGGTTCGGTGTTCGGGTGAACGCCGAGAAGTCCCCCCGGCTGTTTCAAAAGGTGACAGCCGGGCGGCGGCACTTCTCGACACCTCCTGAACCCGAACTTTTACCGAACTTTTCAAGTTTGGCATTCAGGAAAAAGCCGAGAAGCGCCTGGCTGTTTCAAAAGGTGACATCCGGGCAGCGGTGCCTAGCGGAGTGCCGTTTTTGCAAAAAAAAATTTCCTTGCATGCATTAATCCATTTTACATTGTTTCCTATGGGAAACGTTGTTTTGTCTTACAAACTTTTCGCCTTATGAACCTCCTCCTGGAACCAATTAAGTTCGTAAGATGAGGTATCACTGTATTTGTTAATGAGAATGATTTAGTTATCTTCTTAAATATTTAAGGAGAACATTAAGGTTTTGAATTATTGATCTCGAGATAATGTTACTTGGCTTTTGGGGATAGTTAATGTTTGTGGCAAAGCTGACCAGAATGAAATCTGCACAAAGAAGGGTCTTTTCTGAGGCAAACTTTGTGTTTGAAATTTGTTTTGTAAATTTCTAGTGGACATTTTAAGTACCTAGATCTAAGTAAGGAGTACTGGTGCAGTCAAATGTTCTAACTTCCTTTTTCTTGTTATGTTTTGTATTTCTTTATGATTTTGGAAGGCAGTGGATGAATTTTACTCTAAGCTGGAAAGCCAGAAGATAGACTTAAAGGCATTGCAACAGGTACTTATCTGTTGAAAAAGTTAAAGTCTTGAATTATGTTTTTCTGAAAAATGAGCATTCTAGTTCACTTGGGAAGAATTATTATAATCTAGCCCAGGGGTATCAAACTCATATCATCATGGTGTCATCATGTGACGTATTAGGACTCTCCCCCCCCTTTGCTGAACTGGGTGTGGGCGTGGCCAGCACATGACGCATCTGGCCTACGGATCAGAAGTTTGACAGCCTTGATCTAACCAATAAGCCAAGTTTTGGCTTGTCTGGAGAAACGGTGATGAAGCTTTCTTTCATCATTAGATCAGAATGTCTACCAATAACAGCCTAAACCAGTGTTTCCCAACCTTTTTTGAACCGCGGCACATTATTCATATTTTCAAAATCCTGGGGAACACTGAACGGGGGGACGGGGAGAGGGCACGGGGGGGCTAAAAAAAAGTTTGGACAAAAAAAATATCTCTTCCTCCATTTCACTGTATTTCTCCCTCCCTCTTTCTCTCTCTTCCTTCCCTTCTTTCTCTCCATCCCTCTTTCTTTCTTCCTCTCTTTTTGCTCCCTTTTTCTCTCCCTCCTTCCCTCCCTCTATGTCTTTCTCTCTCCCTTGCTCTCTCCCTTGCTCTCTCTCTGCCTCTCTTGCTATCTCTCTTTCATTCTCTCTCTTTCTCTGTCTCTCTTGCTATGTCTCTTTCTTTCTCTATCTCTTTCTCTCTCTCTCTTTCTCTGTCTCTCTCTCTGTCTCTCTTGCTATCTCTTTCTCTCTCTCTCTGTCTCTCTTTCTCTTGCTATCTCTTTCTCTCTCTTTCTGTGTCTCTTGCTATCTCTCTTTCTTTCTCGCTCTCTATCTTTCTCTCTTTCTCTGTCTCTCTGTCTCTTGCTATCTCTTTCTCTCTCTCTCTCTTTCTATCTCTTTCTCTCTCTCTCTCTTGCTATCTCTTTCTTTCTTTTTCTCTCTCTCTCTTGCTATGTCTCTCTTTCTCTCTCTCTCGGGCGGGGGGTGGGGGCTAAAGAAAAGTTTGGACAAAAAAAATCTCTTCCTTCATTTCACTCTATTTCTCCCTCCCTCTTTCCTCCCTCCCTCTTTCCTTTCTATCTCTCCCTCCCTCTTTCCTCCCTCCCTCTTTCCTTTCTATCTATTTTCTTTCTATCTCTCCCTCCCTCTTTCCATTGTATCTCTCCCTCCCTCTTTCCTCCCTCCCTCTTTCCTTTCTATCTCTCGCTCCCTCTTTCCTTTCTATCTATTTTCTTTCTATCTCTCCCTCCCTCTTTCCATTGTATCTCTCCCTCCCTCTTTCCTCCCTCCCTCTTTCCTTTCTATCTCTCCCTCCCTCTTTCCTTTCTATCTCTCCCTCCCTCTTTCCTTTCTATCTATTTTCTTTCTATCTCTCCCTCCCTCTTTCCTCCCTCCCTCTTTCCTTTCTATCTCTCCCTCCCTCTTTCCTTTCTATCCTTCTCTCCGTCCCTCAGCGGCGGCAAAGAAGAAGGAAGGCAGGCTGCAGAGGGCACCGAGGACAAGAGCGCTCGCTCGCTCCCTCGCCCTCTGACTTCCCTCCCTCGCTGCTGAAGGGACGAGTGCGGGCACGAGCCCGCGGGCCCGTTGCAAGAAGTTTTTGTTTTGTTTTTTTCCCCTTCCCCCGGCTCACGGGAGAGAGAGAGAGAGAAAGAAAGAGCGCAGCCAGGGAAAGCGGCCTTGAGCCGAGTGCGAACTGCGGGATGCGGCAAAGGACTCCTTGCCAACCAAAAAGGGGGTGGGGGTGGTGAAGGCAAAGCCTGGGAGGCGGGGAAGGGAAGAGCGGGAGACCCCCAGACAGAACGGCTGAGGGGAAGGAAAGACGGAAGGAGGGAGGGATTGAGAAGCGAAGCCAGGGAGGGCTGAGAGAAAAGGGGAGCGGCGCGCACGCGAGAGGGGGGGGTCATTCCTGAAACGGACGGAGAAAGCCCTCTCTCGCAGTGAAAGCACTCCCAGCCAGGGGGCTGCGAGAGAGGGCATTCTCCGTCCGTTTCGGGAAAGCCCGCCCCGGCACCCACAGCGCCCCGCCCAGCTGGAGCTTCCCTAGGAGCTCCGCGGCACACCTGGCTGTGTCTCGCGGCACACTAGTGTGCCGCGGCACACCGGTTGGGAAACGCTGGCCTAAACAACCTGGAATCTACTTTACTTGATCCTAAGTTACTATGATGAAAATTTTATATTCTCTATTAATTCTTTTATACTATTATAGTTTTAAAAGGAAAATTCTCTTCTCATTTCAATTTTTTACTCATGGCTATTTTCGTTTTAGAAAATGACAAGTTTAACCTCTATATTTTTTTCCCTTTTTGCTTTTACGTATGATTTCTCCTCTCTGCTTTTTCATTGTAATTCTGGTATGTCCTTCAGAATTACTCCATCTGAAAAGATTAAGTCTCTCAGATGAATTTCCAGTAACACTGAGCATGCACAAGTGGTTTTTTTTAATTCTTTCCATACTCAAGAGTTTAAGTGCTCAAGAGTTTAAGTGCCTATATTGCAAATAGTATTGTGAATCCTTGCAGCTAACATTATCTTAATTATTGTTAATTTTGACCATTAAATCATTAAGATGGTCATTCTGTCATTGTTTCTATGGTTTCCCTTCCTTTGCATTAATTATATAAATATATGTATGTGTGTGTGTGTATGTATATACAGTATATATACTTATATTTATGGAGGAGGTCTATACTACACTTTTCCCTATTTCAGATTTTAAAATAAACTAACATTGCTTTTTGCCCTCTGTTCAAACGTTGCCATTGCCTTCAGTTTTTCTCATTTTACATTTGACTTCCTCTTTCTATGTTAGGAGGCTCAAATGAGTATGTTTCTTTTCCCATTTCTGTGTTTTTGTTTGGTTTTTTTGAAAGGAAAAACAAGCACTGAAGAAGCTGGAAAATGTGCGGAAGGACCACGAATACCGATTAGAAGCTCTTCATCAAGCTCAGGTAGAAACATCGCTTCCTTTAAGTTCAGCGGAATACGCAGCATTATCGCACAATCTCAGATGGTCTGTCTCGTTCAAGGGAATTCTCGCCTAGTGTCTGTAAAATAATGTATTCATGCCGGAATAAATTTTAAAATTATGATGGGGAAGAAAGGTAATGCTTGCTAGAGTGGAAAGACTGGGCTAAATGAGCAAACAATTTATTGTGGCTTCGGTTTCAGATATTCAGAAGAACATCAGGTTGTACATCTTTTTATGTGTGTTACTGTCATGTTTGTGTATTCACCTAAATAAACACACACACACACACAAACACTCCCCTTGTAACTATTACCAGTAGAATGACCATGTAGTCATGCATAGTGGCTTTCTACAGCAGTAAGAATTTTGTGAATGAGGATTGGTGATACATGTAATCAATAAATCTATCAGCCTTAACCTTGTTCTCTTAGGGACAGCCTATTTTTCACAAAGATCAATTGTGATCAGGAGTACATCCACTTCCCCAGTTTATTAAATCAGGCCTAATCATTTTATGTTTCCAGATAAACAAAACCTTTTTTTTTGCCCTTGATCTACACAATTGCAATGCCCGTCTTTCTTTTTTCCCCACTCAACCTCCCCCCTTCTAAATCACAAAATTTATTGTTTCAGTTCACCAGTTATTTTTGAACAATGGTTTTTCTATCAATTAGAAACATAGAAACATAGAAACATAGAAGTCTGACGGCAGAAAAAGACCCCATGGTCCATCTAGTCTGCCCTTATACTATTTTCTGTATTTTATCTTAGGATGGATATATGTTTATCCCAGGCATGTTTAAATTCAGTTACTGTGGATTTATCTACCATGTCTGCTGGAAGTTTGTTCCAAGGATCTACTACTCTTTCAGTAAAATAATATTTTCTCATGTTGCTTTTGATCTTTCCCCCAACTAACCTCAGATTGTGTCCCCTTGTTCTTGTGTTCACTTTCCTATTAAAAACACTTCCCTCCTGGACCTTATTTAACCCTTTAATATATTTAAATGTTTCGATCATGTCCCCCCTTTTCCTTCTGTCCTCCAGACTATACAGATTGAGTTCATTAAGTCTTTCCTGATACGCTTTATACTTAAGACCTTCCACCATTCTTGTAGCCCGTCTTTGGACCCGTTCAATTTTGTCAATATCTTTTTGTAGGTGAGGTCTCTAGAACTGAACACAGTATTCCAAATGTGGTCTCACCAGCGCTCTATATAAGGGGATCACAATCTCCCTCTTCCTGCTTGTTATACCTTTAGCTATGCAGCCAAGCATCCTACTTGCTTTTCCTACTGCCCGACCACACTGTTCACCCATTTTGAGACTGTCAGAAATCACTACGCCTAAATCCTTTTCTTTTGAAGTATTTGCTAACACAGAACTGCCAATACAATAGTCAGATTGAGGATTCCTTTTCCCCAAGTGCATTATTTTACATTTGGAAACATTATTCTTGAAAGTTTACTTGTATTCCTGTAGCAAAGTACCCGTACCATAACCAACACCCAAAATGCTAATTCTCGGTATGTTTAGCTCTGCGGTCTTTAGCAAGTTCTGATTTTTTACCTTTGTGATAAAGGGAAAATAAATATAAATAAATAAACAAATAGTAACTGTCTCCTTTACTTTCCAAAGGAAATTGACAAGGTGAAAGGTGAGCTGGTGGAAATGAACCTGGAGATAGTTGATCGAGCCATCCAGGTGGTCCGCAGTGCCTTAGCTAACCAGATTGATTGGGCAGAGATTGGAGTCATTGTCAAAGAAGCCCAGGCCCAAGGAGACCCAGTAGCAAGTGCCATCAAAGAACTGAAGCTGCAGACAAACCATATCACGATGCTGCTAAAGTAAGTTACCAAGCTGGTGAGAGGAGTGCCCTGGAATGGAGCAAGGCTATTGCCTATGAAGGCAATATGGTGTTTTCATATAATAGAAGGGAATCTGTTGACATCCAGACATTAGGCTTCAGTTCTCATCAAGATCAGTTAGAATGATCATACCCAGTAATGGGCTTCGGCATACAAATCTAATAAATACAATAAATACAATACAATACTGCCCCCACAGGGAGGGAACTCAGTGGGGTAGTAAATTTATGCACTATTTATTGAATACTTAATAGGGTTTTTAATTGTCTTCCTTCTCTAGTACCTTAGTATGATCCCTAATTACTTTTAAAATAGGAAATAATTAAATAGTATGTTTTACCCATAAATGTTTTAATCATTTTAATCATCTAGAACTGAACTTTTATAGCAATTAAAGAAAATTGAGCTACTTGCCTAATATGTTATTATACTGAATCTTGTGGGTTCAGTACAAAAGCTTAAAATGTCACTGTGCTCCTCAACAAATAATGCTGCTGTCTATCATTTTGTGGTTATTCAAATAATGTGACATAATCAACTGAAAAAGAGTCCAAGCACCTATTTGAAAACTTATCTTGGTTGGTAAGCCACTCCCACCCAGTCACATGACCATCAAGCCACACCCACAAAATAAGCACACCCACAGTGTGGCAGTAAAAATGTTGGCAGCCCATCACTGATCATACCTTAGGGAAGTGTTTCCCAACCTTGGCAACTTGAAGATATCTGGACTGGGGAATTCTGGGAGTTGAAGTCCAAATATGCCTTAGGGATCTTGGGAGATGTAGCCTAATAATTTCAAGATCAGGAATAGATGATGATTATTGAATTGAAATTATAGTTGTAGAACTCACCATTCTAAAAATGGCTGTGTTAACTTAAAAAAAATACTTTCAACCTTTGAAGCCTCATGGAAATAAAAGATCAAGACAAAAACAAACCCAGGCAAAAAAATAATAATCATTAACTTGTGTTAACTATGAAAACGTTTACTGTATATCTTCAGGAAAGTAGAACAGAACCAGAATGAAAAATAGTGCTCAAATTTAGTCAGCCATCCTCCTGAATATGAAATACATTAATTGTTTAAAATGATTATTAAAAGAAATGCTTCTGGTCAGCAAAGCATGGTATTTTTCTGGATTAGAAACCCGTATGTGATCTCAGAAGAGGAAGAGGAGGAGGACGAGCAGGAGGAAAAACCTAAAGTGGAAGAATCAAAGGGAAAGAAAAAGAAGAAGAAAGTCAATCAACCCCAGAAGCCTCTGAAGAATCAGCCTATGCTGGTGGACGTGGATCTCAGCTTGTCAGCTTACGCAAATGCCAAAAAGTAAGAAAAGGGTAAGAATTGGCTGGCATCCCTTTAAAGCAGAGCCTTTTAGATGGATTGGTTGAAGAACTCAAATGAGGCCACAGTTAGCATTCCATTTAATCTCCGGAACCGCCTGCTACCGCACGAATCCCAGCGGCCGATAAGGTCCCACAGAGTTGGCCTTCTCCGGGTCCCGTCGACTAAATAATGTCGTCTGGCGGGCCCCAGGGGAAGAGCCTTCTCTGGTGGTCCCGGCCCTCTGGAATCAACTCCCCCCGGAGATTAGAATTGCTCCCACCCTCCTTGTCTTCCGTAAACTACTTAAGACCCACCTATACCGCCAGGCATGGGGGATTTGAGACATCTTTCCCCCAGGCTCATTATAATTTATGTTTGGTATGTATGTGCTGTTTGGTTTTAATTATGATAGGGTTTTTAGTTATTTTTAATATTAGATTTGTGCCATTATAATATTGTTTTTATCGTTGTTGTGAGCCGCCCCGAGTCTTCGGAGAGGGGCGGCATACAAATCTAATAAATTGAATTGAATTGAATTGAATTTAAATCAGCTATTTATTCCCAGTTAATAATAATCAAATCATGCAAGGTGGGCAAATATGATACCTTGCATCTATATTAAAATGTGCTCTTAATTTGGAGACGGCGGCCTAAAGATATGACATGCTTTTATGTTTCCCAGATATTATGATCACAAGAGACATGCAGCCAAAAAAACCCAGAAAACAGTGGAAGCAGCAGAAAAGGTATGTTAGTGGCTTTCTTGCCTTCATCACTTATGGGGGGAAAACAATAGAGCAGCATTCTTCATAATATCTACTGAGACTGGTGCAATTTTTACTTTTCCTGAAGCTCTGTGCCATCGATTTAACCAGCTGCACCATTTTTATGTAGTGGCACATTGATCATGCTGAAGGAGATGGCTTTGCAAAATTATTTAGTTCCCTGGAACTACTGTCAAGCAGTGGTTAAAATCAAGAGGTTTGAATTTTAACCTGGGTTAAACCAGGGATATCTACGCTTGCTGGTTGGGGCATTTGGTGGGTTGCTATTGGAGTAAGTGTGGCCCATCACCAAACATTCCTTTACCAAAAGGCCGACTAAGTGAGAATGCTCCACATTTATTCACTAGCCTTCCAAGATACAGTCTTCTATTTCCCATTTTATCTTTGTATTTTTTTTTCCTGAGCAAATGGCCACATGTTTAAGCAAAGCACTGACCTGATACTGGCTCTCATTTTATAATGTAGCATACTTTTGAGCCCTTTTGGAATCAAGGGATTGTGTTGGAAATAAAGATAATGCTGGAGGTTTTTCTTTGCAACCTTGCAAGTTTGTTAATCACATAACCCTTAAAAATTAATGAACAGGACTGGTAGAGCTGTTAATGGATTGATAGATGCTCATAGACAGCATATTGTAAATTGAAGATACAAGTTGTGCAAAATGAGAGCTTGTACTAAAATATAGACAAACTCACAAAGGTGATCAAAAATACTATTTGGGGGGGGGAAGAATTATTTATTTTTTATTGTATTTATTGTAAACATTTTATTGTATTTATTGTAAACATTTGATAGAATTGATGATAGGAAGCAAAAATGAGTGTTTTAAAACCTTGCAGTTATTTAAGGTATCACATCTTACATATGCATCACAATCACATATGCAAAATAAAATACCATCAATCTTGAATTACATTACAATAAATCATTTTTTAAAGTTGGGTGTTCATAATCCCTCCAGTGCTGCCTCCTTTACATTTGACGTCTGGACAAAAATAGTTACTCAAATTTCTTGTATGACATTTAAAAGCTATTAGCTAATACTATGAGTGTAGCAGCCTTAGGGGTCTAAAAGGAAATACAGAAAAATTATCAGGATTGTAGTTAGTAGGAGAATAATACATTGGTATTATTCTAGACGAAGATGTCTATTTTTTTGGACAGCTTTGTTTGATTCACGTTCCAAATTATTGCCAGGTGCAGATTGAGTTGCTTCTTTCAAAGAAGAATTGTGCTGGATGGTTTTGTTTTGTTCATCTATACAGGCTTTCAAATCAGCAGAAAAGAAGACCAAGAAAACACTGAAAGAGGTCCAAACAGTTACTACCATTCAGAAAGCTAGAAAGGTTTACTGGTGAGTTTTCTGCAATAGAAATAAGAAAATACCCATTGAGTACCTTACATTTTTGAGGGGGAAGACAGGGAGTTGAAAACAGATGCCATACAGCATTGACTGAGCCATTCTAAGGGTGCAAAAAATGTAGCTTGAAGCTGTATGTGGCCTGCAGACAACACTTCCATTGAGCTCTGCCTTAATTGGTTGGGCTAAATGTTTTTTACATTTGATAGAATTGATGATAGGAAGCAAAAAGGAGTGTTTTAAAACCTTGCAGTTATTTAAGGTATTCATTCATCTCTTAAAATCCCACCATCTACTCCTAGAAAACAAGATTTGACCCCACATAGTTTTGAAGTATAATTCCCAATATGCTGTGCTTTCCTTGCTAATGTTCCTCAGGCTGAAGGAAATTATAAAATCCTTGTTCTAGAACTTAATGTTGTAGGTATATGCTTAGGACAGAGAAAGTACAGTAGTCACAACTTCTTTTTAATTTATTTTTTGGCCAGAGCATGAAATAGAGCGTTTTTCTTCCTTGGTTATATTTTAGAAACACGTTCCTTAACCTGATGTCTGTCAGCTTAAAAGATTGACAGCCAGCATGACAAGACATTGACTAAACAATGTCATTTGGCCGGCCCCAGGAGAAGAGCCTTCTCTGTGGCGGCCCCGGCCATCTGGAATCAACTCCCCCCAGAGATTAGAACTGCCCCCATCTCCTTGTCTTTCGCAAGTTACTTAAGACCCACCTGTATCGCCAGGCATGGGGGAACTGAGACACTTCCCCCAGGCTCTTACATTTTATGTATGGTATGTGTGTGTTGTATGGTTTTTAAATGATGGGTTTTTTTAGCTGGTTTTTAATATTAGATTTGTTTCTATTTTAACATTGTTATTATTATTATTGTGAGCCGCCTGGAGTCTTCGGAGAGGGGCGGCATACAAATCTAATTAATAATAATAATAATAATAATAATTATTATTATTATTATTATTATTATTATTATAGTCCCAATACTTTTGAAGGACATAAACGGGATATGTTTTAGATAGATTGATACCATAGCTATAATTTAAAACACTTTTTAAAAATGAAAAGTTGTGTTCATATGTACCCATTCCTCTGATATTATTTGTGTGTAATTTATATTTTGTCTTTCATTCAGAAGCTCAAGGAGGTATTATGTATACTCTCTCCTTTCCCCACTTCATAATAAAACCCTCTGAGTTATATTGAACTGAAAGAAAGTGACTGCCCAAAATCACTCTGTAAACTAGAAAACATAAATGTTCTGTTATTATTCCTATGTCTTAGCTACTATATTGCATTTTAAAGTACTTTAAATGATTCTTTAACATACAAATGTTTTTTTTTTAAATGTGGGTTTAAATTGTGGATTT
Source organism: Erythrolamprus reginae (assembly GCF_031021105.1). Taxonomy (NCBI): domain Eukaryota; kingdom Metazoa; phylum Chordata; class Lepidosauria; order Squamata; family Dipsadidae; genus Erythrolamprus; species Erythrolamprus reginae. The sequence goes on along the minus strand of NC_091950.1, from coordinate 34,348,072 downwards.
TTAAAATTATGATAAACTATCTATGAATATTTTAAAACTGTTCCAGTGATGGAAGGTTGGTGACCCTGCTCCCAGAAATAAATATGTTTTTAACATACGATACAGTCAGTTGGGAAGAAGTAGAATCCTAGGTTTGAAAAGGCTGCTGCTATTTTTCTAGATTATTTCCCCCTTCCCTTTTCAATTGTCCTGCATTTCTGCAAAAGTAGAATTCACTGGAGATCAGAGTTTAGAGTTTCTGAAATATGATTCTGCACTACAGTGATCCCTCTATTATCACGAGGGTTCCGTTCCAAGACCCCTCGCGATAATCGATTTTTCACGATGTAGGGTTGCGGAAGTAAAAACGCCATCTGCGCATGTGCGCCCTTTTTTTTCTATGGCCGCGCATGCGTAGATGGTGGAGTTTGCGTTCCCCGCCGCCCACGCAAAGGGGAAACCCCGATTTGGCTCCTCGCTGCTGCTGCGCTACCGAGCAGATCAGCTGCTGGGCGGCCGAAGGAACCTTCCCTGGGTCTTCCCCCTCTTGCTGGCGGGCGGGCGAGCGGCGGGCATCAGCGAGGAGCCGGGGTTTCCCCTTTGCGTGGGCGGCCGGGAAGACCCAGGTTGGGGGTTTTGGGGGGTGCTGGGAAGCCCCCCAGGCCTGCTGCGACCTTTTAAAACAGCCGCGCCGCTTCCCAGCTGACTCCCAAAGCCAAACGCGGAAGTGGTTTTTTTTTTAATTAATTTTTTTAAAAAATCGCGATATAGCGTTTCGCGAAGATCGAGATCGCGAAACTCGAGGGATCACTGTAATCCTATTGTTCCACATTTTCATCTGAGCATGAGATTGAGGTTAGCAAATGGTGGGCTAAATGTTCCTTACACTGAAGACCTCCCAAGAATCCCTTATATCAATATTATCCTTTGGCTTCTTGTAATCTGACAGGTTTGAGAAATTCCTGTGGTTCATTAGCTCTGAAAATTACCTTGTTATAGCTGGAAGAGACCAACAACAAAATGAAATGATTGTCAAGCGATACTTAAAGCCAGGTGAGTGACTTGGTTCACCTTAATCCAGACTACTAATGAACATACTTAACCTGAATATAATCCTGTGGGGTGTTTCAGTATTATTTAAGTGAGTTAAAGGCACTTTGTTGTTCCTTTCTGTGGTATCAACTTGATGTGTGATTAATATCCTTAGGTGATGATGTTTGTGTGTATGTTTGGTTTTATTATAAGGGTTTTTAGTTGTTTTATTAATTGGATTTCTACATGTTGTTTTTATCATTGTTGTTAGCCGCCCCGAGTCTGCGGAGAGGGGCGGCATACAAATCCAATGAATAATAATAATAATAATAATAATAATAATAATAATAATTTGCTGTTAAGTGTTTATTATTTGTTGTAGTTCAGAGCAGGGGTCTCTAACCTTGGCAACTTTTAAGACTTGTGAACTTCAAAGCTGGCTGAGGAATTTTGGGAGTTGAAGTCCGCAAGTTTTAATGTTGCCAATTTTGGAGACCCCTGATTTAGAGAACAAGGAAGAAACAAAGGACCTGTCATGCAAATGTAAAGCCATTTGAATAAAATGACTCTCGTAAGATTACAGTCACATTAATGATGTTGTGTGGTTCTCTGCTAATTGTGACATTTCGGATGGGGTTACTAATGAACCAGTGGAATAGCAATGCAGTAGAATAGTATTTATTATAAGGTTATGTGGAGAATACGTAGACTATGTCAGTGATGGCGAACCTTTTTTCTCTCGGGTGCTGAAAGAGTGTGGGTGCACGGTATTACACATGTGTGAGTGCCCACACCCATAATTCAATGCCTGGTGAGGGCGAATACAGTTTCCCCTGCTCCCCCGAGGTACTCTGGAGGCCAGAAACAGCCTCTTTCCCAACTTCTGGTGGGCCCAGTTGGTTCATGTTTCTCCCTCTCCAGGCTCCAAAGGCTTCTATGGAGCCGGGGGAGGGCAAAAATGCCCTCCCCCATGCCCCAGGAGGCCCTCTGGAAGCCAAAATGCCCTCCCAGAGCCTCTGTGTGAGCCAAAAATCAGCTGGCCGGCACAGGCATACATATTGGAACTGAGCTAGGGCAACGGCTCGCGTGCCAGCAGATATGGCTCCACGTGCTACCTGTGGCACCCGTGCCATAGGTTTGCCATCACTAGATTATGTAATCCCTTTACTGTTATAATATATCTTCTTACAATTAGCCAGAGAATACATAACTTGAGTCAGTGCATGTTTTGATTCTATCATCATCAACTGACCTTTCCTGTTTCTTCTGTATAAGGGGACATTTATGTCCATGCTGATCTCCATGGAGCGACCAGTTGTGTCATTAAGAATCCATCAGGTAATGGTTTCAGGGAACAATGTTTAGAGCAGTGGTGTCCAACATTCCCAACTTTGCAGACCTGTGGGTGGGGAGGTAGAGGGGGGACGATTCCGTGCGAATTATGGTGAGTGTGCGCAGCTCCATTCGTGCAAGCGGTGGGCACACGCATCACTGCATTGTAGACAAACACATTTGAAGAATATCAGGATAGAGAAAGCTGAAAGGAGGTGACATCTTTATCCTGTGATTTCTGAATGTTCCTTCTGGCAAAATAGGTGCAGCTTTGTACCGTGTTTCCCCGAAAGTAAGACAGTGTCTTACTTTCTTTTTACCCCCAAAAGCCCCACTACGTCTTACTTTCGGGGTATGTCTTACATTGGAAAAAAATTGAAAGGGTCGCGTTCCCGAAGGCATCTCCCCAGAGTCCAGAAGGGCAGCCGCGGGACAGGAGCCTCGTGAGCCCTTTTCCAAGTTCAACCTCAGGGCTCCAAGCGGCGTGCACGCGTGGAGCCGCAGACGCGTGTCGGGGAAGCGTGTGTCTGGAGGGGAGGAGCCGCTCTGCGCAGTTGGGCAGCCCCACCTGCCTGCCGGAAAGGAGGCGGTCAAAGGAGGGCGCAACTCCGGCCGCTCGCCTCGGAGCCGGTCGGCCTCGCTGGCCGCTTGCAGCCGAGCCTCGGCAGGACTCGGTTGCTGGGACGAGCGCCTTCGCTGCAAGCCGCCGCCCGCTCGGCTCGCTTCGGACCAGCGCCGTCCTTCGCTTTGCCAAGCCGGGGAAGAGGCGGTGGCACCGCGGCGAGGCAAAGGCGAGGGGCGCGAGGGGAGCTTGGAAGCGACGTCATCGGGCTCCCCCCCCCCGGCAATACCCCCGTGTTTCCCCGAAAGTAAGACATATGTCTTACTTTCGGGGTACGGCTTATATTAGCCGACCCCCCTGAAACCCCCGATACGTCTTACAATCGGGGGTGTCTTACTATCGGGGAAACAGGGTACAATGTGTGTGCACTCTTATTTTTTTAAAAAATCTTGAATATCAGTTACTAGAGGACACTAGTAGGAGTTGGGGTTTATATGTTGCTTATTGAGTGCCCCTGAAGCATATGGTCAGACTTTCCAGCCAATTGTGCTCATCATCCTCTAAGACAGGATAGTAGGTGTTCGCTGAAATTCCTTGAAAAGAAATAATCAGACAAAGAAGGCTTCCGAGTAAGGAAACAAGGTTTATTTGGGTGCAGTAATCTCTCTACTGCCCCAAGCGATTTGCAAAGCTTGGTGTCACCCTGAAGATGCACACATTTACTGAAGCAAAAAGCAAGTTAATTATACCCTAACAGGCTCCTCCCACACATGCCAGCTAATCTGACGTAGTGGGTCACAAACTAAGTTCATCTCCCAATACGTGCCTTTCTCCTACCCCTTATCCTAATCTAAAAAGCTACATGCAGATACTTTGGGCTTCCTGTCTTTCAAGATGGGACACAAACAATAATCATCTATTCTTGCTGACCATCTACTCACAAGTATCAACAGTACTTACAAGTATAGTAATACCTCGTCTTACGAACTTAATTGGTTCCGGGACGAGGTTCGTAAGGTGAAAAGTTCGTAAGATGAAACAATGTTTCCCATAGGAATCAATGGAAAAGCCAATAATGCGTGCAAGCCCATTAGGAGAATCCAAAATATTAAGGCTTTAAAAAAAAAAACGGCGGCCAGACAAAGCTGAGGTGAACACCTTTCCCGTTTTTGTCCACCCCACTCTGCTCATCTCCCCCACACCTTTCTCCTCCCTTGAGCTCCATGAGTCTTTTCTTCCTGTTTTTGTCCCCTCTACTCTGCCCAGCAGAGCGCCCGTTTTTGCGATCCTGCGATTCCCCTCCTGGGATTTCCCTACAGCATTGCAAAAACGTGGAAGTCAGGAGGTGGGGTTTCCCATGGAGGGGAGCCTCAGGGGATCCCAGGATCGCAAAAAACTGTGCTTGGCTTGCAAGGAAAGTCCGGAGGAGGGGCATCTCAGTGGCGGCTTGGCAGGTTCGTAAGGTGAAAAAAAGTTCGTAAGAAGAGGCAAAAAAATTCCGAACCCTGGGTTCGTATCTTGAAAAGTTTGTATGATGAGGGGTTCGTATCATGAGGTACCACTGTATTTGTTTTACTCTCCTTGTTACAAAGGTCACTGGAAAAACTATTAATCAATCACCAAAGGAGAGTTCATACAATGGTCACACGTTTTTATATACAAAACTTCAATTTTCAAAATCTTCAGCTCTTGTAGGATAGTAGGATAGTTGTAGGTATATTAAACTGGGGGGCAATATTCAAGAACATTTGTTATGGTCAAAAACAAGACAAAAATAAAACAACAGCAACAACAATGCCATGGCCTTTTCAAGATGCCAATTTTTAGACTTATGGATTTTAGAATATCCATGATAGAAACACCGAAAAGTTCCTTGTCCCAAATATTGTCAATGAATGGGCTCTGTGGTCTAGGTTTATTTTCTGCTCTGCTTTCCAGAAGGCAGATTTCCTCAGTCAAATTACTGTCTTATTTTTTTGAAAACTGCCATTTAAAAATAACTAGAGTTTCTACCACATGTTCCTCAATTCTCTCTCCCCTCCACCCCCACAGGTTCCTGACTATTGAGGGATTTAGCACAAAGAAAAGTTAAAAGTCAAGTTGGGGATGAAATTCTGTAATAATGGCCAATTTTGGTTTTTTTTTTGCTGTTTCAGGAGATCGTATCCCTCCGCGGACGCTCACTGAGGCAGCCACGATGGCCCTGTGTTACAGCGCAGCCTGGGATGCTCGAGTCATCACTAGCGCCTGGTGGGTCTACCATAATCAGGTAATGAAGTCATTGGACACCCATTCCCTATCTCTGGCTTAGTTTTAAAAAATGAAACACTTTACTGGGGATTCTACAGGTGCCTTATTTCGGAACCTGACAAAAATATTTTTTTTTAACACTGAGTAATAATAAGACCACCATGACCTTCCCAGAGTAATTGCTTTTACAGCTTGTGGCTTTTGGGATTTTTTAGTTCTTTATCTTGCATTTATGCTTTCCTGTGCTGGCATGTTGATCTAGTCAAGGCTATGCGGATGCCGCAAAGTCCCTGTGGGGAACAGGGTCTTCAGAGGGATTTAGGGCAACCCAGACGCGTAGGGTCACTCACGAATTCGAATCCTAGAAAGAAAACCTGGACACTTTTCTCTCTGGGTGAAATGACACAGTTTTGGGCTGTGCACTTCCTTTTATTGGGGAGAATATGCAAATTGGGTAAGGTTATACGTATATGTCAAGTGGTATACAAACATCTAATAACATGACTCTAAGATATGACACAACTTCCGAGTCTTTCCTATCTACATATGGCACGTAACTAGTTTCTACTGAACAAATGTCTCTTATGGCCAATTTCCTGGGACCTTTGTTGTGAATATGGTTATCTCCTGTTTACCACAAAGCAAGGTCTTTTATTGCTGCTTTCGTCCGGTGTGCCCCAGGAAATGTAAACATGCATCCTTTTATCACAGTTCTCATCCTGCTGGCACATTCTTGTTATTCTAGGGGGGCTGCCATGAACCGCTTTATGGCCAGTCACTTCCTCAAGCAGAGTTCACCAGAAATGCAGACTTGTCCTTATGTGGTTTTTACGTTCAGTCCTGTTCTGGCTAATGGAATAAAAGTGTATAAGACAGTTATGTTAGAAGTCCAGATATTAAATCCTATCCTAACATGATATGGCAGCCACAAGGCTACTTCTGGCTTTTCGGTACCGTCCTGGTTAAATGTATTTGTGCTCTTCTTGTTACACAAGAAATTTACTTCCTTTTCCTTTTTGACAGACAAGGGGATTGTGCATCTAAATAAATATACAGATGATTAAGTAGCCTCTGTTCCATAAGCATTCTGGGATGGCTGTTCAGAGCCATAGAATAATATGGTGCCTGCCCTTTTTCAATCTGAAGCCTTTCCTAAAGATGTTAATGTACAGTTCCAGTCATCCTCAAACCAGCATACAATTAAGGGTTAAATTTAGATAGGGAAGACTACCGTATTTTTCGCTCTATAAGACGCACCTGCTGATAAGACGCACCTAGATTTTAGAGGAGGAAAATAGAAAAAAAATATTTTGAGCCAAAAAGGGGAGAGGAAGAGAGGAAGGAGTGAAAGAAGGGAGTGAGGGAGGGAAGAAGGGAGGAAGGAAAAGGAAAGCAAGAAATGGAGGGAGGAAAGGAAGGAAGGAAGGAAAGAAAGAAAGAAAGGGGGAAGGGACAGGAACAGAGGAAGGAAGCAAGGAAACTTATGAAAGGGGAGAGTAAGAGAGGAAGGACTGAAGGGAGGGAGGGAAGAAGGTAGGAAGGAGAAAGAAAAGAAGAAATAGAGGAAGGGAAGGTAAAAGAGAGAAAGAAAAAGAGCAAGAAAGAAAGCAAGAAAGAGAGAAAGAAAGAAAGAAAATGAAAGAGAAATAAAAATAGAGAGGGGGAATGAAAGAAATGGAATGAGGGAAGGAAGGAGAGAAAGAAAGCAAGAGAAAGAAAAAAGAATGAAAGAGCAAGAGAGCAAGAGAGAAAAAGAAAGAAGGAAGGAAAGAAAGAAAGGCAACTTCAAAGAAAGGCTCACTGAGCATCTCTCACTCTCTCTCTCTTTCTATCCCTCTTTCTTTCTTTCTCTTCCTTTCTCTCTCTCCTCTTTCTTTATCTCCTCTCTCTCTCTCCCTCTCTCTTTCTCTCCCCCCCTCTCTCCCCCCTTTCCCTCTCTCTTTCTCTCTCTCTTGCTATCTCTCCCCCCTCTCCCTCTCTTTCTCTCTCTCCCTCTCTTGCTATCTCTCCCCCCTCTCCCACTCTCTTTCTCCCTCTCCCTCTCTTTCTCTCTCTCCCCCTCTCTCTTTCTCTCTCTCTCCCCCTCTTTCTCTCTCTTCTCACTTTCTCTCTCTTGTTTCCTTTCTGTCTGGGCAGATGGCTGCCTTCTGCCTTGGGGCGCGATTCGCCCCCTCTCCTCCTCCGCCGCCGCCTTCTGCCTTGGGGCGCGATCCGCCCCCTCTCCTCCTCCGCCGCTTCCTGCCTTGGGCGAGCAATCCCGGAGTCCGGGACTGTGTGGCTTTGCGCCATGAAGAGGAAACGGCTCCGGCAGCAGGGAAAAGTCGGCCGTTTTCTCTTCATAGCGTAAAGCCACCCTGTCCCGGACTGCTCGCCCAAGGCAGGGGGCGGCGGAGGAGGAGAGGGGGCGGATCGCGCCCCAAGGCAGAAGGCAGCGACGTTGGAGAGGGGGCAGATTGCGCCCCAAGGCAGGAGGAGGCAGCGGAGGAGAGGAGGCAGATCGCGCCCCAACGCAGGAGGTGGCAGAGGAGGAGAGGAGGCGGATCGGGCGGGCAATAGGGCAGCGTGGAGAAGCCAGCGGGGAGGCAGGGGCGGCCGCGGCTCCCTTTACTCCTACTGCCACACCTCCCCGCCCCCGCCCACCTCCCCGCGAGCTGGCAGGGGGATGGGGAGCGCGTGCCCGTGGAAAAGGGCGCTCGGGTGTATTTGGGGGTGCACGCCTGCTCACGGGCGCAGCTTACGAGGAACGGTGGGCCAGGCAGCAGCTAGCCAGCCAGCCGGCGGGATGGCGCTTCCGAATTCGCAGCCTCCCCCCCCCCCCCCTGCCTGCATCTTCGCTCCATAAGACGAGGCTGATTTTTCATCCTACTTTGGGAGGGAAAAAACTGCGTCTTATGGAGCGAAAAATACGGTATATTCAAATCTTCATTCAATAATGTAGCTCTTTGGCTGAATTTGAGCCAGTTTCACAGGCATATTCTCTCTTTCTTGGTCTATCCTACTTCATAGTGCAGCTATTTGTGGGATATTATTAAGGAAGACCTTCCCACCATATATAGTGTCCTCTACATGAGGGATCTCCAACCTTGGCAAATTTATGACTTGTGGACTTCAACTTCCAGAAGCATGGTGGGCTGAGCAATTCTGGGAATTGAAGTTCACAGGTCCTAAAGTTGGCAAGGCTGGAGACCTCGGATCTACTTCCAAAGAAAAGAAAGGATGTGGATGAAATAATAAAGGAATACATAGTCCAAAACACTGAGAACATTATCTTGCCAAGACAAGTGGCAACAGACTTTGCATTTTAGATTTAGAATTAGGTTTATATATTGCTTCACAGTGCTTTACAGCCCTCTCCAAGCGGTTTACAGAGAGTAAGCATATAGCCCCCCAAAATCTGGGTCCTCATTTTACCGACCTTGGAAGCATGGAAGGCTGAGTCAACCATGAGCCTATTGTGATTTGATGTGCCAACTGCTGGCAGTCGGTGATCAGCAGAAGTAGCTTGCAGTACTGCACTGTAACCATTGCACCACCGAGGCTCTCGTGTTGTTCCTCTAATGCTGGTTTCAGAAGTAAAAAGCTTTTAAGTTACTAATTTCTGTTCTACTCCAATTTTTAAATAATAATTCTTTATTATTTATGTTATTGATTTCCTTTTCTAACTCTACCCAGGATAGACAAATGCTAAATGCAAAAATTACAAATGATGAGATATCTAGAGTTATTAAAGGGTTGAAACCTGCTAAAGCCCCAGGTCCAGATGGTTTTACTGCTGAATATTATAAAATGTATATGAATGAATTATTACCGCATATGGAAAAATTGTTTAACAATGTAATGGAGACTTTTGAAACTCCACAGACGTGGAAAATGTCAGAAATTATAACTGTCCCAAAACCAGATCGTGATTTAACTGACCCAAGTTCTTATCGCCCTATCAGCTTATTAAATTAGGATTATAAAATATTTATGAAAATATTGGCAAACAGGGTGGAGAATATTTTACCAAAAGTAATTGGAGAAGATCAATATGGATTTGTTAAAGGAAGGAAGATTTATGAACCAATAAGGAATGTGGTCAATGTTTTACACCATGCTACCAATACCAAAAGAAAATTAAGTATTCTAAAATTAGATGTCTACACACAAAGCTTTTGATAAAGTTAACCATGATTACCTATTTCAACTATGTAAAGATTTAAATATAGGAGATTCATTTTGCAGAATTATAGAAACAATATATAAGGATAATATAGCTCAAATCAGAGTAAATGGTAACAGGACAGAAACGATTAAAATTCAGAATGGAACTAAGCAGGGTTGCCCACTATCCCCAATGTTATTTGCATTAGCAATTGAGACCTTAGCAAACAAAATTAGAAACGATAAGGAATGGAGAGGTTATCAAATAGGGAAATTTGAATTGAAATTAAATTTGTTTGCAGATGACGCTATAGTGATGTCTGAAACCCCAATTGAAATGATGAAAAGAATAATGATATTGCTCCAGGAATTTAAAGATCAATCTGGACTTAAGGTTAATATAGAGAAATCAGAGATAATATGTTTAAATACTGGCCCTAAAGAGCAAATCGAGATTCAAAAAATATCAGGATTGAAATTAGGTTGTAAAAAAATGAAATATTTGGGAATTTGGTTGTTCAAGAATCCAATAAAAATAGTGACGGCCAATTATAACCTAATATGGAAAAAAACCCAGAAGCAGATAAAAAATTGGAAGGGTAAAAAGTTAGGAAGAGTTGCCAAGATCAGGGCCCTTAAGATGATGATAATACCAAAAATGATGTATTTGTTTCAGGTTCTACCGGGTAGTTTTCCTGAGGCAAAACTAAGAGAATGGGACAACAGATTAAATTTTTGGATTGAAGGAGACAAAAAACCTAGAATAAGGAAGCATTGGCAGTTTGCACAAGAGAAAGAGGGGGGTTGGGGCAGCCCGTGCCTAGTATTATATAGAAATGCATTTCAAATGGAAAGGTTAATGGAGCTACAGTTATGGGGGGGAAAGAAAGATGTAAAAAGCTTTACCTCACCTCCAAAAAGATATTGACAAAATTGAATAGGTCCAAAGACGGGCTACAAGAATGGTGGAAGGTCTTAAGCATAAAACGTATCAGGAAAGACTTCATGAACTCAATCTGTATAGTCTGGAGGACAGAAGGAAAAGGGGGGACATGATCGAAACATTTAAATATATTAAAGGGTTAAATAAGGTCCAGGAGGGAAGTGTTTTTAATAGGAAAGTGAACACAAGAACAAGGGGACACAATCTGAAGTTAGTTGGGGGAAAGATCAAAAGCAACATGAGAAAATATTATTTTACTGAAAGAGTAGTAGATCCTTGGAACAAACTTCCAGCAGATGTGGTAGATAAATCCACAGTAACTGAATTTAAACATGCCTGGGATAAACATATATCCATCCTAAGATAAAATACAGAAAATAGTATAAGGGCAGACTAGATGGACCATGAGGTCTTTTTCTGCCGTCAGACTTCTATGTTTCTATGTTTATATGTTTATATCAATTTTTCAAGATTTGTTTCCCCCCCCCCCCCCGAAAGCTACAGAATTGTTGGAAATTGCCATGTATGAAAGTTCTAGTTGCTTAATTAGTAAGTTCCCCCTTCCCCAGTCCCAGTCAATCAACACTGGATCTGTTCTTTTGTTCTTCCAAAAACTCTGCCTTCCAAAAACTTTTATTACATGCCCAACCCTCATTCCCACTTCTTTTATGATAAGGTAACCTTTCTGGCTCTTCTTTGATGCATATGATGTTATTTGTGTTTATTCATCTGGGTAACCTGTACGCAGGTGTCTAAAACTGCTCCCACTGGAGAATATCTGACAACTGGAAGCTTCATGATCAGAGGTAAGATCTCCAAGCAGACATTTCCCGAGTCCGTTTCCCATCCCAACCCAAGATGGCTTTTGTGGTAATAGCCCATTTAAGCGAGAAGGCTGGGGTTGCTTTTTTCATGGAAACCTCAATGATCTAATTGCTTTTTTTCCCCCCTCCAGGAAAAAAGAATTTTCTTCCTCCTTCTTATCTTATGATGGGCTTCAGTTTCTTATTTAAGGTACTGTACGCCCTTAAGTTATGGCTTCTTCTTTAGGGAGGTATAAAAATGAGGTGCAAGATTCCCCAAGTATTTGACTCTACTGTTTACTAGGTTGGTTTTGGGAGAAAGGATATTTTCTGATCAAGGAAAGTGAAGTTGTGATTTCAGTGAAATCCTAGCAGCTCTCACTTGCATGTACCAGAAGTCCGCATAGCTGTATTTTTTGTTTTTTTCAATGTAAAATCTTTTATTTTTATTAAGCTTTACACGCATTTATCTTTCTATTTTTCAGTATACAGTGATACCTTGTCTTACAAACTTAATTGGTTCCGGGACAAGGTTCTTAAGGTGAAAAGTTTGTAAGATGAAACAATGTTTCCTATAGGAATCAATGGAAAAGCGATTAATGCGTGCAAGCCCAAAATTCACCCCTTTTGCCAGCCAAAGCGACCGTTTTTGTGCTGCTGGGATTCCCGTGAGGCTCCCCTCCTTGGGAAACCCCACCTCCGGACTTCCGTTGCCAGCGAAGCACCCATTTTTGCACTGCTGGGATTCCCCTGCTGGGATTCCCTGCAGCATCACAAAAACACAGAAGTCCGGAGGTGGGGTTTCCCGTGGAGGGGAGCCTCAAGGGAATCCCAGCAGCGCAAAAACGGGTGCTTCGCTGGCAACGGAAGTCCGGAGGCGGGGCATCCCAGTGGCGGCGGTGGGTTTGTAAGGTGAAAATAGTTTGTAAGAAGAGGCAAAAAAATCTTAAACCCCGAGTTTGTATCTTGAAAAGTTTGTATGATGAGGTGTTTGTAAGACGAGGTATCACTGTATTCACAGAGGGTTTATAACATTTTGTAACAGCAGCTTTGCATTGGCATCCTTTAGTCTGGAAAGATCATAGTATCATGCTCTGGATTTAAGCAGCTTTAGGTGCTTGTAAATTCATCTACGTTTGTCTGTTCAATTACATTTGTTGTATTTTTCTTTCTCTCTTGTGTGGGCGCATATGCGCACACACACACACAAACACACACAGATATAATGCAGATTGCAATGAGTTTTAGAATAGCCTTTCTTAATATTAGTTGGTTTATAACATTTTGTAAAACCATGTCCGCACAGAGAGAGAGATTCCAGATTGAGTTTTAAACTAGCCTTTGTTAATATTAGTGGGATCTGTTTTGAAATGTGGCCCATGTGTGTGAATTGAAGGAAGATTTTGTAAAGAACTGTTGAGGAGGGAAGGATCAGTCAGCAGAACCTGATTAAAACTCTCTTGCATGGTAATGGGGCTTTCAAGTAGCCTCTGTCCATAGCTTCATAACAGTTTTGTGTCTGTGAAGATTTGGGGTGGGGGGAGAAGGAAAGGTTAGGCCAGTCTCCTCTCTCAAAATCTATACTATTCAGAGACAACATGCACTTCAATGTATGCTAAAACTGAAATTTAAGACCCTTTCAAAGCAGAACAACATAAATTGAACGGGACCTTCATCTTCTAGTCCAACCCCTACTCAAGCAGAAATACCTATACCAGTGATGACAAACCTTTTTTCCCTCCTGTACCGAAAGCACACACAGTTGCGCTATTGCGTGTGTGTGCAGACATCCATAATTTAATGTCCCCCACCCCCTCTGCATTAACACAACCCCCCCCCAAACACATACACTACCCTGCCTCCACACATATGCGCACAACCCTCTTCTCCTATTTCCCAACTTCCAGTGGGCCTGTTTTCCACCTTCTTCAGATTCCAGAGGCTTTCTTGGAGCCTGGGGAGGGCGAAAATGGGCTCCTCCCACCCCACCGGAGGTTGAAAACGCCCTCCCAGAGCCTCCACACAAGCCAAAAATCAGCTGGCCAGGTGTCTGGAGCTGAGCTATGGCAATGGTTCACATGCCAGCAGATATGGCTCCACCTGCCACCTGTTGCTGTAGGTTCACCATCAGGGACTGATACCATTTCAGACAAATGGTTCTCCACTCTCTTCATAAAAGACACAGTCTTAGTCTGTCAATTGGAGTTTCTGCTCCAGGTATTTATTTCTTTTTTTTTTCCTGTGAGGTGACCAGTCAGAAACTGCTCTGAAAACCTGACGTTCTTTATCCATCTCCAGGTGGATGAATCCTGTGTTTGGAGACACAGGGGTGAGCGGAAAATCAAAGTGCAAGATGAAGACATGGAGACTGTGACCAGTGCCACCAGTGAGCTGGCAGCAGAAGAAACAGAGCCCCTGGGTATGCTTTAACCTAGTGTTGCCAAAGAAATTTATGTTTCTTGAGTAAAGGCTTCCTCCCCCCCACCGCAGCTAACCCCCCCCCCCCGCCGAAATGCAGATATTATGGTGCACCGCCTGGTGCACCAGTTGCGGCCCTGCTTGGACAGGGAGTCACTGCTCACAGTCGCTCATGCCCTCATCACCTCGAGGTTTGACTACTGTAATGCTCTCTACATGGGGCTACCTTTGAAAAGTGTTCGGAAACTTCAGATCGTGCAGAATGCGGCTGCCAGAGCCATCCTGGGGCTTTCCAGATTCGCCCACGTTTCTACAACACTCCGTGGCCTGCACTGGCTGCCGATCAGTTTCCAGTAACAATTCAAAGTGTTGGTAATGACCTTTAAAGCCCTACATGACAGTGGATCAGAATACCTCCGGAACCGCCTTCTACCGCACGAATCCCAGCGGCCGATAAGGTCCCACAGAGTTGGCCTTCTCTGGGTCCCGTCGACCAAACAATGTTGTTTGGGGGGGCCCAGGGGAAGAGCCTTCTCTGTGGCGGCCCCGGCCCTCTGGAATCAACTCCCCCCCCGGAGATTAGAACGGCCCCCACCCTCCTTGTCTTTCGCAAATTACTCAAGACCCACCTATATCGCCAGGCATGGGGGAACTGAGACACCTCCCCAAGGCTTTTACATTTTATGTTTTGGTATGTATGTGTTGCATGGTTTTTAATTGTTGGGGTTATATATATCTTTCTCTTTTAATATTAGATTTTTTGCAATGTTATATGGTCTTTGATTATTGTTGTGAGCTGCCCCGAGTCTTCGGAGAGGGGCGGCATACAAATCTAATAAATTATTATTATTATTATTATTATTATTATTATTATTATTATTATTATTATTATTATTATTTGTACATGGTCCCATTTATATTCTCCTGGGACTCTCTTCATGACTGTGGACTGCTAGAGTGAGATCAGTAAACTTTATTGATTCCTCCAAGGTGAAAATTTCCTCTGATGGGGTCTCCCCAAGGTGAAGTCCTCTTCCTTTGACATCTTGATCTCCTCTTGATCTTTCCAGGCAAATCCTGTCCTCTTCTTCAGTAAATAAGTTTTTCTTCCTTTTAAATTCCAAGGACTGTGTGCTTGCCTGTCTTAAATCACGATTAGTGCAATTGAATGTGTGTTTCTTCCTTCTTTGGCTTTTTACCAAGATGCACCAGAGGAAGATGAAAGTAGCAGTGACGAAGATGTTCAGAAAGAGGAGAGCCAAGGGGAACCTGGGAATGAAGAACATGTTGCTGAGATACATAATGAAGAGTGTGATGGCAACGGGGCAGGAGATGCTTTGGAGGTCATGGAGGAATCATCTGAAGAAGAGAATGAAGTTTTGGAGGAAGAGGAAGATGAGGAACTGACAAGCAATGCTTCGGAGATACTTTTTCCAGACACAACCATTGATCTTTCACATCTTCAGTCCCAAAGGTAATATAATAATAATAATAATAATAATAATAATAATAATAATAATAATAATAATAATTTATTAGATTTGTAAGCTGCCCCTCTCCAAAGATTCGGGGCGGCTCACAACAACAATACATAATATACAAATCCAATATTAAAAACAATTTAAAAACCCTTATAAAGAACAATCATACAACCAGACAAACTATTACATAAATCAGAAAGCAGGGCTGTATTTATAAAACCACCTTTGGAATATGTGCCAAATATAAGTATAAAATGTGAACATTAGTTTTTGTCATTTCTTTCCTGAAACCTTTGTGCCAATACTTCCCAGAGACCTTTGCTTAATAATTTCCCTGCTTGTCCAGGATGACTAGAAGTATTATGAGCATAATATCTGTATATTTAAAAAATAAGCTATTTAAACAGTTGAATAATTTGGAACTAATGTTGGTAAATTTTTAAAAAAAATATGATTTGGATTATGTTTGTGGTTTGGGGCATTCTGGTTACTGTTAAGGGACGCGGTGGCTCAGTGGCTAAAACGCTAAGCTTGTCGACCAGAAGATCAGCAGTTCAGCGGTTCAAATCCCCTGCACTGCATAATGGCGTGAACTCCTGTTACTTGTCCCAGTTTCTGCCAACCTAGCAGTTTGAAACCACATAAAAAGTGCAAGTAGCAAAAGGGACCGTTTTGGTGAGAAGGTAAGAGCGCTTCATGTGCCTTTGGCGTTTAATCATGTTGGCCACATGACCACACAGAGACGTCTTCAGATAGCGTTGGCTTAGAAACGGAGATGGACACTGCCCCTAGAGTCAGAAATGACTTGCACCCATGTGTGTGTGAAACCTTTACCCTTACCTTAGTTACTGTTAAATTGCTGTTTTCAACTATTACACTGCCCAGAGTCGCTTTTGTGAAATGTGGGACCTACTACATAAGTAAAAAAATCTGAAAGGATGGTAAAGGATGGAAAATGGTGTCTGTCAAGAGTAAGCAGGACCGATGATGACTAAATCTCATGTTCTAAGAACATAAGAGCTTTAGTGTGCTAACTGACAGAATGGGCACCAGGATCTATATTTTGTTATGGAACTACCTTGTTTTCCCGAAAATAAGTCACCCCCAAAAGTAAGACATAGGAGAGGTTTTGTAGAATTGCCTAATATAAGGCATCCCCCGAAAGTAAGACGTAGGAGACGTTTCATTTCGCAACATTCCCGAACAGAACACATATAACACTGCTGTCCATAAAGTGTATCCCAAAACGCTAAATCAAACAGATTTAAAACACATCCAACACGCATCCAACATGTGGCTGCTTGTTTGCATGCATTTTTGCTGCAGCAGGATGCAGGATACAATTCATTGGGGGGAAAAATAAGACATCCCCTGAAAATAAGATATAGCACACCTTTGGGAGCAAAAATTAATATAAGACGCTGTCTTATTTTCGGGGAAACACGGTATACAAAGAACTGTAAGGGAAGTTAATGTAAATGTAAGTTGAGGAAGTATCTTCTGCCTTCTTATGAAAATGTTAGGAGTCATCTTCTGTCTGACTCAACTTTCATGTAGTAAAGAACATAAGAAGAGCCATGCTGAATCGGGCCAAAGCCCATCCAGTCCAGCATTCTGTCACACAGTAGCCCACCAATTGTACATGGAGATCTTGAGCAGAAAGAGAAGGCAAACCTATCCCTTTCCCTTGACTCCCAACAAGGGAATCCTGCCTGATTCAACCAACATAGAGGCGGCATGGGTTTTTTAGAGACCCATAGAGGTAAACATGGGTCTCTTGCTTGCATTTGGCTCTGGCCTTTTTTGGCCTTCAGGCTAAGTCCTGACTTCTCTCCCAGGTCCTAAGGCTGGTAGGTTGACAGTTGACGTGGATTGTTTGGTAGGTGGATGTGAGTTATATCAGCACCTTATCAGAGCTTGCATTTGTGGAAACTAGTCTGTTTGTGCCCAAGCAGCAAACCAGTCCAGCCAGCCCACCAACCCAACCAGCCAGCCAGCCACAGACCAGTAGAAATGGAGTTGAAGTCTTCAATGAAACACAGCAGCAGTAGGAAGTTGTGGAACAATATATTTACTTCTTTATACTACTACTACTACTACCACTGTCTATACTATTCATACAATAAACTAGTATCTTACTAGTACTTTGCTACAACCATTTTAGTTCAATAACTCACAGGAACCAACTTTTTCAGCGTTATAGCTTCTTCAAAGCATACCTCCACGAACAGCAACAGCACACAACTAACACAACACAACAGCACACAATTAACAGTGAATAGACAGAGAAAGAGCAGGGAGCTCTTGCCTAGTTAAATACTTTTTATGTGGTTGGTGCTCTTGCCTAGTTAAATACTTTTTACATAATTGCTAGGTTGCTCAACTGCCTCTGAATGACTCAGCATTCTTAACTGAGCCCTACTTTCTGCATTATGATATTACCTGTTGTGGTTAGCTCTGGCCCAGCTCCTGCCCCAAGCAATGTGGATGTGGATGTGGGGGAGACATCCACATGGCGTAGGGCTGTTTTGCTTCCAGTAGAATATGTCTCCTCTGACCAAGGAAGCGTGAGTGACAGGGAAGAGGGGAGTTTGGCAGACAGCCCAGGAGGAGATCAATCATCTGTATCATCCCTGGATTCTGAACAAGAATTAATGACATATCCACGCATGCGTAGAGTGATGCATAGGAGACAACAACTGAAGAATTGTTACAAGAGAAAATGAGGCCACCTGTGGTTGGGTAGGGCTGCTGTAATTAGTGCTACAGATAAAAGTGCAGCCTGGTGTGTTAGCCTCGTGGCAGTTTATCTGATTCATTGTTTCGTCAAGATCGTGGTTTTTTGCTGTTCAGGATTGTGTGTGTGGACTCTCTGGACTTTAGAATTGGACTCAATTTCCCAGTTATTGGGTGAGCAATTGGATTGCATTTCACCTGTGCCTTGTGTGTACCAGAAAATCCCTTTGACATTTAAAAAGGGAGCTGTTTCTGTTTTTCTGTTTATAAAAACTTTTGGGTTTTCCTTTTATCGTGTGGTGTGTGCCGGCAGAACATTACCTAGGGATTTTTAATTCCTGACACACCTCAGCCTAATTTATTCTTTTAAACAGTTGTATTGTATTTTTGTTTGCCACTCAGCTATTTTTGATAAACAGGTGCCTGTATAAATGTATTTAATAAATAAATGAACTTGCTTCTCACTGGACTATTCTTGTAAATAAAACCCCCTAACTTTGTTCTATTGTAGATCGCAGCTGAAATTTGCTTTGAAAGATAATACTTCAAGCTTGGTGAGTTCTTTGTTGATATCAATAGAAGACTTTTGACTGCAGCTCATCCTGAGAAAAGAACACGTCTAACTCTCTTTCTCTGTTTTGTAGGGTGACAGTAAGTCTCAGGGCCGGAGACATCTCTCAGCCAAGGAGAGGAGGTGAGGAGGCCTAGATAGGACATTTAGATGAGTGTTTCTCAGTCTTGGCGGTTTAAGATGTATGGACTTCAACTCCCAGAATTCCTTAGCCAGCAAGGGAGTTGAAGACCATACATCTTAAAGTTGCCACAGTTGAGATATACTGATTTACATGTAGCTTTAAGCGACAGTTTGGCAACTGTTTGGGTAGTTACAGCTCGGAGAGGGGCGGCATACAAATCTAAATAATAAATAAATAAAATAAATAAATATTACAAGATGCATTTTTAGTCCTAAATGACCCCTTAGATTCCATTGACCTTCTCAAAGAGGTTTATGTACTTTGTTTGTTTGTTTGTTTGTTTGTTTGTTTGTTTTATTTATTTATTTATTTATTTATTTATTTATTTATTAGATTTGTATGCCGCCCCTCTCCATAGACTCGGGGCGGCTCACAACACAATAAAACAGTTCATGACAAATCTAATAATTTACAATTTAAAATATTTTTCAAAACCCAACATACCATACATAAATTATATAGGCCCGGGGGAAATATCTCAGTTCCCCCATGCCTGATGACAAAGGTGAGTTTTGAGGAGCTTACGAAAGGCAAGGAGGGTAGGGGCAGTTCTAATCTCTGGGGGGAGCTGGTTCCAGAGAGTCGGGGCCGCCACAGAGAAGGCTCTTCCCCTGAGGCCCGCCAACCGACATTGTTTAGTTGACGGGACCCGGAGAAGGCCCACTCTGTGGGACCTAATCGGTCGCTGGGATTCGTGCAGTAGAAGGCGGTCTCGGAGATATTCTGGTCCGATGCCATGAAGGGCTTTATAGGTCATAACCAACACTTTGAATTGTGACCGGAAATTGATCAGCAACCAATGCAGACTGCGGAGTGTTGGAGTAATATGGGCATACTTAGAGAAGCCCATGATTGCTCTCGCAGCTGCATTCTGCATGATATGAAGTTTCCGAACACTTTTCAAAGGTAGCCCCATGTAGAGAGCATTACAGTAGTCGAACCTCGAGGTGATGAGGGCATGAGTGACTGTGAGCAGTGAGTCCCGGTCCAAATAGGGCCGCAACTGATCACCAGGTTTCTCACAAGCAAAAAGGTTGCTTCAGGATTCCATACTACAGTTCCATACTACTCCATCGTCCAGTTTCTATAGTATCTAGTTATGTTGCATAACAGTTTTTGTGGCTGCTGTTGCCAGCCGGATACCTTTTTCTTTCCCTCTCTTCTAAGACTTGGGGTATCCTTGATATTTTGAAATAAAATTAGCTAGCTGGCAGAAATTGTATGGAATTCTGCTTTCTCTTAGAGAACTGAAGAAAAAGAAGCCACCAAGCGACCCGGATGATTCTGATCTTCCAAAAGGGAAGGATGAAGATAACTCTCCTCAGCTCCAGCTTTCTCCCAACGATTGTAAAAGTGCTGGCACGCAGCAACCTGTGAAGAGGAGACAAAAGGTAAGCTAAACTGTGTGCACGTTGGGTACTCCTCAGGTAACCTTGTAAGTCAGGTGGGTAAAACTAGAGATTCTTGGAACACTGAGAGTTCAGCAAAAAACTATGACACGTGTCTACAATCCAACATCACCCAAATAGGATAGGAAATTCAGTTCAAAACAATTGTACCTCCTCTGGAAGGACTCAATTCAGGCTGTTTGGATTTTATGTCTGTTGGGTCCAAAAGTCTCTATTCCTCTTAATGCTGTAATTCTGGAGGGTCACCTGGTCTTTCACCTGAATGTTTCAGCTATCACTGTGCCCTTAACCCTTCTAAGTAATCTGTAGATGCAGGCAAATCGTGCCTGTTTCCAGCCTGCCTGAAAAACCAAGATTGAGTCCTTCTTCGGGGCTTAAACCTCTTTCCGAACGTCTGCATTTCACAATGAGAGGACCATTGTAGATTAAAATTAGAATTATTTTATTGGCCAAGTGTGATTAGACACACAAGGAATTTGTCTTGGTGCAGATGCTCTCAGTGTACATAAAAGAAAATATACATTTGTCAAGAATCACTTAATGATTGTCATAGGGGTCAAATAAGCAATGGAGAAACAATATTAATAAAAATCTTAAGGATACAAGCAATAAGTTACAGTCATACAGTCATAAGTGGGAAGAAATGAGTGATAGGAATGATGAGAAAAAACTAGTAGTAATAGTAGTGCAGACATAGTAAATAGTTTGACAGTGCTGAGGGAATTATTTGTTTAGCAGAGTGATGGCGTTCGGGGGAAAACTCTTCTTGTGTCTAGTTGTTTTGGTGTGTAGTGCTGTGTAGCGACGTTTTGAGGGTAGGAGTTGAAACAGTTTATGTCACAAATACAGAAGGGTATATTATCTGTGGATTATTGGCTCTGTTAAAAAGTGCTATTCCTAACATGTTGTAAGCCACCCTGAGTCTAAGGAGAAGGGCAGCATAAAAATTGAATGAATGAATGAATGAATGAATGAATGAATATATGAATGAATGAATGAATGAATGAATGAATGAATAAATAAATAAATAAATAATTATTGTGGTCGAAGAGTAACGTGTCAGGTTAAGAAAGGCAGTTTGCGGTGAGGCTTTTCAATTTCACTCCCCTCTGTTTTTTCCCCCCACAGAACAAGCTGAAAAAAATCAAGGAGAAATACAAGGATCAGGATGACGAGGACCGGGAGCTGATCATGAAGCTTTTGGGAGTAAGGCAAAAATAGAGTTGACTCTTCTCTTCCCCCCACCAGCTCCCCTTTCAATATCGTGTGAAATTTGTCTTCTGATTTTTCTCTTCCAAATCCAGTCTGCAGGGTCCAACAAGGAAGAGAAATCCAAGAAAACCAAAAAAGGAAAAACGAATCAAGAATCCGCCAAGAAACAGGCCCAGAGACAGAGGAGAGACCAGAAGCCTGGCCAGGGCGTCAGGATAGAAGAATTAACCCCTGTGTTAGAGGGTGCTTCTTTGGAGGAACATCTGGACGACAAGGTAGGAAGATTACTAAAGCAATTACAGGTGCTTAAATCTTACTTTAAGATTGAATGGAGTCCCGCAGGTTGTGTTTCTTCCTTTCTCTGTCTTGGCTCAAGTTTGATGTTTTGTTTTCTTTGACTCTTCCAGGAGGAGCAGGACCAAGAGCAAAACATAAATGAGGTAAATTTGAGCTGCCTTTTTATTTATTTATTTATTTAGCGGGGGCGGTGGTGGTGGTAAAGACTTTGAAAATCCTCATTGATTTCTTTATTTGATGGGAAGTGATAATGTTTTGTGATAAATTTTCTGTTTTTCTGATAACTTTCCCCTCTCCTAGTTGATAATACCTTGTTTACCCTAAAAAGTTGTAGAAAAGGTAGATAGAGAAAAAATATTTTCTCTAACACACAATACTAGGGCAAGGGGACACTCCCTAAAGCTCATAGATAAGAAAGTGAGGACAAATAAAGGGAAATATTTCTTCACCCAGAGGGTTGTTGGTTTATGGAATTGAAGAGGTTGTGACAGCTGTCAGCCTGGATAGCTTCAAGGCAGGATTAGACAGATTCATGGATGCCAAGCGTATTGGTGGTTATTGAAATGGATGTCCATGTGCTGCCTCTATGTTGTTTGAGGCAGGCAGGATTCTCTTGAGTACCATTTGTTGGGGGTCAGGGGAAAGGGTGGGTTTTGCCTTCAAGATCCTCATGGACAATTGGTGGGTTACTGTGTGACGCAGAATGCTGGACTGGATGGGCTTTGGCCTGATTCAGCATGGCTCTTCTTGTTCTTATGACTCACCAGTGTCCAATTATAACCACTTTGCAGTCCAATCAGTTACAAAATTGACAGATAACAACACCACTTTGCAAAATAACTACACCCTGTTGTAGTGAGAGCAGCTGAACATCCATGGTCAGTCTCCACTCTGTATGATTTCACCGTGTTCATTCTTTGCTGCATCCAGGAAGGGATGGCTCTGTTTGATTCTTTGACTGGGCAGCCTCACCAGGAAGACATCCTCCTCTTTGCCGTTCCAGTCTGTGCTCCTTATACTGCCATGGCCGGTTACAAGTGAGTGTCATCAAATATTGGCATGGATATACCTGTCCAGAGAAAACTATCTTCCTATTAAAACCATGCTTGTTTTTCTTTTCTTTTTAAAAGATATAAAGTCAAGCTGACTCCAGGCACTCAAAAGAAAGGGAAAGGTAAAATATATTCCTTCTTGTGTGCTTTTCAGCCATTTGTCCTATCTGTTGTACTAAAACTCTCATTCTCTCATATCCTTTTATTAGATGAAAGTGTTTGCAGGACAATATTTTTTCACTCAGGTACCTCAAATGGGCTCACTTATAGATTGCGTCAAAAATCTGGAACCCTGTGTCCCATGTTTGATGGCCTATAAATTATCATAAAGGGTTTTTTTAGGACATAATGCAAAATGTCATAAAATATTCTCCGTGGTCAACCCTATTGCTATACAGTTCAACGTAGATTGAACTTTGAAAACAGATAGGTCTCTGATTATCTTCCTGAAATTTTAAGAAGTTTTCAAGTGCTTTATAGTCTCTGCCATGGGCAACCTGATAAGAAAATACCTTTGAAACAAAGATCGAGTGGATCACATGTACATTGGCTGGTTACCATATTTTTCGTAGTATAAGATGCACCTTAGTTTTGGGGGAGGAAACAATGGGGAGGGGGAAAATTCTGCCTCTGCCTCCCAGCAATTTGCCTCCCAGCAAACAGTAAGGATGATATATATTGTTTGCTGTGTATTTCTGTGCATAAGTTCCAGACCCATAGAAATAGCAAAGAATTGGAGAAATGTACATTATGGCAGTACAGTGGTACCTCATCTTACGAACGCCTCTTCTAACGAACTTTTCAAGATACGAACCCGGTGTTTAAGATTTTGTTGCCTCTTCTTCCGAACTATCTTCACCTTACGAACCCAAGCCGCTGCTGCTGGGATGAAGGGGTTTTTTCCCCCCTTTTTTTGAAGAAAGAAAAGGGAGGGGCGGCTTGGAGGGGGAAAGACTTTGCAGAGAACAGCAAAGGTTGTCTTTTGAAGGAAGAAAAGGGAGGGACGGCTTGGAGGGGGAAAGACTTTGCATTAACAAAAGTAGGAGAAGAGGGTGCTTGCAGGCACTGAGTGTCGTTTGAAGAAGAGGGAGGGGCGGCTTGGAGGGGGAAAGACTTTGCAGAGAACAGCGTGCTTGCAGAGGCACTGAAAGAGTGTCTTTTGAAGAAAGAAAAGGGAGGGGCACCCCCCTTGCCTTTCTTCCTTCCCACTCACCCTTTAGTCTAGCCTTGCTTCTTCCACCCGC
Source organism: Erythrolamprus reginae (assembly GCF_031021105.1). Classification (NCBI taxonomy): domain Eukaryota; kingdom Metazoa; phylum Chordata; class Lepidosauria; order Squamata; family Dipsadidae; genus Erythrolamprus; species Erythrolamprus reginae. Next base: position 34,324,424 of record NC_091950.1, on the reverse strand, counting down.
CCCCTTTAGCTGCTCCTCCCTGCCCTCTGTTCACCTCCCTTCTAAAGTTTGGGATTTTCCTGAAGGATTTGCACGCATTATTTGCTTTTACATTGATCCCTATGGGAAACATTGCTTCGTCTTATGAACTGTATAACTAATGCTAGAAAGTTTTCTTAAACGTAGTCACACTGACTCCTCCCAATTATTTAAAAGGTTCTTCTCCAAATATGACTAAGTCAGAGTTTAATTCAGCTGCTTTATCTTAATGCTAAAACAGGACACTGTTACATTTCAGACTATACTTGTACAGATGCTGTTAAAATTGAATAACTATACTTCCTTTCTGGAAATATCATTATTCTCTGCTATTTAAAACAAGATACAAAAGCACCGGGCCTCTTCAGATCAAGCATTTATTTTAAATATCTTCATTTTATTAAGTGTCCAGAACAATAATAAAGCAGTCTTTAAAAAATAAGTCTAATAATTTGAACATTCTACGGATGTTTATAGCCATTGACTTATCCCCTTGTATCCAGTTTCAGCAGATTAATTAGCACAAGAAGATAAAATTCTACCTCTGCCTCTCCCTCCCAGCATTTTGCCTCCTTGCAGCATTAGTTTCACTTTTGAAAATGAAACTATACAGCTGCAGCTTCAATCAACTGAGGGTCGGGGAAGCTGATAATCAGTTTCTTGGCTTAACAGGCTCTATTCTGTTTGCTGCAAGGAGGTAAATTGCTGGGGAGCAGAGGCCAAAGGATGGGGCTACATTCGGTGTATAAGATGCACCCAAGTTTTCACCCTCTTTTGGGGGGGTGGGGTGTAAAAAAATCTTATACTCTGAAAGATATGGTAATTATTAAAGCCCTTTAATAGAAGTGTTGATCAGCAAATGTTTACTTTAGTTTGTCCATTTATAATCTGCTTTCACACATATTCTCTGCTCCTTATTGTCCTATTGGCAGTATCTCCTTTCCTGTTAAATTCTGTTTTATTTATATGCATAAGTACAACCTTTTTTCATTTAAAAAAAATGAAAACTGCTTTCCCCCAAGATGCTTCTGATGCTGTCTCTGAGCTGAGAAGGTACAGAAAACCTATGGGGATGTTTGTAAGAATTCCCCAAAAGAGATGAACTGCTTATACTTCATCTGCCTTGTGTTGTTTTGTGTCATAACAGCTGCAAAGACTGCTTTGCATAATTTTATGCAGTCCAAGGAATCAACTACAAGGGAGAAGGATCTCTTCCGCAGTGTAAAGGTAAAACCTTGATTTTGCAGGCCTGGTGCTAATCTTGTGTGAGAGCGGGCAATATTTGCTTTTAAAGTGAGTGTTGTGGAAACAAAAAGAAAGAAAAAATTGTTGTAAACTCCATGCGAAACTAAAATACATAGACTCTTTGTCTTTTTAAAGTTGAAAAATAGGGGATGGATTGCAAAGTGTTTAACTCCAAATTCCTATGATACAAAATTCGATTTCTAGCTAATAATATTTTGGGATCGAGTGTGAGTGGCGGGCTGATAAAACTAGTCCATCCCTTCTGAGAATACAATTTATATCTCAGAAGTTTCTTCATAGGGAAAAAAAAAGTTATGCAAGATTGTTTTTGAAAACTACAGTTGGGATTGGCAATAAGGAAGAGATCCTACCCATCTTAGAACGTTAACTGGATCTCATGTTCCACTAGGAGCACACAGAAGTGCTTCATTTGAGACCAACAGTAGAGATATATTTAGATATTGCTCTTTATGGATTAGGAAATCCACAGTAACCTACCAGATTAAGAAGTTTCATGGTCAAAAGGCCTGTAGTTTTAAATTCCTTAAAAACTATAAAACTATTTAAAAATAGTTTATCTGGTATTTGCTGATTGTTTTAGCACTTAGCTTTCCTACTGGTTGAAAAATGACTTAACAGTACTGTAAGAATACAGTAGTCCCTCACTATACCGCGCTTCACCTACTGCGGCTTCACTTCATCGCGGGGTTTCTGAGGAAGTCGATCGGCAGATTTAAACAGCCCACCGAACTCGATCGGCAGCTTTTTCAAAAAAAAAAAATCTAAAATTGTAAATACTGTACTTAAATACTGTATCTAAAATAAATACTGTATGGGAAGGGTTTATAAACACTTAAAACAATGAAAACTTACCAAACAATTACAATATAAATACTTAAATAAGTACTATCAGTCGATAAATTCCCCATCGCGGATTTCACCTATCGCAGCCAGGTCTGGAACGTAACACCAGCGATAGGTGAGGGACTACCGTATAGCTAATCAAGAGTGACATGTGATTCTTTTTGCATAGGATACTGACCTATCCAGAAATATCCCAGGCAAAGTGAAGGTGTCAGCCCCTAACCTTCAACATTTGAAAAAGAAATGATATGAACTATGGAGAACTTCACAAGTTTGCACTTTGGGATTGTGTTGCCTAATGACAGGAGCAATGACAGGATATGTCATCGCTGGAGCACCTTTTGATTTTGTTAATAAAATCCACTACTGATAAAATGATCTCAATTGCTGTGCTTTTCCTCTCTCCCGGGTCTTAAGGTAACTTCATCTTCTTCCTAGAAAGTAGATTTATATTGGAAAGCACTTTTGATCCAGCCTGGTACAATGTTTGATTCATTGTGACCAACTGGGCTGTGTTTCACATTTCATATTTGTACTCTTTTGCTACGGCATAGAACTGATTTTATTTTCATTGCATCTTCTTTTGCTAGATTGTCTTTACATGATCATCTTTATTATGTTAGAAAGCAGCCTCCAAACTTTTGGCCACTAGGGACCAGTTCCGTAAACAGTGATTTTTCCATGGACCGGAGATTGGGGCCCCCCATATTAGAAGACTCTGGATAATTTGAAAAAATTGACATGAAACAGGATAATGCATTTAATACATGTTTAAAAGGAAATAATTAATTACTGACTTAGCTTTCATAAAATTGATAAAATTTAACCACCATTCTCAAGAAGTCCTGTTCCAGAATATGCTTTTCAGTATTAGAGGCACTAGATGCCAAAATGTAATGTTTACCCTTTCTCAGAAATCAGGAGTAATAGAAACAGCTAATTTTTAATTTTGCATGTAAGGCAATGCTGTGTTGAAGATTCCTGACTCTAGATTGAAGAAATATGGGGTTGTGCAATATGGAATGAAATGCAATCTTACACAAGGCTTCTTGTGTAGGAGAAAAAGTGAGTGTCTCCACAGTTGCATTAAATAGTAACATTTATTGCAACCAAATTTTACATAAAAATAGGTTCTCTTTCTAAGCTATTGACATGCAATGAAAAGATATGAAAGCAGCATGGCCACTAATTACAACACAGGAACATTTAATCTATACAAATTTCGTTTTGTCGTTCAGGGATATTAAAATTATTACATCTTGTTATAGAAAGGCCATCTATATATACAGTATGACCAGTGAAGATTCTCCCTATGATCCAGATGTGTTGTTACTACCAAAACGCTGGTTGAGTCTGTGGAGCAGGTGCTTGGGAAGGCAGTGCCAGGAACTGGACAGGATTTCTTTAAAGCACATAACAGTCTCTAAACACAATCTGGAGGGGGAAGTAAAGAAAAAGAAACTTAGAATTTCAGACAAATTGTTGTTTTTCTGTTTCCTACTTAACAGCATACAAATGCAGGATCAAGTGTGATAAGAACGTGATGGACATCTATCCATTTCTATTGAATTTTCTTGTATTTGAAGGTTTCTTAAGGCAACAGATAAAAGTAATCTTAGACCTAATAAAGCACAGCATCTACTCAGCAGTCTGATTCATGAATTTGTAGAAGACACAAGTTTGAGGAAACTGGCCTAATACCGAAATAAATAGATCTCATAGTACAGATTTATATCTCCCCATTCTCATTTTGCATATTTATCAAAGAAAATAACATTGAAAGTTAATTAAAAATACCTTGCCAGGGATTTGGGTTGAAGAGAAAACACAAGTATCTCATTACTATGTTCCTGAAAGCAAAGAAACAATTAGAACTGAAATTTCATGACTGAGAAGCTCAATCTACAATTCACAAGGGAGAGAACAGAATGCTGAACCTGGATGAGAAATAAGAGTTTAAATCCTTGTCTAGCCTCTATATAGCTTCTCAAACAAGTCTACCTCACAAGGTGTGTGAAGACAATAAATCATGATGCTCAAACTTCCTGCACAAGAGGCAGAATTTTAAAAAGTGACTCAATGAAAAATTAGATTATTTACTGTAAATCACTGTGACTCAATAAATGAAAAATGCTAATGAGCAATGGTTATAGTCTTTGGAACTCACTTTCACATATACTGCAGTTCAGCCACCAGCTGCCAACCCTCCCAACATCAATTGGGTTGTATACGGAGATTTATTTCCATGATTTCTATAGCTAACAAGCAACACTTAACCTTTTGGGTAATGTGTCCTCTGTGCTTTCATGAAAAACAAATACAGTATCAGCAAGATAGTCTAGGACAGAGATCTTTGATTTGCATGAAAGAACATTAACCCTGCTGTTCTGTTCGGGTCGTATGTGACCCGAAGCCAATGCATATCTGAAACTTGAAATTTCATGACTTTTCATCATTTCAGGGGTTGTCTATGAGAATTTTTTTTGGGGGGTGGGGGGTTTCTTTCTTGCTGAAAAACAAAAAGTCACACTTCTTCTGTTCCCGGGTCACCCTGACCCGGACCGAAAACTCTTCATTTGAAGTGCTTATGTTTGGTCAATTTGAATACTTTTTTCACTTGGAAAGTAGTCTGAACATTTCTGCACACAATGATATGAAAATTGAAATGAAAAAAGTAATTCTTATTGGTTTATTTTGCTGATAGAATGCATGCCCCCCCCCCCATTTTTGTGAAATCTTTTTCAATTTATGGATAGTTTTGCTTGCAAAATGTGTTCAATTTTACTAAAGTTGGTGTGGGATTGGTAGTTTGAACATTTCTGAATATAAGAAAAATATAAATGAACTGAAATAAATATTTCTTATTGGTTGTTTACAATCATAAATAAGCCCTCCCCCCCCCCCCTTGGCTGCTTGCAAACATTCTCACTTTATATTTACGCAGGCTTCAAATCCGAAATATTTTTAATATCTTATGCATTCATTTACTCATTTTAATATGGCTGATCATCATAAAAATATTTGTGGGGGTGGGGGGAAAATTTTCTGGGCAAAAAAAAAAATCACGTTGACTCTGTTTCGGGTCATATAGACCCGGACCAAAATGATTTTTTTTAGGTACAGTGGTACCTCAAGATATGAACCCCTCGTCTTACGAACAACTCGTGATACGAACCTGGGTTTCGGAAAATTTTTGCCTCTTCTTACGAACTTTCTTCGAGTTACGAACCGGCGTTTGGAGACTGCTGGGAAGCCGCGCGGCTGTTTTAAAAGGTGACAGCCGGGCGGCGGGGCTTCCCAGAAGCCTCCCGAACGCCGGTTCGTAACTCGAACAAAGTTCTTAAGAAGAGGCAAAATTTTGCTGAACCCCGGGTTCGGTTCGGGAGGTTGCTGGCAAGCCCCCCAGGCCGGCTGCGACCTTTTAAAACACCCGCGCCGCTTCGCAGCTGTCTCCCGAAGCCGAAGCCGGAAGTTCGGCTTTAGCGTTCGGCTTCAGGAGACAGCTGCGAAGCGGCGCGGGTGTTTTAAAAGGTCGCAGGCGGCCTGGGGGGCTTGCCAGCACCCCCCCCCCCGAACCGAACCCGGGGTTCAGCAAAATTTTGCCTCTTCTTACGAACTTTGTTCGAGTTACGAACCATATTGTTTTATACTCGGGTATAAGCCTACGCGAGTATAAGCCTATTTGAGTATAAGCATGGGGGCCCATTTATGAGCAAAATAAACCAATAAGGATCATTTTTTTCAGTTCAATTTTCATATCATTATGTTCAGAAATGTTCAAGCTACCAATCCCACACCAACTTTAGTAAAATAGAATGCATTTTGCAGGCAAAATTAGCAATAAACCTAAAAAGAATTCACAAAAACGGGGGGGGGAGGCACATTTATGTGCAAAATAAACCAATAAGGATTATTTTTTTCTGTTCAATTTTCATTCCATTGTGTGCAGAAATGTTCAAACTTGTTTCCAGGTGAAAAAAGCTTTCAAAAAGACCAAATATAAGTACCTAAAATGATCAATTTGCAGTCCAGGTCAAATAGACCCAGAAACATAAGATTAGGGAGTTTTTTTCGAACAGAACAGCAGGGTTTTAATGGGAGGAAATAGCCATGCGAACACAACTCAGTATCGAACAATTTATGAATGCAATGAAATAGAATAGCTTTATTGTTACTCTGAATGTATGCTAATTTCACTGAATACAGAAAAGATCACCGCCTCCAATATAAACTCAGTAAACATGACAAAATAAGTAAGTAAAAAAATTATGCATATACCCACATATATGACACAGAGAAACAACAGAATCTACTAAAAAAAAGACTGTCAATTAAGTAACTTCAGGAAGTCATCCCACTTGAACCTAATCCCCATATGCTAAATAAATTGCTGGTTGAATTTAAACTATCCCTTTGGGGTTACAAAAGTGCTGCCCTTTGCTGCTCTTATGATTGCACTGCTAGATGAAAATAAATGGGCAGGTTGCCCTAAACCCAGGCCTGAATGCACTGCAACAGATCGGTGGAATCATGCCTTAGTAAAAATGGACCAGAGAATTGCATATACAGTGAACCCTCGATCATCGCGAGGGTTCCGTTCCAGGACCCCACGCGATGATCGATTTTTAGCGAAGTAGCGGTGCGGAAGTAAAAACACCATCTGCGCGTGCGCAGATGGTGTTTTTGCTTCCACTACCGCCCGCCCTTCGCCCGCCCACCCCGTTGCTCGCGCCCGCCCACCCCGTTGCTCACGCTGTTGCTGGGGCCGCTTCCCAGCTGGGGAGCCGAGCTAGGGAGTCCCCACCGCGCGCGCGTTGCTGGGGAAAGCGCGCGCGCTTGGGGAATCCCTAGCTCCGCTTCCCAGCTGGGGAGCCGAGCTAGGTGGTCCCCACCGCGCGCGCGTTGCTGGGGAAAGCGCGCGCGCTTGGGGAATCCCTAGCTCCGCTCCCCAGCTGGGGAGCCGAGCTAGGGAGTCCCCACCGCGCGCGCGTTGCTGGGGAAAGCGCGCCTAGGGATTCCCCAAGCGCGCGCGCTTTCCCCAGCAACGCGCACGCGGTGGGGACTCCCTAGCTCGGCTCCCCAGCTGGGAAGCGGAGCTAGGGATTCCCCAAGCGCGCGCGCTTTCCCCAGCAACGCGCGCGCGGTGGGGACTCCCTAGCTCGGCTCCCCAGCTGGGGAGCGGAGCTGCGATGTCCCCAAGCGTGCGGGCATCGCCCGCCCGCCCACGCTGTTGCTGGGGCCGCTTCCGGGTTGAAAACTCGCGAAATAGCCCTTTCGCGATCCTTGAGGACGCGAAACTCGAGGGTTCACTGTACAGTGATACCTCGTCTTACGAACCCCTTGTCATACGAACTTTTCGAGATACGAACCCGGGGTTTAAGATATTTTTTGCCTCTTCTTCCAAACTATTTCACCTTACGAACCCGCTGCCATCATCGCCAAAATGCCCCGCCTCCGGACTTCCGTTGCTAGCGAAGCGTGAAAACGGGCACTTCGGCTGGCAATGGAAGTCTGGAGGCGGGGCATTCTGGCGATTCAATGCTGCAATTTCACTGAGGCTTCCTTCGCTGGGAAACCCCACCTCCAGACTTCCGCTGCTAGCGAAGCGCCCGTTTTTGCGATGCTGGGATTCTCCTGCTGGGATTCCCCTGCAGCATCGCAAAAACGCAGAAGTCCGGAGGTGGGGTTTCCCAGTGAGGGGAGCCTCAGGGGAATCCCACCAGCGCGAAAATGGGCACTTCAGCTGGCAAAAGGGGTGAATTTTGGGATTGCACGCATTAATCGCTTTTCCATTGATTCCTATGGGAAACATTGTTTTGTCTTGCGAACTTTTCAAATTATGAACCTCGTCCTGGACCCAATTAAGTTTGTAAGAGGAGGTATCACTGTACTGCTTTTCTTACCAGCTGCTTTGAGCTCAAAACTCAGTCAAAGTCAGTGAACTGAGAAAAAAAATCCACATAGACCTGATAAAAGAACTTACTGCTTTGTGATGGGCAAGTAAATTGCTGGCACAGCCCCCAAAGACGATCACTTCTCCCTCATCGCTTGAACAGGCAGTGTGCCAGAGTCTGTAGATAGAACATTTGCACTATTGAGAATGCAACAGGACAAAGGAGCCAAGGGCACAAGAAACTGTGAGAATATTCACAAATCACAGCAGTAACTATGGCTTCAGTTGCATGCTACAAGCTAAATAAACATTGGATGTGGGTGGGGTACATCAGCCCATCAAGTATACACTGATAGCAACTGGAATCTACTGTATTACTGTATTTTTCAGACTATAAGGTGCACTTCTCACCCTAAAAAAGTGGGTGGAAATGTCTGTGCATCTTATAGACCAAATAAGGCCCTGCTTTTGGCCTCCCAACCCCCACCCCGTGCGTCCTGTTTTTAAAAAAAACTGGAATGTGTGAAGGTTTTGGGAAGCCTGCAGAGTGTTCTTGGCGACTGGGGAGGGCAAAAACGGGACACATGGGGGGAAGGAGGTTTCAGGAGGCCAAAAATGTGTTTTTTTGTGAAAAAGTATCCCTTTTTGGGGAAAACGGGCTTGGGAGGCCTGCAGAGTGCTCCTGGGGGTGGGAAGGGAAAAACCTGTATGCGCAGAAGGTTTGGGAGGCTTACAATGTGCTTCTGGGGACTGGGGAAGCCAAAAATGGGATGGTCAGGGTGGCAAAATTAAAAGACAAAACAAAATGTTTCTCTGAGGGTTAATATACTGCAGTGTTTTTCAAACTTGCCAACTTTAAAATACGTGGCCTTCAACTCCAAGAATTCTCAGGCCACACAATAACTTAAATTTGAAAAAACACCGCTGTACTATAACAACTTCTTATTGACTGAAAGCAAGATGCATGACAGTTGGACATATGAAGCTGTAGTAAATTTGGGATGAAGAAATGCAATGCAGTTCTTGTGCTACTGTCTTACCGGGGTTTCTCTAAATAGTTGTGTTCAAACTGTATCCATTCATTTTTACTGATGCAATAGATCCAGGCGTCACCTGCAATGCAAAGAGACTTTTAACTGAGGAGGCATGTATTCAATGCTTCCCAAAGGAACTAGGTTGGGTCACAAGATGGTCCAAAGTACAGACTTAGAGGCATCACCTGAGGCTCTGGGCTCCCATGGGAAGACCTACCGCTGCTAGCACAGGGCTCAAAGGCTACATATTTGAAGGCCAAACCACAAGATGCCCCACATAGCTATATTCTTTGTTACAATTTTTTTAAAAAAAAAAAGGCTCGTCAATTTAATTTATTTCTTAAGTAATTTGGAATCTCCCTCCCTGGCAAAGAAATTACCATGAAATCATCCTCCTCTTTTAATGCCCCCATAATCCCTTGCCGGGTAGAGTCTGGACAACTGAATGGAGCTGAGTGTTTACTGGCTAGATGTCCTTCCTGTTGCCAATGCTGAGGGTTTTTTTCCCCCCCAGCAGATAATATTCTCAGTGTGTCCAGAGAGAGAAATATCTGTCTTTACTTAGGATCGAACTCACAGCCTCCTGGGTGTGAGTTGAGAGCTCTACCTCTAGGACCCCACACCACTCATGAAATGGTAGAGATATTTCCAGACCCTATTTCATAAATACACTGTAATTTTTGTAATTAGAGAAAAATAGAACTACATTATTATTATTATTATTATTATTATTATTATTATTATTATTATTATTATTAATTAGATTTGTATGCTGCCCCTCTCCGAAGACTCGGGGTGGCTCACAGCAGTAATAAAAACAATATAGTAGTGGCACAAATCTAATATTAAAAAAACATATAAAACCCTATCATTTTTTAAAAAAAAACCAAACAGCACATTCATAGCAAACATAAAGTATAAAAAAAGCCTGGGGGAAAGGTGTCTCAACTCCCCCATGCCTGGTGGTATAAGTGAGTCTTGAGTAGTTTACAAAAGACAGGGAGGGTGGGGGCAATTCTAATCTACATCCAACAAGAGGCCAAATATTTATTACATGTAACACAACTAGAGCATGCTCTGCCCTTCTTGGTGATATTAAATCACTTCAGAGTTTTGCTTTTGTTTATACATATAGTTGTCGAATTACAACAGTTTGTTCAGTGACTGTCTAAAGCTACAACAGTATTGAAAAAAGTGACACGATCGTTTTTCACACTTACAACAATTTAGCATCCCCCCCATGGTCACGTGATCAAAATTTGGACACTTGCCCATTGGTTCATATTTATGATGGCTGTGGTGTCCCAGGATCATGTGATCACCATTTGGGATCTTTTGACCAGCAGAGTCAATGGGGAAGCCAGATTCACTTAACAACCGAGTTACTGACTTGACAACTGCAATTATTCACTCAAGTGTCGCAAGAGAAGTTATAATATTAATACTGTAATAATAATAATTTATTAGATTTGTATGCCGCCCTTCTCCGAGGGGCGGCATACAATGGGTGGGGGGTCACTTAACAAAGCAACATAAATTTTGGGCTCAGTTGTGGTTGTAAATTGAGGACTACCTGTATAAACAAAAACTACTGTGCAAAGTGTGACAATTCAATTCAATTTACTAGATTTGTATGCCGCCCCTCTCCGAGACTGATGCTGATTAAAGAAACATCCCATACATTTATTGGATTATACTACCCCTCATTTAAAGGTGCTTGTGAAAGGAGTGATATGATAGCCTAGAGGTGGATTATAGGGGCTTTAAAAGATGATGAATGATTTAAAGGGGCTTGTGAAATCATCAGATGGAAGCAAAAATAAACCCAAGGCACAGGATTAAGGATTCTTCTCCCACAAAACTGATAATCCCAGAAATTGAATGGTATCTACGCTTCTAAAATTTACTTACTGAGTGGCTGCTTGTCAGTTGTGAAACCACCAAAGAGGAAGAGATGATCCGAGGAAATGGTGGTTAAAGAATGCCAAGATCGTCCAACAGGGCAAATGCCCTGCACAACTCTGTGGAGGGGAGAGAAGAACACACCAATAAAGAAAACCAAGGCTCACACGGGCAGAAACGTCTACCCTGGATGTAAAATTGTAAACTGTCTCAAAGGTACTTTTTATTTTGAGGGCAACTGAACTTTCTCATTTTTCTTTAAGACATTTTGCTTCTCTTCCAAGTTCCAACTAACAAAAAATCAGAAAGTCCAGTTGCCTTTTTTGAAAAAAAAAAAAAGCCACCCACTTTTGGGACAACCGTGATCTGGATGATTGACAACCTCTATAGACAAAACTGTAAAGATTTTGTGAGCAGTGGATAAAAATACAGAACTTTATATAGAGATCTACAGACTGAGAGAGAGATCTGTCAAGATAAAGGTAAGGAACACCTACATTGCAGAAATTCTTGAGACCCAAAGAGTTTTCTGGTGAACCACGTCGTTTGAAGAAAAGTCCATATGCTTTGATTCACCTAATACTAAGTGAAATACTGTAAATGGAGGGGTGAAATTAAGCAGCGTCTTATAGACTCTGTAGAACCGGCACCAGAAATTTTGAATAGTTCAGAGAACTAGCAAATACCACCTCTGGCTGGCCCCAGAATTGAGATGGGAATGGATATTTTTTAATATCATTCCCCCAGGAGTGGGGAGGGAATGGAGATTTTGAAATATCCTTCCCCTGCCACGCCCACAGAAGCAGTAGGGAAAAATTTTGAATTTCACCTGGAACCATTTTCAAGGGAAAAAATAACAGAAAATATTTCGTCGCAGCTTTCATCCCTAAAAAGTCGAATGTGAGAAATGGCCAAAACCTTAGAAATTACCTAGAAGCGCAGGATATACATTTTGTAAAATTAAACATTCCATGCTGAAAGGAAACACAATTATGGAGGAAAAGAACGACATACTTACATTTCCTGCCATTCCCATGTTTCCAGATTAAGGAAATAAAGATCATTCATTCTAGTATCCTGAGAAGAGAGGGAGAGACGTGGGCTTAGTGCAGTTGGTCCTCTGAGAGGAAACTGTACCTCCATTCTGCATTCCTACTCACTTGATATCTGCCTCCAAAGACATATCCTCTGTTTCCAACTGCAGCACAACCATGGGCTGCTCGGGGCGATGGTGATTTACCCTGGGTGGAGAATTCCAGAAAATATTATTCTGGTGGCAATTGAGAAAAGGGAATATTTATTTATTTATTTATTTATTTATTTGGATTTGTATGCCGCCCCTCTCCGGGGACTCGGGGCAGCTCACAACATATACAAAAACAGAAAACAATAGTAAACAATCCAATTAATTCATTTAAAAACAATTCTTTAAAAAATCTAATTTAAAAAAGCTATCACTACCATTCAACAATCATACTAAAAACATTCATTGGTCAGGGAGGACGATCTAAAAACCCCAGGCCTGGCGGCAAATATGAGTTTTTAAACTCTTTCAGAAGGCAAGGAGGGTGGGGGCAGTGCGAATCTCTGGGGAGAGCTGATTCCAGAGGGCCGGGGCCCCCTCAGAGAAGGCTCTTCCCCTAGGTCCCACCAGCCAGCTGTCAGGCCCAAGGTAAAAATGTGATTCAAAGGCTGGCCTGACACAGTAAAAGAAAAAAAATGTTTTTTTTTGAGAGAGAATATACCACGTAGCACACATTCTTTCACGCAGAATCTAAAGTAACTGAACACAGGAAGGAATTAGAAATCTCTGCATTGGATTTGTCCACATGATTGTCCTTGTGGGTGTGGGGATGGTAGATGAGCTTTTTGACCTGGATGTAATCTTAAGGGACCTTAAGTTGGAATGAAGCATGTTGAATCTAATTTGGCTCTGTTAATAAATATGACTCTACGCTAAAAGAAATAAGACGTGGAAGTTCATTTATTTTCTCAGATGTCTAAATTGTTCACCTGACACCGGCATTGTTTGGTCGATGGGACCCTAAGGAGACCAACTCCGTGGGACTTCACCGGCCGCTGGGATTCGTGCAGCAGAAGGCGGTCTCGCAGATAGTCTGGTCCTATGCCATGTAGGGCTTTATAGGTCATAACCAACACTTTGAATTGTGTCTGGAAACAAATTGGAAGCCAGTGCAGTCCACGGAGTGATGATGAGATATGGGCATGTCTTGGCAGGCCCAAAACTGCTTGTGCGGCTGCATTTTGGACGATCTGATGTTTCCTTCTCTCACTCTTCAATTCTATAACAGAATTCCCCAATCTTTCTGGCTTTGTGGAGCAGCGGGGGGAGGGGGGATGACTCTGCGCATGCGCAGCTGGCAAACATGCACAGCTCCATTTTCACGAGTGACATGCACATACGCCGCCTCTCATGCAGATGGAGCATGAGTGCATGTGCTTGTCCGTTGCTCACGCAAGTGGAAATGCGCACGTGTGTGCATTCACCCACTGTTTCCGTGGCCTGGTTGCAAACAGCTCATGGCCTAGTGGGAACCCCCGGAATATGACATTGTCTCAAATGTACTCTTTAGATCACTTTTCTCCAATCTGATGTTCTTAACATGCAGGGAACTAAAACTTCATGGCCACTCATACTCATAAATGAACAATGGTGTTTCAGTTTAACACAACTGGAGAGCACTAGGTTAGGGAAAATACAGGTAGTCAAAAGGTAGTCCTCAATTTGTAGCCGATTGCTTACTGATCGTTCAAAGAATGACGGACCTCCCTGGTATAAAATTGTGTCTGTCTCCCCTTTATTTCCCAGGCTACTAATTAAAAAAAGCTCTCTTCCATTTATAACATAGTCTTATCTATTCAAGAGAGGCCTGGGACGTAAACCAACTGTACCACTTTTTGTAATTAACAACAAAAACCCAGGGGGGGGGGGGCGGATTGAGTAAGCCCTGTTGATATTAATCTACTAGTAACAAAGGTAAAAGATGAACTGGAACTGTTACTGTTAATTCTGGAGCACTTTAAATATACCTCAGTAGAAAGATTGGTACCCAGGTGATCCACACTGGGAGAAGGGCAGGATCCTGGACATTTAGCAGATTAAAGCTGCCACAGAGAAACTTATTTAAGGGTTACCGTAGTCACAGGCTGGCTCCAAGTAAAGGATTCCGCATCTAGGACGTGTACATGGTTATTCCACCCTCTGGGAAGACCTGAATTCTTGAGCCAAAAACAGATACAAAGTTATAAGGTTTTCTAAAGCCAACATTCCAACATTTCAAACTAAAGTAGCATGTCTAGAAAATATTTTTAAATCATGCCTTTTTCTTGACTTGTGAGACATTCAAGTTGGCAGAAAGGCAGTCAAGCTGGATGAAAAGTGCTGCAGGAGGGTACATTCGGTTCTTTTTGCAATTTTGTGGGGGTTTTAAGACCTGGCTTAGTGTGGAAGCAACTAGCTTTCAAAATGATAGATCTTTTTAATCATGGTTACTGCATTTAGAAGGAAGTAGAGGAGAGCATGCTGTCTCATTGCATAGCAACACTATTATTTATTTATTTGCAAAGTTTTTCATTTTTTCCACACTCCATGCATAAACATCATTATGTATACCATAACATCTTATCAGGTATTAACCTACATTTATATATTATTATCCAATAAACCAAAATAATTCTTACAAATATCATTATGAGGTCGCCCATCTATTTGCCCCTTATCTTACCATGTCCTGTTAAGATAATTTCCCAAATGAAACAAATTTGCTTCTATGAATAGAATTCTTGAATAAATGTACTGTCTTAGATGACAAGTTTTTAGCAGTGAAGGCAGCAATTTCTCAAAGTCTTTCCAGTCCTTCATTTTAGCAGAGATTAAATTCTGAACATTTCCTATCAAAATCCTTTGGGGATGAGTTTGGCCTTCCTGTTACTGAGAACCTTATGAGTCTTTTTGAAAGGGAATCCCCTTTTTTCTCAAATATATGCAAATTGTAGCCAGCAATTTAAGCTGACTTAAAAACAAAGCCTGCACTTATTATTGAGATATAATTCTTTCCACACAATTTCATGTACACAAAGATGGTAAGAAGAAACACATCTTTGCCAAGTCATGGTTGAGTCCCAACTTTCTATTTAAAAAAATCCAGTTCAGAAAAATAAAATGAATTACCCAAAAAGAAGATTCATCAAACTCAAAAGTTCCAACCTGTTCCACATCAGGGTAATAGCCATAGCCACCAAAGAATATAAGTCTGTTCAAAATGATATAAGGGGGAAAAAATCAACCACAACAATAAACTATCATGATAGATTACTGTAATTATAATATTTTATATTCAGTAGAGATTTTGCATTTAAATTAGAAGAACCATTTTGATGCATACGGCTTACAGTGTTTTGTGAATAAACAAAGGGAAAAGCAAGGAAATCCGAATGAGTAGCTATGAGATTAGATGATTTTTATTTTTCCAAACTAGTGAGTAGCTAGTTAGTAGCAAACCGAATGAGTAGCTATGAGATTAGATTATTTTTATCTTTCCAAACTAGTTTCACAAGGGATCGTATATACTGTAATTGTTAGTGAGTTATGACTACTGCAGTTTATAGCAGTTGCAGTACAGTACATCTGAAAGTATGGGAATCGGGTGAAATGCTGCCGGTTCGGACTGGTTTGGAGAACCATTAGCGGACATGTGGCTTGGTTCGCTGAACCAGTAACGGCAGCTGGCTGTTCACACCACCAAGCCGGTCCCCCAGTCGCCAGTCACTTGACCTGACCACCCAGTCTCTGCTCTGCAGCTTGCCTGCCTGAAGTGTTGCCCTACATGGCATAGGACCAAACTATCTCCGAGACCGCCTTCTGCTGCACAAATCCCAGCAACCGGTGGTCCGACAGAGTGGTCTCCTTAGGGTCCCGTCGACCAAACAATGTCGGCTGGTGGGACCTAGGGGAAGAGCCTTCTCTGTGGGGGCCCCAGCCCTCTGGAATCAGCTCCCTCCGGAGATTCGCACTGTCCCCACCCTCCTTGCCTTCCGGAACAGTTTAAAAACTCATCCTTGCCGCCAGGCCTGGGGTTCCTTAGATCTTCTCCCTGACCAATGAATGCTTTAGTTTGATTGTTGAATGAATGATATTGTTGGTTTTTCTTTTTTTAATTAGAATTTTAAAGACTGTTTTTTAATGTATTATTTGGATTGCTATTATTGTTTCTTGCTTTTTGTACATGTTGTGAGTCGCCCCGAATCCTCAGAGAGGGGCAGCATACAAATTCTATGAAATAAATAATTAAATACATCAATAAATAGTCCCCGCCATCCAACACTCTAGGGCAGCTGCTCCAAGGAGTGAGCTGGCAGCCTGGCTCTGAGCAAAGGCGGTAGAGGAGATGGGCATAGACAGACGGCTGTCACAATGCTGAGCACAGGGAAAGAGATGTGATAAACTGTAGATGGCTGCCCAGAACATTTAACGCTGCTGAGAGAGATGGAGGGGGAACATGCGTCTTTTGTACCCTTACGGTACAAGGCTGGTTTGTGGCTCTTAGCAGGGGAAACTACTGTACAGAAATGATGAAAAAGCCCTAGCCTGTTGATATTTAAAACACAGTTTTTCAGATTTTTTTACATATTTCAAAAAGATGTTCAAGATTGCTAATAATCTTTTTAATGTTCATAAACTGCTTCTAACAGGGAAACTGAGGACATAATTACATGCTCCCTTTTTGAATATCAAAAATTTTCAGCAATTTAGATTAATTCTGTAAGTGAAATGAAACCTGGTTTTGATTTGTGCTGATAGTTTTAATTTAAGTTTTATTTTAGATGACTGTTTCTTATCAGTAACTCCAACATTTTAAATTATGCTCAAATATTGGTAAGCTGTATTTTTAGTTTTATGTTTACATTAGAATCCCTGTCTGAAGCCACCACTTAGAAATTGTTACATACAAAATTGCAAGAATAAACGAAGGAAAATGGAGCAAAGCAGTTCTATTTTTTTCCATTTCTATTCCAACTTTTAAACATAATATAAACATTCATCTTTTTAAAATATAAACGTTCATCTTTTTAAAAAAATATGCAAGTAGCAGAATATATCACACAATTGTTTCCAAGAAAAATAATAAATTTTTGGAATAGTTGATAGTTTCTTACTTATTTCTATAAACCCATACTCCAAGCTTGTCTTTTGATGATGGAGGAATACCCTGGCAATCCACTCTGATCCACTTTAACACTCCATCATTTGATCTGGAATTTAGCATGTAGAGCTGCAAAGAAATAAAGAGACAGGACTTGGACTTCCAATTCCGTGGCAAAAAATGAAGTCTCATCTCTTTTGGACTATGTCACATCAACTTAGAGCCCCTAATTCCTAAAGCCTCCAAATTCAGCAGACGTTTCATGATGAATCTATTACTTAATTTGTAGCAATAAACTTCATTTCTGCACAAACAGCAAAAGCTGGACTTTCTTTTCAGGAGAGAAGGAATAACTTTATAGTGTTTTCTTCGGGTCACTAAGGAGTTTTATATTCACCATTCTACTAAGGCTGTTAACTTCCACATCAAACAAACAAAAAATCCTCGTTCCCCAAAACCAGTCCAGCTGGCAAAAGAAGCAGAAGTCTGTGAATCAATTTCCCAAATATGGACAAAGGATAAGTAAGTTTACAAGAGGCCAAACACGAAGAGGAAAATTTCCTCTGACAAAAGCAATAGAAAAACAGTTATGGATAGAAAGAGATTATTGAAAAATGGGAACATATTCACTTAGGTTGGGGGAATATATTTTGGGGAGACAGGAAATAGAAAATGGTTAAATTCAACACTGGAAGGTAGGATTTTAATTATAGAGATAGTGACTGGGCAAAAATAAATGCTATTAATGGGGATATATGCACTGAACAGAAATCAGATTTTTAAAAAATCTTTTTATTCTTTAAAATGCTGTACAGATGAGGGGAAATCAAGGAAGAGGACATGAAGAACTATTTGGATAACAAAAATTTGTCAGTCTTGCGGGACATTAAGGGAGTCGAAAGAGGCCATCCAAAAACAACAGAAAACAACAAAATACCAGGCCTGGATGGACTACCAGTAGAAATATATAAAAAACTACAGGATGTACTGGAAGAAAAAATATTCAATGAAATATTAAAACATGTCAAAATGCCAAAATCATGGGTAGAAGCATATATAACTTTAATATCAAAAGAAGATTCAGATAATTGCTCAATGAAAAATTACAGATCAATTTCACTTTTGAACTTGGACTATGAAATATTCTTGGCAATTATGGCAGAAAATTTAAAAACAATATTAAACCAAATTATTCATTTGGACCAAAATGGATTTCTTCCAAAACATCAAATTCATAATAACATAAGGATGATTATGAACGTATTAGAATGGTTCCAGGAAATTTGATGAGTACCAAAAGCAATGAGGCTCAAACAAATATTTCCCATAAGAAATAATGGGAATAATGAAATAATGAGTCACAAGGCAGCTGACACTGATAAATTTTAGTTTCTGTGTTGAGTACTGAAGAAATGAGCCCCAAGTACTTGAACAAAATTTTCACGTCAAAATGTATTGACTATCAAATTCAATGCATTTCAAAGCAATTGAGTATCAAGGTACCACAGTAGTGACAAACTCAGGATGTACTCATAATACACAAAAAACAATCAGCCACCCAAAAATGGGGCAATGAATTCTCTTTCAATTTCCATGTGGATCTTTGACATATTCTAAATATTCAATAAGAGTTGGAAAGTAAAATAGAAAATTCACAGATGGATCAGAGAGTTTGACACAGTCCCAATCACTGACCTTATTTGTGTTGCCACAATCATGGTGCCCTCCGAACAGATACAAAACCCGGTCCATGCAGACAGCACAGCTTCCTGACATTGCTGGAGGCACCTCTCCCGTGGTTCTGTGTTTTGTCCTGAGATGGAAGAGGCAAAAAATGAGCTTGAATCAGGCAATAAATCTTTTTATCTTCAATGCTTAGCTGTCCTTCACAACACAGGGAATCAATTTGATACATTGCTTATTTTAGCACATACTGATTAGAAGCTAGTCTGACCAAGCAGCACCTGTCTTCCCCAAAATGCAGGCCCTTACATCAATTGTTGGCTTGTTTATATATTACCAACCCAACCATTTGGACAGAGTACTGATACTCTTCTCTTGTAAGATCCCTGCAGGATGGAAAACTCTCTTCATTCCTGCGCGTGCCCCCAAACAAGGAATTTGAAAGGAAACCCCCCATAAAAAGCTTTTTCTATGAAACATTAAAGTTTATAAACAATGGGAGGAGCTAAAGGTAGTCCTCAACTTACAACAGTTCATTTACTGATTTTTGAAGTTACAGCACCACTGAAAAAATGAACTCATGGCCATTTTTCACACTTACAACTGTTGCATCCCTGTGATCAAAATTCATATGCTTGGCAACTGACTCATATTTATGACAATTACAGTGCCTTGGGGTTATGTGATCAGCTACTGCAACCTTCGGACAAGCAAAGTCAATGGGGAAGACCGATTCACTTAACAACCTGCTCATAAACTTGACAACTGCAGTGATTCATGCAACAACAGTGGCAAGAAAGGTTGTAAAAATGGGGCAAAAATCACTTAACAAACGCTTCAGTTAGCACCAGAAATTTTGGACTTAATTGTGGTTGTTAAGACAAGGACTACCTGCAATGTATTTTTAAATTAAAGACTTTATCTATAAAATTGATTTGAAACAATGAAATTTTTAAAAAATCTGTTATTATATTGTTTCAAGTAGATTTCCAGCAGCAAAGCTTCTCTTTTTCTCTGGCCTCTGCTGTTGATATTACATCCTTTCTCACACCCATGTTTTGCAATTGAATCCCTCCAGTTCCTACCCAGAACTAGGGTAGAAAGCAACCGTCATGAGTATTGTGAAACCTTTCTCAGACACCTTCTAAAAAATCAGTAATTGCATGTAGCTAGAGATAACAAAAATTTGTCTATACCCGTGGCGGCACATCTAGGGCATGCGTGCCACAGGTGGAGCCATATCGCAGGCCACATGAGACATTATCCTATGTCAGCTCCAGCGTGCATTTGAGCACTGGCCAGCTGATTTTAGGCCTTGGGGAAGGCCATTTTTGCCAGAGGCTTCACCATTGGGCAAAAAACAGCCCAATGTACAAACTGGACGTTCGGAAAAACGGACTTCCGGTTTGCCAGTTGGGCCATTTTTCGCACTCCGGAGGCTTTAAGGAAACCTCCTGAAGCCTGAGGAAGGCAAAAAATGGCCCAAGGGGTCAATGTTATTCATTTCTAAACTTGTATTTGGCCCATTTGGCTGTTTTTTGCTATCCCAAGGCTTCAGTGCATGTACAGAGACAGCGTGGGCGGGGCGGGGGTTGGGTTTGAGTGCATGCATGGGAGGGGCAGCATGGGAGTTGTACGCATGCGTGGGGGAAGGGCATGGTTGTGGGCAGGTGTGTGCACACTAGCACACTCACACACCTTTTGGCACGCGACCCAAAAAAAGGTTCCCCATCACTGGTCTATACAATTCCATCCTCCGACAGAAGGGCTGAAGAGTATTTATGGAAGTCATTCAAGTACCTTACCATCGTTCAGTTTCCATGTTATAGATCCATATTTCATCTCTTGGCAGATAGAAATCATAAATGCCCCTCACTTTAGCATTCTGAATCAGGAAGGAAGGAAGAAGACACTGCAGCTTAATAAAACAATACCAATGGAGAAGCATCCCAGACTTTCCTATTCTAATTAAAGCACAGAGATTACTATCCCTCACCCCAAAACATATATTGAGAAGCATATGATTTCTGGACTCAAAAAGGGGAAAGCCTCTTTTGTGAAATGTCAATCCTATTCCCTCATATCATTTATACCTGACTTTTCATCTCAACAGATCAAAATGTAGTTTAAGACAAACTTCAGTGAAACAATGAAGGGAATGCCTCTCAAATACAAATGACACAAAATGGTTGGACAACTCTTATTTTAGAAGACTGTAGCAATTTAAAATTGAGTTTACAAAATATGTTTGGATTGTATTTCTGCACCAACATGAAATCCTCCTAGGACATCTTGTACCTTTTACTAATGAAGCTTAATCACACTAACTTCCTGGACATGACAACATGACTCCACCTCCATTTTTTATCTAACATTACATTTCAAAAGGAAGCTAGAGTTCTTTTTATCCCTCACCTTATATCCGCCCCAAACAAACATGCATTTTCCATCAGTAACAGCTACATGACCACTACGTTCAGCTGGGCTGTCTATGCTCATCTGTTCCATATTTTCCTCTGATTCAGATTCCGATTCCGATAGATCTTCCTCTGCTGACAATTCTTCATTGTCATCTGCCATACTGATAAGAGTAGATTATCCTTCAAAAATAGACAGAAAGGAGGAATAGATTGCGGCAATTTCAAGTATGTTTAACCAAAAGATAGCAGGGAAAAAAATCCTCCTTAAAGCTATTTCTTCCATCCATACTAAGATATGACAACGTAGATTGAAAAAAATGTTTTAGGCAGTCCCCAAAAAGCTATCTTTCACCTGCTTTTCTTGCATGTAATAACTTTCAAATTTCCCACAGTTGGTAGAGTGCTTGAGAAACCAGATTGGTTTTTACATCAGCAGGGCAGAAGCCAGCTATCGTTTGGGTCAAAACGTAGTACAGTACTTGCTTAATAACCATTAGTGATCATTGAAAGTTACGACAGGATTGAAAAAAAAGTGAGTTGCTTACAGCATCCCCGCAATCATAGGATTGTGATTTAGGGTGCTTGGTAATATCACACATTTACAACCATAACATAAATCTATGTTCAGATGATCACTATTTGTGACCTTCCCAGCCAGTTTCTGACAAGCAACGTCAATGGGGAAGTTAGCAGGAGGTTGCAAGTTGTGGTCATGCAATGTATTATTATTATTATTATCATTATTATTATCATTATTATTATCATTATTAATAATAATAATAATAATAATAATAATAATAATTTATTAGATTTGTATGCCACCTCTCTCCGAAGACTTAACAGCTATGATAAAAAGGTTGTAGGATCAGGTGCAATCATGTCATGGCTCATTTAACAGGCACCACTACATTATGAATTTTCCAGTTTTTATTGTGATCATGAATTAAGGGGCTACTTGTATGCACTTTAGAATTGCATTTGCTTTTCCACCTCTGCAGACCTCATAGGCACTGTACAAGAAAAGAAAGAGAACACCACAAAAGTTTTCAATTAATCACTTTCTTTTAGACTTTTCAGAAATGCAGCATCAGATTGAATGTATCACAATAGTCTTGATACTACAACCAGGCTTGAATCCTGACTGAAAGGGAGCCAAATAATTCAATTCTTCCTGGATGGTCTGGAACTATAAGCTAATTTATTCTCAACAACCTTCAAGGTTGGCAATTGGACAAAAATTGTCTCAATCCATTGGGTCCTAGGGTAATTTCCTCAATTTGTTATGTTTATTCCGTGTAAATATAAAATATGTTTCAAAACAGTGAGGACTATGAAAAGAAAAGAAAAAAGCCCATATGAAAGATGATGCCTGATCAAGAGATACAATCCCAAGAGAATGCACATTCAGAATTCTTTAAGATTACCAATAGGTAATCTTTATCAAAACTGAGTTAACACAAAGTAACCATCTCTTCCCAATCCTCTGCAATAATAATAGTAATCATCATCATCATGTCACCAGGCATGGGGTAATTGAGGTATCCCCTTGCTAATATGGTTTATGTATGGTATGATTGAGTTGTATGGTTATTTTAATGATATGGGTTTTTAGATGTCTTTTTAAGTATTGGATTTGTTTACATTGTTCACTATTGTTGTGAGCCGCTCCCAGTCCTTGGAGAGGGGCGGCATACAAATCTAATCAATTATTTATTTAATAATAATAATAATAATAATTATTATTATTATTATTATTATTATTATAATTAGTTATCCACTGGAACTTGTGCTGGAACTACCATTTACCAGTGGCAAAGAACTGGTGGGATCATAAGCCTGAAAAAGTGGTCGAAAATGAGCAAGCAAAACTACTGTGGGACTTCCGACTTCAGACTGACCGAATTCTGAAGCATAACACACCAGACATTGTGATCCTGGAGAAAAAGAAAGTATGGATCATCGACATCGCAATCCCAGGAGACAGCAGAATTTAGGAGAAGCAGCTAGAGAAATTAGTGAAATACAAAGATTTAAAAATCGAGCTGCAATGACTCTGGCATAAGCCAGTGAAAGTGGTCCCAGTGGTACTTGGCACGCTGGGCGCAGTACCAAAGGATCTCAGCAGACATTTGAAAACCATTGGAATTGACAAAATCTCCATCTGTCAATTGCAAAAGGCCGCTTTACTGGGATCGGCAAACATAATTCGCCGCTACATCACGCAGTCCTAGGTGCTTGGGAAGTGCCCGACTGGTGATGAAATACGAAATCCAGCATAGTGATCTCATTTGCTGTGTTGTACTGACATAATAATAATAATAATAACAACAACAACAACAACAACAACAACAACAACAACAACAATATTATAATTATGCTGAAATTCTTATTCAGGATTTCTCTTGTAAAAAACAGTGGATATCCCCAGGAAGAAAGCAGAAACAGTAAGAAAAAATAAAGAACACAAATTAATCAAAGGTGCTCCCCAAATCCTCGTCTGCTAACAAACCGAGGCTGTCACCAATGCTTTGAATAGAAAAATCAACCTTGGACAATAAAAAGAGGGAAAGCCAATGATGGGTAAAGGAAAAGTTGGTTTTTCAACCCACCCACCCTTAATCACGAAAGAAACCTGAGCTTCCCACCATCGTCGCCAGCTTCAAAACTGGAAGGTTGTGTGCGGATGAAACAAAAGCACAACCCAAGCAGCCACTGAAACCTTTGATGTTGACACGAGGTTAAACACAGCGCCTTCCATTTATGGTGTGTTTTCATGGGTCCCCTCCCCCACTTTCCTCCCTAGCACAAAATGAAGGGACGACCGTTACGTTTGCCCTTATGGGACTCGTGTTTTCGGGTCACGTTAAGCTCGCTCTTAAAACGGGAAAGGGGCCCCTGGCTGTTTCCGAAGGCGCCCCTCTTCCTCCCTCTGCTGCAGAGGGAGCTTTAAACAAGGGGGACGCTATTAACGTCGACCGCTTTATCAGCTTCCCGATTTCACCACCGGCCCCTCCCTTCCCTCCCTCAATTTAAATTGAAGTGGGGGGGAGGGGAGAGGAAACATCCCTTCCCAAGTCCCCCGCCTTACTTGTATGCCGGATCTTTCAGACTGACAACATTCAGCGACGCAGAGCACGTATCCGCCCCACCCATTGTCGGAAGCCCCGCCCCTCTGGTGAGAGAGAGAGGTCGCCTTTTTGGATTTTTCCTCCCTCTTCAGGCCAGGCGTGGAATTGCTTCCCTGGAGGTGTTCCCGTGAAACGTTTTATTGACAAACCCGTAATTTCTGTGTGGTGGGGGCAGCACGGTGGTCGAAACGGGAATTGGTGTTTCACGTTAATCCCCCAAACCAGCTTCTTTCTAAGATCTTTCGCGGGATTTGGCGAATTAATGGAGAGTCCCCAACATTGGATAGAAACATGCAGCTGTTATCAGCCGCAAATTAATAGTGTTAGTAGTAGTGTAAGTCAGGGGTAGGCAGTTGGCTCTTCTATGACTTGTGGACCTCAATTCCCAGAACTCCTGAGCCAATCATGCTAGCTCAGGAATTCTGGGAGTTGAAGTCCACATGTCATAGAAGAGCCAACTTTGCCTACCTCTGGTATAGGTAATGGATTAATTTGTTTTGTTGTTTCTGCCTTATGGCCCAAAATCACTTTGCCAGCTGGTGTTATTAGTTGCCATGCCCTGCAGAGGGGAGTCTTTTGCTTTTCAACATCAAACTGCTTATTAGTGTGAGCGAATCCAGCTGCAGAGCTGAAATGTATAAAATACAAACTACTGTATACACTTGGCCAGAAATTATTCTGTGAACTGGGGAGGTTATCAATTGTACAAAACCACATCTCTGTAATCATTTTAATGTTTGGGCAATCTCCTAAAGCTACATTCCAGGCAATACATGTTAGATGTGGTAGAACTTTATACCACCTGCACATCCATGACTTCTCTTAATACCTAGTCATAAAAATGTGAGAGATCATTGATATTACTAAAAGTAATACTGTACTTTAATTATTGGAAAGCAAAATTAAGTCTATCTTAATTGGGGAAACACGAGGTACAATAGTAGGTCTGGTTCTGGTCTTGGCTAATGTAAACTAAGGATTGGATCTGGTTAATATTTGCACGCAAAAGTAAAAGAAATTTATTAGATTAATAAATGGTTTAGCATTTACACTTTGATACTCTTTTGAATACCTATTTATCTATTGTAACTATTTAAAATCCAAATTATCAAAACAAACCTGAAGGTAGTGAATATTGGGGCATCCCTACATATTTTTATCCCATTAAAAAAATTCACCTCAATAATTTTAGTATAACTTTTAAATCTATTATTGTATTTAAAGTAACCCCTCTATTACCAGATGAACATTTTTAATAATTGCCATTTAGCCAGATATTATAATTCAACCATTTCTGCACAAATAGCAAGTATCATTTATATGTTGCCTATTGATATTCTATTATCAAAAATCTCCTTAAAGAGATATATGACATCTGCAATATAAAGAGAGTATTGTGTATGTTTACCCAAATGTTTTAGCTTTATATGGGCTTAATTATTACTATAATTAAAGTTTATAACTATTTTTAAGGCTTTGTTCAAAATGACACAATGAAAGAGACTAAAGCATGTTCAGTAAATTACATTCAGATTGTACAAGTGTTAATCACAAAACTCAAAAGGAATAGAAAACAATAGTTTATGAACACTTTTTACAATAAATTAAGACATATTTTCAACTGTTAAATACAAAGTTTATACAATCAACAGAATAAGCAACTTTGTCAAATGTTGTGAAAGGATTTTGAGTTTGCACAATTTTTTAAACACAATTTAACTTCGTTTTTTAAAAAAAATATCCCTTTCAAATACCAGCACAAACTTCCTAAGATGGCCAACGCCATTTCCATTGTTGGAACACCATTATCTTTAATAACAATAATCGAATCAAATTGCTCTTAAGTCCAAGAATATTTTTAATCTTCAGCACCTTGAACTGGAGCTGTTATGACCCTGATAACCTTTGAAATTTTCTGTGCCCATCCAGAAATTTAGAATTTAGCTCAAACAATTTACCAATAATAGTCAAGTGCTGTTTGTTTTAAAATGATAATGGAACTGTTGTTTAAATGACATTAATCTACTCCTGCTCTTCTGCTTTGGCTTTTGTTTTCTGACGATGATTAACAGCAACCCAAAAAGTTATCTTATTCACAACTTCTTCCAAAAGTCTAGATGGCAACCACGATATTTGTTTCTCCAAGAGGACAGCATTTTTACCAATACAATCAAGACTTAATCTGAAAGAAACAATATGAAAGTTATAAGGTTTTGCTTTTTATAACTTACATAACAACAAAGTAGTTAAAACATCTAAGTATGGCAATATGCACTCCTACAGCAGTGTTCCCAATCTTAACACTTCAGCTTCCATCAGACAGCTATTATTGAAAATAATCTATTGTTTGTTAGGATTTTACTGAAACATCATCTATCTATGATTTGCTTGAATCAAAGATTATGGATTTGGCTTAAACAGCTGCCATATAACAATGACACAAGAGAGTTTATATTAAGAATGCAAAATGTATTAAAATTTCTATAAGAAAAAAAAATCCTTTCACTAATGGAAAATAGCCACTGTGTATACACAACATTACTTGTTCACTCCCAAAACAATAGGGCAACCGTTACATATGTAAATGTCTATGGAGATTCATAGTCATCCAGGTCATGGTTATCCCAAAAATGCTTTTTCAAGAGGCAACTGGACTTTCTGGTTTGTCTCTAAAGATGTTTCGATTCTCATCCGAGAAGTTTCTTCAGATTTGGCTGGATGATGAGGAATGGAAGGATTTAGACAGCTGATATATAAATCCTTCTATTTTCCACCATCCAGTCAGAACTGAGGAAGCTTCTTCGATCTTCAAAGAAAAACCATAAAGTTTAGTTGCCCTCTTGAAAAAGCATTTTTGGGTGTTACATATTTAGGTTGTCGTATGCCAGAGGTCCTTTAAATGGCTCTGCACACTGGAGTTGTTATGTCAGGATAGTTATTCCTATAATAGTTGCTATTAATATTTGATGAGTATACTATACTGGAGGCTTTATAATATTATTAGTTCTGTTTTGTTTCAACTCACCTGAGAAGTGAATATGGTTGTGTTTGAAAAATCAATAAATCACTGCAATGTCCCTAAGAAAGAAAAAACAATGATTTCAAATATATGCACTTATCTTTCTAACTCTTTGCACACCTAATATAGCATGGAAGTTAGATAATGCTATGAGTAACTAAAGCAAACTATTTTTGGGTCTCCTGATGCCCTATCATTAGGAAGAATCCAAATTATCTGCTCTCCTTAAATATTCTGCCAGAAAAATGTAGAATGTGAATTTCCTTTAAAATGTATAAAAAAACAATTAGATCTTTTAAGGTACTTACTCTATCCAGGAAATGCAAATCATCTTTACTTCCTCCAAAGACTAATACTTCACCATCTTTGCCAGCACAGGCTGTATGCCATAACCTAAAATGTATTATACTTAGAATGAATGCTCAAATCAATGATTTTGGAGAAGCATTACTTATATGTTCTAGAGGTGCATATTATATTTACATTACAGGACCTTTCGCTTAATTTCCAACATATAATACCTATATTGTCTTGAGTGATTACTCAATTCTTTAGAATATTTTGAACATTAGTAATGAATGAAGAAATTTAAATCTTACTGATGTTTTCCTGTTTACTATTAGCGGACTTACTTTCTTAACAAGAATTTTAAAAATTACTAATGCATTTGATCTGATCTTAAAAATTGTTTGTACCGATGAGACGCTTTTAAATATCAGAACAACTTATTCTGTCTCTATAAAATAGATTATATAATACTTTATCTAAGTACAATTTAAACTTGTTTTATACTAATCATTAAACTATGTGAAAAATTCTTTTGATATTCATAAGTCACAATATCATGAAATATGTTGACATGAATATCAAAGTATGAGTATTCAAGATGGCATCACTTAAAAATTCAGCTATCTGAAATATTTTATTTTTCTAGTCATGCCATTAATTTAAGGCAACCTCTAGTCATTATTCATTAGAATTTGTATTTATTTTTACAAGACATGAAATGAAAGCTGCAAAAATGCTGATGGACTAGGGTCATCTCTTCTTTCTTTACTATAATCTTCTTTAACATTAATTGTCTGCCTGCATTAACTGGAGAAAGAAATCATATGGACCAATATTGTTTTATATCACTATATAGGCTGGCAGTGGGTTGAGTAAAAAGGCAATACAGTATGTGTATTAATAACACATTGGAAGTGTGATGCATCTTTCTTTTAAAAAATCAAGGAAACAGATGAAATCTATTTGACAAAAAAAAAACATTTAGGGGCAAAGGTGTACCAAAAATCATGGGAACTCTCCATAGAATGCAGTTTTCTACAAGTATTACCTGAGCTGTAATAGTTCTATCTTTTTGTGTCACTATGAACCATGAACATGATTGGGAACCAAAGTAAATAGGGCATTCTGTTCTCCCATTTCTCCTTTGCATCCTACAAAAGTTGGGTGTTATTTTGCACACACTAGTGCAAAGTAAGGAAACTGATGCAGGGCATTGCCTTTGGGTCCCGTTCCCCCACTTTTTTGGTATGTTAAACTGCCAGGATTATAGAGTTTGGCAGCATAGAAATTTGCACTATAAATAAGTAGACACATAGATTATTGAGAATGCTACTCATTTGTATAGGATCACAGCAATAGCTGTGTTAGAACAACTTCAACTGTGTGTGAAGTTATTTTCTGGAAATCAAATTAACAAAGGGACTCACTGGGTAATAGGATTGAGAGATTAGTTCTCTTTTATTTATGTACAAAGTACAGTATGTGCATGATTACTGTAAAACACCTTACTTCATTTATTTCAGCAATTATATACCATTCTCCTTACACTAAACTGTATCCCACCTGTTCTCTTCCTCATACCTGTTGATAGCTCTGCCTCTGTCTTATCTGCATTAGGAAAACTCTGGCCTGGACTGGATCATCGCAGAACACTGGAATGCCTTTCCTGCCTTCACTCTGGGCCTTGACTCCTAGCTTGAAACCTGAGGCTTTTTCTATTGACTGACAGAGTTTATGTCCTCTCACAGCTGCTCTAACTTAGCACCTAGACATTCTAATAAAGCATGTTATTTGCATTATTAATCAACTAAATTAACATCATCTGTTTAAACAAATCCTTGTCAAAACTACAGTATCTGTTGTAATTCAAACATACCACATTATAACTAAACTGTACACATATCTAACAGGGCTGGCATCTAAACCAGAAAATTGAAATTTGTAGTACATAATAAGGTACATAATTAGTGTAATAAGGTAAAGAATTATCCTCAAAATCAGATGTTGTAAATCTGATCTTCAGCATACTTTATTTGAATAGCAGGATAAGGGGGCAGCATTTATCATCTTGGTTGTTGCAATGTCAATGGATAAATTTATAGATTAATACTATAAAGTTTTTGTATATTGGTTTCCCTTTCTCCAATAAAAATAATATTTTGGTGAATTGTATTGTTACAGTCAATTCATTAAATTATGAAGTCCTGAAGACAGCTTACATATCTTCATATTAGCAGAACAAAAATACAAATTTCAATATAATCAATATAATTAGCAAAAATCCACAAAATATAAAAGCATTGTAAAGTAGCAGAATTCAAACTATATCTAACAATCTTATTATAAAATGATTTTTTTTCATAGAGGTCAAAAGGACAAGGTGTCTTATTCATTTTTTGACTCTGGTAAACACCTCGCTTATCATACTGCAGTCATAATGATCATATGAACTTAAAGAGTTCTCAGACTCAAACACCTTTTCCCTTTCATCGATATGAAACCCACCTATAGGAAATTCAAGATTTGATCTATTTTGCCTTATTCTAGAGATATTGTAATGTTTCATATTGTCTTATTTTGTGCTCAAAATTTGCAATTAGAAGTAGTCTCTGTTTAACGACATGTATTCAGCAATTATTAGTGCTGAATGAGTGGTAGTTACAACCAATCCTTCCACCTATGGTCATTACAGCATAACCAGTCACATGATTACAATTTATGACCTTCTCTGCCAGCTACCAGTACCAACAACCAATGGAGAAGCTGGCAGGAAATCACAAGCCTGGGTCATTTGAAGCCCTCACTAGTGACCTGCATGGTTCTTGCTTAATGTCAACAAATGGAATGACTGGAACTACCACTAAGCAGTGCAAACTTTTTGACATATGACCACATTGCTTAAAAATAGAATACTCAGTCCCAATTAGCAATACTACCTTAGGACTACCTGTAGGTATTTTTATTCTTATGAGGGACAAGTTAGTGACTATGGACATACAGATAAAACATGGGTATATGATCTTATATCTGTACTTCTCATACACATATTTTAGAAAAGGTAGGATGGGGGCAATATTTGCTTTCCTAACTTCAGGTACTATGAAGCAATATTTCTTGAAATCCCTGTGCCAATTTCCTCAAATAAATGCACTAGGAAGGAAACCTGAAAAGCTAAATGTATCCTTATGATTTATGTCTTCCCCCCCCCCCCCTGATAATGGCAACCTTATTCAGTGTTTTGCCCACTAGGATAGAGAAGTTGCATGTAAAGGATCACTAGTTCTTGACCTCCAAAGGTTGAGTAAAGAAACTTTTTCCTACTTTCAGAGAAGCATCAATCCAATTAAAAAAACAAATACAATTTTATGGAGACAGGCACTGGCTTCAATGGACCCCAGCTTGAAGCTATTTTAGGGTCACATTGTTAAGCATGAAAAAAACAGCAGCTATGGCATGGGATATGTTTGAGTGAAGATTTTGTGGGTAGAACTATGATATGAGACATTTTTACACTTTTTTTAGGTATACGGTATAAACAGAACAATTATCAAAACTAAAATTATTTTAACAACTTTACCGACACCTGTAGGAAATATCTAAGAAGACAAATCTGGTAAAATAATGGTGTACTATTTATTTATTTATTCGATTTTTATGCCGCCCTTCTCCTTAGACTCAGAGCGGCTTACAACATGTTAGCAATAGCGCTTTTTAACAGAGCCAGCTATGTAATTTTAGTTGTTTTTAAGTTAATTAGTCGTAGCATGTGAATTATAAATAAATTTCAATTGTTACACAGTTTTTTATTCCGATTATAATACCATGCAAAATGACCTATAGGACTCTTTGGAACTGTAATAGATATGACAAACAGCCTATGACTGGGAAAATGGGAGCTTGGAGAAACTGTGAGTCATGACTACATGAACAGATATGCTTTTTTACTTTTATAAGGCAAAATCAGATCAATAAAGAAGAGTATTTGTAGTTCAGGATTGAAATGAGGAGTCCTTGGTGCTCTTTGAGCTTGGTTGCTTTCTTGCAGATGTTTCATTATTCAAACTAGGTTAATATTATCAGTGCACTGAGAATGTCACCTCGCTTGGGTAATGAAACAACCAAGCTCAGAGAGCACCAAGGATACCACAACATTAGATCAAAATCTATATTTGAATTCACAAAGTTATACAATTATAAAGTCACATGTTTTTCAATTTCAGCAGATGACTAGCATATTATACCTAGGTCTAGTCTCTGGTAAATATTTAAGTTGTTGCCATTCATTTGTTGCAACATCATAAATCCAACCATCACCTGAAAATAGAGATAAAAAGATTAGTACTATTGCTTTTATTTAAAAATGACAACAAATTATGTAATCAATTGTTTTCTGTTGCGGGTGAATGATTTTCAGCATGAGAAACAAGTGCTACCTTGACCAGGATTTAAAAGAGAAGCAGGAATTAGTTTAGTAGGTTTCTACCTTGTTCTTTGACTACAGTACCTTTCTTCCTTTCCCCATCACCTAGCTCACCTCAGTTTCAAAAGTAGCTGGGAAGGGTAGCATTGCTTATTTTTCTATTTAAAAAAACAATCTACTCTTCTTTAATTAACCTGAATCTTCATTTCAGAACCTGGTAAATATTTCATGTACATTTGACTTTTCTGCATGAACTATAAGTCATTCTATTTAGATTAATTAAACAGCAGTTCGATTTATTACTATATCCTCTTGTTTTCTGAAAACCAGTTTGAGGAGAACATGAATGGTACTGTTCAAATTCATGCTGCTAATGGACACTAATTGTGATCCAGGCACTTATGTGTCTGCCTCACCATTACTGTGTAACATTGGAGGGAGCTGTAGTTGTATGATTGCCATTTGCAACCTTCTCTGGCAGCTTCCTATAAACAAACTCAATGGGGAAGCTGTCAGGAAAGATCGCACGCCATGTTCAGGTTCTGTGGGCCCTTCTAGACCTTCTCCTGGCTTCCCATGACTTGCATAAAGCCCGGGCCAAGCCTCCTTGTTCAATTCCACCTCTATGTTGGTTGAGGCAGGCAGGATTCCCTTGGGTACCATTTGTTGGGGGTCAAAAGAAAGGGAGGGTTTTGCCTTCTCTTTCTGCTCAAGATCCCCAAGGACAATTGGTGGGCCACTGTGTGACACAGAATGCTGGACTCAATGGGCTTTGGCCCGATTCAGCATGGCTTTTCTTATGTTCTCCTCTGGCTTCCCATACGGCCTGCATCAGCCCTTACCTTCCTCCCTAAAGCCCATTCTCCCTACCTGGGATCCTGCTTCTTCCCACTTAAGGACTTGTGCATCTTGGGACTACAACAATAATTGTGACTGCTATTGCCAAGCAATGCAGCCACATGACATTGTATTTTATTAATGCATCACTTTCGGGTAGCAATCCCAGTCCCAATTGCCACCGTAACTCATATACTAGCTATATCTTCCTCACAATCTCAACCTTTCAGGACAAATGCTACTTACTTAAGGGTACATTGTCTGAACTCAGCCCACCAAATAGGAAAAGTTTCCCATCCGCCATAGGAGTCAACGTGTGCCATGATCTGTCTCTTGGTTTTTCTCCATTTGTAGCAATTCTATGTAGAAGAACAACCAAAGCACTACTGCTTATATAATTCAAACAAATCCCAAATAATTATTGAATATTACAGCAGGGGGATGGGTGTGAGGAAGTATTTCCTAATGCAACATATGTCATATAAATTGTTTATTTCATTAACTGATGAAACTGAGTTGTATAGATTCAAAACAACTAGAATTCAAGCACTCCTCTGCGCTTTTTTGGTTGACAAATCAATTAAACCAGGAAGCAAGGGACCATGTTTATCACCAGTTTCTAATCTGCAACTTACAAGTAATACACACACAGAGGTTTCTCTTCATTTTTTAATATATTTATTTAGGAAATTTATTTGCCACCCATCTCGTATCCAACTAAATCTATATATGATAGTTAATATGAATTGTCAGCCTGACAATCTAATGTATATCTAAAAGTAAATCTCTTCATTTCTCAGTAAAAATTCTTAGAAGCTTCATCTAAGAAATCCTTGCAGTTTAATAAAATCATAAGATGTTTTGTTGACTTAAATATTTTCTTCACTTTTAAATTCCACAATTTAAAATGAAAATATCTTTATTTTAAATTAAATCAGTCTACAACAGCAAAAGGATCAATCATAGCAAAATCAGTCCTTTTTATTGTGAGTGAGGAACCTTAACTTGTTGGTCTTTTATCTTCTGAAAATTTTATCCACAAAATGTACAGAGATCCATCTATAAATTATAAATTTGCTTATTACCATAAAACATTGTGATATTAATAGAAATAGTATTGATTTATTATCAAAAACCAAATCCCAAGAAAATGTTCAAAACGAAATTGTATTTAACTAGGTATTTATATACAACAGAAAAAATAACATCAAAGGAAAAAAACTTACTTTCCTGACCAAACCCAGGCGTCTAAATTCAGAGAATGTAAATCATTCATCCTTGTTTGCTATTTAAAAAATACAACATCCATTTTATTTTAAAATAAAACATAGTATCAATTTCAGTTTACAAATTCCTCATATAAGAAAATTTATCTATCAATCGAGATTATGTACGTATATTATGTTTAATAAGAGCATGAAGAAAAAAAAGAGTATTGTTATATAACTGTCCTCATATTATTTCCATTCTGTTATGTTCATTTGAATTATGTGATTTGATTTTTAACCAAATTAAACTATGCAGCACAAAGCACCAAGTGACTATTCACACCAACTCAACTAATTCCTACTAGACTAGAGTGTATGTGTAGTCAAATTCCATTTATAGTGTTTTTCAGAACACACAAGTAAAATATTTTACAATTTCTGGTTTTGGACTGAAAGGCTTCATATTTCTGGGTTGGTGGACTTCCTTTTCTGGTGCATGATTACTTCCTGCCATTATCCTGACTGAGCAGCAGGAACACTTTAAATCCACTTAGCAGCTGCTGGAGAAGCTCTACAAGTACAAATATTAAGCTAGATCAGTGATGGCTAACCTTTTCGCATACATGCATCCCCAAAATGCAATGTGTGGATGTCCCCTGCACACGCCTCCTGCCTCCATGCATACACCTGCCCCCCATGCATACACCCTTTCCTCATATATGTGCATGCATCTCTCACACATGCCCTCCACCCCCGCGCATGCGTGGCAGAGACAGGAAGGCCAGCTGGCCGGCACACCTGCATGTATGGCAGAGCTGAGCCGGGGTGATGGCTCTGCATGCCACCTCTGGCATACATGCCACAGGTTCACCATAACAGAGCTAGATGAACAAGTGTCTCATTTAATGTAGTGAACATTCTACTTTCCTATTCTTCAATAAGCCCTTTTAATTCTTCCATGTCTAAATTTTGGAATCAAGCTGCAGCCAGAGGCAAAGTAAGGGGGGACAGCCGTCTCTTTACTTCAAAAATATATATTTTTCCTCTCTTGCACTAAAGCCTCCTTCTGATAAAGAAAAGTGGGTACTGAGTACAAACCAAAACCCGTCCTCCAAAAACATAGCCTGTATTTCCTATGACTGCACATGAGTGAGCTGCTCGAGGCTGAGGTGCAATTCCACGCTGCAAGCAAGAGAAATAACAGTAATCAGAATATGCTTGCAACAAATACGTTGCGTCACCAAAACACCTAGCTTTAGCTATACACAGTTACAACACTTACTTTAATTTTTGGCTGATGCCAAGTTTGAGTACTTGTATCAAAAACATGAACATCATTGTGCCATCCCCAGAATATTTGACCTTCCTACAAAAAGTAAAATACATTAGTAGTAGTAGTAATAATTTTTTAAAATGCAATAAAACACTAATAATAAATCAGCTTCTATTTTTTGCTTGGAATTAAATCTTATCTTACCCAAAATGCATCATGAACGTCAAAACAGTCACTTAGCTCATTTTGTTTCCTACAGCCATAACCACCAAAGTAGATTAACCTGAAATAATAGGAATTAAAATTACTAATTAATTTATCTGCAATAATCCTAAGAATACTATTGTTCTGCCCTTTCATTTTCCACAAGACTTCTCAAATGTCACCTGTAGTAATCTGTTTATTTGTCTTATATATATATTCCTAACTCTACATAAATAAAATAGACATCCAAAGTATACTGCTTTTCTGTCAGCAACGCACTGGCAATATCAAGAGAAAAATGAATTTAATATTCAAAACATTTAATCATTTAAAAAATTCTACTCATTACAGCATATTGTTATTTACTTATAATGTAAGTGTTGTTCCTAGCGTATATCCCAATGATGTTATCAAACTATTATGTTACCAGATGTTTTTTCATCCTTCCCATTTATGAAATCATTTATAGAATTACCTGTCTTTATACACCCAGCAAGCAAGCTTGTCACGTGGTGTAGGAGGCTGACCTTTAAAGTCTGTGATTTGCTTCCATATATAAATTCCATTTTTTGTTCGCAAATTAACATGGTAGAGCTTTAAAGGAAATTAAAATACTTTAAAGGAAAATAAAATAATTTAAATATACAGTATTATTCAATAAACATAAGTGTTAATGGAAAAAAGATCATGAATAAAAAAATCAATATTCCATTACTCTTTTAATGAAAAGGATTATTTCCAACATTTATATAAGCATTTGTGCTAACAACATTCAGACATTTTAAAATTATGAAATAATTTATTTTTTGAATTTATTATTCTTTTCAGGCCAAATGAGCCGGGGTGACGCAGCAGGTAGAGTGCTGTACTGCAGGCCACTGAAGCTGACTGTAGATCTGTAGGTCAGTGGTTCAAATCTCATCACCGGCTCAAGGTTGACTCAGCCTTCCATCCTTCTGAGGAGGGTAAAATGAGGACCGGGATTGTGGAGGCAATATGCTGGCTCTGTTTAAAAGTGCTATTGCTAACATGTAAGCCGCCCTGAGTCTAAGGAGAAGGCCGGCATAAAATTGAATGAATGAATGAATGAATGAATGAATGAATGAATGAATGAATGAATGAATGAATGAATTCTAGTAACAAAAATGTTTAGTAGTTCCACTGAAGTGAAACTAATTGCAAATTTAACGCCCATGGTTTTCAGAAAAAAACAGATACAGTATTGGCAATTAAATTTCCCTCACTGCATGGACCTACAGAAAGAAGTTACAGATCTTCTAAGTAACATTAGTGAAACCAAGATATCCCAAACTAATACATTCTAACTTAAAGTAGGAAGACCTGATGGCCTTAAAAGGCCTTAGGTTAAAACCTTATAAATTTTTTATGATGCTTCTAAATATTTTTTTCTTTTGTTCAATCATGTCTGATCCTCTTAGATCAGGGCTGTAAAACTGGCGGCCTGAGGGCTGAATGCATCATGCGCAGGCCATGCCCATCCTAGCTTTGTGAAGGGAAAAAATGTGGTGAAGCGTCATGTGGACTTGTGAGTTTGACTGTGAGTTTGATAGCCG
Source organism: Erythrolamprus reginae (assembly GCF_031021105.1). Taxonomy (NCBI): domain Eukaryota; kingdom Metazoa; phylum Chordata; class Lepidosauria; order Squamata; family Dipsadidae; genus Erythrolamprus; species Erythrolamprus reginae. Next base: position 34,287,250 of record NC_091950.1, on the reverse strand, counting down.
TCTTAGATTGTTTGGACAAGTTTCTGCACTTTTCTTCACAAGGTTTTTCAGAAGTGGTTTCCCATTGCCTCCTTCCTAGAGCTGAAAGAGTAACCAGCCCACGTTTACCCAGCTGGTATTGTATCAGATGCCTTAAACATCACACTGGCTCTCTTCTAAATATATTTATGAATAAAATCCAACTAATATTAAATGGTAGCTCTGTTGATCATCATTCACTTGGAAGTGATATCAAGTTGCAATTAACATTGGTAGTATAGTAATACCTCGTCTTACGAACCTAATTGGTTCCAGAAGGAGGTTCGTAAGGCGAAAAGTTCGTAACATGAAACAATGTTTCCCATAGGAAACAATGTAAAAGCGATTAATGCGTGCAAGGGGGAAAAAAAATCGCAAAATGGCACTCCGCTGGGCTTCGCCGCCCGACTGTCACCTTTTAAAACAACCGGGGGGCTTCTCGGTGTTCTCCCGAACCCGAACTTTTGCCGAACTTTTCGGGTTCAGGTTTGGGAGGCCACTGAGAAGCGGCGGCGCCCGCCTGTCACCTTCTGAAACAACTGGGGGGCTTCTCGGCGTTCTCCCGAATGCCGAACTCGGAAGTTCAGCAAAGGTTTGGGTTCAGGTCCCGGAGGCCACCAAAAAGCGCCTGGCTGTTTCAGAAGGTTACAGCCGGGCGGCAGCGCCTGGCAGAGCGCCGTTTTTGCGATCGGCGGCAGCATTTTCGGCCGATCTGGAGGCTGAAACGGAGGTGGGGAATCCCAATAGGGAATTCCATGGGCGGAGCTTTGACGTCACGAAGATGTCCTTCCTGGAGGCCACATTTCAGAAGGTGACAGGCGGGCAGCGGTGCTTCTCGGCGGCCTACCGAACCTGAAAAGTTCAGCAAAGGTTTGGGTTTGGGTTCGGGAGAACGCCGAGAAGCCCCCTGGCTGTTTTAAAAGGTGACAGCCGGGCGGCGCAGCCCAGCTGAGCGCCATTTTGCGATCTGCGGTGGGTTTGTAAGTCGAAAAAAGTTCGTAAGAAGAGGCAAAAATTTTCAGAACCCTGGGTTCGTATCTCGAAATGTTTGTATCACAAGGGGTTCGTATCACGAGGTACCACTGTACTTACATATAGCATACAAGAATTAACAATGCTAAATATATTCATTCTGTGAGATAAGTGATCTTTATTTCCCATACGGCATTTATGTTATATACGAGAAAGATTCTACTGTCCAATGAAAAAATCAACTATACCTTAAGAGGTATTCAAGCACCCAGATATCCCAAAATTGTTATCTGAGTGCTGATTAGTCTCATAAGCTCTACCTGTGAAAAATCCCACATTCAGATCTCATTCTTGATTGTTATAAATTCTTATTACTATATATTTTTAAGTTTTAATATAGCTACAACAATGAATCATAAAACATGAATGTCAATCACAACAGGTTAATTCATAGAAACTTGGAATACTGTACTTATAAATATATAAAAGATACAGTTCAGTTTTAAACAAATTGAACCATATTTTTCACCATTTAAGAAATTTCTTATTTTGTTGGGCAAATTTTTAACAATGAAAGGAATCCAGTACCCGGTTGCTGTATCCTTTGTCATCAAATCCTCCAAAGATATAGAGTTTCCCATTAATGCAAGCTCCACAGCTTCCAGACATAGATGGAGGTAACTCTCCTTTCATTAGATGCATTGACCTGCAATTTAGGCAATACAGAATACTGTATACTTTAACTTTGCTCAGAGTATGAAAAAGAGATAAAATAAATAATACTTTAAGTAACTTTGAAATAACATTCAATAATTTTGCCAAAAATTGTTATCTACCTCAATCTATGTCATTCTCTTCTAGTCACTACTGAAAGTATTCCCCAACTTGATGCCCACTACATTAGTGTTCCCCAATTTGATGCCCACCGGATATGATCATTATATGTCATTATTTTCAGGCAACATAAGGTATAAGTAAGTTGGGTGAAATGATTTCATCACAATCAGGTAAATACACTGGAAATAATAGCAACGTTTTTCCTGGCTAGTCCAATACTTTCTCATTCATTCTTAAATGCTAACTAGTTACAATAGCTCTGAGAAGGAAAAGAATTATCACTGATATCCATTTCCAAATGCATTAAAATCACATAAAATGTGACAATGTAGGAAACCTAAGATTGGTGTCCAGTTAATCAAGTTATCTGAATTTCCACAAAATACTGAACTATAAATTATACTTGCTGTGACCTAGAACTAGCCAGTCATATTTCAACATATTCTGATATGGAAATCTAGCTTTAAAACCATATTTCTTTTTCAGTTATAAATTAATTAAATGAACAAGGAAGTAAAAAGCTTATTTAGCTAAAATAATAATTTCAATAAATAAAGTTTCTCATATGAAGTATCTTCTGATAAATTAACAGCACAGTAAATAATGTAACTTACCATAATCCACTGTCAATATCATAGATCCAAAGTTCATCGTTTGGTAAATAAACTTCATTTTCTTCAATAGACTATGCAGAAAAAAACAGTAGTTCTGACATAATTCTTATTTTCAAAATGCCACATGTATTTCTGAATATTTTCCATTTCAAATTCTAGCTCTATAATAGATAACTTGGCCTGCTGGAGCATTGTTTTAGTAATCATAAAGCAAACACATTTTTTTCCTTTCATTTACTATCAATTACATACACATAACTTAGTGTACCATTCATTAGTCTTTTGTTGGAAAGGAAATTTCAAGTGGCAGATAATTGAAAGTATAGAAAGTGACACTGCAGATATTAGCACATTTTAAAGATATTTAGTAGTATACTTATATATAATTTATGTTTGCAAGAATTAAATATATGTTGACAGAAAAGCAGTATACAGTAGTCCCTCGCTATACCGTGCTTCACCTACTGCGGCTTCACTTCATCGCGGGTTTCTGAGGAAGTCGATCGGCAGATTTAAACAGCCCGCCGAACTCGATCGGCAGGTTTTTCAAAAAAAAAATCTAAAATTGTAAATACTGTATTTAAATACTGTATCTAAAATAAATACTGTGTGGGAAGGGTTTATAAACACTTAAAACAATGAAAACTTACCAAACAATTACAATATAAATACTTAAATAAGTACTATCAGTCGATAAATTCCCCATCGCGGATTTCACCTATCGCGGCCAGGTCTGGAACGTAACACCAGTGATAGGTGAGGGACTACTGTATAAAGAATTTGTTGAAAATTATAATCTCACGGCAAATATTGCCAATATCCGATAAATGTATTCCAAAAATATACAAAGTTTTGCATTTGACACCAATTATTATTAGTGGTCCTGTATATTTTGCCATTTCCAGAATATCAAATTCCAATAGTGATGGTAATAGATGTCCTTATTCCAAGTTAACTCTAATGAAATGATGTTCATGAAAGCAGCAAAGGAAATCCTTTACTTTGCAATGAATTATTATAATAATAAAGGGAATATATTTAGGGGAATAAATAGAGATTGTACTTTCCTTTCCTTGAAGGGCAGGAAAAGTCTGGTGGCTTGATAGTTTGGTCTTGAGTAACTTGTACAAATAGGGAGATACATATCCTAGCCATATTGATCATCTCCCTTATCTATAAGCCAGTCACATCCTGGTTATTAATCTCTAAATAACAAATGATAGACCTCAGATCTCCTCCCATCATGTTCTATTCTTATTGTGAGCTGCCCTGTGTCTACAAAAAAGGGCGGCATAGAAGTCCAATTTATTTATTTATTTATTCTCAGTATGTCAAGACTAAAAATAATTGAAATTATTATTAATTGGATTTGTATGCTGTCCCTCTCCGAGGACTCAGGGCGGCTATTAACTGGACCGTGGGTTAGCTTACACTGTCTGCTATCCTAAAACAGAAGACCAAGTCGAGACAGCTCTAACTGATAGTCACAAAGAAAAATGTGATATGTCATCAATAATCATAGTGTTTATCTACAAATGGGATTGAGATAATTTGCTGGAAGATGCAAAAATTGTTATCATCTTGACCAGCCACCATTTGGCATAGAAACCAATCAAGTCAATGGAAGTACATAGGACTCACTTGCTTCATTCTTGATACTGATTACATCAGAATAGCTGGGTTCCAATCTAACACTAAACTAAGCCAAGCCATAAACCATGACTTTAAATACATTAACGAGCAGATTATAAACATGGTTAGTAGCCCAGACACAAATTTTTAAGGATTCATTATACAAACAGACCTTCATTTACAACCATTCCTTTAGCAACTATTATTACAATTAATTTTATTTAATTATTTAATTTAATGGCTCTGAGAAAAAGTGATAACTGGTTCTCCACCATTGCAGAAGTGGACGGGGGGGGGGGGCAGGCAAAATTTAGGTTGCGGTATCCTGGCATGCTTTCTTCCCATCTGGCTTCACCAAAGCAAAATCAATGGAGGAAGCCATATTTGCTTCATAACCTTGTGATTCAACTTAACAATCTTAGCAAAAGACTGTAAAATTGGGTGTGAATGGTTTAACACCTTACTGAACAATAGAAATTCTGGTCCCAATTGTGGTAGTCTGAAGTCAAAGGACTATCTGCAACGTGATAAACAAGGGACATTATTAAATATTATTTTTATTTTTATTATTATATTTGTATGCCGCCCCTCTTCATAGACTCGCCTAGCGCCTAGGCTGGGCAAATCTGCTTCCCCAGATAAGGAAAAGAAATAGTGCCACACTTTTAAGACAAAGGCGAGTTTATTATAGAAAACCATCTGACACATCAGGTTGTCAACACGCTTTGTAAGGCGCCAAGAGATGGCGCTCAAATTATAAAATTCAGCCTCTTGGAGGTGGGAAGAGAGGCGGGTCAGCTGCTGTCGCACGAGACGCCACCGTCCAATGAGGTAAACAGCTGAGATAAACACCCAACCTCCTCCCCCTCCCCAATCACGTCCAAAAGCGGCACGTGCCTCTTTCCCCCCTCCCCATTTCGCTTTTGGAGGAGGAGCGTCAGCGAGCTCGCTTTAAAATAACGCGGCGGAGGGGGGAAGGCGAGATAACGTGAACGGCTTCTCTCGCCCTTCCCCCCTCCTTGGTTTCCTCCATTGCTCGGTTATTGCTTTTTTTTTTTCCTTTCCCGCATATATTTGTCCGACCATTCGGCTTCCCCGTCGACTCTAATTTCCTTACCACATATCCCCCCCACACATAAAGACAACTCCCATCGACCCCGGCGCAATGCCCGCTCCGTTCCTCGGCCACGCCGAACTGTTCAGGAGGAGGATCCGCCGCCATCTTAGCGCGGGGTGGATAAGGAGGGAATGAAGTTTTATAAACCCAGTCACCGTCGCCGTGGCAGTCCCCTCAGCAACCGCGTCCGCAGCCGCCGCCCCCTCGTTTCGAACGCCGGACGAGCGCGGGTACGTGGCGGACAACGCCCCCTGCCGTTAGCGGAGAGGCGCGCAAGAAGAGCGCAGGTCTCGACTGGCTGAGCGGGAGATTGGAACAGGGACGTTTTCCTATCTTTCGAAGTGCGCAGCTATTCAATTTACGTTTTACTTAGGATCAGTTCTTCTAATGCTTAAATTATTCCATCATAAGTATACAATAAGGATTTGAACAATAGGCTGAACAAGAACAATACATTGTACACCTGCACTAGCAAATGGAAGTAAGTGGAAGATTTTCTCAGCCAAGCTATGGCCAATGTGCCAAATGCATTTGCATTACATACTGTATATGTTTTGGATGATTAAACGTCAGGTAGCTGGTGAATGCAAGATGTACATTTTCAATTATGGTATTTCTAAAACGTGTGTGAACTATTTTTTCCTCTGGCAATCTTAACGCTGTCAGGACTTATTGTATTATGATGGAAGAATTACAAGAAATTTAAACCCAAATAAAACGTATTTTGTCTTTTTATGTACACTGAGAACATATGCACCAAAGACAAATTCCTCGTGTGTCCAATCACACTTGGGCAATAAAGAATTCTATTTTATTCCTCTCCAGTGGAACATACTCATTTCTGCTCATCCATACAATACTTTTGGATTAAAAATATGCTTAATAAGTGTTCTGTCAGGCTCTCTGGTAGACTCCTCCCAAAGATTCACAGGTACAAATTTCAGACACACACACGTTTGAAAATTCAAAACAATGTTCTTTATAATGAAAATTCACTTAAACCAAGGCCTCTTTTGGTATAGCAAAGAGCACTTGTCTCCAAACAAACTGGTAATTTGTACAAGTCCCATATCAGTTCTGTGATACTTAGCTTGCAGCTGTGACGCAATTCACAGTCCTTTCACAAAGTGAAACACACTTTGCCCTGATTTAGTTTCAAAGCGGGCAAAAATCAGCACACAAAAGGTCAAAGTCAGTAAAGCAGTCACCAAACATATTGATCAGATCAGTGTTTCCCAACCTTTTTTGAGCCGCGGCACATTATTCATGTTTTCAAAATTCTGGGGAACACTGAAGGGGGCGGGGCGGGGGGGCTAAAGAAAAGTTTGGACAAAAAAAATATCTCTTCCTCCATTTCACTCTATTTCTCCCTCCCTCTTTCTCTCTCTTCCTTCCTTCCCTTCTTTCTCTCCATCCCTCTTTCTTTCTTCCTCTCTTTTTTGCTCTCTTTCTCTCTCCCTCCTTCCCTCCCTCTATGTCTTTCCCTCTCCCTCCTTCCCCCCTTTCTTTCTCTCTCTCTCTTGCTTTCTTTCCCTCTCTTTCTCTTGCTTTCTTTCTCTCATTCTCTCTCCCCTCCTTTTTCTCTCTCTTTCTCTCTCGTTCACCACGCCAGCAACAGAGAAAAAAAGAAAGAGCCAGAGAGAGCCAGAGAGAGAGTGGAGTGCGCAGCAGCCATCAGCCTCCTCGGCCTCCCAGACGTCCCCAGCGCCCGGCCTCGCGCCGCCTCCCGTTAGCCCGGCCGAAAGCCACACAGTCCCGGACTCCAGGATCGCTCGCTTCTCCGGCCAGCGCGGCGCTTTCCTGGGCAGATGGCTTTGCTGACCGGAGAAGCGAGCGATCTGGGAGTCCGGGACTGTGGCTTTGCGCCATGAAGAGAAAACGGCAACAGGGAAAAGTCGGCCGTTTTCTCTTCATGGCGCAAAGCCACACAGTCCCGGACTCCCGGATCGCTCGCTTTTCCGGCCAGCGTGGCGCTTTCCTGGGCAGATGGCTTTGCTGACCGGAGAAGCGAGCGATCCGGGAGTCCGGGACTGTGTGGCTTTGCGCCATGAAGAGAAAATGGCAGCAGGGAAAAGTCGGCCGTTTTCTCTTCATGGCGCAAAGCCACACAGTCCCGGACTCCCGGATTGCTCGCCCCAAGGCAGGAGGCGGCGGCGGAGGAGAGTGGGCGGATCGGGCGGGCAATGGGGCAGGGCGGAGAAGCCATGGGCGCGTTTGGCCGGAGGCACCGTGGGGAGGCAGGGGCAGGGAGGTGCGGCAGTAGGTGCCTCCGGCCAAACGCGCCCCTGGCTTCTCCGCTCTGCCCCATTGCCCGCCCAATCCGCCCACTCTCCTCCGCCGCCTCTCGCCGCAGCACACCTGACGGTGTCTCGCGGCACACTAGTGTGCCGCAGCACACCGGTTGGGAAACGCTGGATCAGATAATCCTCCACAATGGCCAAACCCACAGGCTGCTATTTATAGCAGCCTCACTAATTACCACAGCCCCACCCAACCACAGGTGGCCTCATTTTCTTTGATAATAATCTCTCAGTTGTTGTTGCCTATGCATCCCTCTCCTCATGTGTGGCTGTATCATTAACTCTTGTTCGGAATCCAAGGAGGAGCTAGATAATTGATCTCCTTCTGAGCTGTCTGCCACACTCTCCTCCATGTCACTCATGTCTTCTTGGTCAGAGGAGCCTTCATCAGCAGATTCCATGGGGAGGGGGGGAGCAAAACAGGCCTGCAGCATGTGGATGTCTCCCCCACATCCACAGTCCTTGGGGCAGGAGCTGAGCCAGAGCTAACCACAACAATAAGTAACTGTAACTAACTGAATTTAAACATGCCTGGGATAAACATATATCCACCCTAAGATAATACTGTATACAAGAAATAGTATGAGGGCAGAGTAGATGGACCATGAGGTCTTTTTCTGCTGTCAATCTTCTATGTTAATATAGTCCTGAATATCAGTACCTTGATGCATAAACATACCAAATCAGAACTGCACTACATATTTAATAAAATTTATAATAGCAAAAAACCCACACCAATTCCTAGGGTATTATCAAAATACTAATTAATATAAGACCTAATAGATACAAATTAGCTAATAAACATTTTGACAACTGTCTTGAGGACATGTTGCAGATAAACTTGTTCTTGCAAATATGCTGCCCTAAGTCTTATCTACAAATCTGTCAGCCAAAAATTATAGTTCCATAAATTTTATTGTCCCCCATTACTAACAGATACCAAATGCTGGTGCCCTTATTTATAAGCTGTTTACACATGACATCACAAGTTGACAGAAAAATCCACAATCGCTGATTTGCATTTTTTTATAGAAACCTAGACCAGTAGGTTTACTTATTTGCCAAAGCATCAGTCCAGGTTTTGCAAAAACTCACAGCAACTGATTGCCAGGCCTGATTGAATTGATCCATGTGATCAGAGACTGGTGCATGCTATAATCAGCGGCTTATTTCACCTTGCCTCTTTTTTCAAGAACATCACTACTCAGCTTTCTCCCCCCCCTCCACCACCTGTTGGTGAACCTTAAAAAAACAGTTGGCAAAAAACCCGTTTTTAAAAATAGCCCCTCAGCACCACTACCTGTCAGCTGTTATCAGGCTGTTTTTAAAAGGGGGTTCTTCTGGAATAGGGATTGATTTATTAGCAAAAATTTTAAAAACAATATTAGGGAGGAATTGTTTGGTGGAGGAGCCCCCTTCATTTGTCTGGTGCACGCTCCTCCTTTATGTCACTTTAAATCAGGTGAAACTTTCCTTCAAAGCTTCTTCAGTTCTGACAGGATAGAGAATTGAAGAAAAATGAAAAACGAAACGTGTTCAAAGGAGAAAAAAAAGAAGAAAATTCAAGGAAGTCCTGCAAAAAGCACCTTTGGGGGGAAAAGTGGAAAATTCTGCATTGCCCCATAGTCCTAAAACCCAGCATTTAGGCTTGGTGCCTCCCAGATATCATCATTAGCCCATGAACTGATTATAATTCACCAGCTTTGGGGGGCAGGGGGGTTAAAAATAATTCTACTATGGGATAAAGCCCTTCAATGGTAGCGAGGCTGCCTTTACTGAACGCCGAAGAAGCGCGGTGACAGCTGCTTTAATCACCGGCTTGGCGGGAAAGCTTTTCGGGCTGGAGCTCGGGAGGAGGAGGAGGAGCCACGTTGTGGCGCGAACCGTTCAAGATGGCTGCGGAGAAGCTGAGAAGTAAAGTGGGCTCTGCCTTCAAAATGCATGGCTTGGTCCTCCGCGCGTGAGTAGTAAAAAAAAGGAAGAAATATTTAAATCCGAATACCGGTGAACACTCTGAACGGCTATTTCTGCCTAAGGAAATCATAAACAAAACACGGTGGTAACCCCAAAATCAAACCACCAGATGAATATGTTGATGAACCAAGCTTTTGCTTTGTTGCCTTTTTAACCACTGTGGCTTGTTAATCTTGGTTTACAGTATAATGTGTATGAATGCAAGCTGTAACTTCTCAAATGTAATAATTAAACTTAGGTGTTGCCTGACTCCCAAGGACTGCAGCACCCAACAGTTAAATTAATTTTTTTAAAATAAAATAGAAACTAGCCAGTGCAAAAGACCACATGGAATGAAAACTTGTTCAGAAGAAATTGTTTTTAGTTAAAGGAATATAGCAGTCACATATATAAGTACAGTACGTACTATTTCCCAAACTGGGCAACTTTCAGATGTGTGGACATTAACTCCCAGAATTCCTTATCCACTTAAAGTTTTGAAAAACAATGACAACAGATACAGTAGTTTATTTGCACTTAATAAACTTTTTCTAAGTAATGCATTTGGTCACATCTCTCGTTGCTGAGCGTGTTCCTTTTTGCATGTTTAATAAAAAAATAAGGCACTTAATTGTTGGCACAAACCACTTAAATACAATATAGCATAGCATAGTGGATTGAACCCAGCGCAAATAGTAAGTTTGTTGTGATCTTTAAAAATTGGGACCACTGAATTAATCATAGTTCATAGTAAAAAAAATTGGTAAGCGTGTTTTGTAAACACAAACATAAGAATTTTGTAATAAATATATTTAGAAGTTCAAGATTTAATTTTCTAAATGTAAAGTTCAGTTATATGCACATAACATAACATTTACCCAGAGTTAATTTGGCTGGTTCACACAGACCAGTTGCCCAGACTCACAGGACACATTGACTATAAAATAACCAATTTTAACTAATACTTTATGTCAAGTTAAATTATGATGGCAACTAGTGCTCAGCATGTTATACAAATAAGGTAGTCCTCGGCTTACAACAGTTCATTTAGTGAGCGTTCAAAGTTACAACAGCACTGAAAAAAGTGACAAGTGACTTATTTTTCTCAATACCATTGCAGCGTCCCTGTGGTCACATGATCAAAATGTAGACGCTTGACAACTGGTTCATATTTATGACAATTGTATATCCCAGTGTTCTGTGTTCATCTTTTGCAACCTGACAAGCAAAGTCAATGGGGAAGCAGATTTCTTTAACAGCTGCAATGATTCACTTAATTGTGGCAAGAAAACTTGTAAAATGGGGCAAAATTCACTTAACAATTATCTCATCTAGCAACATAATTTTTGGGGACAATTGTGGTAAGTTGAGGACTATCTGTACAACATCTGTACATTAAACAATGGGTCCCCAGCCCCTATCCATGGACCAGTACTGGGTGCGACATGCCAGAAACTGAGTTGTGCAAACAAGCGAAGCCCCATCCTCAGGATGAAGGTAGCACACAATAGAATAGAATAGAATTTTTTATTGGCCAAGTGTGAATGGACGCACAAGGACTTTTTCTTTGGTGCATATGCTCTCAGTGTACATAAAAGAAAATATACATTTGTCAAGAATCATAAGGTACAACACTTAATGATTGTCATAGGGATCAAATAAGCAATCAGGAAACAATATTAATAAAACCTTAAGGATACAAGCAACAAGTTGCAGTCATACAATCATAAGTGGGAGGAAATGGGTGATAGGAATGATGGGGGGGGGATTACTAGTAATAGTACTACAGACTTAATAAATAGTTTGACAGTGTTGAGGGAATTATTTGTTTAGCAGAGTGATGGTGTTCGAGAAAAAAACTGTTCTTGTGTCTAGTTGTCTTGCCCCTTCCAGTCCACAGAAAAACCTCATCATGGGATTGGTCCCTGGTGCCCCAAAAGTTGGCGGCCACTGGGTTAAACTACAATCTTTACTGATATTGGCAGTAGAGTTAATAGCTGATTATAGCTGTAACAGAAAAAGTGCAGAGCACAAATGGAGAAAACCAAAGCACAAATATGCTGTTACTGATAGTATATTTTTGAATATAGTAACTATTTTCCAGTTCTTATATTTTATAAAACTTCAAGTCAGACCTCATTCAGTAAAACAAATATAGACCTGCATCTTCAAAAACTAAATGTTTCATATCATAAGTGCCTGTGACTTAGATATGGTGGCCTTCTAGGTAAATGATATCTCCTTAAATCAAAGAAGTTTACACTTTCTGCATGAAAGCCAATGATACATAATAATCATACGTGAGAACTGCCATACATTAAGAAAATGTTTACAACCTAGAATTCTGTTGGATAAAGATTTATATATGTGCAGAACATTGTATGGAATATATTTATTTGTAAACCACTTTGGACTAGCAATTAAGACATCATGCTAGAAGAAAGCAGAAACTGAGTTCTAGTCCCACTTTAGCCATAAAAACCAATTGTGTGACCTTGGGCCAGTCATTCTCGACTTAGCCCAACTCAGAGGGTTGTTATTGTGGGGAAAATAGATATGTTGGATATGTTTGCCACCTGAGTTATTTGTAAAAATAATAAAAGTGGGAATACAAATAAATAAACACAAAGATCTAAAATCAGAAAGCATTGGACAGTTTTTACCTAGGCGATAAGAGTAACCTATCTTTAACGATCCTGTTATACTTGCAGCTTGACAAATAATTATTCTTAAACATATTAATGGAAAGTTGAATGAAATAAAACACCATCTGAAGCTAGGTACTCCCACACTTTTCTTTGAGAAATTGCAACAACTTCTTTAGGTCATTATCCACTCTAAACTGCAGTTACTATCAAAGCTTTGTGCAAATTGAAAGTCATGATTCGTATTCCATCAATGAATTGATCTGACCACTGCAGCATATGATCCATATTTACTGTAGTGTAGAGAATATTAAGCTGTGATTATGTAGGCAAAACACGAAGTTTATCTGAATGGCTAGAAAAATAGTCCAGATGATTGATCTGGAAAAGTTTCATATGAATATTTCACTTTTTTTTATAATTGCATATCATGTTTTGGGGAAAGTAATCTGAATATTTATTACTAACCACCAGGGATGCTACAAAGTATCTCATAGAAGCTCTTCAAACAACTAATGAAGTGGAACTAGAAGACATGATAGAAAATATAATTGATGCTGTTGAAAAACAGTCTTGTAAGTAAATTTTCAGATTTCTTAACGTTTGAAAAATAATAACATTTCTTTTAATTATTGGAAGCAGCACTGTAGAACTGGTGTTCATCATGATGTGTGGTATATTGTGTGATATATCACACCAAAAGCCGTTGGTCTGTCTGTCCTATATAGGGACTGTTACAGTCTTTATGCTGTATATTGCAGATCCCTCCTGATTTCCCCCCATTTGGGTTATTGCATCTTGTGGTTTATGTAAGATGTTCTGACCACCAACAAGCAGTCAGAAAACACGATGAAAACTCCTTAATCTCACATTCAATCACAATGTCAACTGAGAAACTGAATATTCTAGACCAAACCACATCCAGAAATGTTAGGGATTTCCTGGAAGCTTGGCATGAAAACAATTCAGTCATCAATAGGCATATAGAAACAAGCTATATTTACACAATATTCGAAAGAATAAAAACTTAGAATACATCCTCTCCAACAGCTAGATAAATCAAGGACAAGGGGGCTTATAATCATAAAAACACAAAACCTTAAAACAAGTATTAAAATTGTTTTAAAATTGACAAGATGGGAAGGAAGGGAGCAAGATCATCCAGAAAGAAGATGGGGTCCTAGTACATTAGTCACCTCCAGAAGGACACACCCCCTTTGGGGCGCCAGACCAGTTGGCCCAACCAGATCTTCATGCCCTTTCAGAAGGGTCATGGTGATACAGGTTTGGTCTCTGTTTACGTATATACACCGAAGTAACTTGTCCTGCCAGATTGTTGGTGTGGTTTTCTCTTTGGAAGTTCCTTGATTAGGGTATTCCATATGCATAATTTATAACCATGGGGCACAATGGTTAGAATGCAGGCTACTTCTGCTGGCTGCCAGTGCCAGCAGTTTGGCAGTTCGAGTCTCACCGGCTCAAGGTTGACTCAGGCTTCCTTCCTCGATAAACAGGGGACCCAGATTATTGGAGGCAATATGCTGACACTGTAAACCACTTAGAGAGGGCTGTAAAGCACTGTGAAGTGGTATAGAAGTGCTATTGCTAACTTTATTTTGAGCATTGGAGGTCATGCGTTCAAAATGTATACAAGTCTACCTATCGTTTACTTTGAAGAGATTATTAAAATTATTTTTTTCTGTCTCTGATTGCATAAACTAGCAGTTCAATATTTTGGAATGTTCTTTTCAGTGTCATGCAACATGATTGAAAAGTCCATGGTGGAAGCAGCAGTTTTGGAGTGCAGCAGATCAGTAGATGAAGCAATGTATGTTAACCTTCTTTATTTTAAAGCAAATACCACCAGGAGTTTTTTTGAAGTCACATTGTTATTTGTCCTGTCTCTGTCTTCCCCTATTGATATTTGGATTTAAAACTCATTTACATTCAATTTTTTTCCTCTGGCGAATAGACCTCCTAGAGAGTTTTAACATTAAAATGTTTCTAATATTAATATGCCATGTCTAGAAGCATTATGGCTTAAATTAGGGATTATAGGAAATTGTTTTAGAAGAATCTGTATAACTTTGTGAATGCAAATGTGTTTTTTTGTTTTTGTTTGCTCAGGGAATTATACAATAAATTTATAGTGCTATGTTACATATGTTTAAAAATATTTTTAAGATGCTACAAAGAGTCAGCTCATTTCCTGAACTGGCAAAAGAATCAAACAAATTATTTTTTAATTTACAAGAGAGCTATACAAACACTTTAAAATAGTTGAAAAAGTATCTAGTTAAAACAGAATGCAAAATAATTTATTTATAAATGTAAAAATAGATTATGCTGGGTAGAATTTTTCAAAGGATACATATTTTTATTGCAGAGAACATCTTTTCAACATTATTGGAGCTTTTGATATTCCACGATATATTTACAATTCTGAACGAAAGAAGTTTCTCCCGTAAGTTTTTATTCTATAACTGTTAGTTTAAATTGCAGCTACTTTCACAGTTTAAAGTTATGTAAAATTTATTTCCTACTCCTTTGTAAGAAACAGTGATTTATTTCCTTTCAAAAATACATTTTTACCTGTCTAAATTTATTTCAGCCTTTCTATGACTGACCACTCTGCACCTAATTTATTTGGCTCTGCCAGGGACAAAGCAGAATTGTTTCGCGAACGTTATATCATTTTACAACAGGTAGGAAAAATGGAAAGAAGTTTTAAGTTCATTTAGTGCTTAATCATAACAAAAGTTTTTTTGTGAAAACATGTATACTACAAAACTGTTCAGTTTGAAAGAACGAGTCACCGAGAATCTAACTTATTTCAAGGGAGACTTTTATTTTGGTCTTTATAAATTATTATTACGGTTCTAATTATCCTTGCTGGGTGCTAAATCTTAGATGCTTCTTATGAATATAGATCAATTTTGGGGTAGGAGTTCATTGGTTAGTCTGTTACTGAGTTCTAGAGAGTAGATATTCTATTCCACAATCATTCAGGTTTCTTCTACCATGTTTTCCCCAAAATAAGACCCTGTCATATTTTTATTAAACCCTGCATGTTTGACCTTATTACCATTAACTCAAAAGCCTGATTGGGTATATTATTAGGGAATGTCTTATTAGGGGGGAAACGGTATAGGGATGGGATATTTACAGTAGGGCTTATTCTCTGTTGCCCTTTATGTTTAAAGTTCGAGGAAGTCTAAAAGGCATTAAATTACTTTTTCTGAACATTATTGTTCAATAAGAATTTTAAAGTAGTCTTGCTTGAAAAAAATTGCTGTTGCTTTTCTTTTTAATTGCTTTTCTTTTTAATTGACTAATATTTATTGTTGTGCAGAGAACCCATAGGCATGAATTGTTCACACCATCTGCTATTGGCTCACAAACAGATGAAAACAAAAATAAATTTCAGGTAAAATCAAAATACTAAAGACACAACTAAATTGACCTCAATCCTTTGAGTAATCTTGGACTGTATTTCCCATACATTTAACAGAGTGAGAATGATTTGTGAGTGAATTCAACTCTTTGGCAGGCCTGGAGCCGTTGCTGCTCCAGCCAGTAACTATGAATGCATGAAGTATGAATGTTTAATATTGGGGTTTTAAATTGTATTTTTATAATTGTATTTTATTATTTTGTCTTTTTATTCTTGTAAGCCGCCCTGAGTCCACTTAGAGAAGGGAGGCCTATAAATTTAATAAAATAAAATTTAAATAAATAAATAAATAGGAGGGTTAGGGTTGGAAGGTTAGGTTGGAGAAAGCTGCTTTTGAATTTTGGGGGATGTTTTATTGTACCTGCAACGATCTACTGAAGACTTTGAAATAGATGGACAATCTTTTGATGCTTGTGGGCCACACATCATTGAGGAGTAGCTAAGGACTGCATAGGAGTTGGGACCACAAGTTGTTGGGGCTATTCTTGAAGTGTGATCTATTATAATTGTATCTCACCTAAAAATGGCAGTTTTGGGGAATCATGGTTCATGGAGGAGGAGGTTGGTTTCCAAAGGCCACACAAAGTGTCTTAAAGGTCACATGTGAGCTATCTTCTAATGTAGTTCTTACTAATCCAGTGTCTCTTAATTCCAGCTCAAAACTATAGAAACTCTTTTGGGCAGCTCTGCCAAAATGGGAGAAGTGATTGTGCTTGGCATGATCACCCAGCTTAAGGAGGTAAGCTTTTGGTAGTGGTGACCTGCTGTGCTATATTCTGATGGTAACAGATAGGATTTATGGTCAGTTGACTACGAAAGAGAAGAACATTATTTCTAAATATTAACATTATTTGTTTGTTTCTTTGCTTCCAACCTTTATGATTTTTAAAAATAATTCAAGGCAGCAAACACATCAGGTCTGGTGCCTTAGCCTCTAGATCCAACTGATCAAATTAATTATTGTGAAATAAATGTTGGGGAAGAGGTAGGAATATGATCTTGGCTAGTGTGCAATTACTAAAATTGAGTTTTAATGGATTCCCCCCCCCCAAATCTTTTCAAGGGAAAATATTATTTGGAAGATCCTACTGGAGTTGTGCTATTAGACATTAGTAAAGCAATATCCTTTATCTGTATATACAACATGGATGGGAGCTTTATCTTTTAATTAAATTACTGTATTTTGCAATGTGACAGCTTAATATTTTCATCTAATTACTGTATTTTTCGCACTATAAGATGCACTTAGCTTTTGGGGAGGAAAACAAGAAAAATAATCTGCTTCTGCCTCCCAGGAATTTGTCTTCTTGCAGCAAACAGCATTGTCAGCTTCAGCACAGTCTGACAAGCAGCTGGTTGGTGGTTGGATCGGCCTCCCACTGATCACTCTTCCAGGCTGCGGGGGTTGCTGCCTATCTCCGTCTCTGCACACCCCATTTTTGGCCTCCACATATCCCATTTTTGGCCTTTTCCAGGTGGTGGTGGAGATGGGCAGTAGCAATCCCTGTCGCCTGGAATGAGCCAAAAACAGTATGTGCGGAGGCCAAAAATGGTGTGTGTGGAGAGACAGCTGATTGGTGGTATTCCAGAAGGCTGATCCAACCACCAATCAGCTGTTTGTGCTAAATCAGGCTGTGCTGAAGCTAATCAGGCTGTTTGTTGCAAGGAGGCAAATTTCTGGGAGTCAGAGGCTGAAGGGTGGCGGCCGGTAGGTGGGTGGGGCTTCAGCAACATTTGCTCTATAAAATACACAGACATTTCCACTCACTTTTTTGGGGAAAAGTGCGTCTTATAGATCGAAAAATATGGTAGACGTTAAATGATAACTTACAATTCATGATGATAAGGGTTCTGTTTTTAATATTACTTTGAGATACATTGCAACTTATTTTTGTGAAACCTTAATTTTTTGCGTATCAATTTTGTGCTATTGCACAATTAATTTATTACAAATGATTGGTTTGTTTTTATTGGTATCTAATAAATATTAAAATGTATTGGTATCTAGTAAATATTATCCTTAACTAATAACACCAGTTCCACAGTGGTTTATATACAGAGTCATGCTTTGTTTTAACAGAAGGTAAGAGTTCTATAATGGATTATAGTATACAATGATCCCCCGATCATTGCGAGGGTTCCGTTCCAGGACCCCTAGCAATGATCGGGTTTTCGCGAAGTAGCGCTGCGGAAGTAAAAACACCATCTGCGCATGCGCAGATGGTGTTTTTACTTCCGCAGCGCTAGCGAGGAGCCAAAGATTGGGGTTCCTGGGAAGGGGACTCAGCTGGGAAGCGGCGCTGGGGTTTCCCCACCGCCCACGCAAACTCCTCGCTGCCGCTCGCCCGCCCTTCGCCCGCCCACGCCGCTCGCTCGCGCCGCTTCCCAGCTGAGTCCTGAAGCCAATTCGCTTCAGGACTCAGCTGGGAAGCGGCGCGAGCGAACGGCGTGGGCGGGCGAAGGGCGGGCGAGCGGCAGCGAGGAGTTTGCGTGGGCGGTGGGGAAACTCCTCGCTGATGCCCGCCGCTCGCCCTCCCGCCAGCAAGAGGGGGAAGACCCAGGGAAGCCGCCCAGCAGCTGATCTGCCCGGCGCCATCTACGCATGCGTGCTCATAGAAAAAAAGGGTGCGCATGCGCAGATGGTGTTTTGACTTCCGGGTTGAAAAATCGCGATTTAGCCCGTTCGCAATGATCGGGATCGTGATACCCGGGGGATCACTGTATATCAAATAATGTTCTAGTTTAATTTTAAAAAATGAAACAAAACAGATTGTGTATAATCAGTTTTGCTAATTTAATTACATTGCTTCAGTAACGTTTGATTTGTGATCCAGCATTGATTGGTTGGTTGATGGATTGATTGATTGATTGATTGGATTTATATGCTGCCCCTCTCCCAGGACTTCCAGCATGTTTCTGGGCTTCTGATCTATAATTGTGTTCAACTCATGTACAATTATCTTTAGTCCTGTCACATAAATCACATACAGTACAAGATACCCATAATGATAGGTTTCAAATGCAGTGTTAAACCATAATGTGAAGTAGATGGTTTGGCTTAGTAATTCTAGCCATTTATTTTATAAATAATTGTTTATGATTTATTTTAATGAATCATGGCTTATTTAATTAACAATAATTAAACAAGTGATGGCTTAACCAGTTGGCAAAGAACTGTTTATAGGTAATATTGCTTTGCCAGTTCACAAGGCTTTACAGAGGTTCTCCACCTTTCTAATGCCGAGATCCCTTAATACAGTTCCTCATGTTGTAGTTACCCCCAACCATAAGTGTAGCGCCAATTCTCCCCACAGAGCTTTAAGCTGATTGGCAGGAAGGTCAGAGGGACACCCCCACTGTAAACGTCTGATTGGTCAGATTGTAAAAATATGTTCCAAGGCATCAGAATAAAAGCTTTAGTTCCTAATACCATGGGAAATTTGTCTTCCCATGGTCTTAGACGACCCCTGTGAAAAGGTCATTCGACCCCCAAAGGAGTCCGGACCCCCATGTTGAGAACCACTGCTTTGGAACAATATATTCACTACTTAATCATTTGGTATATGATTGTTCCTATTAATTACTATATTTCTACCATGAAATCTTAGAAGCAAAACCAATGTATTTTGGATGTGTTTTCAACTGAAGGAACATTTGACTAATTGGTTTAGAGCAACTGCTTTCAAAATATTCTGATTACAGTTGAGTCTCAAAAAAAGGTGTAAGATTTAGATTGACACAGTGGTTATAGGTATCATTTCTCCTTTTGAAATGATGAAAAGCATATCAGGAGTTTTGCTTACTTTATTCCATAGGTTGGTACGAAGATGAAGTATTTCACGTCACTGCTTTTGGATTTCCACCTACAGAACCTTCTTCTACCACTAGGTATTTTTCTTATTTCCAATAACTTCAGTAAGGATGATCTGTGCTTATGGAAGAAAAAAGTCAGCAGCTATGAACGTGAAAATGGAATAATTGTAGGGTAAAAAATCTCAAGGTTTACAAAAATGCTTACAAAAGGAGGAAATGATCTTAAAGGAGGAAATGATCTTAAAAAAAGAAAGATTCATAATTATTCACCAGGACAGAATACTGATTGAGAATTTCTTTTTAAAAACCGATGAGTTAAAGGGGGAGTGGTTTACAATATGCTATATATTAAAAGAGAGAAATAGAAACAGATAAGGTGGGCTACTGCCCGGACGGGAGGAACGCAGTGGGGTAGCGAAAATGGAGCTCCACCCCAGAGCACCCAGTTTGCACTGAAAGATGTTATGCAAGGTGTCTTGCCTAAGCCACGCCCAGTGTGGCAGTAAAAATTTTGGTAGCCCTTCACTGGGTATACAGTAGAAAGAAGTTTATTGGGTTGGTATGCTATCTTTTATATTGAGTATTTATATAAATATTGATCAGAACTGAAGAAACTTTTTGGATGAGAAGTGAAACATCTTCAAGGAAAAACAAAGTCCATTTGCTTTTTGAAAAAGCACCTTTGGGATTATTTTTAAAATGTTTCTAGATTCAAAACTGAGAGTTGCCCATAGTCACCATTTGGGAAACCTGAGATTGTAATATCATTCAAATTGGATATAAATAACTACCCTATTATTCCCCCTAAAAATAAGCTTGCAGGGAAAAGGAATGTTCCTGCTTTTTAATTTTGGAATGAAACATTTAAAAATAATTATTAGAGCAGGTTATAATGCAAATAGGGTATATTGCCCTTTTTTCAAGTTGGAAATTTTATTTATTTTTTTATTTTATTTATCATTTCTTTATTAAATCTATTTCCCACCCACAAGGCAACTTATGACAGATTGTAATGTGGTTCATGTTGAATACCACAAGTTTGAAATGGATTGAAAGACCCTGGCAATTTTATTGCTTCAGATTTGACAAAATTTAAAGCAACTTTTAAGCAGTAGCATAGGGAGGCAAGTATTCTGACCCAGGCCTCGTAATAAACAAAAAAGCACAAATGGTGTCCCCAAAAAATGTCTCTTATTTGTAACAGTGGTGAATTACGTTCATTCCCAGCTTTAATAAGTCCCAAACAATATTAATGAGTTCCCTTTGTCTTTCTTAATACGCTGCCAAAGACCAATTAGCAAGGAGCTTTGCAAGGCCAAACAGAAACACGGAGTCAGAACTGAAAATGCTGAGACTTGAGGTGAACTAAGCTACTTCCCACAACAAGCACATCTGTTTGTTCCAGTTTTATGGGATATGGGAGGTGCCAATTATCTACAAGTCTTACTCCTGAATAGTCCTTCTCTGTAACTGTTCTTGCCCTCCGGCAGCTCTGCGTATTTGCGCAATCGGGACAGGCTGCCCCGATTCCTCTGCCTCACTCATGTCAGCCTCTCTTTTTTTAAAATCCTCTGCGCATGTGCTAACCCTTCTGTGCATGTGCAGAGGCTAAAAATTCTCGTGACGGTCGCGCACAAAGCGCATGCTTCTGAATCAGTAGGGAAAGTAAGTAGGTTTCACTGCTGTATAATTCATACTATGCTCAAAATAGTATAAAACAGACCACAGTTACTAAGACTACAAATCAAGATAGGACTAAATCTGGTGTAGATTTCTAAATACTTTTCCCATTAAGTAGTTTACATCAAAGGCCAATCTTTTAAAATCTCTTTTTAGGTTAAGTCAAATCATCTGGCTTTGTTTATATAATGCAGAGCCATGGTTCATTAACAAGACATAGTAAATTGATTAAAATAAAACACTAAGAATTATTTACAAAGCATAATGGTTTGGATCATCCATATGCTAAATAAAAAAACAAATATTTGTTTGACACGATGGGTAAACTCATGACACTTTATTAATAATTTCCATTCCACTTTCAGCATGAAAACATAGTTTTTGCTAGGATGCAACAAGTCCAGTGTTCAGAAACTGCATGCAGAAGTTTCATTTTATTGTAAGCTTGCCCTTTTCAATGAAAATGAAAATGTAATGTTTTCATTGTGAAATAAGAGCCAAACTTTGGTCAAGGTAATTTTTGATTTGGTATATTTATTACACTTTAACAGTGGCTTCCGTGATGTAGGTATACAGGGGATCAAAAAGAATATTAAAATTTTAGAAACTTTGTACAATTAAATGAAGGTGTATTGTGAGAGTGGATCTTTATTTTTAATGTGTAATGTACAGGTAGCCCTCAACTTGCAACAGTTCATTTAGTGACCAAAGTTACAATGGCATTGAAAAAAGTGACTTAATACCATTTTTCAAACTTACAACAATCATGATCATGTGATCAAAATAAATTCAACCGCTTGATTACTGACTCATATTAAAATGTCTCAGGGCCATGGGATCACTTCATATGACCTGGCAAGCAACGTCAGTGGGGAAGCCAGATTCACTTCACAACCGTGTTACTAACTTAACAACTACAGTGATTCATTTAATAACTGGCAAGACAGGTTGTAAAATGGGGCAAAGCTCAGTTAATGTCTTGCTTAGCCACAAAAGGCTGGGCTTCATTGTGGCCATAATTTGAGGATTACCTCTACTTGCTTCATGGTTTTAGAGAAGTATGAGCCTCAGTACAGCCTGTAAGTATTTGTTTATGCTGCAGGGGATATTATGGCAACATTAACTTTTTTGGCGGGCCTTCTTCAACCTCCGTAAAATCTTCTGCAAAACTCAAACAAATGGAGGAAGAAAACGAGGATGCCATGTTCGTGTTCCTTTCAGATGTTTGGCTGGACCAAGCAGAAGTTTTAGAAAATCTCCGCATTATGTTTTCAGGTAATCTTGTGGCTCCACATATATGAGCTGAAGCAGTGGGATCAGTAGTGGGTTGCTACCGGAAGAGATGAGGACACTGCACCGGTAGCGAAAATTGAGCTGCATATGCGCAGCTTCATCTCTCTAGTGTGTGTGCACATCCAAGCGAGATTTTGCTTCCTGCGGATGCGCTGTACACGCATGGGATACAGGGTGCGTTCCAAAAGTAATGCAATTTTTTAAAAAAGTGATTTATTGAGCAGATTCGCACAAACACTTAAAATTCTTCAAAGTACTGTCCTTGGGCCTCTACACATTTTTTCCAGTGACTGCCATGACTGGTATGCGCCATGGAAGGCATCTTCGGGGACCTCTCGCAAGGTCTGATTGGATCTCTTCTATGGATGAAAAACAGGTTCCTTTCAGGGCTGGGAACAAAAAGACGTCTGCTGGGGCGACGTCAGGACTATAGGGGGTCGGGGGTGGGGCAGCGTTGGCACCTGGTGTTTGGCCAGGAACTCGCGGACTCGTAGTGCATTGTGGCAAGGTGTGTTTTTCATCCACAGAAGAGATCCAATCAGCCGTGACGAAGACCTTGCGAGAGGTCCCCGGAGACGCCTTCCAGGGTGCGTACCAGTCATGGCAAAGTCGCTGGAAAAATTGTGTAGAGGTCCAAGGACAGTACTTTGAAGAATTTTAAGTGTTTATGCAAATCTGTTCAATAAATTACTTCTTTTTTTAAAAATTGCATTACTTTTGGAACGCACCCTGTATGTATGTACTAAATTGCCAGTATTGCATAAGAAATGATTCAATGATAACTGTAATGTTAAATATTTAAAAATGTGTAATAGGAATTATATATTACAAACCAAAGACGAGAATGTCAATACTGTGTACTTGACTAGTTGGTTTTGCCAATATACAACTTAAGCCAACAATGTACGGTTAAGAGAAGTAATATAATGTTACTTCAAGGGCTAGAGCTGCAGTTAGCCATAAAAGGGAATCAGATGTGTTGCTCTACTGCTGATGGCTATTGCAGTTAGTCTTGTTAATGCTTGTTATTGCTGTGTGCTAAATATTGGTCTATGTATTATGGTATTATAATACCGAAGCTACGCACACAGTGATGGTGTATTATGAGAGTTGAGTTTTATTTTTAATGTGTAATGTACAGGTAGTCCTCAAATTACAATAAAGCTGTGCACATAGTGCACCAGGAGAGGCAAGCGGCAACCCCCACCTAAGTGGGATGCTTTGCCCGCATGCACAAACCAGTGGCAAACTTATTCAAAACCCACTACAGTGATACCTTGTCTTACAAACTTAATTGGTTCCGGACGAGGTTCTTAAGGTGAAAAGTTTGTAAGATGAAACAATGTTTCCCATAGAAATCAATGGAAAAGTGATTAATGCGTGCAAGCCCAAAATCCACCCCTTTTGCCAGCTGAAGCGCCCGCTTTTCTGCTGCTGGGATTCCTCTGAGGCTTCCCTCCATGGGAAAACCCACCTCTGGACTTCTGTGTTTTTGCGATGCTGCAAGGGAATCCCAGCAGGGGAATCCGAGCATCGCAAAAAGGAGCTCTTCGCTGGCAACGGAACTCTGGAGGTGGGGTTTCCCAGTGAAGGGAGCATCAGTGAAATCGCAGCATCACAAAAACACCGAAGTCCTTGAAACCCCACCTCCGGACCTCTGTGTTTTTGCAATGTTGCGATCTCACTGAGGCTCCCCTCGCTGGGAAACTCCACCTCCAAACTTCCGTTGCCAGTGAAGCACCCGTTTTTGCGCTGCTGGGATTCCCCTACTGGGATTCCCCTACTGGGATTCCCCTGCAGCATCACAAAAACACAGAGGTCCGGGGGTGGGGTTTCCCATGGAAGAGAGCCTAAGGGAAATCCCAGCAGCGCAAAAACAGGTGCTTCGCTGGCAACGGAAGTCCGGAGGCAGGGCATCTCTGCGACGGCGGTGGGTTTGTAAGGTGAAAATAGTTTGTAAGAAGAGGCAAAAAAATCTTAAACCCCGGGTTTGTATCTTGAAAAGTTTGTATGACGAGGCGTTTGTAAGACGAGGTATCACTGTACTGGTGTGCTGGATTTAAGCAAGCTGTTAAGTTTATACAATGAAGCAAATTAAGAAAAAAATGTTACTCAAGTTTATAGTATAGAATGTTGATCTTCCAATGATATCCGTTGGTAGTAGAATCGGGCAAAGATTTTTATCTTGCATAGCAAATCACTGCATAATACATTTATAGAACTTGCTCCATGATATGGTTAGCATGCCACATATTTTAATTGTAACTGATAATTATGGGTTAGGTTTAGGTTTATTGGATTTATATGCCGCCCCTCTCCGCAAACTCGGGGCGGCTCACAACAATAATAAAAAACAGTACAGTACATAATACCAAATCCAATGCCCACCCATCTAGTTACAATTTAAATTAATAATCTCATAAAAACAGTATATATAAAAAACAGACACACAGTCAATCAATCAACAAAACAACATGGGCAAGGGGGAGGTGTTTTAGTTCCCCCATGCCTGACAGCAAAGGTGGGTCTTAAGGAGTTTACGAAAGGCAGGGAGGGTGGGGGCAATCCTAATCTCAGGGGGGAGCTGGTTCCAGAGGGTCGGGGCCCCCACAGAGAAGGCTCTTCCCCTGGGTCCCGCCAGACGACATTGTTTAGTCGACAGGACCCGGAGAAGGCCAACTCTGTGGGACCTAACCGGTCGCTGGGATTCGTGCGGCAGGAGGCGGTCCCGAAGATATTCTGGTCCGGTGCCATGAAGGGCTTTATAGGTCATAACCAACACTTTGAATTGTGACCGGAAACTGATCGGCAGCCAATGCAGACTGCGGAGTGTTGGAGTGATATGGGCATACTTGGAGAAGCCCATAATTGCTCTCGCAGCTGCATTCTGCACGATCTGAAGTTTCCGAACACTTTTCAAAGGTAGCCCCATGTAGAGAGCGTTACAGTAGTCGAGCCTCGAGGTGATGAGGGCATGAGTGACTGAGCAATGACTCCCGGTCCAAATAGGTCCGCAACTGGCGCAACTGGCGAACCTGGGCAAACGCCCCCCTCGCCACAGCTGAAAGGTGTTTTTCTAATGTGAGCTGTGGATCGAGGAGGACGCCCAAGTTGCGGACCCTCTCTGAGGGGGTCAATAATTCCCCCCCAGGGTAATGGACGGACAGATAGAATTGTCCTTGGGAGGCAAAACCCACAGCCACTCCGTCTTGTCTGGGTTGAGTTTGAGTTTGTTGACACCCATCCAGGCCCCAACAGCCTCCAGGCACCGGCACATCACTTCCACTGCTTCGTTGACTGGACATGGGGTGGAGATGTACAACTGGGTATCATCGGCATATTGATGATACCTCACTCCATGCCCTTGGATGATCTCACCCAGCGGTTTCATGAAGATATTAAATAGCAGGGGGGAGAGGACCGACCCCTGAGGCACCCCACAAGGGAGAGACCTCGGGGTCGACCTCTGACCCCCCCACTAACACCGACTGCGACCGACCGGAGAGGTAGGAGGAGAACCACTGAAGAACAGTGCCTCCCACTCCCAACCCCTCCAGCCGGCGCAGAAGGATACCATGGTCGATGGTATCGAAAGCCGCTGAGAGGTCAAGGAGCACCAGGACAGAGGACAAGCCCGTCCCGGGCCCGCCAGAGATCATCCATCAATTATCTCAAGAGTATTTAATTATGACTGCCCAGTCGTTATTGGTTGGGGGTTTTGTTTTTACTTTTTACTTTTTCAGCCTTGTGCTGCAACTCTAAAGCTGTGGGCTTTGCTTTACTCCTATCTATAGCTTCAGGTTTGGAATTGGTTGAGGACGGCTGCCTTTTTGACATTTGAGGTTTCCAAGAAAGGAGACATTCCTTCTGCAATTAGGCAACATTTCGGAATGCACACAAATTATGGGCTTACCCTCAGCTCCACAATTAAAAGAATACCTGTGAATCACAGTTCATTTTCCATTTGTGAACTGACAACCTTTTTTACATAGTTCTCAAAGACAATTACGGTAGTTTACAAAGACAGGAGCCATATTAACAGCTATTAAATATGGTGGTTAGATAGAACCCTACTGTACAGAGGTAGTGAACTATTAAAAAACAATTGCAAAAGCAGTAAAGAGTTATTGTCAATACGTTTTAAAATGTTCTAAAAATGCTGATTAGGGTGAGGGACTTGTGATACAGCAGAACTCCTACCTAAGGTCGTCAGCCTGCAACTTTTAATAAAACATTTTGCATAAGTGAAAAAAAACTTTTAAGTGTTAAGAATTATGTAAATTATGTATTTTGTTGCCCTTAGGAAGTCTTAATTTGTCCAGGTTAAGTTTCCTGTTCAAGGCTATAAGCTCAAGGCTTATAGAACAAACTGATCTCAGATACAAGGTTGAATGAGATGAAATGACAGGCATGAATATATTTACCATCAGAATAATACTAAATATTGTTGAGATTCATGCAAGTTTTGATTTGTCCTTAGTGATGTATTATATTCTCAATGGAGAAGAGCTTTCCTACAAACCAAATAGAAATAATAGTCCTCATTTCTCCATCCAGGTTATTCGGCCATGCCTCCAACTTGTTTTTTTTTCTGTGGGAATTTTTCTTCTACTCCATATGGGAAAAATCAAATTCAGTCACTAAAAGGTACTCGGAATCCATCACTTTCCTGGTTTTTGTAAATAAATATTTTGTATTTTATATGTCAGTTAAATATTTACTTTCAAGACAATAATGATTATTCTCTTTAAAAATACTGTTTGTATTTGCCTTCTGAACCCCATTTTTATTTTTCTGGTTTTGTTTTCTAATTCTGAAATGAAGATTGACAAGAGGGAAAGAAAATAACTTCAGTACTTTTTCATGTCTTTAGATTCTTTGAAAGCCCTAGCAGATATAATATGTGAATACCCCAGTATCCATGAAAGGTATGTTCCATATTATGTGCTTGGAGAAATATCTTTATAGAACAGGTGTTCCTCAGATTAACCACATAGAAAACATCCCCGTGTCAAAATTTATTTCAGCTGTTTTTTTAAAAAGTACACTTAAACTGAGCTTAATATATTTTGTAAATTAGCTAAAAATTCTACTCAAACAATTCTACTGAACATTGGGTTAGCTGGGAATTGAAGCTGCAAAATCCACAGGTATTGTGACTTTTCATGTGTCAGACTTGGGACACAAAAGCATATCGTGGGTAGCAAATGATAAAAATATGTGAGACATACAGGGGTCCTAACCTATGTACTTGGAATGAATTCGTGACATCTAAATGCATGTCAACATTTTGGTGTCATGATTTGTTGGAATTTTGCTACTGAAAGCTGCATCCGGTTTAGCTCCTTACTTTATTTTGGAAAGCTGGTTCTACTGAAGAGAACTTCCAGTAGAATTGCCAAATTCAAGCCATATATTACTTGCACCTGAGCTTCTTAAACCCTAATTATCTTTAATAACATTACACCAAATTTTAATAAACATTTCATTTTATACCCACCAGTAATACTAAATCAAATGTATTCATTATTTGCAGAAGTCGATTTGTATTTGTTCCTGGTTCTGAAGACCCTGGTCCAGGCTCCATTTTACCAAGGTACATTTTTGACCTAATATCTATAACAAAATTATATCATTGAAGGATGCTTTGAGAATCTCTAGTGTTTTTCATATGTATGTATGCATTTATGTATACACATATACATGTGAGATAAGATAGCCAAATATTTTAATACTCGCAATATAGAGACAGAGCTGGTTCACAATTCAAAGTTTTATTTCAAAGAAAAAGCATTTGCAAAGGCCGGCCTCAAAGTCTCTTCTCAAGTGGATTGAGTACAAGGGGAGCAAAAGCACATTTTACAATCCATACAGTTTATATCTTCTCCACAATACATGCCACGCCTAAGAATTCCTCCCCATACTCCTTTATTCTGCTAAGTCACTTTCTAAGTTATTCTATCTCTACAGAACTTAGCATTAACGTTTCTCCATAGTAACAGATATCTTATCTTGCCCAACGGTACCTTTGCCCTGGGCAAATGTTCTTATCTAACTGAATTGTAGCCTGACCGTT
Source organism: Erythrolamprus reginae (assembly GCF_031021105.1). Taxonomy (NCBI): domain Eukaryota; kingdom Metazoa; phylum Chordata; class Lepidosauria; order Squamata; family Dipsadidae; genus Erythrolamprus; species Erythrolamprus reginae. The sequence goes on along the minus strand of NC_091950.1, from coordinate 34,258,846 downwards.
GGTGTTCCTGTTATTCTAGGAGGAATTGCCATAAATCATCCTATTTTGTTTTACTGAATACATCCTAGGTTAGTTTATAAAAGAAAATATTATAGCTTATGTTTATTGTATATAAAGCTTGTTAGTAAATTTAATACTTTTATATAAAATAGGAACTCATTTCCTTCACACATATACTGTTTTTAGGCCACCACTTACTGAAAACATTACTGAAGAATTCAGACAACAGGTGCCATTTTCAGTTTTCACAACAAATCCTTGCAGGTATGTGTCCCTCATATGACCATTTAATAATAGTGGATTTCTGCACTGCGCTACAGGATTGGAATAAATGGTCACCAATATGTTCCCATTTTATTTGTTTATTTTGGTGATATTATAAAAACACTGATATTCCATGTTAGCTGAAATGTTACTCTATAGCAAACTTTGCTATGGAGTAAAATTATCTTCTGACCCTCCAGAAGACCACTGGAAGCAATTTGGTGATCCATTACCAGAAGGTCAGGTTATAATTATTTTATCATATTTAGAGGGTAAGAGGCCTTTGAAATCAAAATGTTTTTGACCTTCAGCCTTATATTATACCTAACCTATTAATAAGAGCCGCCAAACACTTCTTAGTGGGAATTTGAACTGTGTTTATTGCCAAATATTGATTTCCAGAAATTCCCCTTCCACTTCCATATCCTCCCTCCCAAACCACAAAAATGAGCTAAAACTTCTAATTGAGGGTACATTAGGTAATTTAGGAATTCAACAGTATAATCTTGAAGTACAGTGGTACTTAAATTGTTCTGTGTCCAGGTTCTTAAGTAGAAAAGTTTGTAAGAAGAAGCAATTTTTCCCATAGGAATCAATGTAAAAGCAAATAATGCGTGCAATTGGGGAAACCACAGTGAAGGTGGAGGCCGTTTCCTCCCAGGAGATTCCTAGAGAGGCCCCACGGAGACTTCTCCCCACTTTTTCCGGCCCTGTTTCCTCCCAAGAGATTCTTAGAGAGGCCCCACGGAGGCTTCTCCCGCCTTTTCCAACCCTGTTTCCTCCCAGGAGATTCCTAGTGAGGCCCCACAGAGACTTCTCCCTGCCTTTTCTGGTTACAGTTTCGGAGGCTCGGGTTTGTAAGTGGAAAATGGTTCTTGAAAAGAGGCAAAAAAAATCTGGAACACCCGGTTCTTATCTAGAAAAGTTCATAAGTAGAAGCGTTCTTAGGTAGAGGTACCACTGTATTTGTGAGGTTGCAGGTACATAGAGACCACTTATCTCATCTCTATTAGCAACAATCTATACAAAAATTTGGGACAAAGCTGCTGGCATATTTGGTTTAATGATAAATTATCTTCGTTTATTGGCGATACCTCAGAAGAGGTAAAAGTTGCATTTGTTAATTTCAGAGTCCAGTACTGCACACAGGAAATAATAATCTTTCGGGAAGACTTGGTAAACAAGATGTGCCGTAACTGTGTTCGTTTTCCTAACAGTAGTTTGGATATTCCTAATCATGTAAGATCAAAAAAGCATTTATATTTTGAATTAAAGTTTGGGTTGAGAGATTTTAATTGGCTAAGAAATTGAAGGAAGTATAGGAGTAAGATATTTCCCTTGCTTGAAGTTCTTACTGATTTGGTTATGGTTTAGGCAGATAACATCAAACAAGTTTACAAAGATTTTGTACAGGAAACAATGCAGAGAAAATGAGTCAGAATGAAATGTGTAACTTAGTGGAATAACTATATTAAAAGATAATGTGGATTAAGATAACTAAAATAGAGAATAATTTTCCCAGCAAAGAATGGTTCATTGAAATATTCTGCAGCTATCCATCAGCTCTACATGGTTATCACTCTGCTTTAGATGGTGTAATTTTAAGGGAATCTTACAATATTGCTCAGAGTAGTGTTCTCAAGTCCAAAACTAGGGAATTGAAACAAATCATAAATCTGGTTCCAAAATCTGGTAACCAATCAGATCTGTTAACATTTTACTGACCAATTTTGAAATCTGTAGTTATTTATTTGTAATAATTCATACTGAGCTGAGGGGTTCTATGTGTGGAAAGAATTGCAACATCAGTTTACCTTCATATGTAATTTAATAGCACTGTTTTTCATCTTTCAGTTTGTAAAGACTATTTTATCACAAGGACATCTGACTCCATTGCCTCTTAATGTCAGTCCTATCTATTGGGCTTATGATTACACTTTGAGAACCTATCCTTTGCCAGATCTAATTGTTTTTGCTGACAAATATGACCCATTCACTGTAACCAACACTGACTGCCTTTGTATAAATCTGGTAAGATCTTATTTTTTTTCCCATTCTCAAACAATGATGAAAATATATTTCTAACAAGCAAAATATAGTAAAATAACAAAGCTGCTCAAATCCCAGACTAACAAATCCTCAAGTTAGTATTTGTTGTGGACTTTTATTGTTGTTGCTCATTATAGATATTATCTGCAGCATTATGAAACATAGTAGCATCTTCTGTCATTAAAATAATCCTTCTGTCAGAGCATCCATCTTACTTTCAAATGTTGAAAGATAGGCTAAAATATTTATTGTAGACAGATCTGTATGTATGTATGTATGTATGTATGTTTGTACCGGTATGTATGTTTGTAATGACTATTTCTATCATTAATTTTCACTGTTATTAAATGATGTATTTGAAATTATATTTAGAGAACTTAAATATTATTTTTAAATTATGCTTAAAGAAAAGATGTATATTCAAGAAGATGGACAATTTTTCCTATGCTCTTTTTCTTAAATACCAGGGATCCTTTCCAAGAAGCGGTTTTTCATTCAAAGTATTCTACCCCTCTAGCAAAACTGTAGAAGACAGGTAAGGTCACTTTTTGAAGAAAAATTACTAAATATAAAAGAACATCTAATTTACTCATACTGTCTGATAAAAACAACTTGATAGCTTGACAAAATATTTTTTTTTTAAATTAATAGAGTTGAAAGGGACCGTTAGGTCATCGAGTCCAACCCCCTGCCTGAGCAGGAAACCCTACAGCACCTGTTTATTTTATATCTCCAGCTATATCCCTATTAATTGCTGTATATAAAATAAATATGTGCTATATATATGTATATATAATATGGAATTAATAAGAAATTTGTAATAAGAGATAATTAGAACATTAAGGAGTTGTTATTGTGCTGGAGGGCACAGCTCTGACAAGAATAAGGTAACGAGACATCTTTTGCTGGCTGTCAAGAGAGGAGAAAGGTGCAGGACAGGGTGGGGAAAAACGGGAGGGACCCATGGAGATCAAGAGAGGAGAAAGGTGCAGGACAGGGTGGGAAAAAACGGGAGGGACCCATGGAGATCAAGAGAGGCTCTTTTCACCTTGCTTCGTTGGGACTGCCACCTCTTGCCACCTCTCGCTGTCCCTCCCCCCACTCCGTTCGCCTCAGCTTCATCTGCCTGCAGCTTTTTTTTTTTTAAAGCCTTAATGTTTTGGATTTTCCTAATCGGCTTGCACGCATTATTGGCTTTTCCATTGATTCCTATGGAAAACATTGTTTCATCTTACAAACTTGTCACCTTACGAACCTTGTCCTGGAACCAATTAAGTTCGTAAGACGAGGTATTAATGTACTCTTTAAATACTTTGAGGAAAGAAATGCTATAAATATTTTAAGAAAAGAAGTGCTATGTTGGTTTCAAGACTGTCAATGTAGATACAAGTAATGTTAACTTGGTTTTTTGTTTTAAATTTTCAGCAAACTCCATGGTATCTAAATCTCAATCAAGAAGAATAAGCCAAAACCTCACGCCTTAAAATGACTGAAGTACAACTGTTTTAAAATTTAGGAGCATGATTGTAACCTAATGTTATAGCTAATGTATCTTATGTATTATATATATTTTGTAAATACATTTTTATATAAGGATATTCATGTGTCACATCTAATACTTCAAATAATTTAACTTTACTCTTACAAAAAGAAACATTTCTACTGCTCCTTACTTCCAAAATATTCAAAGCAAATATCTACCATATTTTTTGGTGTATAATATGCAATGGAGTAACGCACCTTAGTTTTGAGGCAGGAAAACAAGGAAAAAAGGCCTCTGCCTCCAAGCAACTTGCAAAACAGAAACAGCACAGATGATATACACTGTTTGCTGTGTATATTAATCCCAGAAAGTTTTCTTAAATGTAGTAACACTAACACTTCCCAATTATTTAAACAGATCTACTCCAAACATGACTAAGCGAGGGCTTCACTCAGCTGCCTTATCTTAATACTAAAACAGGACACTGTTACATTTCAGATGTTTAAATTTACAGATGTTTATCATTGATGTAGCTTTCTGGAAGTATTCTCTGCTATTTAAAAGAAGATACAGTAGCAGACCAAGCATTTATTTTAGAAATCTGCTTCATTTTGTTAAGTTAATAATAAAGCAGTCTTTAAAAATAAGTGTAATAATTTGAACATTCTGTAGGCATGTATGCATGTATTGACTTACCTCCTTGCAGCAAAAAACAAACAGCCAGTTTCAGCACAGTCTGATCCGTCCAGCAATTTGCCTCTGCAGCTTTAATTTCATTTTAGTACTTTGGCTTGCTGGCACCTTGTGGCTTGTGCTAAGCAGAGGTAAATTGCTGGCAGGCAAAGACCAAAGAATGGGAGGAGTGGGGCTATACAGTATTTTGTGTATAAGATGCACCCATGTTTTTACCCTCTTTTTGGGGTTAAAAAGGTTTGTCTTATAGTCCGAAAAATACAGCATTTAACTTTCTTCTGATTAGTATTAAGCAAATAACCTGAACATTCTTTAGAACAAATATATAATTTTAAACAGGAGTATATAGAGTATGGGAGGAACACTGGCCTTTAATAATGTCCAAATTAAAACATACCCTATTCCTCTTAAGCAACCTAGATAGAATATCTAAAATACAGAAAAATTCAACTATCACTGGTTTTATAACTTTTTATGATTCCTGCATACAAACTATTCACTTTAGTATTTTAACCATTTCAGTGGCTCAACTTTTTCTCCTTTATAAACTACAGAACTACAGTAGTGTAATTTCCTTAACTATTAAAGCAACTATCCCAAATTCTAATGCATCAATTTAGTTAGAACTAAAACTCCCAGAATCTAAAGGCAACATGACCCAAAGTACAGTAAAAAGTTAAAATCTACAACTGGTCTGAATTTAGGAGAGCAATAAAGGCTCTTGATTCCTATTGCTAAACATTAACAAATCTTAAAAGGGAAGATGTTAGAAACTTTATTTTCCTGTTTCAGGAATTGTTGTGGTATAACCTTAATAAAGGATCATACAAAATGGAAGTCTTATTTTAAAATGTTAAAGGCTTGAAGGTTACTTTGAATATATACTATATACAGTGGTACCTCTACTTAAGAATTTTTCTAGATCAGGTAAGAACTAGAATAAGATATTTTTGCCTCTACTTAAGAACCATTTTCTACTCAAGAAACCGAGCCCGGAAAAATTTCCCAGGAAATTTGAGAGCGGCACGAAGGCCCAGCTTTGGCAGTCCAGAGCGAACGAAGCATTTTCCTTTCTCTGGGCGCTTGAACAGGGAATAAATTTCTGCCAGCGCCCAGAGAAAAGAAACGCTCCCTTCGCTCTGGGCAGCCGAGGAGTCACCACAGTGAAGGAAAGGTGCCGGCTACAAAGCAAGCGAGCAAGAGGAGAGGGGAGCCCTTCAGCATGGGAAGGAAGAGGCAGCAGGTAGCAACAGCAGCAGGCAGTGTATAGGAGGCAGCCTTGCGGCGGGTGTGTTGGAGGTGAGTGCTCCTTGCCACCTCAGAGTCCCTCTTTTTTTTTTTAAGCCTTAAAGTTTTGCATTTTTTAAAATTCACCTCACCTTCCTTCAGCAATGACTGTCCTCTTCTACCTCCTCCCACCCAAATTTCTTTCCTAATGGGTTTGCACGCATTATTTTCTTTTACATTGATTCCTATGGGAAAAATTGATTCTACTTACAAGCTTTTCTACTTAAGAACCTGGTCACGGAGCTAATTAAGTTCTTAAGTATAGGTACCACTCTCGAGCGCTTGGCCTTGTTTCCCTGTCCCAAAAGAGGACGAACCGCCATTCAGTTTACTGGTCGCTATGGTAACAGACCAGACCCGCCATATTGTTAGGAACGTTTCCATGGCAACAACTACGCGTGATAACCGCCGCCTCATCGTTTGATTTCGTATCTCCAGGGACCGGGACTTCTCCCTTTGCGTGCAACCGTCTGTCGAGCCGGCCCAGCAAAGGAAACGAAGACCGCTTTTGCAGGCATGGCGGACCATTTAGGCCTGGAGGACTTGAACTTGACAGGAGAGGAAGCCGAGCGGCTGACCAACGCTTTCAAGGAGGAGGGATTCCGCACTCTTTTCGCGGAATACGTGGCCGAACTGAACGATCCCGAACAAAGGGCCATTTATGAGGCCGAAGTGATAGCCATGGAGCGGCAGCGGGGCGTGGAAGCCCGCTTCCTCCACCCTACTCCGGGCTGGGTCCTGCGCACGAGCCAGGCTGGTAACCGGCGCTGTTACATCAACATCTGCAGCAACCGGCTAATCGGGAAGCCGGAGCTTCGGCCGGAGGCCGGAGGTTACTGCTGGTCCCTGCCCCATTCCTTAGCGCCGGGCCGGGAGGAGCTGAGCCGCAAGCAACCGCGCGGGCCCCGCCGCCTGGTTTACGACGTCGTCTTCCACCCGCGCACCCTGTGCTTGGCCGACCGCCTGGCCCAATTCCGCCGCCTGGTGAACGAGACGGCCCTGGAGGCGATAGAGAAAAACTACTCTCCGCAACTGGACCGCGCCAACGCCGTCCCGCTCAACCGTGTCAAGTATAAGGGCGTCCCGCAGGCCACGCTGCTCCGGACGCCGCTGGCCGCGGGATCTCAGCCTGCCTCGGAAGAGTCCGGAGAGCCAGACGACTCCCCATTGCCGCCTTTCCGTTCGCCCTACACCTACCCGCCGCCCGGCCCGCAATACGAAGCTCCGAGGACCCCGCCGCCCAAGCCGCCTCCCACCACGCCGCAATGGACTCTCCGGCAGCGCTCCTACGTGGACCTTCAGGATTACCGCCACAGCCGGGACTCCGCGCCTAGCCCCATCCCCCGCGAGTTGGTGGTGACCATTGAACTTCCCTTGCTCAGCTCCGCCGCCCAGGCCCAGCTGGAGATCCGCGGCCGGGAACTTCAACTGGATTCCCAGCGGCCGGCCGCCTACCACCTGCGCGTCCCGTTGCCCTACGTCGTGGACGAGAGCAGCGGCCGGGCCACGTTCAACAAAGCCAAGAAACAACTGGCGGTCGTCCTGCCGGTTTTGCGGAAGCCGGAAGCGGGCCTTAGTTGCAGCGTTCCAGCCGCGCGGGAGCAAATCAAGGCCTCGACGGAAAACGAGGAGCACCTGTCAGAAGACGGCTGCACCAGCCCGGATGAAGAGGAAGCGGAAGCGGGTCGAAAGACTAGCGGTTCTGAGCATGCGCTTCCCGTTCTTGCGTCCGACGTACAAACCACTCCGACGCCCGCTTTGGCTGATGATGCTTTAGTTCCTGACTTGAACGATCCGGTTCCGCTCAATGCACATGAATGCGCTACGCGTGCCGATCTGCAGCTTTCCGTGCATGCGGGAGAAGAGAATCCCGTCGTTTCTTGCGCTTCTGAATTTAGTGCTGCGCTTCCCGGGTGCAACGAGAACAGTGCCGAAGGGGACCCGGATTTAACCCGAAACAGCGTGATTTTGGGCGCACAGACTGAAGGTACCGGCTTAGATTGCCTTTCCACCTCTCTGCCTACCGACCACGCTTGGAAGCTCCCTACTGCAGATCCTGCAGTTTTTTTAAATCAGGACCATCTCTGTCTCGACATGGAACTTAATAAAAGTCCCAACATTGCTGATGTTGAACTCCCGTTGTGTCCAAATAACAGCCCAATCCCGTGTAAATGGTCCTCTGATAGCTTGGAGACAATTATGTCAACTGATAATCTAGATCAGAGTCCAGAATTTGCGGGAAATTTAGATACAGCAAACCCCACTGCTGCTAACCACATGGCACATTCTGTTTTGTATCCCGCTGTTTCTTCAGTTCAGCTTTCACAGAAGCTTGAAATTGCTGTAGACGCTCATGTAACCTCTATTTGCAGTCCTGATCCTTCAATATCTCCTGCCAGCGCTATCTGTCCTCCTTTTAACTGTACTCAAGATGAAAAGTCTTTGGTGATCCTGTTACAGGTTCCAGATATTGTTCCCCTGAGTTTCCAAGGTGAAGTGGGCATAAATTATTACCGGGTGAATTTTACAAACAGAGACAGTATTTCCTACCACTTCCTCTTGCAGTTTCTTCCTGAAAATAAATTATCTTCTCCAGAAAGTGAAATTAATATGTCGCCTAATAATGTTGTCATTATCCTCACCAAATCACCTGAAGCTAATGGAATTTGGACAAAGTTCTATTTTGGTTCAAATTATGACAATTTACAGGTAAATTACTTTTTACATGTTTATATTATTATAGACAACTGTATTTAAGTTCTTTACAATTTGGGAATATGTGTGATCCTTCAAAATTGTGCATGCATTTCACTTCCTTCTTTTTCTGTACAGAATGTGGGGTACTAAATTTTATCTAATTTGCCCAGTAATTTGTTGTTTATCACTCGTTTGAGGCAATAAATTAGTGATCCAAATTTACACCTCTGCCACCAGGCAGGGGGAAATTGATTCCCCTGGACCGTCCTGTTTTATGTATGGTTTGTTTGGGATGTTTCATTGTTTTTATATTAAGGGTTTAATTTTGTTTTTAGTCATTGGATTTGTATTGTATATTGTTGTTGTGAGCCGTTCCGAGTCTTCGGAGAGGGGCAACATACAAATCTAAATAATTAATAATAATAATAATAATAATAATAATAATAATAATAATAATACATTTGTTTGCTATCTTGTTATCAGGGTGCGAAGGTCAGCAGAGCAAATATACTCTGAAGCACATTCCCATAGCTATATTATAGGTTGTAGCGTTATTTGATTAAATATGTAATTGCTTAATTGCTGTGCATTTCTGATATTTTTGATAGTGCTTTGATGTCCTGTGAATGGAAATCATAGTTAGGACTCTTTAGAAATAAAATGTATCAGAATACTGGATTACTGGCAGGAGAGACATTATGTCACTGCCTGAGTGAACATAAAGCTTCTACAATTAGAACTTTTTAATCTTGTGATTTTGTAAGTGATTCAATGTTTAGATTATTTGACAGAAAAGGCAGATAAGAGTTAAGAATGGGACGATATACTATAGAATATTAGTCTAAAGAGAGCAATGTATTAAATCAGTATTATTTTTATTTTAATAAAACCTTGTCCCAAATGAAGATATTCTAGATTTCTCAACTCCATGTTGAAAATCTGTACAGATTCCATATCCAATGAATAATGCTGCACAAGGGAGAAAATGAATAAGAAGAACCTTGTAACTTTCTAGCATTAAAAACTGAACTAACTGCTGCCATCAAGTAATAACCTTTATATCCAACTACAATATCAACATAGCTGAGCAGTTAAAGAAAAACAGCAAGGGAAACCACTGTTTTGGTACACTTTTCATGTAATGCTAAATTATTGCCAGCAGAAGATGCTAATATAAAGCACCTGGCTCAAACATTCTCCCTTCTCACCATCACCTGTGGGATGGAGCAGAAATAAAATAAAATCTAGCTTCTAAGATACAGTAAGACCTCACCTATCGCTGGTGTTACGTTCCAGACCCAGCCGCGATAGGTGAAATCCGTGATGGGGAATTTATCGACTGATAGTACTTATTTAAGTATTTATATTGTAATTGTTTGGTGAGTTTTCATTGTTTTAAGTGTTTATAAACCCTTCCCACACAGTATTTATTTTAGATACAGTATTTAAATACAGTATTTACAATTTTAGATATATATTTTTTGAACAACCTGCTGATCGAGTTCCGCGGGCTGTTTAAATCTGCCGATCGACTTCCTCAGAAACCCGCGAACCAGCGAAGATCCGCGAATGATTTTTCTCATTAATATTTCTTGAAAACCCGCGATGAAGTGAAGCCGCAGTAGGTGAAGCGTGGTATAGCGAGGGACTACTGTACTTGGATATACAGTATGTGAAATAGGAGTTTAAAATAAATTCTGCTTTTGCTAAATGACAATGAAGAACAATTCGGGGCTTGATTAAGCCCTGAATAATTGTTCATTGTTATTTAGCAAAAGCAGAATTTATTATATTTACACACACACACACACACACACACACACACACACACACAGAGTGTGTATATATATACTGTATTTACAAAATTTACCAGAATATCTCCGAGACCGCCTTCTGCCGCACGAATCCCAGCGACCGATTAGGTCCCACAGAGTGGGCCTCCTCCGGGTCCCGTCAACTAAACAATGCCGGTTGGCGGGCCCCAGGGGGAGAGCCTTCTCTGTGGCGGCACCGACTCTCTGGAACCAACTCCCCCCGGAGATCAGAACTGCCCCTACTCTTCCTGCCTTCCGTAAACTCCTCAAAACCCACCTTTGCCGTCAGGCATGGGGAAACTAGACATCTTCCCCTGGGCACGTTGAATTTATATATGGTATGCTTGTGTGTGTGTATGTTAGTATAAGGGTTTTTCTTAAATTTATAATATTTTAATTAATTGGATTAATGTATTGGATTGTTTTTTCACTTGTTGTGAGTCGCCCCGAGTTTTCGGAGAGGGGCGGCATACAAATCCAAATAATAAATAAATAAATAAATAACAACTAATAAGAAATTGTGTTCATTTTGAAGATATAAACTAGATATAAAATTTGAATTTTCATTTTATTGGAAAATGCAATATGAATAAGTGATGTAACTCTATAGAAAGAGAATTTTAAAGTCTAGGAATAGCAACTGCAATTCCAGCCAATTGTCATGCAGTTAGTAGAACATCTAAGCCAGTAATCCTCAACCTTTCTGGCTCTGGCCTGGTGGTGCTGGCAAGGATGAAGGGATGGTTTCACATACACACCTGCTACATTCACAATTGGAGCTTCATCAACTCATCTGCTGCTTCTGTACACCAGTCTCCCACATGGACCAGAAGTTGGGGACCCCTGATCTAAGGGACCTAAATATATGAATGGTTAATATATAAGAAATACTATAGTCATGTTTAGTTGTTTCAAGTCATTTAGGATTTCAAAGTTACTGATCAACCCTTTATATTAAGTTAAAAAAATAATGGAGCAGCCATCACTGAAATTGTTTCAATTAATGAAATATATCATGATGTTCGTCCATCGTGTTCGAGGAGAACCTTGACATCTAATGAGTTGTGCGATGTGTCCGCCGGCGGCTGGTAAGGCTATAGGGGTACAGAATGTTCTGCCATATGTTGGGCAGATGTGCGGGCACCATTGTTGCAGCATTTGCAGCTGTGGCTTTGTGGAGTGCTCGCTTTTCCATAAAGGTCATAAGTGTGGGAAATGGTTTTAGGTCACTTTTTTCAGTAATGCTATAAGTTTGAATGGTCACTAAATGAATTTATGTAAGTTGAGAACTACCTGTACTTTTCCCATCAGTCCAGCTGCAGTTTTGCAGACTAGTTGAGTATAAAGGTCATTACTACACTGCTAAAAAAAATGAAGGGAATATTCAAAGAACACATCCTAGATCTGAATGAATGAAATATTCTCATTGAATACTTTGTTTTGTACAAAGTTGAATGTGCTGACAACATGTGAAATTGATTGTCAATCAGGGTTGCTTCCTAAGTGGGCAGTTTGATTTCACAGAAGTTTGATTTACTTGGAGTTATATTGTGTTGTGTAAATGTTCCCTTTAATTTTTTGAGCAGTATATAACAGTTTATTTATTTATTTATTTATTACTTAGATTTGTATGCCGCCCCTCTCCGAAGACTGGAGAGATGTTCATATAAGTTATGTTTGCCTAATCTATGCAAACAGATGCTACTGGCTCACCAATCCAATTTGGGAAAGATTCCCAATTTTAACCAATATTTGAATACTGAAGTTCATTGCATGATAAGGAAAGCCTATGGACTAAATTTCAGAAGGGATAATTACCTTAAGAGAAGATTCCTATAAAAAGCACAAAAAATATAGGTTTATAAGTATATGGCCAATTTTCTAGGGCTATTTGCAGAATTTTTTTTAATATGTTGAGACACGTTCTGCAACATTTTGCATGCTTCATTATTATTAGAATTTATGTTTACCTTTTCTGACAATCATCCTTATTTTTATTCTGGTATTACTGAAGACTGGCCTGATTTATCTCCCATTCCTTCCACATACTGAATTTTGCCAACCACTTTTGAAAATATTTTTACCCCTTGTAATAGTAACTAGTTCCGTGACTTATTAGACTTTTGTCTCATCATTCAGTATGTACCCATTAGTTGGGAAAATTGATTAATTTTTTTAAGACAGTTCTGTATAATGACAAAGGTTGCCTCTGCTACTTCTGTAAATGCTATGTCTATTGGAGAGACAGTGTAATTTTTCATCTCAAAGGTTACTAATTTGTTAAATGGAGTTTCAAAAGTCAAGTGTTCTTTTGAATAAAAGAATCTGTCCATTTTATTATCTTTTTCAATACGGATCAGTGATGACAGGGAGGTACACAAATAATTTTCTTTTTCAATACGGATCAGTGGTGACAGGAAATGGTGTTTTTATCAGAGGCTGCTGCAAACTTGCAAAATCATTAATTTAATGGTTTACTGAACTTATTAATTTATTACAAACATTAATAATAATAATAATAATTTATTAGATTTGTACGCCGCCCCCCTCCAAAGACTCGGGGTGGCATACAAATCTAATAATTGCCATTGGAGTCAGGTAAGATTTTCAGCATGTAGAACCATATAAAGCCATGGTGATGAACCTTTTTTGGCTCGGGTGCCAAAAAGATAGGGGCAAGCACATGTGTGCCCACATCCATAATACAGTGCCCTCCCTCCATGCATGCGCACAACCCCCTGACTGTTCCCGTGCATGTGTGCACCCCTTCCTGCTGCCCAACCTCTGCGCATGTGCTTCACTGTAGTCTACGAAGTTCCAGTAGGCCCATTGGGCTATTATTCACTCTTATTCACTGTATAGGCATTTCCAATCTTAACTTTGGATTTATATATTATAGAAGCAGATAGGTGGAAGCACAGCCAGTGTCCAAATAAGCTTCAGATAAAGGTGCGTAAAATAGAATTCTCATGAAGAAACTAGGAAATGTTGGATTTGCTATCTGATGAAGCAAATTATTTGCATCTCATCTCAGAGAATTTGTTTTTCTAATATAAGTAATTCAAATAGCATCACTTTTTTCAGTTTATTGCACATAGGCATTCACATATACGTATGTATAAGCTGCCATGAGTACCCTCTCTAAATGGACTAAATGAACTGTATAAATTAACAAACAGATTTTCTGAAAATAATAACTATTTTACATTGTCGGTTTTACATATTGCAATAGATAATTCTGCATTGGCATTGCTGATTTTATTGAACATATGTATTTATTATAGTTTTTTAAAAAGCTTATTTGATTGATATAATAGGTTGAGATTTAATAGTAGCATTTGAAATATTTTTTTGCAAATCTTTCTAGTTCTCATTTGAAAAAAATAATCTAGATGGTTATATCTTGCTTCATTATAGCTGGTATTATGTTGATATTTGTGTATTTTCAGCCTGCAAGGGAAAATAAGTTAATTCCTTCATGCAGAAATCATACTATAGGTTGTCCTCAGTTTACAACAATAGTAACCCTTTGAAGTTACAACGACATCCAAAAAAATGATTTATGATTGTTTTTTATACTTATCACCTTTGCACCCCAGTGGTCAGATACTTGACAGTTGACTCATTTTTATGACAGTTGCAATGCCCCAGGGTTCTGTGATCCTCTTTTGCACTTCCCTCCAGCCTTTCCCCAAAACCCTTCATCAGGAGGTTGAAGCAGACTCCAAGTCAGAATTTCTGTCCCCCTCTGACCTTCACAAAAAGACCCCAAAGAGAGACACTGTCTGCAGCAACACAAACGTTCATTGCACATATCTGTTCCAGGGGGCATGGTTTGAGGACCCCTGATTTAGTGCAATATAAAAAGTGCAAATAATTTTTCTGTGGACCACCGAAATTTTCTTGTAGACCACCAGTGGTCCACGGACCACTATTTGGTGGCCTCTGATCTAGCTGATGGTTATACTCAACAGGATAGAAGGGAAGAATTTAAATGCAAAAACTAGTCTATGAAGCAATGTATGTGAATCATAACAAGAATTTTCTAGGATAGATAAGGAAAAACAATTGAATGCTTTTTTATCTCGTGCCTAGTGGGTTATTTTCTTGTTTCAGGTAAACATTGATTGCCCCAAAAGGAACAGCACTATAGATGCATATTGTGTGTATATAATATTTGAAAATACAAATGTTAAGATTAAATCCTGAACAATTTACCAAGCATGTGTTTCTTTTGCTATATCACAAGAATCTTGAATAAATAGCAGATACTTTTTGGAAAAATCTATTTTCTTTAAAATGTTGCTGCCTAAACTATTGACAAAACAGAGGCTCTTTATAGAAGAGCCACTAATACTTAAGGGGATATGCACCTCTTTCTTTGTTTGGAGAAATTGCTGACATCTTGATCAAGCTGTTAAAAGCTTTTTCTGGGTATGCCTCTTGGGGCTATTATCATTTTAATCAATGCCAGTGCCTCAGGGAAAGGTTTACAAATACCTCCTCCTCCCTACTTCATTTTGCATTGCTTGGAGGAGTTGAATTTCTATTTGTCAAGATTGACAAAAGCCCTTGAGATCCCCAGATCTCCATTATTTTTCATCCTCCTGTCTTAATTTGACAGTAAATGGATTTTCACTTAAATTAAACCCCTCTATATGTCCTACTTTTAAATGCCTGCAGTCTCCTCAGGATAAATTTTTAATTTGGTAAAGGCTCATGCAATTCTCGGTTGCATTAGAAAATTACTCTATCAAAGATGCTTGTGATCATACCTGCGTGTATAGTTCTGGACACCACATTTCCAGAAGAATATTGATAGAAACATACAGTAGAAACATAGAAGATTGACGGCAGAAAAAGACCTCATGGTCCATCTAGTCTGCCCTTATACTATTTCCTGTATTTTATCTTAGGATGGATATATGTTTATCCCAGGCAGGTTTAAATTCAGTTACTGTGGATTTACCAACCATGTCTGCTGGAAGTTTGTTCCAAGGATCTACTACTCTTTCAGTAAAATTAGAGGAGAGGATATATATGAAAGAAAGAAAATATATATGATAAGTGAGAGAAAGGAAAGACAATTGGACAGGGGACGAAAGGCACACCAGTGCACTTATGTACGCCTCTTAGGAACCTGGAGAGGTCAATCGTGGAGAGTCTAAGGGAGAAATGTTGGGGGTTAGGGGTTGACACAATTGAGTCCGGTAATGAGTTCCACGCTTCAATAACGTGATTGTTGAAATCATATTTTTTACAGTCAAGTTTGGAGCGGTTCGTATTAAGTTTGAATCTGTTGCGTACTCTTGTGTTGTTGCGGTTGAACCATCAAGATGTAATGATGGGGAAAAGCAGAGCAACTGTATACATTTCTGACAAAGATTGCATAGTTAGTCTGGAACAGTGATGGCGAATCTATGGCACCAATCCCACAGGTAGCACACAGAGCCATATCTGCTGGCACACGAGCCATTGCCTTAGCTCAGCTCCATCATGTATGTGTGTGCTGGCCAGCTGATTTTTAGCTTGCACAGAAGCTCTTGGGGAGCATTTTTTGGAATTCCAGAGAGCCTCCAGGAAGATGGAGAAGGGCATTTTTACTCCCTCCAGGCTCCAGGGAAGCCTTTGGAGCTTGGTGAGGGCAAACCGTGAGCCTATCAGGCCCATCAGAAGTTCGGAAACAGGCTGTTTCCGGCCTCCAGAGTGCCTTGGGTGATGGGGGAAGCTGTTTTGCCCCTCCCCAGGTATTGAATTATGGTGTGGGCACTCATGCATGCGTGATAGCATGCGCACACACTGTTTTCGCACCTGAGAAAAAAAAGGTTTGCCATCACTGGTCTAGAACTTGTTTTGTTTGCAGCTCTGTTCTACCAGCATTGACAATTTTTTGCCAATATGCTTGAACCAATTTCTGCTTGAAGTGTTTATAATAATTTATTTCATGTATGTAAATAAATCAATGCATTTCAAAAAATATTCCAGTATTCCAAAAGTTACAAAATCTACCCAAATAAGAACTCTACAGTTTTTCCCTATAACATAAGATCTTAAAAGACCAGGGATGGGTTCCTCCCAATTTTGGCTGGATTGCCCAAACCAGTAGCGACCCGCTGGTGATGTCATTTATTTATTTATTTATTTATTTATTTATTTATTCATTCATTCATTCATTCATTCATTCATTCATTCATTCATTCATTCATTCATTCAATTTTTATGCCGCCCTTCTCCTTAGACTCAGGGCGTTTTACAACATGTTAGCAATAGCACTTTTTAACAGAGCCAGCCTATTGCCCCCACGATGCGGGTCCTCATTTTATCCACCTCGGAAGGATGGAAGGCTAAGTCAACCTTGAGCCGGTGATGAGATATGAACCACTGACCTTCAGATCTACAGTCAGCTTCAGTGGCCTGCAGTACAGCATTCTACCTGCTGCGCCACCCCGGCTATTATGTCATGATGGCATCACGGATCCAATTCTGTCGGTGCTGGTCTGTGGGTGCTGCCATCTTTTTTAAGGATTTTTTTCCAAATGTTTTACAGTTTGGAAGTTTTTCCTTCTGCTGCTGTTTGAAAAAGGGCCCGGCTGCTCTCCCCCATGATTATACTTAACTTTATACCTTCACCGGAAGCACAGCTGATCAGCCCCTCAGCTGTGTTTTGGGCTGATTATAGCTGAGCATGCGCGGAAGCAGAATTGCATGAAGGGACACGCATGCGCAAAATATCGCAATACGAGACAGTGGCGAAGGTAAGTGGAACTCATCCATGCTAAAGACGTACATATTCCTTACTGCTTCTTTGTTACTGGCTCCAATTCTCAAGAATGTTTTTGTAGGCACTTTAAAGTATAAAAAAATTCTCCAAACATTAGCATATAATATTGCTTAAAAAAACTAAAAAGTGTGGAAGTAGAATCTATAGGTTCTACCCCCATACATCTTTGTATTTTTAGTACAAAAATTGTTGTGGTTAGCTCTGGCCCAGCTCCTGCCCCAAGGAATGTGAAGGTGGATGTGGGGGAGACATCCACATGCCGCAGGCCTGTTTTGCTCCCAGTGGAATCTGCCGACGAAGTCTCCTCTGACCAAGGAGACTTGAGTGACGGGGAGGAGGGGAGTTTGGCAGACAGCCCAGGAGATCAATCATCTGTATCATCCCTGCATTCTGAACAAGAATTAATGACACATCCATGCATGCGTAGAGTGATGCATAGGAGACAACAACTGAAGGATTATTACAAGAGAAAATGAGGCCATCTGTAGTTGGGTGGGCTGCTGTAATTAGTGCTACAGATAAAAGCGCAGCCTGGTGTTTTAGCCTCATGGCAGTTTATCTGATTCATTGTTTCATCAAGATCGTGGTTTTTGTGCTGTTCAAGATTGTGTGTGGACTCTGGACTTTAAAATTGGACTCAATTTCCCAGTTATGGGGTGAGCAATTGGATTGCATTTAACCTGTGCCTTGTGTGTACCAGAAAATCCCTTTGACATTTAAAAAGGGAGCTGTTTCTGTTTTTCTGTTTATAAAAACTTTTGGGTTTTTCTTTTATCGTGTGGTGTGTATCTTCCTGGACTAATTACTCTGTAATTACAGACGGTTGAAACATGCCGGCAGAACAGAAAATATTTAAAAAGTACATTTTAGTACAAAATCTTGATAACTGAAGCTAGAACTTAACTAGCATTTTACTTTTTTGTGGTTGTTTAAACTTTTGTGTTGGAAAAGTGGCTAAAATCTCGCCTACACGGCAAGGAAATTTTTTTGAAAAGAAATGGCTTCTGAAACTGCTGTCAAAGCCACTGTTACAAAGCTATCAGCCTTATTTTATTTTTAAGAGTTAGTTTTTTAAAAAATAGATTGTTTAGAAAACATATAGCAGTAATTTCAGTATAATATTATGGTACATGTTCTATTCATAATGTCCATGAATGGACATTATTCATGGTGTTCATAGTTATTTTTCCTCAATGTGCTACTTTATTATCTGATTTTATTTATATGGCTTAGGAGATAAAAGAACCCTAGGTTGTACTCTTGCTTTTATATCCCTCATCCCCAAAATCTTGTGAGTTAGGCTGGGCTGAGAGAGGGTGGGGTGAGTCTTTCTAAAGCACCCCAGTAAACTTGTGCGGATGAGGGTTGGCTCCTTGGTGACAGTCCAGCTCCTTGACAATTGCACTGTTCTTGTAAAGATGTTGTTCTTTTTACAAAAGACAGTGCTATTGATTGCTTTCAGAGCATGTGTTTTTTAAATTCAAAGATCATGTTAAGAGTTATAGTTCTTCACATCTGGAGAGCAGCGGGTTAAAGAAACTGCTTCAGAATGTATGTCAATTGAAGGGGGAAAGTTATTGGGTTCATTTTTTTCTGCATCATGAACATTTCCTTGAAGAATAAAAAAAGAAACTTGCAATAGTATTGGTTGTGGTGTCTTTGGAACAAATGTTTTTAATGTCGTTTGGCGGACCCCAGGGGAAGAGCCTTCTCTGTGGTGGCCCTCTGGAATCAACTCCCCCCAGGGATTAGAATGGCCCCCACCCTCCTTGTCTTTCGCAAATTACTCAAGACCCACCTTTGTCACCAGGCATGGGGGAGTTAGGATATACCTTCCCCTAGGCCATTACAAGTTATGTATGGTATGTTTGTGTGTATGTTTGGTTTTTATAATAAGGGTTTTTAGTTGTTTTATTAATTTGGATTGTTACATGTTGTTTTTTATCATTGTTGTTAGCCGCTCCGAGTCTGCGGAGAGGGGCGGCATACAAATCCAATAAAAAATAATAATAATAATAATAATAATAATAATAATAATAATAATAATTTGAAATGAAATTTAAATCCTTCCATATCTGTTTTACCTTTAGGAAAGGTGTTTTATCACTGAAAACAATGTGGATAAGTTTGTCAGTCACCCAGGGATGTGCTGCTCCAGTCCATCGGAGAAGGAACACAAGCCATTAATTGAAGTATTGGATGTCTCTGAGGGCAAAAGCCAGATCAGATTAAAGGTAAAATGGTTATTCAGCATATGTCTGTTATCTGCTTTTCAAACTCAAGGGATCTATCACTATGGTTACTCTCACCAGTCCCGCTTAATGTTATTGAGGGCTTATTTTTTGCATGATAAACAGTGATTTGGAAAGTGGAATATTGTACAGTATGCATAGTTCAGAAATATAGCGCATAGGTTTGGGTTGTGCGGCACCATCTTGGATTCAAATAGGTAAAAGATGTTTCAGAACAAATACAGGCTATCAGCAACTTCTTAAAGCAATTCTATATTTTCTTGGCATTATGTGGCTACCCTACACCGTTGTTGTACACACTTAAGAAAAGGTGAGTTTGGTTTATGGAAGAGTCAATTGATGGTACGTACATATCCATGCGCACTCCAGAATGTTACACAGGCCTATTAAGAAATGGTCGAGCATCTCCTTTTTGTCTGCAAAATTAAACTCATTACAACTCCCCCAACAAGAATGTAAATGGTACCTACTGTAGATTTTATTTTGTGACAGTCTATATGTATAAATTATGTAAATAGATAACATTTTGAAGAAAACTACAGTATAAGGTGAATATTAATAGAACATTAATGTGAGACTTATTCGTAGAGTAGAATTCAAGATGCTAATAAAAAGATGGCTTGCTGGGAGTGATTATTTAAGAATTCCTTCTAAATTATGATTGATTACTGTGTATCAAGGTATCTCAAAATATTTATTTATTTTTTATTTGATTCGACTTCTGTGCTGCCCAATCCCAATGGGACTCAGGGCGGCATTAGTTAAATAGTATATACCGTAGTTATACATATATAATTAAAGTAGTTATATAGTGGTGCCTCTACTTAAGAGCTTTTCTAGATAAGAACCGGGTATTCAAGATTTTTTTGCCTCTTCTTAAGAACCATTTTCTACTTAAGAACCCAAGCCCAGAGAAATTTCCTAGGAAATTTGAGAGCGGCATGAAGGCCTGGCCATTCCCTGCCATTCCCCCTTTAATCCCGGCCATCTCGGGCTTTTCTGGGCTGCCAGAGGAGCCTTTCGGTGGTGCTTAAGGAGCTTTTGGTAGCTCAGAGTGAATGGAGTGTTTTCCTTTCTCTGGGCGTTTGGAGAGGGAATATATCACTTCACTGTGGTGACTCCCTTGTGCTGCCTCCATACCTAAATTGTATAGGCCCGGGGGGGGGTGGTGTCTCAATTCCCCCATGCCTGACGGCAGAGGTGAGTTTTAAGAAGTTTACGGAAGGCAAGGAGGGTGGGGGCAGTTCTAATCTCCGAGGGGAGCTGGTTCCAGAGAGTCGGGGCCGCCACAGAGAAGGCTCTTCCCCTGGGACCCACCAGATGACGTTATTTCGTCGACGGGACCCTGAGAAGGCCAACTCTGTGGGACCTAATTGGTCGCTGGGATTCGTGCGGCAGAAGGCAGTCCCGGAGATATTCTGGCCCGATGCCATGAAGGGCTTTATAGGTCATAACCAACACTTTGAATTGTGACCGGAAATTGATTGGCAACCAATGCAGACTGCAGAGTGTTGGTGTAACATGGACATACCTAGGGAAGCCCATGATTGCTCTCGCAGCTGCATTCTGCACGATCCGAAGTTTCCGAACACTTTTCAAAGGTAGCCCCATGTAGAGAGCATTACAGTAGTCGAATCTCGAGGTGATGAGGGCATGAGTGACTGTGAGCAGTGAGTCCCGGTCCAGATAGGGCCGCAACTGGTGCACCAGGCGAACCTGGGCAAACATCCCCCTCGCCACAGCTGAAAGATGGTTCTTATTGACCTGAAGCATATCAAATTTCTCATTGAGCTAGGCTATCAATATAGCCATTTAATACTTAAATAAATAACAAAGTCGATCCAAACGGCATATTAGAAGTTGAAAGTCCAAGCAGATCAACTACTTCCTTATTTAGAATCATAACACTTCTCCAGGAACATACAAAGTCCATATGGTATTGAAAAGGCAGAAGCATTGAATAGGCAGAAGATATTTTGTATACATTAATCATGATTCCTTTTTTGTTAAATACATACCAACCACATGTCTGATATAATGAAACATTGCCTCGAAGAAGGCCCCATTGCTTTGGTAGTTATATTCTGCTGCTAGGATTAAGAAACACCCCATCTATGTTTACAGGAAGTTTATCAACAGATGTGAATGATAAAACCAGGCAAGGAGGAAATGCAAGTTGTTCTGGTTTGTTTAACATACTTGCTTCTTAGGTTGAAACTGAAATGTTTTCTGTCTCTTCCTCTCAGCAGATAGAGAACGGTAGCCTGCAACGTGGCGGAAGACAAAAAAGAGAGGGCAGTGAACAAGAACAAAAACATGGCAAACTTTTAACAGATGAAGAAAATTGCTCTGAACAAACCAAGAATGTTTCAGGTTCATGTGAAGCTATGCAGACAATGGGGCAAGTTGGCAAGGGAGCAAGCTATTGTATGGAGCTTGACCCTGGTGATCCCAATGGGAGGATTCTGGGGAAGTCGCAGATAAATAAATTGCATGAGTCAGGACTTACTTTTGCAACAAGCAAAAGAGCCACGTCCTCTGTGCAAACTGAGCTTCAGGAGGGAGAGGAAGTGAATGAAGATAAGAAGCCCTCACAGAACAAAGAGTTGAACAGGTTAGCTCCCACTGTGTTAAAGGAAATTAACAGGCAAGATGGCAGTGTGGAGTATACAAGCTGTCACAGAACACAGTGTGCAGTCACCTTTACAAATGCTTTGCTGTATGACCTGGATTAAATCAGTTTCAGAAGACTTTTACCTGAGTCTGCAGCTACCTCAAATTCTGCACTTACTGTGAAGTATACAAAAAGTCAGAAGTATACAGAAATTGAATTTCATTTGAGGGAAGGAAAAAGGAACACAAACTGCTTGGTTCCTTCATTTATTTCAAAGATTTGGATGAGAGTGATTTGTTCCTGAATTTAAAAAAGAAATAGCCAGTTCATTAAAGCTATATAGATTTCTCAGGCAAATCCTGATCCGAATTAGATGGCGCAGGTTAGGAAAGGGCAAAAAAAAATATGCAAATCCCTTGGCTTATAAGTAAGCTGTAAAGATGTTTTTTTTTAAAAAATAAATATCCCATTCTTCTGTTTTCTTCAGTTTTCAGCCAAATGGCAAATAATAACCCAGTAAACATTCTCCAAAACTAGATGACATTTTACACACAGCCTTTGCTGTTAGAATTGCTTTCAACCATGTACGTATTTACACAACTTGAGTGTTCTCACACTATCTAGCCTGCCTACAGGTAGGGAAGAAAATAAAGATTATTAACAATTAATTGCTGTCTGGTTTGCAAACTTTTTCAGTCTTTTTGGAGCCCTTTTAATGTCTCAGCCACACTGGGGACATTCTTCAAGTGGTATAAAAAAGTGGTAATTGTAAAATGAAACCATTGAAACCAAATTGATTTATTTGTAACATGGCTAGGATTCTAATGCTCCTGGATTGCCAATTTAATTTACTTAAATTTTCAAAGAATTTAAAAGCTTAATTTAAAGACATTTTGTAAGCATTGTCCTAATTTATCACAACAACCAATGGCAAGTTGAGTCTGTTTTTGTTAAGTGTAAGTCATATAAGTGTAAGTAATGTCATTAAATAGTCATGGGAAGACTTACCAATGCAAACCATACTATAAATAGATAATACTGTACTATTTGAAATTGTTATCCTTTTGAATATGTAGTTCACAACATTAAAATTGTCATATTGAAATCCAAAACTACACAGTACGCAATAACAGAAAACTACTCTAAGTGTCAACTTAATTAAATTTCCTCACTTAAGACAACTTCTAATTATGCCCCAGAATTATCCATTAGGTGGGAAATGGCCTTTGGTACTGTTGAGAATTTGCTGGAAATTAGCAAGCGACATCACACAGAGCAAACACTACAAAGTCAAGATTAAAGTTTCCATGAAGTAAATGAACTTTCATCAGTGACATGTGGTTCCTCGCTATGCTTAGTTTTAACTGGATTGCTCCATTTTGCAAATACAAACCAGAAATTTTAACAAAACTCCCTTCTAAATAAGAATTATTTAAAATAGTTTGCAATCTTTCATCTATTTACCTTAAAGGTTGTTTGCATATTCAAATGAATATAGGAAGAAATTTTATAGAATCTAATAAATCCTTCCTTTTGTAATCTTAAAAGTATATTTCAGAAAGGCAAAAACACCAAGATAGGGAAAGCTGTTGTAGTTTTTCTGTTAATTCCTCAAGTTTAATACCATCTGAATGTCATTTTTAAAATCTAATTTATCAAAAATATATTTTTAAGCTAGTTTATCTCAATTATTTCTGTTATCTGTTTGGAGTAATAAATTTTGGAATTTTTTTTGTAAAAAACTAAGGATGCATTTTGTTAAAAACTAAGGATACATTTTAGGATACGGTATTTGTTGGCATAATGAACTTTTATGTAGGTTGCCTAGAAGTTTGAGATAAATTCTATTGTAGAGCTGAGCATATAGTTTGTGACTGTTTCCACAAGCAAGGATTTTTAGGGTATTAAGATATTTTAGAATTTTCTAATTATTTTTCTAACATTCAAATTCTATACTCAATGCTCTCATATTAGGCTGCCAAATCTAAAAGTTAAAACTATTTCAATAAGAAGTAAACAATGTATTTTTAAAAGGAGCAGTTTACATGTCTTATTTCTAGCACTGCATTATGCTAATATTTCTGTATTGAAATTTTTAATTTGTGATATTTAAATTCAAATAAAGTTGATCCTATTAAACCATTGAAATTTGTATTACGAAAACATTATTTTTTTTATTATTTTGGCATAATTAAAAAAGCCGCATAATTCTACATTAAAAGAAACCAATAAGCACATAGAAAATAAGATAATGCTTTTTGCAGGTATTAAGGTATCAAATTTCAAGCAAGCTGGTAAAAAGGTTATAGAAATGGAATACTGAGAGCAGAGGATCATAGTGTAAAGATAAAGGGGAGAGACAGTAAGTTACAAAACAAACTTAAAAGATAACTTTTGAAAACTCATGGACACTGAATAGCGAAAGACTGACAGGGCCCCCATAGATACAATTGCATCTACAATATTAATCTTTGTTAAAAACAAGCTTGAAGATGTTGGGACTACCTTATAAAAGGGACTAGATCTGTTGTAAAAAAAAACCTCTCTTATTTCCAGGAAACACGTAAACATTTATAGTTTTTATTTTGAGCATTGCTCCACATAATTATTCAGTGTCCAAAATTAATTACCAAATGACATCTTCTGCAACCATTGCTGTCCATATTAAACCAGAAGCAAATTCCAAGGTTTTTTTTTAATGTTTGTGTATTTAAAAGACTAGTCAGTCCGACAGAGACCAAGGCTCAATGTTCTTTCATTTCACTGTAATCTTCGGTAACTTTTACAGAGTTCGTGGTCCCGAATGTCACCCCAACCCCCGTTTTTGACGTGGGGGCTCAAAGGGGTCATTGAGTACCGCTTGCTAATAGTTACGGTTTCAGGGAATAAGTATTGTTGATTGATTTTTAACAGCGAGTCAATTTTGGCACTCTGAACCGAGGGTTGGCACGATTTTTTGTGGTGCATGCCACAGTCGCCGGTGTGGAAGATTCGGGGGATCTCCGGGACCAGCACTTTCCAGAAATGTGGAAGGCACCCCACGGTCAAGTGCTGCAGAGTCCAGTCCCAGTTATAGTCATCGTAGGTGCAGAAGGCATCCGTGCAGGCAATGAGTTGCTGGTAGGTGTCCCTAGCAAACACCATGCCCATGTTGTGCTCCGTGGACTTCCACGTCTTCAGTTCCACCTTGTCAGCCCGGCCGGCAAAGCTGCCACGCACAGTGGCATAGGTGCCCAAGGAGAGCACCTGGCACTCGGGGCACTCGCGCTGCCTCAGGGCCCAGAGGCGCTGAAGGACGTGGTAGAAGTCAGGCGCCAGGTAGTGGTCCTCCTCCAAGAAGACCACCAGGCCCGGGTGTTCCCTCAGAGCGCGGACCCGCTCCCACATGAAGTGAAGCTTCCACCACCAGTGGTGCTTGGTCTGAGTGAAACTCGACTCCCGGTAATGGCCGAAGGCGTCGGGGTAGTGAGCGTTGAGGCAGCCCGCGCGCAGCGCCGCCGCCTGGCCTAGGTCTCGCGGACAGTCGCGCGGGTCCGTGCCGGGGAACTCGCCAGGGTAGAGCTGCAAGCTGAAAGGGAAGAAAATCTGCAGGACGGCGCAGAAGTCCACGGAAGCGGCCAGCGCATTGAGCTCGGCCGACCACACGTCGTGACTGAGCACGAGGAGGACTTTCTCCACGCCGGGCGCGCGCCGCAGCGAGTCCAACAGGATCCGGAGGTGCTCGGCGCGCTCGTGCACCTGCACCACCAGAGCCACGGACGCCTCCCCGGGGCTGCTGCTGCCGGGCCGCCAGCGGGCCTCGTTGCGAATGGGCTGGTCGAAGTTGAGGCGGTAGACCAGAGAGCGGTAGTGCAGGGTGCGATTGGGGCCCGCCGGCAACGGGTCTTCCCTCGAGAGCGACGAAGAATTGGAAGGCCGCCCGTTGTTCACCGGAAGGCTGCTGCTGCTGCTACTGCTGGGAACAGCCGGCGGCAACGGTCGACCGCCCGGGAGCGGCGGCGACGGCGGAGAGGCGGCTTCTTCCCGTTTGCTGCTGCTGCTGCTGCTGCCGCCGCCGCCCTCGCTCGTCCCTCCCCAGAGCACTAAGGCACAAGCGGCGGCGCCCAAGACCAGCAGCAGCGCCACCACTTTGCGCTTGTAGATGCGGAGTCTCATGGTCCGGGAGGTTTTCCGGTCCTCCGGCGTCTTTCCTCGTCCCTCACTTGCGGGGGCTTCGGGACGGGCCTGCCGCGCCCCGCGGCCCCTCGGAGCACATCAGAGGGACAACTTGGCGCCCCGGGCTTCGAGGGGGCCCGATCGCTCGGGCCGCCGTTGCCGTTGCCGCCGCCGTGCACATCCTCCTTCGTTCTTTTCCTCGGCCGGAGGCGAAAGAGGCGGCGCGGCCGGATGAAGAATGAGCGAGCGAGCGGAGGGAGGGGGGGGAGGAGACTCGAGCGGCTCCGCCCCGGACGCGCCAGCCGGCCACGCTATCTCCGCCGGGGCTACAGCAAGGCCAGGAACCGCCCTCCCTTCTCCGGGCGCGGCTTCCGTATTCGGACTTCCCGCTTGGTTCGGCTGTAATCTGGGCCGATCTAGATGCGCTGTTTGGGGAAACAAAGGGAATCGTTTGGCGCTGACGTTCCGAAAGGAATCCGATTGGTAGGATGGCAAAAAAAGAGCAAATGTTCTGCCGTCCAAATTTTCTGCCCTTAACTTTGAAGCAATCGAAGAAACTATTTGGATTGCATTGTGGGGTTCCTTCAGGCTGAGCTTGGTTTATTTTCTTGAGGACTGCTGCCTTGGTTAGGTAACGAAACCGCAGCAAAAAAAACCCCACCGGGCTCAGAGAGCACCGAGGATCCTCACTTTCATTGTTTCCGTAGACAATGGGCATTTTATTCTCTGGTCACGGTTTCTAACTAGACTAACGTTGGCCATGGGGTAGTGTCTAGATTAGTGTTTCCCAACCTTGGCAACTTGAAGATATCTGGACTTCAACTCCCAGAGGAATTCTGGGAGTTGAAGTCCAGATATCTTCAAATTGCCAAGGTTGGGAAACACTGGTCTAGATAACGTATGAAAGAACAGGTTAGGAACAGATCATTCCAAGAAAGACTCAATATTCAATCATCAGTTAATGACACCTACAGTATTAATTGTGCTCTGGGTTACCAAAGATCTCTGTGAAGAACTTTTTCTAATTCCCTATCTGCTCCTTGTAAAGCAGTCAACTCTCACAATTCATCCTTCCTTGTGAGCTCATCTTTAGGCCAAAGCATAACAATGATGTTTTACATAAACTATATCCATGATGTTTTTAGTATATAGATCATGTGTGTGAGGTGAAATGTGCTGAAAGAGGCTGCTCAGAATTATCCAACTAGTTTTTCTAGGTGGGACTAGAAATCAATTTTCTAGATTTTTAAAGCATTAAGTTTTATCTCCTCGAGTAACGAGGGGACTTTTGTATTTTTCCCTGAGGCTGGAAACAAATTTCTAGATTCATGATGTAGCTAAAGCAGCATGTTTTATTCCAAGCACAATTTCTATATGACCTGGTAATAAATATTGTCATGCTGATTTTAAAATCTCAACTGATGTCTGGAAATTATTGTCTACAAGGTTATAAAAACACTGTAAATTATATTTTGTAGTCAATAAATTATTGTATACAAGCTGTAATATGTGATTTTACAGTAAACAACTTTAAAAATGCTACCATTCTGAATCAAAATGTTTGTGAAAATGATTGGTTATATTGGTTGACAAACTTTCCTTTGATAGGCATTTACGGATTGCAGAGTGTGTGCATTTATTTTTAAAAATGAATGTCATGAGTTCAGCAGTTCCCATTTCCAAAGAATCGTTTATAAATTAATATTTTTTCAAAAATGATTGCAAATTCTGTATTTAAAACACTGCATATTTTACAGCATCTCTGAAAATGTTTTTACCCAGAAAAACATTACTAATGATTTTATAAAAATAGTGCTAAAACAAGAGTAGAAAAGGATTTTTTTCCCAGTTGAGAGGATGTGAGCTCCATTCACAGCATTAAATAGAAACTTGCACCTGGCATCAGGGATAATATCTAACACTTTAAAGTGTTTAAACACTTTGTGCAGTCTTCAGATAATAAAAAAGAAGATGGTTTACAGATGAGAAGCCTTCTTCCAGCATATTATTGTTTCCTTGTTTTCCAGTACAAAACAGAAGTTAGCATTTGCTGAATAAAACTTCTCAGATTATAACCTGATCACCTCACACTTTGCAAATGTCTATCCAGAAACTGAGAATAGCAAGTGAGAGAGCAGAAATAGCCAAGAATGGGGGCCTCTGTGCCTCCCATATTGTCCACAAGAACAACTGTGTGGGCCACACTGTGCAGATTCATAGTCACTGTTATTTGAATGAAGCAGGTCACGCAAGCCTGTCCACATTGACAAGTTTTTGACATGTGAAGATCATCACAAAGGTGATAAGGAAGAATGCAGCAATCATATGGGATCCTACAAAAAAGAAAATGGCATTCATGTTAAATAGACTTCCCCAAACATTAGTAAAATGTGCCACATGAAGTTATTGGAATGAGATAATTACAAAAACTTGGAAATATATTTTAGATACAATAAGAGTTTTTCTAAAATCCATTTCTCAGTTTATTTATTTTTTATTTATTACTTAAATTTATAGGCCGTCCTTCTCCTAATAGACTCAGGGCTGTGTATAAAATAAAACAAAAATACAAAATTTAAAACCCCAAATATTAAAAAAAATTAAAAAGAGCATTCATCCATTACTACTAGCATACTACTGGCCAGAGCAGTGTTATCGCTCAATGGCCCCAGGCTCACTGGCAAAGCTGTGTTTTTAAAGCTTTTTGAAAGGCCAAGAGGGTGAGGGCAGTGCGAATCTCTGGGGGGAGTTGATTCCAGAGGAATGGAGCCACCACAGAGAAGGCCCTTCTCCGAGGCCACGCCAGCCAGCAGTGGTTGGCTGGCAAGACCTGGAGAAGGCCGACTCTGTGGGATCTAATTGGTGAAGCAGAAGACGGTCCCATAAATAATCTGGTCCTAAGCCATGTAGGGCTTTATAGGTAATAACCAACACTTTAAATTGCATTTGGAGACCAATCAGAAGCAAGTGAGCTCGCAGAGTGATGGAGATATATTTTTGAACAGTTTGAATTGAGGTATAAATGATTTAATGTAGGATTATTTTAGACAAAGTAGTTTACTGATGGCCTTGAACAAATAACTTTCTCAACTCTGTCTACTCATAGGGTGAGTATTATGGCAGACACAAAAGAATGGAGTGCTATGTATACTACTTTGATTAAAAATTGGGGAATCTAATACTATGCAACGCTTTCATATTTTACTGCTCTAGAATTATTTCTAGCTAATAAAGACACATACTGTATGTAGTTACTTTACTTAGAGCTGACTAATGAAAGCAAATGATGAGGCTGCCTTAAAAGAAGCAGACGACCAAGAATAGCAAACAATTGAAATTATGATAACACAGGTAACCCTTGACATAGCCAGTCATTTAGTGACCATTCAAAATAAGGCACTGAAAAAAGTGATTTATGACCATTTTTCATACTCACAACCATTGCTGCATCCCCAAAATATTTATGATGGTTGCAGTGTCTTTCAGTCATGTGCACACCTTTTGTGACTTTCTGACAATCAACATCAATGGGGAAGTCATGTTCACTTAACCATGTATCTAACTTAACTGCGGTGATTTACTTCACTGTGTCAAGAAAACCCACTTAACTGTCTTGCTTAGCAACAGAAATTTTGGACTCAGTTGCGGTTGTAAGCTAAGGACTACCTGTACATAAAATGATATAGATAACCTTGACAAAGCCTCCATTTGCAACATGGAAATGAACACAGGCCTATCTTGCCAATGCATGAGACAAACTGCATAATTTGAGAATTTAAAAGAGGAACTACAATATTTAGATGGCTCATTAACCATCTAAATTAAATTATTTTGGAATATTGGTTTTACTGCTAGGTTGTTGTGAATAATTTTTATGAAACAATATAGGCGTTGCGGCTCAGTGCTTAATGATGTTGGAGAAATGGAGATGGTCTTTGTGCCAACAGTTCGAGCCCTAGCACTTCATGGCAGATGAGCTCCCATCACTCATCTCAGCATCTGCCCCTACACCCCAGCAGTTAGAAAGCATGTTCTATGTGAGTAGATTACATCAGTGGGGAGAACAGCTGGTGATTTGTACAGCAGATCAGATTCCTGCCAGTTCTGAACCCACTAATCTGAATTAGCACTGTAGTCTCCTGGCTAGTATAACAATATCATATGCTAATAAAGCAATACCTTATTACATACCTTTTCAATCGAATACATATTATTTCAAATATTATCAGATGGTGTATACCAGAGCACTGATATGTCAAGATCTTGCTCTGTGATTCTATATGTAAAGCATATATTTGCCTCTTGTGTGCAACTGAACCCACTATATAACCCTTGTAACCCATAGCAAGCAGACCAGATGATTTACATGCAAACTAATGAATACTTTGCCATTACAAAAAATAAACTTCCCCATCACCCTTCTCACGATTCCTCTTGCAAATTAAAATATTATATTAGAAAATTGGGAACATTATTATTATTGTTTTAGAATATAGAATAAAGCCTGCCCCTTTTACCTGTAATTGATGGTTGCCCTTGCAGAATATTCTAGTAAAGTCAGTGGTATTTTTAAGTGTATATCAGGAACAAGTGGCTTCGGCTGCTCAAAAGGATTGCCAAATAAATCCAGACTCTCAAGTGACAGTTTAGCAAATTCACTGGGCAAAAATGGGAGTTTATTACGAGCCACAGATAAGAATCGGAGATGCGACAGTTGACCGATCTTGAATGGCAATCTAATTAGATTATTATCATCTAACTTCAAATGTATGAGTTTCTTCAAGTTGCAAAACACTGCAGGCAGCGCTTTGATTCTATTCTGGCTGAGATCCAGAGATTGAAGTGATTTTTTGAGAGTGGAGTTACACAAAGCCACGCTGAATGACTCCAAGCGATTGTCCTGTAGATTGAGCTCCTGAAGGCAAACAAGGTCCCCGATAGTTGCTGGGAGCTGTTTAATACTATTGTGGCTCAAGTCCAGTTTCCGAAGGCTCCTCAAGCAAAGCATACGCATATCTATACGGGCTAACTTGCAGTAGGAGGCTTGGAGGCACTCCAGAGAGTAGGGGAAATTCCGAGTTAAAGGATAATCCTTCTTTGATGTTATGGTCATCTTGGTTTTGGGTTTTTCAACTTCAGAGGCCTTTGGCGACACCAGCTTAGAAAGTGGTAAAGTTTCCTCTTTGGTGCCTTGATGAGCCAATTTCACTGCATAAAGGAAAGTCCTCAGCTCACTGACATTTGCCTGCACAGAAAACGATGGACAAAGACAACACGTATAATTCACTCAGATTTCTTCAAGAGAAGTAGTGGTACCTCTATTTTAAGAACTTAATTCGTTCCGTGATTAGGTTCTTAAGTAGAAAGCATTTTTCCCATAGGAATCAATGTAAAAGCAAATAATGAGTGCAAACCCATTAGGAAAGAAAAAAAAGCTCGGAATTTGGGTGGGGGGAGGAGGAGGAAGAAGAGGAGGACAGTCGCTGCTGAAGGAAGAAGGTAAGGTGAGGGGAATCCAAAAAATCCAAAACTTTAAGGCTTAAAAAAAAGAAAAGAGGGACTCTGAGGCAGCGAGGAGAAGCATGCGCTTTCCATACACCCGGTGCGAGACTGCCTCCCATACACTGCGTTAGAAAGAGAAACCCAGGGGGAATGGCAGGAAACTGGCCAGGCCTTCATGCCGCTCTCAAATTTCCTGGGAAATTTTTCCGGGCTCGGGCTCTTAAGTAGAAAATGATTCTTAAGAAGAGGCAAAAAAATATTGAACACTCGGTTCTTATCTAGAAAAGTTCTTAAGTAGAGGCGTTCTTAAGTAGAGGTACCACTGCACATAATTTTCTAAATCATGAAATAAATGCACTGAGGTAGCAAGAAGTTATTCCCTTTCTTAAAAAGTAAAA